>NC_044279.2:37512704-38112704 GCF_004027225.2 Strigops habroptila
CTCATTTGAGCCATTCTTCAGATGGAGACTTTCTGTACCAGTGAGTTGTACTTTTTCTTTGGGAAAACTAGATTACAAGAGAAGTTGTATGGGTTTATCACCTGTTAATTTTACAGGCAGTTGCTGATCGTCTGCCCAGTAGAGAAGGGGAAATAAGTAGATAGGGGATGCCAGGAATGGGGATGTAGCCTTAACTGCAGGACCTGTGATGTGGTACCGACCTGCAGGGTGAGGTTAAATGGCTTCCTTCACCAGTTCGGATCCGTGGGTATCTGTGCCAGCGCAAAGGCTTCCTTCTACTGCTAGAGTTAGCTTCGTGTCAAAGCTGAAATAGTCTCTCTAGTGGGAAGTGTCTACAAACCAGGGCTGCAAATGCCCACAAGACGAGGGAGTGCCAGGAAAAGGCAATAAAGCCGTAAAGAGACACTCGCTCAGTAAACCCGGGGCTCTTACTGGCCTGGAAAGAAATTCCTTCATAGGCAGAGGCTGAATCGCCAGATCGGTTGTGAAGTTCTTTGGTCAGCAGAAACCTTTCCTGGGGTGCATGGGGTTTGATAATCCTTCAGCCCAGGATGACAGTGCAGTCCTTTGGGCAGATACTTAAATTTTTCAAGTAGGGATGCTTCTAATAGGTGGCTGCCTGCCTTAATTCACGCTGCTTCCTATTTTTCTTGATTTTTGATTTGATAAAGTTGAGTGCAGTGAAGCTTGCAAGAGGCTCTTCTGTTGTACCCACAGGTCAGAACCAAACGGTGGTTGTTATGTCAGTCTGAAATGTGCAGCTGCGAGAGGACTGTGGACATGTATATGCAGGAAAAGCATTGATATCATGGGCACTGCATGTAAAAAGCTTCAACTGTTGCATTGTCTTCTGTGTCCTGCGCTTTGTTGGGGTGGTACCTTTGCTTAGTCACTGTGCTGCTTTAGGGGAATAGCTGCTTTTCCCTAGTTCTGCTGGGATGAATTTCTTAATGAAGGATGAAGAGAAAAAGGAAGAAAGGAGGAAAGCAGTGATTTAGTACTGGTTAGGAAAGGATTGATGATTGAGAGTTTTTCTGATCTAGCTTGATTCATCTTTAGCCATTCATCTGCTTCTGTCCTCTTGATTCTGGAGAAGGGCTTTTTGCAAGGGCATATAGGGATAGGACAAAGGAGCACGGCTTTAAACTGGAAAAGGGTAGGTTTAGATTAGATATTGGGAAGAAGGTCATCCACTGGCACAGGTTGCCCAGAGAAGCTGTGGCTGCCCCATCCCTGACAGTGTTCAAGGCCACGTTGGACGGGGCTTTGAGCAACCTGATCTGGTGGAAGGTGTCCCTGCCCATGGCAGGGAGGTTGGAATTGGGTGAGCTTTAAGGTCCCTTCCAACCCAAACCATTCTGTGTGATTCTGTGAATTGTACCATCCCACTCCTGGCATTCTCCTCCAGTGAATGCCCTCAAGTGAGCTCCCTATTTAAAAAAACATCTCAGCTCTCAAAAAGGCACGTGTGGTCAGAGTGATGGTCCTTGCTGTTCATGGTCACTCAGCTTTGGTAGTTTTCTTCAGGAACAATTTTATCTCTTGATAATGATTTCTGGTTTGGCAAAGGATAAACTGAGAACATACAGCATGGTGAATTTTTCCCTTTTTACAGTTTAAAATTGTGCTAAAATAGCCTTGGAAATACCCTCCACTTCATATAATGCTGAGGCAATGGGCAGTTTTGATTTCTGCATCTATGGCCAAAGCACTATGTCAGAGTGAGTCTTTGTTTTGAATGACATTTTCTGGCTTCATACTATTCTTAATAACTTTGAGTAAAACTTGAGGGTTTGTTTGGTTACGTGTTCTCCCCCAGAAGCTCGCCTTGCAGATCCGGAGAGACACATATAGGTCTCTATTCCAGCGCCTGGGGTTTGTGGTGCTGCCACCACGCAAGTGCTGTGGCCCCAGGTCATCGGTCCGAAAGGCTGAAGTCCCTGGCCCCGTGCTTGGGACATGTTGGGTGAGCATCACGTAGCACCGTGCTCCTCGCCCTGCTCTGGCCTGCACACGCGCTCCTGGCCTCGGGTAGCAGCGCAGCATTTGGCAAGGTTTTCCTATGGAAGTTGGCAGTTGTTGCTACTTGGTGGGGTCTTTGAGATCCTTATTTAATGTCACACACATTTTAATCCTTAATTTATTGCAGTTTGTAAATATTGTGCTCACAATTAGTGTTTTGAGCTTTAATTTATTGAATCAGTGTACTGGTACGTGTGTAGATAGGTAGATATGCATACTTAGTAAATCACAGTCACAGGAAAGTTATTTAAGATATCGTAGCAACAAAATAAGGAGAAATTTTATACACAGATTATATTCAGATTAAGAGGAGCATAGGAGGATTTGTTGCTTTTTTTTCGTTTTTCCTTCCCTTAAAACAACTTCTGTGTTGAACCTGAGCAACATCTATTGGCTAGAGATGGAGGCTGGTGTAGCATTAACCTAGTGGAAATAGTTTGATGGTATTTGTTTTCCTCTGGAATGCTTTGGCGTATCAGAGTACAGCCGAGAAGCTGACTAGTACCAGCAGAGGTGGAGAGAGGCTTCAAGGTTAATTTGCAGCAAGTGGTGATTGCTTTTGCCTTCAAACTTATTACCAAGAAAGCTGAAGGGGTGGCCAAAGGCTGACAGAGTGGGGCAGGGCAGTTTTCAGTAACTGTCTTGATCAGTTCCTTCATGCACTTAGTAGTTACATACAAATGCTACAAGAACTCACATTTATTCTTTTTTATAAAGTCTAATAAACCCACTTTTTGATTAAATATGACTTTTTCAGTATGTAGCTATTTATTAGTATTGAAATTTAACTCCTGACCAAGGAGGTGAAGTGTGAGGTGAAGGACTTGAGGCAGATGGTAAAATGGCTTCATTTTGGTGTCAGGCATTTCTCAAAAGGCTGGAAGCAGTGTTGAACATTAAAGTACTTGAGAACCCTTAATATTGAGTCTTAAGATGTATTAGTTATGATGCCTGCTGCTTTTGGCCCTTGAAAACCTTGCACAGCTGAAGCAGAAGTAGCCGGACAGGCGGTTACATGGAACATTGAGGCTGCAAAGATGCTGCTTTCTGGGGAGCAGCAGCAGCAGCACCCCCCTTGCACGTGGTTTTGGTGTTGCTGATGAGTGTGCTGGAAGAAGTGCGTGCTCTGCTGTGCCATGCTGTGCCGCGCAGGGGGCTGCTTCCCGTGGCAGGTAGATTTGGAAAGGGTAAGAGTGCTGCAGAAATGGCATTGCTGCAGAGCGATAGGTTTATTCTCACAGTGCGATAGCTTTTAGTGCCGGGTTCAGTTTGCTTAAATTTGTTGAAACGTCAGTGTCTCCGAAGTGTCTGTCTGGGGGTATGAGGCCATGTGCAAGACTTGAGGCAGATTTTTTTTCCCCTCGAAGGGAAAATCAATTTTTCCCCCAAGGGAAAAACAATTCCTCTTTCTTGCAGAAGGCATCAACAAGAGTAATTGTTTCAGAAAATTGTCTTCTCACAAAAGAGAGATTAGAAAATTATCAAAGCATAATGAAACTGAAATGAATAAATAGGATTAATGTAGGGGTGAAGAATTTTTCTTCCCCGCCTTAATCTAAAGCTGCTGCTGTGTTAGGGCATAACCTTAGCAGTAGAGTTGGTAATTTTAAATTTACTCAGCGTGTTAACATTTTGTTGTGCAACACTCAGCCTAAAAAGGGATATTTGCTGTTGAGGTACTTCCCTGTGGGAAAGAGCATTGGACACATGCACGGGAGTTGGGAAAGGCAGCGTCATACCTGTCTTGAGCTCTGTGGGCTGCTCTTGTGTTTGTCTGCAGCGCCAGCAAGTGGATGCAGGCTTTGGGTGTCCTTAGTAAAGCACATTACGTAGCGTGTTTGTACTCCCAGGGCTCACCCCTTGCGTTGTACATCCAGCTCCCGTGGGCCAGCGCTTCCCTGGAGCATCACCTCTCCTGGTGCTGCTGCATCTCTCCTCCAGGGCATGACTGAACGGCTCCAGCTCATCTATACCCAAGGCAAAGTCCTTCCTCCAGTTACTTGTTGTTTAAAGGTTGCACAAGCAATGTGAGGCAAAAAGCAAACCACCCCAAAACCTGGGCTTAAGGTATCTATCTTTAACGATGGATCACACTTAGTGAACATGAAAAGCAACAATTTTTAACTAACGAACGTCTGCTTTTTTATTAATTCAGCAGAGATGCCCTGCAAGCTCCAAGTGATTGCCTCGTTGTAGTGTGTGTATATATATATTCTACACATAAGATTTGTTGGTGATCCTTAAAAAGACATTGTCTCCCAGAGTAGATGCTGCTTTAACTTCACAGCCTGAGTTTAAAGGAAAGTTCTTGGGTTTGCCATCAACAACATAACCCCTAAAACACCACATAGCTTTTCCAAAAGCAGAGTCTTGCTTTGGTGTCTGACTACACGCTGCTGGAATGACTGGTAAATGGGCTGGTCTGTAGTGAGTTTAACTGCACAATTCTGCCACTCCTAGATGAACATACTTACGAGAGCTTGCAACAGCGTGTACCTTCCAGCTACCCAGTGCACCTTACTACCATGGTCAGTAACTCCACTCAGATTGCACAGAGTATAGATCCATTTATGAGAAGAATTTTCATGTGTAATTGCATTTTGCCTTTTGGTTCTCACTTTTTCCTTTTCCAAGGAAACTAAATACTATGTTCCATTTGAAAGCTTTAAATAAAGATGTGGTTATATTCTCCTTGGTGCTTTTCTCGTGTCAATGACTTGATTGTTGAAGTTGTGGTACTTGGTTTCACACCGATTTTTAATTCAGTGAGCCAGTGTCCTGGCTCTTTCTGCCCTCATTCAGCTGCTGGGCCGCCGGCTTCTCACGGGTTTATTTATTTACTGTGGAGGATTTTAAACTCAAGGGCTCTCTCTCCCTGTTGTGGCAGACCCAGAACCAAGTGTCAGTGGTGGGATTAGTGGAGAATTACTGACTCCACTGACTGGTAAATGGTCTGTAGCAGTTAAGAGGGGGAGAAAAGGTAGAGAATTCAAATAGATATGATGAAAACATTCAAATGCCAGTATCTCATTCCAGCCCAGCACTGCTGTTTCAGTTTCTGAGGTGCATTTACAGCTTCCTGCGCTGCACACATCCTGCACAGCTGAGTGGTTAATGCTCAAGTGTGACAGGCAGGTGCAACTGCCTCAGTAAAGATGGTATATTTAAAAAGGCAGTAAGAGATTAACTGGATTCCTGTGGGGGTTTTATTTACTGTGTACAGGAAAAGATTGATGTTCCCAAAGGTAAGCTCTCCTGGTTACTTTTGAAATCGGTTAAGTACTGGCAGATGGAGTTTAAAATAAACACAGGAGGAGATGGTACCAACTGGCTTTGCTTGCTACATGTTGTGTTCATTGGGCAGCTTCAAAGGGCCCTGCAGATGACTTGCAGCTGCCCAGGCGAAAGGAACCTGGTAATTGTGCCTGCAGCCCAACCCAGGCAGGGCATCAGCTCTCGCTGAAGCCGGGCTCTGCACAGGGGTTGGGTTTGTGCCCTGCTCAGTGCACTGCAGCTCCCAGCATGGCTGACAGAGCTGGTGGTACAGACTGGGCTGTGGAACACTGAAACCACCTAAAGCCATTGCTGAAACTACTCAGATTAAAAAAATTCTGAATGGTACGTGGTTCTGTTCCATACCAAATGCAGTAAAAACCGGAGAACAGCAATGGTGTAAAGTTGTCACTGGCTGTTCCCACATCGTTTGCAATAGCCCTGCCGTGGGGGAACACCACTTTCAAAGACCCAAGTTGTTCTCCGTTGCATGGTAGCACAGCTTACCATCAGGCTTCCAGCAGCACGGCCCTTCAGCATATACTTACACTTCATTCCCATGTTCCTGTCTTAGACTGTGCCTGTGTTACTGGGCTTTACCTTATTTCCGTCTAGCTAAGAAAGAGCATATGTAAAAATGCCATTTTTCATTGATAGCAGTGGCTTTATTATGAGAAATGAGGGTTGGGCTCATGGTGTTCAGTTGTGTGACACCAGCTGCTGGCTCAGAGAGGAACCTGACCTTGTGTGAAACATTTGCAGTACAATCCTTGACTTCTTTTGAACTTGGGCAAATTCTTCAGAATATATTTGTACTTTGTGCATCGAAATTCTGCAGTTACATCCATAGGCTGTACAGGGTGTCTTTAGGTAAAATACGTAGAAAAATATGAGAGTCTGTTATAATTAAAGTAAAACATTTGATTGTCGAGCCAGTATTTTACAAAAAACCATGCCTGTAAATCAGAGTTTGGTTCATAAAAACATACATTCTTTTGCATATGCAACTCCATGTCTGAATGTCAGCCAGAACTCTGCGGGGAGATGTTGCCTTGCCACCTCATGTCATTCCCAACTATTGGAAGATGACAAGCAGAACGGTCATTAAAACCAAGGCGACATGGAGAGCTGGTTTTACCGCAGCTGAAGCCCAGTGGAGCTCCTGGTAGAGGGGAGTTCTGGGACAAGAAGCAGCACGTGACCTGATAGAGGCTTCTGGGAAAGTGAAGTCGTGTTTCAGAGCAGTGAAGTTACCAGTGTTGTCATGTATTTCCACCGTCTTCAGCATGGATTTAAACCCCGGCACAGTAGCCTAGGAGCAAACAGGAAAGCTTTCTTATTGGTGTGAAATGTTGAGTTCAGCGGGGAAACAAACCATTGTGTGATGTGTTTGTTCACGCTTTCAATGCATAGAGAAAAGTGTTCTAAATGTAAGTTGGAGAACACGGAATGAGGAAGGAGTATTTACATTACAGCAATAAGACCAAACTCCCCAAAACTGAGTAGAAACAGAGCGTGTATTTATAATGGGGGGCACTGCATGCTGTGCAAGAGAGGGAATCGAG
Source organism: Strigops habroptila (assembly GCF_004027225.2). Classification (NCBI taxonomy): domain Eukaryota; kingdom Metazoa; phylum Chordata; class Aves; order Psittaciformes; family Psittacidae; genus Strigops; species Strigops habroptila. Next base: position 37,519,586 of record NC_044279.2, read on the forward strand.
CAATGTCGCTTAAGCATAAGCCCTTGGCAGGCAGAGTCCATTTTGCTTTGATGTTTTCTGAACACCAGCATCTGAAAGCTTACGCAGAGGAGCCATTTCAACCCTGGGAAGTAACTGCCGCTGAGGGTGGTGCCAGCCCAGGGCTGTGTGGGGCCCAACCTCCCTCTCCTCAGCCTTCAAGAGCTCTGGGGTTTGTTTCAGACACCTCAAGCTGGCGTCACTGTGGTCCGGACACTCATCCCGCGAGCTGGCTCCACCATCCAGGTCAGATGGGTGCTTATCTCTAGACATTCCGGGGACTCAAGATCTTACTGTATCAAAAAATCCCCTTCTGCTGACTCATATTTTAAGATACTATTTTCTTTCAAATCTGCTAAAGAGTCTTTACAGCTTCTGTACATATGTCTTGAGCAAGTTCAGCTCATTCATCTGCACAGATGCAGTTTTGCTGTGCTCAGGAATACATCACCATTAGAAACTATCATTTCAGGAAGGCTGCACACTTACATTGATCACATACGTGCCAGGCAGAAGGAGAAGAAAGTACTCCCCTTGTTCATTTGTTCTGTAGGGGCAGACGTGAGGCCTTCCTTGAGCTTCCACAATGGCGTTGGGAATAGGATTCCCGTTCTTATCAGTAACTTGACCCTTGATGCCTATGAAAAAAGGAGAGAAAGATCACAACCTCTAACTGTGGTGAGCCTCTTTCTCCAGGAACATCGGACTATTCTATTGCTGGATGCACTCAAAGGCTACCTCACTGATCTCGAGCACATCCAATAATATCACCAGTCACTCCTATCTTATTGAAGGGAATGAGAATAGAAAATCCTGCGGCGTTGTTCATAGTTTACACTCACACGAAGTTAGAAAGCAGCAATGTAATCTATGCTTCTAAATCTCAGCTGCTGAAAGCATCATATATACTTCTTGCATGTGTCTTTTACTGAAGGGCTTCAATCTTCAATACTGGTTTGGGGGGATTTTTTGCTACCTTCCCCCTTCTCTCCCCCCAGTTAAAAAAATATCAGCCTCTTATCCGGTACTTCCCAATGGCAGAATACCAACAATGTCTGCCTGTGAAGTAGTTTCCCTATATTCTCACACACCTCCTTCAAGGCAGCGCTGGCATTAAGCAATGATAAACCATCAGTCAGACATTCCGGGCGACAAAACGCAAGATAAGCAGCAGACTTGTGCAAACCCTTCAACTCATTGCAAAGTACCACTGTTGCACTAAGCAGCAGCTCTCATCCAACTCTGAAGCCAAGATCACACCTATAAAAGCCTTGCAAAAATACAAAATCCAAGCAGCAAAGACTCATGAAACATTGCGCACACGCACACGTTTAGAGACCTCTGAAAGAAATGGCTGTCTTAGGCTGCTCAGGAAAGCGGGCTCCCTGGAGGGGTGGATGGAAGGACAGCCCCAGGGCCTGTCCTTGCTCCTGCCCCAGCGCATTTTAAGCCCTCTGCAGCACTGTATTAGTGCCCCACACCTGATACACCTGTAAGTTCTCCTCCCTTACCCATCCCTGGCCATGTAGCACTTGCTATTCAGAAGCGGTTGCTCCAGAGTTTGCCCACCAGCCCGGCCTCAGCTTTAGCTCCCTTCCCCCTGTGCACACTCACCTAGATGCACTTGTTTTATATATTCAATCAGAGCAGCTTTGTTGTCTCTCCAGAACTTTTCCAGCTGGTCTGCTGGAGGATATTTACAGCATGACAGCTCCAATGTGATTTCAAAGCACTGTCCCCAGACATAGTTGTAATCTTGCATTCCACCTTAAAAGTGAAATAAAACAGTGTTCAGCTGAAAAGAAGCACCAAGTTCAGGCTGCAGTAGGAGAGTTAAGATGATGTTACGTACATCACACCTGTAAGAAAAGTCAATCACATAAACTATTCCTCAATGCCACACTTGTATTTACTGCCTCCTGGGGAAAACCAACTTCATTGTTCTAGTTGCATGTCGAGCTTTGTTTTCTAAAGCACAGCGCCGACTGGGAATGATTACTATTCTGGCTGAGGAAGGGTGGGTTTTTAACTTAAATTCATTCAAGGGCTCACAGATAGGGGGAGATGAGATAAATTCACAGCCTGGCACAGACTTTGCCGCTGCCAAACCCATCGTAAGAGCCTTGCAAGGCTTGGAATTCAGACTGTGAAAGCAACGTGTGCTGCCACAATACACAGGATATTCTATTTGGCTACACATAAACAGTAATGAAAACATTTATTTCAGTGATCAGACATTAAAAATAAGGATGATACATTAACAGAAGATTGGTTTTCTTTCTGAAAGGACGAGACCTTGGTGCCACAAGGTAATCTATGCAGCTATGCTTAGAAAGAGCACAGAAGCAGCCAGACAGCAGAGACTGCCTCATGCACTTGTGTAACTGCTGACTGGGAGACTCTGCCAGCAGCTGGGTCCTGCTCAGAAAGCCTGTGTGAATGTGTTGTCTTACTCCCCTCATCAGCCCTCTGCTCTGGGCACAATCAGAGCCCTTTCATCACGGGGGGATGATGGCAGGAGAAAGTGAGAACATCGTATCTGAAGCAGCTGAAGAACAAAAGAACACAGACACCCTTACCTTCCAGCTGGTACCAGGAATACCCATTGGTGATGCCATCTGGAAAGGTTTGTCTGTTGTCACAACCAGTCCCTTTGTACATGCTGGCGTGGTTGAAAGAATAGGTTTTTGCCAAATGGATAAAGACATCATCATCTGGAGACCTGCTATAGCCTTCCAAAGAGCCGGTAACTGCAGGATGAAGATAGCCATCATGTCACTCTTGTTACTGGTAAAACATACAGTGCTGGCTTACGTACAGGAGAACCATCTCCCAGGCAGCCATATCAGGCAGTGCATTTTGATGGGGTTTATCAAGGTCTGCCCACCCCAGCTCAAAAGCTGATAAAACCTTGCCAAAATCCTTATGAATTTTGCTCTTGTACAGCTAATGTTCCTAACCCACATCAGCTGTGGAGAGTTTGTTACTAGCTTACCTGAGTTACCATTGTCGAAGGTGTAACTGGCAACCAGGGCACCCCCGTGCAAGTTTGCCGAAAGAACAAACGTCTCATTTTTTATCCAGTTCATGACTGCTCGAGTCTCTGGCTGAATGCTGGCGTTGTTTCGTTCAAAGGCATCAGGAAAATTTCTGTTCAGATCTTCTCCGTTCTTATTGTACCTTAGAAACAGAGAAAACATTCCCATTACTGCTTTGCCTATAGACACTTCCATGCCACCAGCCTCCCAGTGCTTCAGATCTGTGGTGTGCTAGTGTCTTCGGGAAACAGGGAAGATGACCACTGTACATCTCCTCAAGCATTAAGAAGATGGACTTTAGTTTGTTTTCTGGCAGCACTGGAATTTTCATAGGACACAATAAAACAATTCTGTTGTATTTCAGGTGGAAACAGTGAATAATATTTAGCATGTGTATAGCATACACACATCTACACGTACATGAATTAGAAAAACCTAGGCCAGGTAAGGGGGATATTGTCCTTCTGTATGTATATCTGTCCTTCTATATGTCCTTCTGTACAGAAGGTCTTCTGTACACCTGTACAGAAGACCAAGCTAACTACTGGATGGCCGTGTCCCTTGTACTGCTGTCACTCTGGACAGAGAGCAAAACATCTGACTCGAACACAGGATGTATATACTCTGCTCCCTGTACCTGAAGGGCCAGCCTTGCAAATACTTTCTTCCTTTTTTACTCAAACAGGTCAGTACAAGAGTAGAGAGAATATTTAGTGTCAGCCTTGTTAATTTTTAAACTCAAGTTAGTTAAACTCTGTGTATTTGACAGTGAGGGGATAAAAAAGATATCACCCTCCATAGAAGTCCTGTCTATCTGCTGAGGAATAAATTTATTTCCTAATAAAAAAGAGGGCCTGCACCGGTCAGCTGGAGAACTAAATTACCTAAGCTACATTTTCACTTGCTTCTGGCGTTGCCATGGCCTAAGGGAACTTCCGGCTCATGAGTTTGTTTTTAGTGCACATTCCAACCTTCTCTCTTTGGTATTGCTTCCCATTCTCTCACTCTCTCCTTCTCTTCCCTCTACGAGCCTGTTAAACTTTTCCTCCCCTCTTTGGTCTCTGCAATAGTTACATTAAAGAATGCAGAAACAGCACAGGATGCAATGCTAGGTTATGTTTTGTTCTGCATGTTTTTTTCGGAGCGCTATTATTAGCACAGCACCTATTAAGAGCTACCTCTCCTTGCGTAACTCTTCCCTCTTACTACACTTGCATTCAACGTGATCTTTAAACATATTTCTAGAAGTCCATTCAACAAGCTGAGACATATCTTTTCCTCATTAAGAGGGGTTCCAGAGTTCTCCAGTTGACACAGAACCCTGTAGGCAGAGTTTTCCTTCCTTTTTTTTTGTGGCACCCTAAAGGTCTAAATAGGTAATTGTGCTTCTATTCACTATCTGGGTCTCCTGCCTAAAAAGTTAGGTCATTACACTATTCTGACCAATTTTCTTTTGCTGCACCACATATAAACGCCAGCCTGACTCAGTCATCCAAAAACTCTATGCTGTAACAGTGTATCTTCAGAACAGCCCAGGCCAAAATTAGCCCTAACACATCCCCTGGGCTATCCACTCCACCAACCATGGTTCAGTCTCTGGCTATCTCTGGTTATGACTCCCACCCATTTCCTTTACCTGCCCCCACCCTCCTAAACCACCCTTACCTTCCTCGCGTGTAATAACAGTCAGGCACTTTTGTAGCTTCAAACCCATCAGGATTCATTGTTGGCATGATATGAATCCGAGTATTATTGAGTAACCGGGTAATAACTGGGTCCCGCCTATAGCTGGTCACCAGGAAGTCTATCAAATGGAGCAGGATTTCTCTCCCAACAGTCTGTATAAAGAAACATAGATTCCATTTTAAGTCTGCTAAGGAAGAAAAAGTAGTAAAAAATCCCCACTACTTTTCCTTTTACTACTTTTTGCTTTTTGTCCTACTTACAGCTTTTTCTTACTGGATTACAGAGACATACAAGACCATTCTGGTCGACACTGTTTTGTATACTTTTGTATATTTAAAGTAATTTAACAGATAAAAGGAGTCACTGGAGGGTTTTTACAAGGGTTTTAAACCCAGATCAACCAGAGCGCTTTCTGTAATGGGAAACTGACTATGTCAGCTGCACTGCTTAAATCCTGCATGGATAAGGCACAGCCTTATCCAAAAGTAAACCTGGATAGGCTGCTTGTTAAAGGCTATGTGGGCTCAGAAACGCACCAGAGTCACAGCTCTGTGCTGATGCCCAAGGGACCCAGCACCACTTGGCAGTGATGGTTCAGAAGAAAGGAAGGAGACACCTTCCATGATTTCCAGGGTGCTACAGAGCAGGATTTTTCCTTGTTGATCCCCTTTTATGGGAAGTCAACTTTAATATCAAGAGAGGCCTCATAATCACTTCTGTTACAGTCTCTGTTACCTTGCTTTATTTTAGTGCCATGAACACAGGCGTTGGGGAAACCAAACAAGTATATGTAAATCCTTAGAAAAAGAGATGGAAAGACATTTGGATGAAGACTTAGATCAAGGAAAGACAGTGGCAGTGAAATAGCTAAATACGTATTTTTGTTCATATAAGCTTGTATAGTTTGTGAAAACTGGCAGGACATCTCCCTTTAGTCTACTCTATCACATTTCAAGCAAAACAGTGGCAAGTTCCAGCTCCAGTGAGTTAAGAACAATCCTATTTTACACCCCAGAAACCACTAGTACAGCGTTTACTGGACCATACTTCCCAGGAGCACTTTCTATAGCACTGTGACCCATACCTCTAGGGGGCTGTAGGGTTCCTAAGCCCTGACTGGGATGGGAACAAATCAAGACTTGCAACTAGATGTGCTCTGGAGATAATTTCTCTCTACTTTATCTTCAAGAACAAAGCCCGCTAAATCACTGCAGGCTCTAATTCAAAGCCACAGCATCTCACTATCTTTGAGAATGAGTCTTGCACCAGTAAAGTGGAAATATTGCAACAATTTGTTTCTATAAAGTGAGGCTCATGGAGCAGCTATTACTGATGCCAAGGGTAAACATTTCCTTGCTTTTAGACTGGAACAGGTTAAGGGTAAAAAGTAGGTGAAATCAGGCAAGGGAAAAGGAATATTTCTCCACAGCTGTTTGCTGCACTAATGTCTTGTTGAATTTTCAGATCAGCGCATTTTAAGTGGCAAATCCTGCTCTAGGCATTAAGGCAAACAGGAACAGAGACACCATCCTGCAGGAGCTGGGTTGGGACAAGGAGGGCTGGGTGTAAGTGCTGTTCAGGCTGGGAGCAAACCGTGTCTTGCCAGTTAGATGGCAATTACCCTCTACTGAAGGAGAAACAAAGTTGCAGATCACGCTGTTGTGTCATAGTCAAAGGCAGCCATGGTCTCCAAGTTGGTACTTCAGCAACTGTACGATGCTATTTGTACAGGAAAAAGGGAGGATTTCTTCCCACCTGCCCCCCAGCAGATTTGTTCCTAAGTTTTCTAACCTTGCTTGTCAGCTCCTGCTGCCTCTTGCAAGCTGCCATCCAGTAATCTGCTAGGGGAAGCTGCGTGACCCAAGTTACTGTGCCAGTAACTAAGGGGTTCTTGTTCTAGACATTACAGCAAATGGGCTTTGAAAAGGCAGGGAAGGTACCTAATTTCCTCCATTGCCAGTAGCTTTCAAAACAGCACCCGAGTATGCTAAAGCAGACTGCTCTGCAGGTTTGATAAATTTACTCCATGACATGTAGGGAGGGATGCTACAGAACCTGTCTTGTACATGCAGCTCAGTTCCAGCTCTGGGTGATAGACATCTTGGGAAGTAAACAGAGAAGAGCAGGGGGGGAGAAAGGAGAGGAGAGAAATCAACCAAATCATGGCCCTGGGCATGAAAGATAAAGCTAGCAGACTTAGAAGCAGCAAGAATGGCCCTACCACAGAAATTGCTAAACTACAGACAAGACTGGACTGCTCTCTGGAGAAACTGGGAAAGTGCCTCTGCTCCTACTATACTTCACTTCAGTGCCTGACAAAAAGAAATCCAGAAATGAAAGGATAGAGAAATAGGAAAGGGGAAAAAAGATAGGGAAAAGCAACAAAAGAAGGTGGTGGAAAAGGTCATGTTCCATTCTTTATAAACATTGTCCAGTTTTTCATAGGTGACATTCTTTGTACCTGAAAGTTAAACCCAGACTTACATACATATATAGCATTTTAAAAACTAACCCTACTTTATAGGATGCCTTGTATAGCTAGTGTTGTACCCAAGTACATCAAACAATTCAGCTAATCTCTATCACAGAGAGTTGTTACTTTAATCATCCCTGGTGCAGAAAGAGTGTATTTATTACCACTGTGTTTTGGCGGAGTGACAGAGGGGAGGTTTTGTTTTGGGCCAGAGTACCCTGCATTTCTTGAGAGCGCACATCTGGAGGTGTTTGAGGGGAGGGAAAGGGAAAGCTTTTGTTCCTGGGAAAGCATAGCTGAAGTTTTGATCAAGATTTCAGCCAAGCTTTACCCTGTTGCTAGAGAGGTCAGCTACACCTGTGGAGATAAGTTAGGAGATTTTTTCTTTATTTCAGAGCATCAAATAAAGGATATAGACACACTGGAGGTAGGTTGCTGACAACAAAGTCAAGGACAGACACCTTAACCTTGCTCTAGTCTAATACAAAGATGTAAAGAGCAGGGGACAGCCTTTATGGGCTCTGAGAAGACATGACGAACATTTGGTTTTAATTGCAGTATCCCAAAGGTGATGCCCAGGTGTACTGTTCTGCTATAGCTCAGATGAGGGGTGGCACAAAAGCCAAGGAAAACACTTTCTCCCGCCTCTAGGGATAGAGTTGAACATCAAGTTTCTCCGTGCACTTTCAGCTGACAGTTGCCTTGTGTGCCCCAAAGGGAGTCAGCAGGAAAGGCTTTCAATGATCCTCAGGGAAGCCCCAAACAAAGCAGCATGCATGTGTCAGGGCATGGATCAACGCTGTAGAAAAGGGTGTGACTGCTGTTTCTTACCCCTTAAACCGTCTGACTATTGCTTCTGGCACGGCTGGGTCAGCACCCTGCTCACTACTGAGGGCTTACTCAAGAAGCCCTAACAGCAGCCAGTTAAAAGATTAAGGTTAGCTCCAATTGCACCTGCACTGTAACATTTCACTGCGGCACCCATGTTCGTAAAGCGTTTGTTACCACATGATAGAAGCCTAATACCAGGGGACTATGGGTGGATAGACTCTGCCCATTTTTATGATTAAAATGCTTTCCTTAACCATGGCCTGGTTTTTAAGTTGAAGTATGTTGAAATAAAGATCCAAACCATCAGGTAGGACCTGTTTCAGGGCAACATGGTCTTGCCAGTTTCCTTGCTCTGGCCCTGACTGCTCTACAGACTTAGCACAGCATGCCGGGCACAACCCCACCTAAGGGAAGCGGAGTTAATAGCAAAGAAACCAGTAGTCCATTCTGGTTTACCACTGAAATGCCACATTTACAAGATGTGATTTTTTAACACTTGTACAGCACTATTTATTATGCATGGCTGTGACACACCCCACTATGTTTGTCCTTCTTTACTAAAAGAACATCAGTGTTAAAGCCACTGTTTGTGCAAATACCGTTTAGCACATATCTATTTATTTCTATAGCAGCAATCACTATGAAAATATGAGAACTACCACATGGATGACAAGGAATTGCAGTTTGTTGGTTTATTACTGAGGCAAATGGCAACATATCTCTTGTTTTTGAACTAGTAACCGGCATAAGATGTTACCACCTGCACAAATTCTACAGGCTTCTCAGCTCAGGCTTCACCTGGCTGAGAAGTGGAACCCTTTTTCTTTTCCCACTCAGAAGAGTGGGAGTAAAGATAAGGAAAAAGGCAACTGGGGTGAGGCAGTTGTTGAAAGAGATCTCAGCAGCATAAATCTTTTGTTAGCAAGTAGATTTTGTTACTTTGAATTTTGAAATCCCTGGTGCTTCTGACCTTTTTTACATAACGTCGGCTGATCCTGAAGTCAGGTAGAAGATAGTTCACTAGACGAGAAACCGTTCCCTCTTTTTAGTCTCTTTTCTAAAGCACATATTTGTTTCCCCTGCCACACCACTTCCATACTTTATTACACAGTACAAAGGACAGAGGAATATGTGCTGGAAATCCCATATAGCAGATTGTGCAGTATGTGGACACAACACTTTTTGCCCAACCCAGTGATAAAAAGAGCGTCCTTTTTTTTATAGTGGCATTTTCACAGCATGAACGCAGCCTCCATCCATTTTTCAGAAATGAGTGAAGAATACTACACAAGACTTCTTAGTTTGTCATTTGATTTTTTTAAAGCCCCAATTATATTGATCACAAATAAACCTACCCCAGTCTTCAGTCAGCCAAGCCCTGGTAAGTCATACCTCAGGAAACCTTTTAACGGATATGACTATGTCTATGATGACATGGAAAATAGGGTCTAGTTGCTTTAACTTAAATGGCAAGATAAGCCAGCAAGATAAACATATGCTTTCACATAGGCTGGCTCAGGCTCAGCTCCACATCATGAAAGAGGCAAAACACTATTACACTAAGAAAATGATCAGAAGTGGGCAATTTAGAAGGAAAGGGCTGGTATCAGCATTACCATTCTCAGAGGTTGTCTTGTGATGGTCCAGTCACACTAGAGCTGCAGAAATTTAAGGAAGCCATATACTTAATACATTAAAGGGAACAAGCAGAAGCACACTGTAGTAGTTTACGCTTTGTTCAGACATGCTTTTCCTTAAAGGGCTTCTCGGCTGCGATATCTATGGGTTAGGAACAGCCTTCTGATTAGATCTTATGGTTCAGATGTAAAGATTGGGGTCAAGTCACTGGCACAGCTGGTCAAAACATGGTAATTCTGCTCTATGTATGACTTAGGAGTGTTTGGGGGCTTGGTTGTGGCTGATGTTAAGTGGGACGAGTTTTCCTCAGAGAAATATGAGTGTACACTCTGAGGAAGACAAAATTTTCAAGAGTACAAGCCTGGGACAGGAGAGGCTGCGGCCTAATTCAGAATGAGAGCTGCCCAGAACTACAGGCAACCTCTCCTTCATCTTCCTCAGTGCAGACATCATCAGTATTTCACAGACTGCACAAAATGCATAAGCCTATTAGTGCTATTTTGGTTCAAGTCTCACATAGGTGCAACTGACAACTAATCAGTTTTAATCTGGCTTGGATTAAACAAAAGTACTGCTAAACACAGTGTCCAACTTCATACAGGCACACAAAGAAGTCTTTTGTTGTATCTCCAGGGATGTGGAGCAAAAGTTCACTCTATTTAGCAATGATGATCACAAAATAAAACCATGGAAGCCTTGGCTGGTCATTCCTTACAGTATTAAAAAAAAGTTAACCTGCTTAAAAAAATAAGGTCTTTCCAGTTCCAGGAAAAAAAATACTCTTCCTAGTATTATGTACTCACATTATTTTATTGGAACTTCCCTGTTGGGCAGCTCTCCAGATAACCTAGGTTTTCTTCCAGCAGCCTGTGTGAACAGCCTGCACACATGCAATTCAGGCTCCTCTGCCCAACTGTTAGGTTTAAAGAGCAGGCAGCCAGCTGAATCAAAGTAGTAAAGGGTCATCTGTGTGATCATGGCAAGCTAGAAGGGCAGCATCATCAAACACCATTTGAGAACAGAACTTTCCTCACTCTGCACCATTTATGGAAAGCACCACTGAAGCACAAAAGACCCAACTAGATCAATAGAGCCATAATCCCACAATTTTAAAGTTATGAAAGACTGTTTTGTTGTGGAACACAAGTTGAAGCTTGTCATACAGCTAGTGCAAAACTTATCTGCTTAATATATTAGGAATAGTTGAACCTTTCCCTAGAGACTAGACCAGCAGAATCATAGATTATGGGAAAAAATATTCAAGTTCTCCAATGTTTCTCTATATGAGGAATTCATTTCCTGCCATCTGAAATACATTTATGGTCAGATAGGAAAAACAAGTACTGATTGTGCATTATATACATACACAAAAAGCATAAGGTAAAGATCATCATGAGAGCCTGAAAAGGTGGAATAGCTCTAATTCCAGAATCTTCCCTAGGTGCATGCTTGGTCTAATGAACAAGCTGGAATGCAGCATGGCACTTACTGCTATATGGTATCTCAGCAGCTCAAGGATCAACCCTGCTCGAACTCAGACACAGTGCTAGATACTTAAAAACAAGTTTTGCCTTATTTCATCACAAAGTCAATATAAAAATTTAGATCCTAGGCAGCGATCCAGGCTGCCTGATCTCCAGTGATCCCTGACCCTGTGGATATGCAAACAGTGCGCATTTCCATGGTCAAGGTTCCTTGCGCATACCAAGCTGGGTAGCAATAATGGCAGGAGTGCTTCATTGTGGAAGTTTCAGCAGGAGGAATGGCCTTCTGCAGTCCAGCACTGTTGGATTTGAGAGCCAGGATGAGATCACATCCTGCCCTCCATCTCTTTCCTACCAAAGCTGGGTCATCTGTGGCTATAGGTCTGCAATTCACTTCAGCAATCTGCAGGGGCTGTCATGTGGAGCCTCAGTTCCCAGGCACCCTGGTCTACCCTGCTGACAACACACCAGGTTTTAGGAGTTGCAAACTATATATTTTGGGCATCCAGTAACACATATACCCATTTGAAACCATGAATCAGCTTCCTCCCACACAGTTAAATTCCAAAGCAGTCAGGCTCCCAGCAGCCCTTTGAGCATAGCCCACTGTTAAACAAGGTGAAACTAGTTTAACTTGGGGAAAATTCTTAGCACATAATGTTGCAAGTGCCTGTAGGCGTGCAAATGCTCACACACAGTGCTGTTAATAGCAGTAGCTTATTATGTGTTGCGCTTTACATAGGATACACTTCCTACTACATCTATTTTTTGTTAGTTTTGGGAATTCAGTCCAGCATATAAAAAAATTCTGCCATTTCTTTTGAATTATTTCATATGAAAGACTGCATAGAAATATATTGTGTAGTTTAAACTTATCCTGAACATGACTAATATAAGCAGGTAAAGCTGAAGAATAAGCAAAATAGAGAGCAAGACAAGATTATAGAGAAGAGTGAAGATTAAAGTATTTCTGTTCCAGATTCATGTACTACACCAGGAAGGCTCATAATCACCATTTTCTCCTTTATTGTTATGAAGCGGGTATTCTTTCCAGAGCAAGTTAATCCTGAAATTGCTTTTTGGTTTGTACTTACTGTGTTTTCAGGTGAATCTAGGTATTCCTAGTTTAAGGTTTCCAAGAGAAATTTTCTTCCTAAAATAAATCATTTGGTGCTTCACGACAATTACTATTCAATCATGGGATGCATTTGAAGAGTTCTATCAGTCATATTTTATGCCTAGGCAATAATAATGAACAAGCAAACTATTGCACCTGACTTATTACCAGGAAAATTAAAGCCTCTGGGTTTATTCAGATGGAGAAGACACTGCTCTCTAGTTGAGAGGTCTTAGGTGTAGGATTGTAGGATTCTTCACCATGATGTAAGGTCTCCTAAAGCCCTTCCACCAAAATATGGGAACTTTATTCTTGAAATTCCACAAGAAATACACACACTAGGTCCTCTTTGAGGTATGATACCCCTTAATAAGTAGCACACACCTGCGAGAAATTCACTGTTAACCTGTAGTAAGTGTATTTGGTATAAACGACATTGCAAAATTGAAACGTACCTCATCCCCATGCATATTAGCAACATACTTGAACTCTGGAATGCCAATCTTATGTTGGGTTGGAAACCTTCCCAGAACAAGGACCCACAGGTCTCTACCTTTAAGAGGGGAAGGGGAAAAGAGTTTTTTTTAAACAAGTGTAAAAATCATACAAACCTTAGAGAAAAAATATAGTAAGAAGAGCTGGTCATTAAGACCACTGTACAAATTCTCATATTTCAGTACTACCCAGTCAGTCCTATATATAGCACATCAAAGCAGACTTTGTGGGTTTTTATTCTATGAGTACTTGCTGTATTAATTATAGGAATAAATACGTTTTGCCTTCTGACCAAAAGCGTGTAGCGAACCCTTTCAAAAGCATTTAACCAGTGCTAGAAAATAGGTTGGGGTTCTTTTGTAGTAAACTGTTTTCAAATCAAAGTTTAGCAAGCAAGATCTTGTCAAGCAAAGCCACCAAGCACCTAAGAAGTATTTAAAAATCAGACAGTCTTCCCCCCAGAAATACTAAATCATAAGGGTTTTCCAAGTTATACACAAGTTTTTATTATCACAAAGAACATCTTTTCTGTATTAAAGACAACACAAAAAAAGCTAAAGCTAAACACATTTGTGAGTTATTGCTTGGAAAACAGGAGATACTGGTCAGAGCTGTATTGGATACATTAAAACGAATATCAGTAGGGAAAGAAAGAATAGCTACAGAAGAGTATTAGTTAGGATCATTAAAGCTGCACAGGAAGCTGAACCTTAAGTAACAAAACATACATACATTTTGGAAGTCCTTATTTAATGTGGGTGGAGGCAATTTTGATCATTATTTTTGGTGATATTGTGGCATTTCAGATCTCATCTGCAAAACTATGCTTCCCACTAGTCTGCTCAACAAGGTGAAAAGCTCTCGTTTCAGTAGATGGCAGTAATGAAACCGGACCAGTTCCTTGGTAATAGCAGTCACAGCCCCACAGATTGCTAACACCCAGGCCTTGCATGCACATTTCCTGTCCCCAGCTCTCACACAGGCCTTGCTGAGACCCAGGAGCCATCTCGGAGGAGGCCAGCCATCATCGTTATTTACAGGAAAGATGAATGTAGGTGCTACATTACATGCAGTACTATAAAAAGCACTATCTCCTAAACCTTTGTGGATCATCAAATCTGCAGTAAAACTCTAGAGCATAACAATTTGCTGGAGCTGGAAGCCGTGACCCTCATGGTATAGCTGCAGGCAGCCAGTCACATAGCTAGAAAAGAAAGCAAAAATACTCTGGCAACTGGAGTACTTTCAGGAATGGGAGACTAACATTGAGGACAGGAGGTACACTACAAAATGCACTGAAACAAGTGCAAGACAGTGGTTGCCAAACTAAATTTTTACTTAACAGGTTGAGAATCAGTCTCAGGCTTAGGAGCAAGAAGCAGCAAGACAGCACAGAGAGCAGGCAGATTCAACAAGGAATGGTCTCAGGATCCCCTGGTTTTAGAATCTTTTTTTGTACCTTTATGCCCTCCTCTAAGCCACTGTGCCCAGCTCTCCATCCCTCTGCTGGAAGGAAATCTCAGACATCCCTCCTTATTTCCCAACTTGTCACTTGCCATAAGGACTGCTGCCCCGAGAGGAACATACCTGCTTACAATTGCGATTGCAGCCTTTCCACCAACAGCCCAAAATTAAGGTGACTTCTGCATACCTACAGCGTCCAGCTTCCCTAGCTAGGGATGCATTAGACCAAGCTGTAGTGCCAAAGAGCACATCCAATGTCTAAAAGACAGCAGTGAAATTACAAAATTAAGGTAGCAAAGGACTTTTAGTGAAGACCTGACGGTGTCCCAGCTCTCTCTTAGATGGAAGTGGAAACAGCTAAATTGTAAAATACAGTTTCCTACAGAGGAGACGTATGCCTTCCATAAGGTTATAAATTCATTCAGCCTTGAGGCTGCCTGTTACCAGCAGGACCAAGCACACAGACAGGGCTTCAAAATCTCAAAGCCAATGGATTCAGTGAGTTACATGTAAAAAGGCCTTTCAGAACAAATGAAATAAGCACCCATCAAAAGGGATTTCGTACACAAGCACAAAGCACTGACCTAGAACATGAGATGGTTTAATGTCCTGATGCTGCATTAAGCTAACCAATATCTACTACATTTATATTACCTTTCCACACCTAATTATTATCTAATCGCAGCAGCCAAACAATATTGCAGTCCCTAGAACATGAAACATCTTATCTCACCACAAATGGGACAAAAATTAGCAGATCATATTTCAAATCCAACTATCAATGACACATCCCTTCCATAAGGACTTCCTGGACCATCTCATGAACCGATGAAGTACAGTGCCATATTCTTCAGCCACTTCCCCACAGCAGCACTAGCACCAATTTTGTACTATATATACACTAAAGCAACAACATTTTAAGTGCAGCTAAAATGCTGTAGTTCTGTCATTTAAGACTTTCTGCAAGTAATATTGTATTCTGATTTCAAATTTAAAAAGATTTTCAATGCTTTGCTACCAGCAGTGCTCATTCCTGCTGCTATCACTTGAAATTGCACTCATGGGAAACAGAAGGAAGAGCTAAGTATAGACTAGCATTAAGTACTGATTTAAATCAGTATTTTCAGCATGAGCGTTTAAACTGTTTATAGTTTGTGTGAGGGCCATCTAAATGATAAACACTCCCATGAACTGAGACACCAATTATTTCCTGGCATTTCCAGCTTGTGAGAAGTATTAAAACCTACCATTAACAATTAAAATAAATTCCTGGGTTTGCTCAGCCTGCAGTACTGGGTAGTGTACCTATGAGAGATGATGTAAGATTTCTTTCCATACAGCAGTGATTTATTGCATATAAGAAGATTCAGCCTTTAGATAATTTCCTTTAATCAGTAAAGCCTAGATAACTTCGTTTTTGTACCTGGAGTGAACAGCTAAGCTACCTCCCATGCTTTGAATCAACTGAATGTATACCAAAAAGCCACTTCTCATTGCCAAACCAGAACTGGCTTCAACTAATTAGCGAACTATAGTTCAAGTAATCAAGACAAATGTGTGTTTCTAACCGTGTGTCTCAGGACAAGTAACAAGATTTGTACTGCAACAGAGCCAGACCACACAATTCCTAGCAGAATAAGCAGTCTTTTTTGTAAAGTTTTCTAGCACTGGCACAGTTCATGGCATAGTACCAGTATTCTAAACTGATATATGAAAACTGGGAATTAAGATGGGGAATTGAAATTGATCTTCAGATGTAGTGGGAAAGAAACCAAATCAATTTGTAGGTGTTGCAGTCTGGATCACACTCCCTTTGTTTTGTTCTGAAATTTATTTCTGCTTTTCTTCACTTTGATCTTTACAGCTACAGTTATAAAAAAAGAATTGTTATCATTTCAAAGAAAGTTATGGCTAGCAAATGAGGTAAAATGGCTGGGCAATGCATCAGACCCACTGCCAGTACTACTCAGGCTAGGCTACTCATTCAAAAACTTGCAGGGAGGTCCCCTTTGGCACAGAAAAAGCAAAAGGGTGACCACAGTTCTCCTGGGCCAGCCATATGCTGCACGTTGACTTCATGGGTAGGAACTGCAGCAATGCTGATCCATGTTGAGGCAGTCCCTCCCTAGAAAGGCACAGGACAGAGGGAAAAGGAAGAAAGATTGCCTCTCATTAGAGTGCAACGTCCCAGAACAGCTTAATCATAGAAACAATCACAGAATTATAGAAGAGCTCAGGTTGGAAGGGACCTCAAAAGATCTGATCCAACTTTTGATGGGAAAGGAAGCCTAGATGGATTACCGAGCACTCTGTCCAATTGCATCTTGAAAACTTCTAGTGATGGGGATGTTACCACATCCCTGGGAAGTGGTTCCAATGAATGATTTCTCCCACTGTAAAAAAACTCCATTGTCTAGATGATTTATGAAGATGTTGAACAGTGTAGGGTCCAGTATCGATCCCTGGAGGATCCCACTTGTGACAGGCTGCAGCCTGGATAAAAACCATTGATCACCACCCTCTGAGCGTGGCTGTTAGCTAGTTTCCTACCTATCTCACAGGCCATGTATCCAACCTGTATCTTGACAGTTTGTCCAGGAGAAGGCTGTGGGAAAGTGTGAAAATCAGTTTACTCCAACTCCAGATCTGACTGAATACCTATTTGAACAGTGCAGCACTGAACATGCTCATACAAAACTTCCTCTGACACTGGCTAGAAAATTGAGGGTTTAGATAGATGTCTAAATGCAAGCCTCAGATATCAATCTACTTGGATCCCATCTGTGTTACCTATAAAACACAAAGCCAGGTTATTAAAAAAAACCCACAACATGACATTATACCAAATCAAAGGAATGACCTCAAAAAAATACACTTTTTATTATATATTATATTATAGACTATATTTTTTATATATATAATGAGATTTGATACAAGCCACAACAATTTACTTTTTTGTATTTCATATCCTATTTTAAAACTTACTAATTTTTATTCTCACTTATCCTGTGTTTGGCAACAAACTCTACAGGCCAAATAGCACATTATCAGGGTGGTCTGCGTATGACCCAGAAAGATGTGGCCCTAAGCTGTAGGGAAGGCCCCCTTAGTAGTAAGAAAAAAAGGCAGAGAAGTTAAATAGAAAGTGCAAACAACTTAAAAGCTTTATCATCATTCTTCAAGTTGGTATTGGCTACTGATATTTCAGCAGTGCTGTGAACTCATCCTATCAGGGCTTCATTCTATTGTGCTCCACATAAACCTAAAATATATATTTCTGAGCCCCAAAGCATACAATCAAAGTACTGCAAAATAAGAAGGGAGACCAGACAGATGAGTTTTTGTTCAGTGAGAACATAAGAAGGTAGTGGCTATGCCCTAGGCATAGCTTGTGTCAATCCAGCTCAATTCCTTTACAAGCAGGAGATCTTCAACCTAGATTCTATGATGAGAACACCAAGTAACAGTAGTGAAATAAACCAGCTGATTTTTATAACAGCTTCTACTGCAAGAGCAACCAGTACATAATTATGGTTTGACAGAAGAAAGAAACAATGCAAATAACCAACATCTACATTACTTATACAAAACATTGTGGAGAGACAGGGTGGCATGAGAGCCACTCCTTGATAAATTCTTCTGTAGATATACCACAATTCCCACAACCTCTCATGCACTCTTTAATCCACTGCAACAATGCATACTGATGTCAGAAACATTATGCTGACTGCATTTGGCAACATATTCTGCTATGTCTTGGGATAGCCCCTCCTTGCTGGCTGCCTGTAATACTAGTGTAAATCTAGGTTAATTGTTACCATGCAAGATACTAAGGCATCTTTACAGTTTCTTTTTATTGTGGAACTATGCCAGGGTATCTTCCCTGCTGACACCTATGTTCTGAGTCTAAGTCAAATTATGCGTGTTGCTACACAAAGTTCTTTATCTTGCAGGAAGAGAGAATAAAATAAAATTAAAAAAAAAAAAAAAAAAATCAACTCTGGCATTATCACTTCTAACTTTTAAATCACATTTATGGTAAGCCTGTTTCAGTGCTAACACAAACCTTTCTTTGGCTTTTAATTTTTTATATCATCTGTACTTGTATTCCCTGCAGAGCTCAGGCAGTATTGTACTTCCAAGCTTCAATATGAAGACAAAGTGTTTGTTTCTCCATAACAGTGGGACAATGCTGTCCTTCAGCAAAAAACTACCACAGCTAATGAAGGACTTCAGGAGCAATTCCCTTTTGCTAAGCAAGCACCCGCAGCATCCTGTGGTACTCTGATTTGCCATCACCAATTCAAGCTGGAAAATCTAAAGCTATTTTGGAACTTGTCTTCTGCAAGGGGACTGCCCAACAGCACATATGGCTTGATTCAGATTCTAACAGAATTTGAATTACCAACGCATTATTTATATAACCAGAAATCTTTAATCAGAATGACTGATGTAGTAGCATTGCAGAAGCAGCCTCACAAACATGAGCAAATGCACGAGTTTAATCTAGCCAGACTGTTGAGTAAAGCAGCCTCCAGATTATGCTAATATACATGTATCCTTTGGGGATATAAACTCTGTAAGTTGTCCGCCAAAAAAGGCAGCTGTGTCTGCTCAGAAAACAGATACTCTAAATGTCTGGTTTATACTCAGAATAACCTACATACCTGAAGCTGGGATCAGACAGACATCTGTATGAACAACTGTAGTACATCAGGTCCTTTTGTGAGGGTTTATCCTCACTTTCAGTATACCATGTTCTCATGGTCCACAGAGACAGAGAGACTTGGCCTGTATTAGCATTACTAATGAACAAAGTTGGTATCCCACGAAAAGCTAGGGCATCAAGAAAGTTTTCAAGGTATTGTGAAGAGATACAGAACAATCACGTTAACCAGGCATATCTGGCAACACTCAGCATGCTGCATAGTTAAGCAGAACAAACCCAAAAAAGCTCATGGTAACATTAGACTGCAGGCCTACCATGCCTGCACCCCTCAACTGATAGCACTTCTTATGTGGGAAGGGAAGCAAAGGTTTTACTACTTGTTTTGTTTCCCCAAGAATCTGCTTAATGGAGAGGCTGTGAAAGAGATCATACTTAGCAAGAGCTACTGTAACCATACTGTTCATAAGCTATTAGAAGGAGTGAAAAACCATTGATAAGCATGAATCATAAGCAAATTCTTGTTTGAGGAAAACAGCAAGAGAGACCAATTGGTAAGTACCTATGCAGCATTCTTAGTTTTATTTCAAAACATTAGGACTATCCTGTGCTCTGTATTTCCACTTGTCAACTTCCTGAGTGTTAATACAGACAGTTCCATCTCAGTCAATACTACCACTGACATAGTAACTGTGCTGGGGCCACTGCTTAATACTTCTGGTGCCTTCCCATGTATCCCTTACCACAGGCACAAGGCTATCTACCTCTCTAAAGGAAAAAACACCACTAAAACCAAACAACAAACCAAACTATTTCCCCCCTCTTTAATAAGCACCTATCTACTTCCAAAGACTATACCAGCCAATCCAATTTAGAGTCAGTACCTTATAAGCAAAACTGAAGAAATAACCAAATGACTGCCCAGACCCTCCTAGAGAGTGTTTTTTTGTAACCAAAGCACTTGAGAAGGGAAGTGAGTCAAAACAGTTCATGGTTCATGTGCTCGCTTATCTTCCTAAAGGCTTACAAACCTTTGATCAACTGGGACATCCATCACTGCTTCAGGCACTTTCACAGGACTTGTATCTTGTGAGAATGATGACCCTTTTTTTCCTATGTATACATGACTTGCACTGTACCATTCCAAGTTCCCATAATCAAGCTGAGCATATTTTATACATAAAAACATGAAAGATTGCCAGTCCAGAGCACAGTCTCTACAATAGCACCTTATAGTTTATTTGAACACAAATCAAGAAATAAAAATAAATTTTACAAATCCAAACAAAAACAACCCAGAAGGGAATACTGTTTGTAAAATAATACACACTAATCTTACCCAGTATTGCTCACCGAGGAGAGAACACCAAACACACAGAATTAGCCTGAAAAGGCTTTTCCCAATATTTATACTAACTGGTTTCATATTCACTCCCAGAAACCAAATAGTCTATTTTTCCTTTCCACCAACTCTTGTTTCTATTACCATGGGGTTTTAAACCTAGTTCTGAAAATGTGTCCTTTATTTTCTGAGAAAGGTGTGAAACTGCTACGTATCAAATAATTTTCAGAAAAGCTTCTGTATACACAAAAGAAAGAAATATTACCCATTCACAGGAGTGCCATTGGATCGTCATGAGCACAGCGACTACTTGTAAAGCAAGCCAGGCAGGAGTGACGGTTTGGTTTTGAATGCAATTTATCCAGATTCAACACTTCTACTTGGGACCCTTTTACCCGCAGAAGCAGCCAAAACTATTTCTGCTACTTGAAGGCAAGAGAGGGAGTAGAAAACCAGGAGACTACAGGTTGTTGCTTCTACATGGCTGAGAACTTACTGATGTATTTTGAGGGTTTCAGTGCATAGAAATGCCTCATCAAGAGGCTTGCATGCATATCCTGTAAACATCCTTGGCAGATCCCAGATATATTCACTCTAAGAATAGGAAGCTAAAAGCAATACTTGTCTCAACACTGGCAAGCAAAGTCCTAGAAATCCAGATAGTGAGCAGCTTCTTCCCCATACTCATCAAAAAAAAGGCTGTAGGGGAAAAATGTAAGATAGATTAACTTTCCAATCCTTACCATCATCTCTTTCTGGTTTAGTTGACAAGCTACATTAGTTTGACCAGTTGCTTCCAGATTCTCTCCCAAAATGAATAACAAAATGTCTCCTTTGAAACATTAGCAACTGCCTTTTAAGATAAGCAACAGGCAAACGAATAGTTTACAAGTAACTAAAATTCAGACAGTTACTACCTACAAACAGTAGCTTAGTCCTTTGTCTCTGCAAAGCACGTGCTCTGGCGGCCTTTGTTTTCTCCTGGATTTTGAGATCAGCCTAATGCAATTATGTATCAAACTAGCACTGACCCTGCTTTAGGTCCACCACAATTACAAAATACACTTTCTCAGAAACAGTCAGGTTGCACATTGCTTGGGAAGTAGCATTTTGTGCCTACCCTATTCCTAGAATTTACTCCAGCCGTTCTTGGAAAAAAGAACACTGGACCAGACTGGACTTTTGAACTGACGCAGTAGGACTGTATTTGGTTTTATTATATTTAGCACAGTTTGGTTTTATTATATTTAGGACAAATGTTACTTTTTCAGATCTGCTCAAGATGTTTAAATGCAGATAACTGCAAGATCAATGGATGTAGAACACATTGGCTAGGAACAAGAAGGAAATGTAACTCAACTGTCCTAAATCCCCTGTGAGCTCAGCATATTACACAGCAGCTACGGTACTTTACTTAAATAACTCCATCTGCCATAGTCTGACCTTTCCCATAAAAAAAAGTAAGCCCTACATATCAAAGTGCAAAATCATCTGCTTCGAAGCATCCTCTGACCTTTTCCTCACATTTGAGCCACTGCATAGATTACAAGAGTCACTGTGCCAGAAGCGGAGTGGTTTATAGGGAGAGTAATCTCTCAGCTGGAAGGGGAGGAGAACTACAGCCAGCCCTATGCATTTTGTGTTTCCATCTCCAGTAGCTACCTAATCCGTAAGAGTTCAGAAAGCAAGACTAGCAGCCATGTGCACGCCCAGTTTTCATTCAAAGAAAAAGCCTTAAAAAAAAAAAAAAAAAAAGCCAAACCGAACCCAACTAGATTTCTCTTCTATGCAAAATCATGCACAGAACAACTGCTTCAGGGTAAGGAGTCACATCTTGCCTATCAACTAATTAACGCATTATGAGGAAGTCCCCATTTGTACTTACGCAAACCAGCTGAACACAGTATCCCATACCATAGGTACATACAGTAAAGCTTTAATTAGGCCACCCTGAGAATCAGGTAGCTGCGAGGATCTGCCGTCAGTGGTCCTAGGCAGAAAGACTATCCAGAAGGGATGCAAGGCACACTGCTCTTCTCTTTTAGTGGGAAGTGAATAGAAAGCTACTGGAAGCACTTTACTAGAAAGACTCGTCCCCTGAAGTGGGTTAGGAGGAATGTGTTACTGTGCTTTCCTCAAGTAAGAGAGGAATGAAAACAAATTGAGTATCTGGGTGATGTAGAGTTTTATGAGAAGTTTTATTTCTTTTTAAGTTTGCAATCAGAATTTCTTTTTACATGAGCAATACTGTACTGAAAGGGCAATTCAACCCTTATCACTGATCACTGACATCATTATTCACCCCATTTCCCCTATACCTAAGGAAATATAGGCCCTGTAGCATGACCCAAAGATTGAAGGCCATCTCTTGATTAATGGTTATGTTTGCTTTTTCTTTGTTAGAAAATTTTTCTCTCCCTGTGCTACCCCCAGCATCTGAAAAAACAGCAGTCTGAGGAAGCAAATACTTAGGACCAGTGTAGGTCAACACTGACTTACATATAGAAAGCAACTTAAAGTGAGCATACAGGTTTGATTTGCCCCTTGCAATCAGCAGATCATAAGTTAGAGCTAAATTGTCAGCACAGTTATGAGCCATACGAAGGATCACAAGCCACGTTTCAAGATCACACCTCTTATTCACATGGCTAAAAGTTTATGCACAATGCTCCAAGAAGCAGGATCCTATGTGAAGTGAGGGGGGGAAACACCCCAGTAATTTATCTTTCCATTGTGCAACATTCTGAGTATCCTGAGCTCCATGTCTGGGTGTTTGGAATGGGGTTTTTGTTTAGTTTTAGGTAACAAAACCATCTTCTACATATTTACTTTCTCAACACCAGCTAAAGGGTGTTGAGCTAGACAAGAATCAAGTTGCACCCACCAGCTGCAATTGCTGATTCTGTTACACAAGCTCCCCAGCATTGCTAACTTCACTGGTGTTAATTACAATATCCAGTTGTCAATTCTGTCTACTTCTAAACAAACATAGAAAGCTGTAAATTCTTGCAGAGGAAAAACAGGATGGCTTCAGGCTTAAGACCTCTACTGCTCTGTAAAACAAGCTTGGCAAATATATGCTGCAACTTGACAACTACAAAGCAAGGGACAGAGAGGAAGCAAGAGAGCAGAGATTTTTCCCACAATGCTGGTTTTAAATAAATGCTGCTCATAGGCACAGTGAACTATTTCTAAATACATCAGATCTTCCCATTTCAAAGTTACAACAGAAAGATTCCAGTAGTAGAAAACAGGTTTTGTAACAGAAGAAGAGTTTGATCAATGGTGCTAGGATAGGTTCCCTTCAACAAGTTGTTTGAAAAACCTTCCCACAAGATTCTCTGAAGAACTGTATTTCAGTTGTGTGTGTGTGCATGTATATAAAAACTGCACAACACATACATACTTTCATTATTATTTTTTGGGGTAGGAGATAGCATAGAAGGCAAAATAACAATCAACCAATTCAGAGCAAGCATAAAGAGAATATTTAGGCAAATTATTTTACTTTCACTGCAATAGCAACATGCTCAGTGGACTGCATCTCTAAGAGTAATGTCTTATCAGTCTTTTGTACATCTGACACTGACCAAGCAAATACTTTTTATAAGTTATTTGTACTTATTTGCATAGCCATGCTGATAGAAAAGCAATATTAAGTTATCAGACAAAAAGTCTTTGTACTTGTCTATCAGAAGCCAGATTTCACGCAAGTTACCTGTGTACTGGCATGAACTTTTGAACTGATGCAGTAGGACTATATTTATTCTTCAACTACACAGTATTCCCACTTAAACTAATTCTGATAACTAGAATTAGTTTAGAGGATGCAGTCAGATGCTAGAGGATGCAGTCAGATGAAATACGAAATTATGTTTCAACATTTAAAGACTGTTTAGCTTCAGCTAGGACAAAAAGACCTTATATGCCACAAGAACTGACTAAGACTAAAACAAAGATAGTCATGAAGAGACCAAAAAGAGCAAGTAGCACATAAGGGGTGGGGAGGAAATTTCAGGAGAGGCAGGCAAGAATGGGTAAAGCCAACCATCACAGTAAGCTTTAGAATGCCCATTTTAAAATGAAACTCTGGACTTGAGCCAAGTGACTTTAGTATGATTTACATGAGGCCCTCAGAGTGGGAAATCTCTCATTCATTCTTGTTTCTAAAAATGAACATTGAAAAATCTCAATGCTTATATTATCTACGTACGCCATGCCTGCATGATGAGCCTGTGATCCACACTACTAAGGAAATTCATGGGACGGAGATGAGGAGGAAGGAAGGGGAGACATTATCAAGGATTAGATACAGGAGGAAAGCCATCTGCAGCAGTCATGCAAGTGGAACAAGCAGAAGATAATATTCTTCTGCACAAATATACCTCACATCATGTAACCAAGAAAAAAATAATTGCAATATTTTCTTTAAAGACATCACATTCCCTGTGGATTTCCCTCCAGACAATTTGTTTATTTTCAGGATAAAAAGAGTTCTTTATAACCTTCTTTCTAAATACACTGGTACTCATATTTAGTTTGTACAAACATTTAATAATGACTAACACTGAGAAACTTACATCAGAGTACACCGGGCTATGTATAACCTTCTCATTCTATTTTTGTAGAGTGCCAGGACCCCTGAAACTAACCCAATAAGAAAAATTCCAATAGAGTACAAACATTTTATGGATATGTATTTTAGTTTTCTTTCCTCCAGAAGTAAAACTTGTTTTCTAGTACTCTAAACAAAGTAAAAACATCCAGAATATAAGCATTTCTAATGTAAAGTCAATAAAATTTACAGTGCATTTGACTATTGACGCTAGTAACCCAGGCTCCTTCCATGCTGTATATCACATGAAGTGTCTGAAAATCAGTTTCTGAAAATAAGTTCCAGGGAAACACAATTTTCCAGCTACATTTACAGACTATCAATATCCAAAATAGAAAAGTACAGTATTTATTATTAAATATTTTCACTGAAGTGCAGTGACCCTGAAGGTAGCACTCCCCTGTTCAACAGCTGCCTGTAAACACCTAGAAGTATCAATCGCTTTTATCAATCACTGTACCAGAAAAGTCAGGAAATAACTTAATCCCTGGCATACACTGGGCACGTGTTCCACTGATGTTTGTGCAGGATGATGTCAGAGACAGGTTAACTGCCTAAGTTCTCTATTAACAGGCAGACACACGCTTCCTACTGAGCTACCCGAATCCTAGTCCCTAGTGCACCCTCCATTTACTGAAGTCACAGCTGCTTATCAGATGGAAACCTGGGCATGCACCATTCCCTTCTGTTTTCCAAGGAGGGAAACCCATGAATGCAGATAGGAAGGGGACATAATGAGCTCTAACACATTGAGAAACCTGGCCTGCTGGGAGCCCTGCCAAGTACGCCTTCCACATAGTATATCATATCCTCTATGCACCCAGACGTGGAAATCTGTGCATGAACTTTAAAACCCAAACTAAACACACACACCCCCTGCATAATTCAGCCTGTTTATAAGAGCAGGGACAGCAGAATAATTATAAGATGGGGGGGAGTGGAGGTGTGGTGTTTGGTGGACTAGTGAAAGTTAGCAAGGTGCTTAAGATTAAGGGATGGAATGGTCAAGGGCAACAGAGAGAGCAACTGAATAGCAAACAGCAGATAGGATTATTAAACCACAGAGCTCTCACCTAAAAGCTTTCAGGACAGGTCTCTTGCAAAAAGCTAGGAGAAGGAGAAATGGCTTCAAGGTGCACCAGGAGAGGTTTAGATTGGATATTAGGAAAAACTTCTTCACCGAGAGGGTGCTCAGGCATAGGAACAGGTTGCCCAGGGAAGTGGTGGAATCACCATCCCTGGAAGTGTTCAAAAACCGTGCAGATGAGTCCCTCAGTGACATAGTTTAGTGCTGGTCTTGGCAGTGCTGGGGAACAGTTGAACTTGATGATCTTAAAGGTCTTTTCCAAGCTGGTTGATTCTATGATTCTATTTCTGAAAATTTCTAATGAAACCACATTAAGATCTGGTCAGCTTGTTTTGGTTTTGTCTCTCCAGTGATAGAATCTGCCACAGAGATGTTAATATATGAAGTCAACTTTGAAGCTCTTCACTAGGTAAAGGACAGGTACTTCAACCATACACAACTTTCTGCTCAGTGAGCAGGAGCTGGCTTAAGGATGTTGTTTACAACTGTTTCAATTTGACTGGAATTCTAAAAACACAGACTGGCCCCCAGAAATACAGATCTAAACCAAGCTATAATCACTTTATCTGAACCCAGAGCATACCTGAAAAGAGTTTTTAGAAGAGTGTGTATCTACTACAAAAGCCACATAGCTCTTTCAGAGTTGCTCGCCTAAATGTCGATTCATTAGATCTTTAAGTCTGCTTCCCACCATGCTCATATTCCTTTCAAAGAGGAATAAAAGCACCGTACCTTGAACGATTAAAAGCCACAGATCATACATACACATCAAATATTTCCTTTTTGATAATGCACACTAAGATTTGCTTACTGAAGCAACACTGGCAATGGCCAGACCAAAACGGTCTGGTTTTCACCAGGGTGCCATTAGGCAGGACAGGTCAATATGATTACACCAGGTCCATTCTCCTGACTGACACAGCTCTGCAGCCTCCTCTATTATTATAAAGTGCACTTACTGTACTGAGGTTGGATATTGTGCACATTAGAAAACAGAGCTCATGACAAAGATCTTTTACGAGCTTATTCAACAACCCATCTAAAACAATATAAAAGAATTAAGGTATTTTCTGGGCCACCACACATCTCTGCCTACCTGCTCATAAGACCATATCTGGTTTCTTACAAACATACAAGTCACCATACAAAAATCCTGAGGTATTTGAGGTTACCTACTAAACAAAGCCAAACAGATAACACTCAGTTTTGTCAGCCACGTTTTGTCTTTTTAAGCTACCTTCTCCCCTTATGTAAGGATAATAACTTAGCAGATGACATACATAACTAAACGTCATGCCTTCCAAATGCACAAACCTGGAGACTGAACAGGCCATTACCAGTCTAGAACATACTCTTCCCAGTAATCTAGCAGAAGGCTGGTGAATTTGCATATGGTAATGTAAACCACTACAAGACAGATTGGACATCTTTGGTTTTGTTTTTCATTGAGGTTCTTGGTAGTGTCTCTGTTGTGTACATTACTTTTATAGTCTACATATATCAAGCATGCTTTTAAGTCTTGCCTCAAATTTATCCGTGACAAATCATACTTGACTACTTACCTTTTATGCAGAAAGGACTGGTTTAGTGGGAGAGAAGAAAGTACTCTATTTCTTTAGTCTTGACTTTAGCAAGGCTTTCAACAGAATCTGGATCAGTGGGAAGGGACCTCTGGGGTCATCTGCTCCCTCCACCCTGCCCAAGCAGGGCCATCTACAGCAGGTTGCCCAGGACTGCATCCAGACAGCTTTTGAATATCTCCATGGATGGACACTCCACAACCTCTCTAAGCAGCTTGTTCCATTTCTCTGTCACCCTCACCATACCCTTATACACAAGCTGGGAATATATGGATTAGAGAAGTAGTCTACAGTAAGGTCAGAAGCTGGCTGGACTGAGCAATTGGTGGTTCAAGTGACAGCACATTATTAGCAACATTCATCAAGGGGCAATACTGAAGCTGATACTGTTTAACATCTTCATCAGGGCCAGGACTGCCATTCAGAGCAGCCTTGACAAGCTGAAGGAACCTCTCAACAGAAAACTCATGGAGTTTGACAAAGGCAAATGCAAAGTCCTACACCTGGAATGGAAGAACCCAAAAAGATAACCCCATGCTCGTTCAGGCTGCACACTGGCTAGGCTGCAGTTTTGCAACCTCAGGGTTGCAGGGTGTGGGAGTAATGTTGAGGTGGACAAGATGAATGTGAGTCAGTAGTGTGCTCTCACAGCAGAAGGAACCTGTATGCTGGGTTTCATTGGCAAGAAGAAAAGCCAACATCCTGAGGGAAATTATTATTCCCCTCCACTTAGCATTAGTAAGCTACATCTGGAGTACCATGTCCAGCTATGGGTTCCCTGGGGCAAGAAAGACACCACCACACTGGAGGATGTCCTGCAGAGGGCCACCAGAATGATCAAACTGCATCTGATGAGAAGCTGGAACAGGTCACTTTGTTTAGTCTGGAGGATGATACAGTACAACCTTCCACTACTTAAAGGGACATTATAGAGAAGACAGAGCCAGACCTTCCTTAGGAGGGAGCAGCAAAGGGGCAGGTAACAACTTACAGCAACAGAAACTAATCGAATGCAAGAAAACATATTTGCACCACAAAGTAGTTAAGTACTGGATCAGGTATCCAGAGACCCTGTAGAATCTCCACTCTTGCAGATATTCAAAATTTGGTGGAAAGGGCCCTGAGCATCATAATCTAACTTTCAAGTTAGCTCTGCTTTGAACAGAAACTCAAACTAGATGGTCTCCAGACCTACATTACTTTATGATCTGCCTGGAGCATGTGAGGCTTCTGACATTAACAGAAATATCTAAACACTCTTCAAGAACTACATGCAATCACTTTCTCAAGTGGTAATACATAGGTCCCTATCATCCTCCACATTTGGGCTTCTGAGACTAGATTCTATACTCTTACAGAGCCCTGGGTCTACATATGCCAACCAAAAGTCAAGGCTTTACTTCACATTCTTCATAATCCAAGTCTTGATAGTAATATATAATACTAGATTATTTGATAAAATTAGAGTAAAACCTAGATTAGATACAAGAATAACATGGGAACAATAGCCATTCATGGTAACAGTAAAATTATGTCTGGGGCTTTATAGCTACCACTTTGATTCATAGGATTCATCAAGAATTTTCCCATTAGGAATGTCAACAACTTAATAGAAAACTTACTACATCACATTGATCTCAGTTTTATCACAGAATCATAGACTGGTTTGGGTTGGAAGGGAGCTTAAAGCTCATCCAAGCTCCAACACCCCTGCTACGGACAGGAACACCTTCCACTAGATCAGGTTGCTCCAAGCCCCATCCAACCTGGCCTTGAACACTGCCAGGGATGGAGCAGCCACAGCTGCTCTGGGAAACCTGCTCCAGTGTCTCGCCACCCTCACAGTGAAGAGCTTTTTCCCAATATCTAATCTAAATCTCTCATCTGTCAGTTTAAAGCCATTCCCCCTTGTCCTGTCACTACGTATCCTTGTAAAAAGATATTTAAATTGTTTCTCATCAATTGGTACATTTTGCTATCATGGTTTAGCTAACTGGTAGTGGGACAACACTAGCAAACCCATACAAGTAAGCGCATGTGCATACATATATTCTGGTTTGTGTCAGCTTAACATAGAAAAAAAGGAATAGAACTTCAGCCCATTTACCAAACTTGAATCTTCATTTCCACCAAAATTATGTAACCTCTTTTTTCAAAAACTTTTAGTATGAGCAACAAAACCAAGAGCCTGATTTAGTACCATTCCCTACTATATTTCAGGGCACTCTAAAGGCATGTTTCTTAACAGAGGTAGAAATCTTTTGACATTTAGGAAAAAGAAAAGAAGCACTGAACAATTTTCACTGCCACTCTGCTTTATATGGCACTGAGAAAGTTTCCACTGCCCACTACCCTGTTCAGAGGAATACTGCAGGCACATAGGACATGCAAAAAGCATAAATAATCCCTTTTCACAAATCGTGACATGTAGCTGGCAGGACAAGGCAGAGCCTACACAATTCTCTTTTCTCACATAGTTTGGCTAAGCAGAAGGTAACATACCAAAATCTGAATGAAGTTTCAGTACATTGCCAAGTTACAATCAAGAGATGATGCATTTCCAGTTTTCATGCTGATGGAACTCAGACAATTTGAACACTTAATGTTATCAACTTTCAGATGTCTAGATATGTAAAAGCCAAAATTTCAATCTCAGGTTGGATGAAAGGGTTTTCTCCTACCTACACGGAGATAAGCCAGCAAAGTTCCTGCCAGAAAAGTCAGAATCTAGTCCTATCATTAAAACATTAGCTAAGGCCCCTCAAGGTAGGAACATGAGGATGTGGATAACTGGTAGTTTGCACTTAAAGGGACTAGCCTTCTCTGTGTGAATGAATAACAGAATCCAATACGATCCTGCCTTGGTGAAACCAGGAAGAACACAGCTTCCTTGTCTGCTTGGAGTATTCCCACAGTGACACTTTCTAACACATGAGTGCAGACACACACAGAGACAAGACCACATATCCATAGCAACAGCAGCTGTTTGATACCTCACTGAAACAGAATCCTCTTTTCAACTAAAAGTTATGTCCCAGACAAATACAAGTTTATTTAAGAAAAATATGAAAACGTACATAGTAACACAAGAAAGGAGGCTGGAAAAGAAGCTACTAGCATTCTTCACGATTATCCACCCAGAAGGATGAAGGTTTTTTTTTAAACACATGCATAATTTTGATAATAAATGCTACACTGTCTCCTTCCAGTGGTATGAAATGGGATTAGAAGAACAGATGATGTTTCTAAAGAATTAACGTCTCTACCTAGTTTTATACCTCTTATCAAACCAATTTACTTTCCTGAATTGAAATCTACTTTTTTTTTGCTTAAAGCTAGACAGATACATACTATTTATATGCTAGCAAACACTAAACTTTGTAGTATCTTTAAACTTCAAGGTTTTTTTTTCCTTCCCCCTATATATTTCTTGTAAGAAAGTATCATAGAGAAATAAATTCAAATATCTATGTAAGGCCATAAAGGCAATTATTGATTTCAGTATATTTGCCTGTGGGGTTTGAGACTGAAATCCCATTCTTCATTTAAGGCATAAGATCTTATATCAGTATGGAATTTGAAATCCTTTTTCTAGTCAGTCCTGATTCACTGGAATAATAGGCAGAGCCAAAAGAGAAGTTATTTTTAACATAGCCACATGTTTGAAAACACACACTTATTACAGCCCCACCTAGAACGGGCACTTGGCAAACGGGGTACCACAACATTCTAAGCTCTTTAAAAAGAGTGCCCTGTTTCTGAAACTGCCACTCGGGAGATTTCCAATTCTCAAACAAAAAGGTGTTGGGGCACTTCCACCCTAGCTGAAGCGTTCTATGTGTCATCCGAGTTCGTTATTCACGCTTAAGCGGGAGAAAGAGGAAACTTCACAGAGATGTAAGCAGAAAGGCACCCAGCACTTGGGATTAGAACAGTCCTGCCGTCAGCAAGCGCCCACAAAAGGCCACCGCAGCCACTTCTACTCATGTCTGCCCCAGTTTAAATAAAACAGAAATAAAACAGCAAGCTTTCTCCCCGACACTGCCCCTTGCCCCCTACCTTCCACCGAGCGCCCGATGCTGTGCAGGTGCGTGAGGGAGGGGTAGGCGGCGTGAACCCTCTTCAGGTACGCCTCCAGCTCCTCGGTGTGGTGGTACTTGAAATCCAGCGCGGCCGCCGCCGACAGCAGGCAGAGGATGCCCACCACGTCCTAGAAAGAAGCAGATGAACCGAACAGCCGAGGGGACGGGCGGGCTTGCCGCTGCGCAGGCAGCAGCACCGTAGCAGCGACAAGCCCGCGGCGGGAGCCCTGCCGCCTCAGCCCGCCTCCCCTCGCAGAGAGCAGGTGCCTCTCCCCTCCTACCTCAGCGGCCGCCCGCATGGTGCCGCCGCTCCTCCACAACTGGAGACGCACAGCCGGGCGGGGGCCACTCTCCTCGGCCGCCGGCCTCGCCCTGCCCCTGACTGACGCAGGCTCCATCCACTCAGGTCCCCCGGCCCGCCCAGGGCTCGGCTGTGGGGGCGCACACCCCTCCCTCCTCCCTCCTCCCGCCTCGCCAGCGGCTCTCACCTGTGCGCCGCGCGGCTCCTGTCAGCGCGGCGGGCGGGCGGCGCGGCAGCCCCTCGGGGTGAAACCGACCCTCCTCCTCCGCGTGTCCCCCGTTGTAGGCTGAGGGGAGGGAAAGGGCTCCGAGCACGCAGCTGGCGGCCGGCTCGGTGCCGCCGCGGGCCCGCCGGCCGGCCCTGCTGCTGGGTGGTGTCCTGAGGAAACACGGTGTGACGAGTCCCTGATGGCTTCACCTCCTTCTGCTTCCCGGAGGGCGTGAGGGGCGTCTGGAAGGAAACAGAAAAAAAGAGGGAGTCGAGGGGCGCAAAACTTCCCGTTTTGACTTTTGGCGACTGTTTCGATTCAAAAAAAGGGTTGTTAGGAAAAAAACCACAACTTTTTTTCCTATTTTAACTGTCCTGTCCACACTATTCACGTTTCCTCAGCGCCTGTGTGGTCGTGGGGCCCAGAGACAAACCCTGCTGCACGCAGAGGGACTCGAGAGAATTTATGTGCCGAAATCTAACAAAATATCTACCTGGAACTGTTGGAGTTTTTTAAAAAGATGAGTTTTTAATAGGCATGTATTCACTTACTGAAAGGGCTGGATTCTGTCTACAGAATTAAATGCTTTTCTTGGTTTTGCACTAACCACAATGCCTTGGGGATATCCTAGTCTTGGGATTCACCACAAAGACTTTTTCGTCACCTTTTATTGTCTTTAAGATTGGAAAGGACTAACAGGGGAAAAAAAGGTGAAGCTGGCCTCCAGCAACAAAAATTAGGATAGCATCTACATTTACTTTAAAGCATGAATGGGGATATAGCTGAGTGTTAGAATACAACTATTTAAATTCTGCATAATTTTTCTGAGAAAGAAAAATGGCAGTTTTCATTCTAACCAGCAGCAGGATTTCATCTGCCGCCTTCTGAAGTTTGCTATACTGGCCAGTGTCAGAAAGAGGATATTGAAGGAAATGGACATATGAGCCAACCCCAAATTACAAGTCCTGCGTTCCAAAGAGAAGATGCTGTATTTAATAAAAGGGACTTGTTAAATAAAAAGTTACAGCTAAATTAAAACACACTTTTTTTTTCTTTTTTTTTTATCGCAAAGCTTTGAGGAAAAATAACCAAACTGTTTTTTAATGTGTCTGTAGTATCTCAATGTACCAGAAGTGTACATTGTAAAAATGTAGTGGTAACATACACCAGTGTAAAAATGGTGGTAAGATATCTATGTTCAGACCTCTCAAGTATTTTTAGTTCATGGGAGCGACTTCCGTAACACATGTGACAAGGGATGTATGCCATGTACAAGGCTACTTGGTTAAAAGATATATATAATATTAGCCTTCCGTTGAATAGTGTTCCTTCACGCGTGGCATCTGGGGGGAGGAGACAGCCCCAGAACCTTTCCTCCCATACCTGACTCCACCATATTTTAACTCTTACGATTTGACAAGACCTCTGTACAAAAGAAAATTCTTGCAAGACCTAAATATGGATGTCTTTCACCTTCTTTATATATAGAAAAAAAGTTAATAGTTAATTAGAGCTACTTGCATTTGCTACATGTAATGGGAGAAAACCTGGGTTTATACTGCAAATATGTCTGCAGAGAAACAAGAGGAAGGACTCAAGTGTGTGAGGTTCACATTTGAGTTTGCAAGGCTTGAATATATATATATTTATAGGCTCCTTGAAAGATTATCTGGAGGCACCACTTGAGTAAGCAGGGAAGAAAATATACCCAGGTGGTAATCCAACATATACATACTTGGAAACTGTCCCAAGATAATCACATGAAATCAGAGAACTCTGACTCCAAGACAGAGTAGGGTTGGGCAACAAGGTAAAAAACCAGAGGGGGTTGTAAAAACTTAATCTCAGTGAAACAACTGAAATCACCTTTGATACTAGGTAATCACACAGCTTTATCTCCTTTGGAAATTACACCACCATTAAACGTAGCCAACACAGCCACGGTTAAATGAGAGCATTACTGTATTTAGGAATGTTCAAAATGATAGTTTCCATGCCAGGTGCTTGCAGGTTAAGACAAGTTAGCCTGTTTGGCAATATTTGACTTACATTTGACAGATCAACCTCCCTCCTTCCCCCCTAATCCCCCCCAGCTTGCACAAAACTCAGAGATCCCTGTTGCTCTTGAATCACTCCTCAGAAAGTCAGTTGAATCCAATATGGGCAAATAATATTCTGGTATACACAGTTGTGGGTAAAAGTCTGTACCAAAGAACAAATCCCGTATGAAATTAAGTCAGCAATAAATCTCCCATTGGCATCAGTAGTTCAAAATCGGGGACTACATGTCTGAATCTGGTTGCAGTTATTGTTCTCAGCACTGCAGTGGACAATAACACGAGGAAGTGTGACAAACTGAGAAGTTCTATTGCTGTAAACAGCATCAATTGTTCTCCCCTCAGTGACATCCTTCTATTAGTGACATTCTGGATCATCTGTTCAAAAGTATTCAACAAGTGACTATTAAAGCCAGCACCTGAGCACGGGTAGGGGAAATAATGCAAATTTTGGCGTGAAATTTGCACCAGTGGATTTAGGCAATGTTGCTTGCGAGTATTTCGGGGCGGTGCAATGATGTGAGCAGCTGTGTTGCCCTCTAGTGATAGGTGAAGAAATTCTTCTTCATGCAATAGGTAGCACCGTCAGACTGGCGCTTCACAGAGAGTTAAGACAGGTATCGGCAGTAAAAAGATCTTCTGGAAGCTTTTGTGATTTGGAGAGCCATTCACAGAGGAGATCTTGGAATCTGAAATCTTACTCAGGGTTTTGTCATCTTTCGTGCAGGATTTCTGTGCTTTCCAAAGATTCGTGAGAAAAAATGGGTGCCCCACATTGTAACTGAAGCTTCAAAATAGTTCTGGTGAGAAATACAAAGAAGTCACTAAGCAGGATTAAACTTTTTAAGCATCACTGCTGCTATTAAAACTTTCTCATTTGAAATTGTGTCCTAGGCATACAGACTACAGCTTCATGTTCTTTGCACTGATGTAACACCAAGGACCTGACAATCAGATTTGTGGTGTGGGAAAAACATGAGATAAAGGCTTTCTCAAGCGAGATGGACCCGACAAGTGAGTTCAGTACAAGTGACAACACAGACACATCAATTTGATAGGACAGCACAGAACCAGATTAGTGCAAACCCAGATACCAACCACCTGAACAAACGACAATGAAGCCATGCCGGTGTATAATACCCACACTGATGAATTAACAGGCTGATATTAGTATGGCAAAAGATAGATTCACTGCATGAAACAGCACGAAAGCACCAGAAATTGCTCAAGCATTCACCAATTTATTAGTTGTCCCTACCACACAGGCAATTCTCAGCTGAGGCTTGCGGTTTTGGTTCATAAATCTCCTCCCCTCCACCCCATTGCAAGGATTACCCCTGGAGAAGAAAGGGATGCCCTGCTGTTTCTGGCAATCTGCAATTAGCAAAAGATCCCGAGGGGGACTGTTAGCAGCTGGTAGAGTTTAGAGCTGTCCAGACAAGCACTGAATTAGCTGGAGAATCTGGAACTGCAACTGGCTGCCTGGCAAGCCTCGCACTCATCCCATCTTGCAAACTGCACAATCTGCAGACAGCAGAGATTTTGAGCTTCCGTATGCCAACACGTTGTCATGTGCTACGGTGGAACAGGTCAGTTCTGCTCTATGGGGGGTTGAAGCATGGGAACATGATCTCGTTCAAGACCAATGTCGAGTGGTGTGTGTTGGGTGTTCTAATTGGAAAATGTTTCAGGTTTATCTTTCTCTTCTTAAATTGGCTTACACTTGCCCTTTCAGCAGTTCACACAGAATAAGATTTGAAAATAAATTACCCGTGGAATGGCAGAACTTAATTTTGCACCTATGGTATAATAGGTCCCTGGGTAGGTAAAAGCACAGGACTAAGAATAGAGGAAGCCAGGAAGGTTTGATGGGAAGTTCAGTGGGCCAGGAACTGGTGGATTTCAGGGAAGTAAACGGGAAGAAGGAAGGTGAGGAATATCACAGAGGTCTTGATAAGGTGGGAGGAGTGGACCTGGGGAGAAGGGGTTGAAAGGTGGAAGGATTATAGATACTATTGTTGGGAAAAAACAATTGAGAGGATTTAAGGGGTCATGTGGAAAAGGACTGAGAGCAGTCTTTCTGCTCACTAGCATCTTGCTAATCTGACCCCAGGATAATAAAATTTGAAGAATTTAAGATGTTGACATAGCAGCTTGTCAGGTCTGCTCATTTGTGTATGAAATGCACTGCAAGTTAATACTGTGGAAATTACAGGGATTCTTCATAGCTGATTTCTTGTTGATGTTAAGCAAGATTTTTGAGTAATCTGAAAATTGTCCCAAGAACTGCACTCATTTCATCTTTCAACATTTGGAAAATTTGTCAAGCTTTGAAATAGCATTTTGCCATTTTTGCTAATTACCTTCAGATCAAAATATCTTCCTAATTGCTATTGTCAAGAACAATGCAACACTCTTACTCACAGTGATGGCTAGTCTGTCTCCTTAAACAAAATTCCTCCAGGCCACTGAACATATCTGTTTCAAGTAAACAATAGTGCCATTTCCTGAACAAGAAATTAAGACTTTTTGGAAAACTTCATTGTGTAATAAAACAATCCCCTATTTCTCTGCACTGATTTATGCATAATGGGCCTCTACACAGACAACCAAGTAAACAGTATGTGCTGAAATCTCCTGTCAGTGAAAAGTACACATTGTGATGTTTTGAACTAACCTTTTTCTTTTGGGAGAGGAATGAAAAGAGAGCTTTTGAGATATGCAATATCTATGAATTTGCTGATCAGCAGTTTAAAAATGAATGTTTAGTGGTGCAATAAACAAACATACCACTTGCTTGACCTCACTGAAAGCAGCTGGCAGGTCTTTTCTTGGCTTAATCTATACTGGCTCTGCACTGGTTAGACTGTCATTTATTAAACCATATGGCTCTGTCAAGGCTCCGTTTCTCTGAAGATATGGGTGTAGTTTTGTGACCAGCTTAAATCAACCTAAAACTGTGCTGTCCCTGAGAAAGGCATCCCTGTATCTAGTGCTGCTGCCTCCCTTTTGCCAGTGTGAGCTGCCAAGCAGCCATGTGGTCAGTTGGATTGGGGAACTGGTGCATCTGGAAGCTAACCCAAACACACTCACACAATCCAAAAAACCTCTTAATTTTCACGTGGCTCAGCTCTCTGATCCAGACCACCCAAGCACTGGCCTTGCCTGAGGGAGCAGAAGGGCTGCATGGCCTGTGGAGAGAAGAATGAGTTGAGAGTTAACTGCTGGCTGGAAGTAGGCAGGTATGTGATACCACAGGTCAGAAGAGAGTTTCTTCAGAAGAAGTTGCGCTCAGAAGAAAGACACTCTTGTGCTGTGCCTCGGTTCTGGCAACGGCTAATTCCTTAGATAGGCTGGACATGAAATCCTGTTACTCTCCTACCCCCCTAATGGTATGGGAATAGTAATGCTGAATTTACCAGTCTATTAATTAATGTTTGTCAAGCAGTTTTGTAATGCCAATTAAACAAAAATTAGAGAAAGAGAATGCTCTTTCAAATATGGAAACCTCTGCAAGACTTGGTCTGATACTATTGCTTGTTCTGTATAGAAAGTGGTAATATATGGATAGTTCCTCCATGAGCCTTCCAAGGCAACCTGTCATGACAGAAAGCTTATTAAAGTTATCTTGATACTATCAGTATTTACAAACACAACAGCCTTCACAAAAGACCACAGGAAATAATAACTTTTCTTCACAAATGTTTGTAAGTCCATGGAGAAAAGCTGCTCCTCTGGTGGTTATGGAGGCTGGCAAAAAAGCAGCCCTTAACAAGATACAACCTGGAAAGAAAGAATCTTCCAGTGCTCAGGTTTTGAAGGTAGTTTATTTGAGGTCATGTATAACCTCATCAGAAAATCAAACATCAGGATGAAAACATTTTTTCCCCCCTAGTTCATGTTTTACAGAATGATGAGAAAACCGTAAAAGTAGTCAAGCTTTGATATGGAGTAAGAATGACCAGGTAAGCTTTAGTTTTGTCTTGGCTCATTGAATTTTTATACAATGAAGCTTCTTTTTAAATTAAGACTTTTAAGTTGTTTCTTGCTTCAGAATGCTTTGTACTTAAACTAAATCATGTAAGAATCATTTTGCTACCACAGTGCTTCCCTAAGAGCAGTTTTTTCCTGTCAAATCCAGGCTTAGAGAAGATATGCAGGATAAGGGATGCTCTTGCATTCTTGGCACATCTTTGGAATGGATGTTTCAAAACAACATACATTACAGCAGCCTTAAGCATGGTCATCAGGCACCAAACTGACATCTGAGCAAGCCTCAAACTGGAACAATTTCCTGTGCCAGCTTCAAAAGGAGACAAATCTTGGGGGTCAAATATCTTCATTTTTATTTTGTTAATATATGAATGTGTAAATGTAATATAAAATTCTCCATTGTGAATGAGGATTTCAAGAGTTTAAGAAAGAGTAGCCTCATTTGTACTAATCATTTGCATTAGTAAATGCAAATTTGCATTAGTAAATGCAAATGCAAAGTACTAATCATTTGCATTAGTAATCCCTTTTGGCAGTGTCCCACACAGGAAGTCTGAAAATACACAACAAGAAAAACATGAATTCCCCAGAGAGCCTGTGGTGAGGAGATCACAAAGTTAAGATAACTTGAAGGATGCCCTCATTTCAAGACATCTATTGAAATCTCCATATCAGATAGCAAAGCTGAATGTTGCATGCACTGCAAAGATTGACATACTCTATACCAAAAACTTTTCTGTAGTCAGTTGTTTTTCATGTAGTTTTAAGTATTGTTCATCCCACAGGGTTTTTAATGGATGATTATGGGGCCTCAACCTACCCTTTCTGTTACACACTGAGTAACTTTTTGAGCCTTTCCTTTACCATGACTGCTCCTGTGCAAGCCTAGCTATATGAAAGATTCTGTCTTCAATCAAAGATTGGACTGTTCAGAGAATTACTTGGCCCTTAAAAACTGTCTTGTTGTGGGCTAATACTTCAAATTGCACTATATATTAACAAAATTGCTATAGATTGCCATGGATATAGATATTTGATCACTCAAAAATTTTCACTTCCCATATCTGCCTTCTTTGAACATAAATTATTTCATCTTGTCCCAATATTCATAGATCTATTGTGCTCTGGAATTTGGTATTATTTCAAAGTGGCTATCACAATTATAAATGTATTACAATATAAGCCTAATGTGATTGCTGGCTTGCAGAGTCAGGGTACAGATCTGAGCTTCATGGTGGCAGATGAATGTTTTACAGGACTGGAATGTTAGCCAGTTCTTATGTGAACTGAAGAAAGTGCTTCTTTTTATTTTACCTATAATAATTTTAAATAATGGACTAAACTTAAAGGAGAACCTGAGCTGGCAGAACTTGCATCTTCTCCTGATCCTAAGATGTAAGCTTTACTAACATAAACTCAGATTTTTTACTTGTCCTGGTTTCCTTAGATTCACATTTCATGAGATTGTACCTCTAAATTTGGCCTCTTAGTCTAAATGTAACCAAAATGGGTGCTCACTCTACTAGGTCATTTTACCAGACTTCTTTCTTTGTCTTTAAATAAAGGATAATTTATTTTCATTGCGGACGGGGGGGGGGGAGGATCACAAAAGCTATTATTCCTTGCGTAAGTTTGTATCAAGGACATTCCTTATAAAAGGACAAAAATTTATTTCTTTCTCTCTAGCCAGTGTTGTCCTCATTCCTCTCAGCAATTTTGGTACTTTTGTCTAGATCTAGAATTACAAAAAAGATGTTTATCTGTTGTCCAGCCTTACCCAGCTGCAAATAGAGAATCTGAGCCAGTAAATCACACAACCATATGTTCAAACTTTAAACTTTTGCCAAAATTTTCTTAACTTAAATCAAGGTTAAGCGTATTATAAAGATGACATGTACGCTATCTTGTAGGAGACAGAATAGTCTTGGGAACTTTCATAGTTGGTGCTTCTACTGTTCTGGAAGTATTTGTCTTCGTTAGTCATTCCAGAGTTTACATTGCTTTAAATAAACCCAGAGTTGATCCATGGACATACGCATCTGTAATTTCTATTGTGTCTTCTTTTAATGATTTGGGCTCAGAATTTTGGTCATCATTAACTCCTCCCATCCTATTTCGAAACAAAATTTTAGTGAGTTGCTATGCCAATAGTGATTCATGAACTTTCCCTGTCCTACATGGGCATTTTATCTGGTTAAAATATGATATTGTTGTTCACTCTTCTTGTGTTTACTTTCTATTGAGAACTGATTAATGTGGAAAAAATCTTACTTCAGTCTCTTTGAGGAATTAAAGACGTGGGAATGATTTTTCTTTCTGCTTCACTAAAGATTCTACACTCTCTAGGCTCAGTTTTGCGTTGCCCTGTGCCATTTTTGTACATAGCGTAATTGAAGAGTGTGCAAAAGTGATAAATTAGTATTTTCCATACATTTGGCACTGATGCGTTGACTGGGCCGTGGAGAATAGGTCTACTGTCATTTGACATTCTGCAAAGGCCATGGGCAAGTAAAATGAAAACAGAGCTGCTCCAGAAGCTTTGTATTTATTTAATTGCTGAATTATGTCAATAGGGTTAATTAGAAAGATATGGTGCTTGCACTTCTGCTGACTTTAGCTGAACTTGTAGGTAGCAATAGTCTGTTCAAAAGGTTTATCGAAAGTCAAAAATGCTCTAAAACCAAGGCAACAATGCATGTATCATAACCATGGTATGAACAATGGTTCATGTATGTAACTGATGTTGAACTAGCAACTACATGACCTTTCATGACAGAATACAAAGGCTGTGATAAATGTTTTTTGCTTCTAGCTGCTGGAAAGTCAACCATCACCATATTGTTCTCTGTGTATGCTGTGACAAGCAGTTTTACTACTGGTTTTACTACTTGCCGCAATGCTGAAGGACAGTTCCAGTAACTGAATGAACTTGAAACCAGAGGGACTGGCGTCCCCGGCCAGTAGGAAGGGCAGGCCTTGGAGATGAGGGAGCTGTCTGGTGATTGAAAGAACCCTCAGGTTTTCATTTAGGGTTGGTCTGTCAGCCTCTCTCTCTCACATCCTTACTTTCTCTGGGCAGAAATGACCTCAAAAAATGTCCACAGGAAAGTGTTACGAAAACAGATATATTTCTACTAAACATTTTTTCTTTCATGAGATAGGATATGCTTTGATGAACTCTGAACGTTAAAGGAAGATTTTAGTTTATGATGTTCTCCACCCTTTTCTACAAATCTCAGACATGGTTTTAATTTCAATATGGTTAAATGTACAAAGCAATACTTTTTAACACAACATTTTAGCTTCTCCCTTTGAAGTATCTTCTATTTATGAGTTCATAAATGTTCATGTAGAATCTCTCATTCTATATAAGATTAAGTTCTCTGAAGAGAATTGATAGTGTGTTGATTGCAGTTTAAGTAGTGATCCTCTACGTGATATATACACAGAATTGCAAAATATTAGTAGAGTTGTAAAATCTAGCATAGAATAAAGATTTCTTGCACAATTCTGATACTTTGTGCCTGTATTATGATATTCATTATATGAACTCAGGTTTTTTCTGTACCCAGAAAAATATTTTGGTCAGAGTATACAATAAGTAGTGCCACTTGATGAGCGACTATTGAATATTTTGTTTTATATTCATTTTTCAGTGGGTGGCCTGTTTTCATCTTAGAGATCAGTCAAAATTCAAGATCTTGTGGGTGTTCCCTTTAAAATAGGAGACTAGTGATGGAATCGGGCATTTTGTTAATTCAATCCCTTTCATCTAGAAATAATGGACAGTCATGAAGTGATATTTTGCTGAGCTCAGTTGGAGTCAGACAAGAAGCATTTTCGTTTCTTGCATTTTCAAGCAACACTAGCACTAATTCTGCTGCTGTTAGTTTCTGTCCCACTTCTACTGGCATCTCCATCAAACAATACCTAGTCCCTCCAAATACTGTTCACCTAGACAGGGAGCTCAGCTTCTGACCAGCTTCGTATATAACAGGTATTTACAGCTGACTTAGTTTCAGAAGAAGTGTAATCTTACTATTTTGTATTCAAGGTGAGCTTTAAAAACAATTACATTTACATGATACTGGTGCATTTCAATAGACCACTATTTTAACCACAAGAAGTCATTCCAAACCCTGTTAGGATGACCAAAACATTAATTGCCTTGCGGTTTATTTCTGTTATGTTCATAAAAACAGACTAAGAATAATTCAGAAACATTAACACATGTTTGTATGCCTCCCTGAAGATTGATGTTATCCTGATTTTACAAATGAGGAACTGGAGCACAGAAAAATTAGGATCAAAAGTTTTCATCAGTCTTGGAAGCCTATCTGAAACACCAGCATTTTTTATTTTTGAGGATAGTTAGCATTATTTTCCTTTCTTTATGTTTAAAAGAAAACTATCACTGGCTTCAGCTGCAGCTGTAAATACTAGAGACTTTAACAAATTTGACCTCTCCATGTTAGTCAGGTCCCAAAAAATTAGGAGCACGGCACATCTGGAAAGTAGTTTTATGAAGTGGCATCCCATAGCACAGGCTGAGACATAATCCTGTTCAGCTGGACAGTATTTGCACCCTTAAACACATAACTATGTTTTCTTCTGGCACTCCATGGTCTCAGATAATCCCTTCCAGCTTCAGCAGCAAATGAAACTAGGCTTAGCTATGACTCTTACTTTACAGCCTAAATTCATGTCATTTAGTAAATCTGTTACAGGGCCTACACATGAGGGAGGCAGGAAAAGGATGTATGGACGCTCTGGTTTGCAGTGATACTCTTTTAGTGAAGAGACTTCTTACCTAATCTGCGACCCAAAAAATCCAAAACAAGTAGAAAGAACAGGTATTCAGTCCTGTGAAATGTCATCCTCTATACGGTTCATGAACAAGGTTATATTTGCTTTCTGCCAGTTGAGTTGGTGGGACCAGCAATGACTTATTATCTCTTGTGTCAACAAGTACACCTGGGACAGTGCCAGCACCTTTCAAAGATATTTGGTGCCAGCCAAGGTTTGGGAACCTCAGGATCTGTTCTGGGCCCTGAGGAGAACACAGAAGTTTACTTCACCCAGCTCTCACCCAATTTAACTTCTCATACCCCCTGCACACTGGCCTCTTACTTTTCCGGTCTGAAGCATCCTGGTGCTTGGCTTCTTTTTCCAGTTTCATTTTCTTTACTTAACAAGAGTCAGAACACATACCAAAGACATCCTAGGCCCAGTTTGCCTCCCTTTACCTAAAATAGGCTATTACATTACTTCTGTGGTTTTTCACCCACTGTATTTACTGACTGATTTTTAGCTGTTTTCTGGATATAGAGGAGAAGCTGCATACCTCCATCAGAAGCTGACACCAAGAAACTTGAATGCTAAAAGTGCTTATCTGCCTCAAAGCTGTCCCTGTGACTTCTTTTCTGTACAGACAACAGCATGGAAAACATCCTGTCATTTTCATCAGGCCTAACAAAATTCTGTGCTTACATTTCTATACACAGCATTGTATTCAACTGAATACTCAAAGAATTCAAATAAACTGAACTCCTCTACCTCCAAATGAATATAACTATTGCCTGTCATGTCAGGTAAATCTGGGCAACACTTAAATGCTTACATGCTGTCTTTTTCCAGGGTACATAACATTAGTCAGTTAATTTGCTTGTTTCCTACCACTTCTAC
Organism: Strigops habroptila; assembly: GCF_004027225.2. Classification (NCBI taxonomy): domain Eukaryota; kingdom Metazoa; phylum Chordata; class Aves; order Psittaciformes; family Psittacidae; genus Strigops; species Strigops habroptila. Next base: position 37,563,446 of record NC_044279.2, read on the forward strand.
CTACCTTATTTATATCTTAGCTCAAGTGAATTATTGCACAAGTATTTGGTAGCTGCTATTCTTTTTGTTACATGGACTATCATCTTGTCATATTTTCTAAAAGCCTAATAATCCGCAAAGACAGCACTTTGAAGACTGAAAAATAAAGAGAACTAAACCATTTGCTGTAGAATCTTCAATAGACCTTCTTTTCCCCGTCAGTCTGATTACCAAGCAATCACGACAGCAAGTCATAAGGGCACTCTTCAGATTGTTCTTACAGGCTACCAATGGTTTTTTCCTTTCTCTCCGTTAACGCAGGGGGAAAAAAACCTGATAGCCTTCTCAGAAACATTTAGGAAGCAGTCTAGGTCATAGCAAGCCAAGCCATTCTAACCATTCACTGATCAGCTGCTTCTCTTAGACACCAGCGAGGTTTCATACCATCAGTGGCCACAACTTCTCAAGCTGTTAGTGACTCAACTCTGTCATTTCTATCTTACCTGCTATTGCCCTGCTAACAGGACTGTGTGAGAGCAATAAGGCATAATAAATGCATTGTGGGTTTTATTACTTTGGAAAATACTAAGGAAATTAGGAAAACATATGCATAAAATTTCCACTCTATGTCAGGTTTTCAGGATAGAAAAAAAAGATACCGGGACTTTTCAGAATCCTGGCTTGCTGACGTAATAGATGACACTGATTTCTGTGTCATGCCAGCTACTAATCTCAACTTTAACATCTAGTTTGAAAGGAGTAGCATATTTTTATATACTGTAATGTATGAGTTCTCATAAATTTGATGTCTTTTCCTCTTTGTTCATATAATTCTCCCCTTTTGTTCAGGTTCCGATTCAGTACCATTCATCCTGCAAAAAATCCGAGCACCTGAGAATCTTACCAAAAAACCACAAAAAGCATGAGTTGCAAGCAATTCATAGATGTGAATGCTTTGATGTATTTATGTAATAGCAGCAAATAAATGGGTCCAATGAATTTTGTATAAATAATGACATGGTTCATGAATAATGACCTAAGCTCTTGTAGTTCCTTATTCCTTATTCACAAAGAAAGCAATGGATCAAATTCAGGTTTGCATAGGTACAAGTCCCTTCAAGTTCCTGCAGATATATCCACTTACGTAAGGGCCAAATTAAGTCTAAATATATATATATATTTAAAGATTAAATGTGAGTTTCATAAAGAAGAAGATATTGGGAGTAGAAAGAAATCCTTCATACTAAATACTAGAATACACAAATATGTAAAACCTCTCATACACAAAAAAATGACATTGTCAGGATATTTAAATTAAAATACTCAAATATTAATGAAACACAAATATTAGTGTATCAAAACTCAAGGCAAAAACACTAAATTTTTTGGAAAGTCACAGAATCCAGACCTTAAGACTAAACCCAGTCTTGGAACTGGCTATCTTGACTCATCCTTTTCTCCGTAAAAGACTCAAAAATCAGAACCTTAATTCCATCTCTAATTACAACTTAGGCTGTCCATGAAGTAAATTGTCAGAAGGCTCATAAACACATTTAATACAAAGTGATTTTAAAAACAGTAGAGGCAGAACAAAAGAGCCTTTTACTAAAACTTCCTATAACCAAGTCTCCTGTTACAGAAAGATACTGTCAGTTACTTCACTGCAATCAGAAAAAGCTTTAAATTGAATCATCAAATAAACTGCTTATCCTGCTGGTGTGAGATTGCTTCAGGGACCAGAACAGAGTTTGCAGCAGACCGGTTTCACCTTTGGCTCTTTCAACTGAAAGACTGAAATCCAACTTGGCACTCCGTTTGCTTAAAATGTATGTTTTATGGACACTTCAAAGTGATCTGCCCAATGCTTTGGGAAAATTAGGCACCAAATTAAAAACCACAAGAAGTATGTAGCAAATCTGTGGTTACACCTTGCAAACAAAAACAGAAAAAGAGGGTAAGTTTATTATAGCCCTGTATGGAGTGCTGAAAATGCTGCTATTTTGCCTAAACTGCCATATATTCAATTTGGTCTTATCTTACAGGTGCTCTGCATTTTATCCTATCATAAATACTGTAGCTCCACTGATGTTATGGTAGCTCCACAAACAGTAAGTTAAAGTAAGTTAAAGTAAATAAAGAAAAATGCAGACAGGCTATTTAAAATGTAAGAACACATTACTCAGGAGGATTTATCCATTTAAAATATTGTTACAATTCCCAAAAAGTGTTGTTTCAATTGAGAATACTGGTTGCGCAGTAGTACAGGATCAGGCCCTGACACAGGACGCTAAGGTGACCCTTCAATTTTCCTGGAAAATAGATTGTTAGATCCGCTGTTACATGACGCTAAGACTGCTCTTGCAAACTATGCTGTGAATAATTCTGCGTAATAAATTCATTGAGTGAAGAGTCACACAACAGTCGTCCTGCATCAGTAAATGATCATCTCTGTCATGGCTTGCGTGGCTGACACAAACTGATATGATGTATTGCATATCTTTGTAATGACGAGGCTTTCTAGATGTTTTTTTGAACAAGTTTCCTGAGTAGACTCACACGTCATGCTCCCTTACCCTTCACTAGCAGTCTTTTCAAAATCACCCTGCTTTGCAAGAGTATTTTTCTATGCTCTGAAAGATTTAATATTGTCCGTACGCCACTATCACAGCACTATTCCCTTCTGGTACGGGCTGTTACTGTGTTAGTCCTCTGTATTCACAGAACTAAGCTACAGTAGGGCTTTTGTCCTGCCTTTCTGGGATGCACATCACTGAGCCAATCTTGTCCTTTCACCGATGGTATCTGGACTGTCCTGAGGTCTGGGACACTGCAGTTTTGTTTCCATGTCTCTGACTATATGCTTTGTGATGCTGTCTCCTACCAGCATGCCCTTTCCTTTCTGGTACACAGGAATTTGCCCCCAGAATCTTTCTTCAGTTGAAGGCAAATTTCTACAAAATCTGTCCTGTTGCATCACAAACTTACTACTCTGAAAAGCAAGGAAGCTGAGAGAAGAGCTGACTCCAGGAGAAACTACTGTAGGGACAGCCCGTGAAACCTGGTTCTATATGTGGCCTTATAGATTGTTTAGAAACGGGCCAGCTGTGTATGTAAATCTTATCAATGCATAAAGTAACAAAAAAATGTGTATTTGTAAGTGTAATCGCCTTAAAGGGCTGTGATTACGTGATATGTGTGGAAATGACCCATCCTATAGCAGGTATTATTTGTAATGTTACATACACAGTGTTATTATTGGCAACCAAAACTCCCCTTTCTGATAGTCTGCAAGCCGCAAGCTATATCACTCGCAGAAAGGATATATCAGAGCAGAAAGGATATTGCAAACACCCTTTTAGCTAAAAGCTCCTGATCAGGACTGAGCAAAGGCTCTTCTAGGAGTCATCTGCTACTTGTTACCTGGTCCTGCATCGGAATAATGGTTACAGGCCAGTGGATAGTCTGTAATTCACAGCTTTGGTGTATTGCAATTACTCATTTTGCCAAGCATTTCATTTTTATAGCCAAAACAATTTGTGCAGTTAACAAAACCATTATAAAAATTAAAATGCCAACTGTAAAAGCGAAAATCCCATTTGAAAATGCCTTTAGCTGTGGGAAGCCACCATCACGAAGGATTCCCACCACGGCTGCATTATGAGTAATCTTGTTTTAACGGAGTGTAATTTCTGGAAAGCTACCTAGCTGACGAATCCAGTAAAGGTAGGGTGTTTTAGCATGTACCTCGGTAATTTAGCAAGTGTCTAAAGGCACTAGTTTACAGTTATTAAACAACTGCCTTTATGTAATGGAGTTTGATGGTCATTTCTATGCATGTCATGTGAATGTAATCGTGACCTTCCAAGGAAATTACATTACAGATTTTGTTACCTTATGCACTGAAAAGACTTACATACACAACTGACCCATTTCTAAACAATCTATAAGGCCACATATAATTAGGTTAAAATATAAGCAGTCATCTGATGGCTGTAGGTGCAGGTCTTCTCAGATGTTTTGCACAGGCTGATTTGCAATTTAGGCTAACAATATGTGGACAGTAAAACTATCCAGAAAGTTTTCTCTTGCTCTAATCTATCTTGACTGATAAACAGCAAGGTTAAAGCAGAACATGTTTTGGGTTACCACACCCTGAGCGAGCAGGTGGATTTGCGATTACATGACCCCAGTAGCAACATGTCTTTCTTTTAACGTAGTTGTACATTTCTAACATTACCCAGTTGGGTCGTTGCAAAAAAACCTATTTAATTTTTCATTAAATTGGAATGCTTACATATTGTACACACAGAGAAAGGTTTGATTATCAGTCTCCACAAATGACAAACCTCTGATTTTGAACTGTATTTGCTTTCCATCAGCTTCCTTCTGTAAACATTTAAAAATATCCCCTATATAGGTCTGCACAAAGCAACTTTTTTTCCTAACCCCAATGTTGCAAAACTACAGATGATGTTACCAGCCTTTCAAAGTAGTTTTTACCATAATTAGCATTTCTATACTTAACCGGTTCACCTTTTCTTTTTCATAGTGCTCAACATTTTCCAGACACAAAGTCCCATCTACCTGTATATACTTTGTTACAGACACAGACATTATTCGTTTATGTATTAGTGATCTGTTAGTCATGGCTCCTGTTAATAATTGAGGTACATTTATTCTCGCTGAGAGAAACAGCTTAACATGTATGGAGATGGAGGTGTGGTTAAAGTGGGATCTATTTCTCCATGTTACCTCAATTTGTTAGTATTTTTGTCTTGTTTTTTAAGTTCAGCTAAAGCAATCAAGCTGATAATAATACTATACCTTTTCCCTTCCACTTGCACATAAAACCAGAAAAAAACCCACAGTTAAAACAAAGCTAAGCAACCTCTCTCTCCTCTGGAGAGTTTCTGATTTCTGCTTATCAGTCTTTACTTTGTGTTTGTTATCCATTGCTTCCACCTCTTCTCTATAACAAAAGATAAACTTTATGGCTTAATTTAAATCAACAGTCCCTCTTTCCATAATCAGAAAAATTGGCTTTAGCACATCAGTTAGAAACGCACTAACAGAGCTGACTTATGGCTTTCAAAGCCAACTGTATCCCTCTTCAGTAAGAATATAATTCATTCTCTCAAATCTTCAAATACACATGCTAAACCCACAATTCTCTGAGATCTTAACCACTTCAGTATCAACAGTGCTTATTCAGGTTCTCACTTGAAACTTCCTTTTTCTTTTCTTTCCACTGCTTACTGTGCAGCCAACGTACACATTCCTCCGAGTTCATGCATATACTCACATATTTACTTGAAAACACATTACTGATTTCTTTCGTAATACTATCATCATTAAATTTGAACTATTTTTTATCTTGATACCTCTTAGACTTGCTTATCTTGAATCCCTCATTTTGATTGCCTTAAATTTGCTAACCACTGGGGACATTTTTGTGTATAGCTCTTTTTCTCTTCCAAAACTTTTTGGAAGCCAATTTAGAGATTCCACAAATGTAAAAATGAAGCAGCAAATCATAGAATCATAGAATCATAGAATCGTAGAATAGTAAGGGTTGGAAAGGACCTTAAGATCATCTAGTTCCAAGCCCCCTGCCATGGGCAGGGACACCTGGCTTTGAACACCGCCAGGGATGGTGGTGAAAAGATGAAAAGATTTAAAAAAAAAAACCCAACCCCAAGAAAAGTAAACAGTTCTCTTTTTTAATTCTACGTCATTTTTTTTATTTTTCATCAGAGTAGATATCTTGTATCCACATTTCTCCATTATGCTGCCGGATATCCCAGTATCGGGCAGCTGATTGAAACAATATCCCAACATCCAGCAGCTTCTAAGGACTTCTTGTTTCTTTTTCACCCCATAATTCCACCAGAATGGAGAGCCTTCCACAGTGGTCAAATTGTAATTTTACTGTGAAGCCCCAGGAAGGCCCTTTGTATAAACTCTAAATCATTCCTTTCTCTGGAGGTTTTCTTTTACTTGGTCACCCTCCAGGCTGGTACAGATTTTCTTATTCCTACTTATGGTTTCTCCATGTTTTCTCTCCTGTGTCTTTTATTCTAGGAACAGGGAGTAGAAAATTTATCTTTTTCTCGTGGGATGTCCGTGTGTTTAGTGGAAGACAGCAACGTGGTCACAACCTGGTCAGCACAGGAACAAACCTGATCTTTCTTAGGAACCATTTTTACCAATCACTACCCGATTGCTACTTAGCTGTTATCTTGGAAGTCAGAGTTTGTAGTTTACTGCAGCAGAAGCAGCAACAAGGAGGACAAATGGGAAACAGCTTTCTAAAACTCAGAGTCTCCATAAATTATCAGTCTCATATTTTAAGTACATAATTGGAATGCTCAAGATTTATTTTTGGTTTTTACTGTATAATGAGATGTGCTTTAATTTGGACATCTGCAAAAAAAAAAGTTCTGGCTTTCAAAGCTAACTCTATTCCCATTCAACTGGGATATTTTATTATTCATTGTCTCCCTCTCAAACCTTCAAATACATACGCAGGATTTGTTACAGTGCCAGGACTTTATTGGCTTGGTAAGGAACGAGCACTCAGCCTTGTTCAGAGATGAAGACCCCCTCTAATCTCTGGACAGCATCTGGCAATCTTCTCCCAGTAAATCTTCCCCTTTTATCTTGTAATGAAACACACAATTCACAGCAATGAGGAACACATGATATAATTTTTGTTGATACATGTCCGGTTTGAAAAGTTCTGACAGGAGTCATGGATGAAACTGTTCCCAGTGTCACATTGGAAATAAATTATCATTGATAAATTAACGAAGATTTCCAGTCTTACTGCAATGCTGAGCAGCATTTCAGAAAAAAAAATTATATGGTGTTTGCAATCAGGTTTTAAAACAAAAACTAAGTGAGAGGTTATTTTTGTTTAGTGAAGAGTTCCAGGTCGGGATTACAGCTGTTCCACATGTTGATGTTAGAGTTTCGGGAAGACCTACCCATGCAACATTATCCAGTCAGGACTATAAGTTATTTACTCTTTTTAATGAGATACAGATTAAATGCAACCTCAGACAAAGCAACTTGATGAAGAAGACATAAATAATTTAAACCCTTTAACATGATGATTCTTCTGCTTTATTTGGAAACATGCCATGAACTTGTGCTTCTGTGATCACACATCTTTCTGGTTTCCAGAGCTCTTCATTCCAAAGTCGCAGAGGTAAATCTAACACGCAAAGATGTGAAGGCTGTTTCTGCTGTGCCTTACTAGCACCTGGGTGGGCTCATCTTGGTTTTGTTCGTACAGGAGCTTTGTCATGAACATTCTGGGTCTGCTCAAAAAGGGGTAACCAATATTCTTTGCCTTTATTTATAGATTTTTATGGGGTTTTTTTCCAGATCGTGGCTGCTATATGACCTCCTTACAGTGTATGTATATAGCTTCTTCTAATGTATGACAGTGTTTTGGATATAAGCATGGTGATGTAGTTGACAAGGTTTTTCCTCTGTAATGCCTGACGTGACACTGGTGTTTCATCAGCAAAACTGTGGCCAAGACAACCTCTTCTAATTGTTAATATATAGGAAATTATACCATCAGGTAGTAAAAGCTGTCCAGCTTGCTTCTGGCAGCAGAAGTGAAACAAAGCCACCTTCTGTACAATTTGGGGAGCGCAGCTGGAGGGACTCCGGGTAGGCCACGTGGCCAAGAGGGATGTACTCTGCCAGGGCCAGATGTTTCTGGATACCCACTTGCTTCCAGAGCTTCCATTCAAACCCTCTAGACTAAAACAGCGGGTGCCTCAAAACTTTAAAATATACCATCAAGAAAGTAGCTGGTGGCAGAAGACTCTGCTGAAAGATGAGGAGAATGGAAAGTCATCCTCTCAAACAAGGTGGCTGCCAGCAAGAGCGCCGAGGCCCAGCTGAAGAAAATTACTGTACTCACTTTGGAAATTAAAGCACAGTGTCCAGCAATTCTGTTAGATGCTACTTCAATTAGTTCTTCTTGGCAACACTACTGGGACAGAGGAATGAACCTCAAGGGGGATATTTGTGGTGGAAGTTGCAGTACAAAAGATCCAGAAAAGTCTTCAAGACAGACATATCCTCTCTACAACTGGACTAGCCAAATCCTGCAGCCCACAAGGAAAGACAAACTCTTAAAGCTTGTCTTCCTGTTCCTTACAAAAATGCTCAGATGTTTTCTAGATGGTGAGTTTAATTCAGGAAAAGCTCTGCAACTGGCTCCAGCTGCAGGTATCATGCACTGATATTTACACATCTCAAATTGATTATGAGGGGGGAAAAATACAACTCAGTTGAAAGAATTCTTTTGGGGAAGCCACAGTAAAACCAAATAATTTCCCACCATTTAGCAAAACACATCACTGGACTGTAATCACCCCTTTAAAGAGTAGGAAATCTGCCGGGTGGCAAGGACTTAAACTTTTTAATGAAGTTTCCAGCTCATCTCTGTTTTCAGATTAGTGAGGAGCTGCATCTCTTCCAAAAGCTACTGGTTTCTAGTCTTTAACACTCACCTTCTACTAGCTGGGAACATGAGAATTACTTCAGTTCTCAGTAAGACATCATGAAACAATGTCAAGGAATAGCTCCAGCAGTCAACAGAGTGGAAGAAGAGATCAGCACAGGATGATTCACATCGTCTGTATGATCACCCACTAACCCGTTCCCATTCTTCAACTGACTGTACCCTTCCTACCTCCCCTTCCTTCCCCCTGTACTTCTTCCCACTCATTCTTCCCTCCCACGGTTTCCACCACCCCGCCCTCCCTTTGATTTAATCCCTCATTCTCTATGCTCCTTTGCTCAGCTTCACGCATTGCATGAATCCAGACCTCCCATGCATGAACCTGGAATGAAAAGCCCATAATAAAGAACCAGTCGCTGGACTTAATTGTCTGTGCTGTTTGCTGCAGAAGTTTACAATTTGTCCTAGCAGTTACATTTTTCCCCTGATAGTTGAATGTTTGCATGGGGGAAGGAAAGACTGCCTGCTTATGAAGAATGGGGAAGCAGGATTCTGCTGAACCCTCCCACTCTCCCAGCACATAACATCTCACTGAGAACACAAGGCTGTTGATGAGGGTATTCAGTCTGGTAAATGGTAAATCACAGAGCCAGCATAATAGGCAGACACATCCTCAGTTAAGGAGCACACCTGCCGAGTGTGAATCTGTTCACGGCGTGCTCACCACTCAAGCCCTTAGCTCCCAACGGTACAGGCAAGTCCAAGGGCAGCAGAAACGCCAGCAAAAAGGTGAGTACTGCCCAGGTGGCAGGGCAGTCACCTCAGCTACAGCATCTGCTCCCAGAATAGATGCTTTTGGTTTAATCAGTGCCACGGTAAGTGGCTTTCACTGATGCTGCCTTGAAATGCAAGTGTCTGATGCCCTTCCTCCCTAGCCAGCACCTCCAGCTGCACTGTTGTCTGTGTCACAGAGACTGCAAGAGGCAGAGGGATGGGGAGGAAGGTGGGCACACTCATCCCTCCCTCAGATATGCCGCCTGTCTCCTTATAGCCATTTCCAGTTGCTTCCAGTTGCTGCTAGTAGCCCTGTCCTTCTTCCCAGCTTCCTCCAGCTGTCCTGCTGCTGCCAGTGGCAAGTCTCAGCCACTGTCTGGAGAAACAGCAGCTGGTGGGAACTGGTTTCTCTCCAGTATCACAGGAGCTGCCTCTAGGGCAGGTTCCCTTCCCATACTGGCCTTATTATGGCTCCTGTATTGCTCATGTACAGCCAAAAGGCCAGTAGCATCCTGCCCGCAAAGCCAGGCGCTCTCTGGGTATTCCCTCAGGACTCAGAAATTGTTGATTCCTTTCTTCACAGGGGCACAGATTCAACTGGAAGGTGGAGTAACTCACAGATTAGTGGTTACGCCACTCTCAGAATGAGACGGGAGATGTGAAATAGGAGTTGTTAATGCTCCAGGCAAAGGAGAGAACTGCAGCTCTGGGGCAGTTCTGTGGAAAAGGAGCGATGGTGCCACACCAACCACACCATGATTTAAATGGAATCAGTAGCCTCCAAGAGTGTCCCTGCTGGTGCTTGAGAAAGAGAGGCTTTGATTCCTCCTGGAGCAGACCATCAAAGACACTTTAGCAGAGAAATTCTGGTTTCTGAATTCTGGTGAGATACATGCATGCAGTACATGCATGAGAGAAAACAAACTGCTGAGCCCTGTCAAAACTCAAGTGCTTCTGCACATGTCCAGAGGCTGAACCTTCAGGAATTTCAAAAAGTCAATGATTTTAGATGCCTCCCAGCTGAGCTTGTATCTGAGCACCAGTCTGAAAGGTAGCAATTTTGGGTGCTGGTGTTCACAATCCACTATGGATACCAAGTCCTTCACACGATCTGGTCCTTCGACCTTAGGAAGAGATGTGATCAATATATGATGTTTCAGGTTGGAAAAATCCAGGCCAAAGCACAATAGCACACTTGAGCCCACCTCAGTTACCATTGAGAAAGTACATTCCTGCTACAGAAATTAGGTAAAATTTTGGACATATTTTGGCTTTGCTGCTGGGTCCTATCTCTCAACTCTGCTTCTGTGAAGAACTGTGAAATTGCTTAAGACTTTTGGACACACTTTGGAGTGTATGGCATTTAGTAACATGCATCAGTTGCAGACTTTGGGTTCACTTTTTAAACTGTTATTCAAAAAATCAGAAATAATAATAGCAATTACATGGCTAGGGTATATGTAGCATATGCTTATTGGCATCTGCAGTAAAAAATTTGGCACAATAATTTAAATATCTACTTCATACATTAAAATGTAGTTTGCTCCTCACACAAAAACAAGCCTAATGCAGTGCACCTGGAAATGGAGGGCTTTCCTTCACTTTTAGCTACCCTCAGGAAGGAGCTTAGGAAGGACTGTGCCTCCTGAACCACTGAGACTGGCTCCAGCAGAACCGCTCTTTCAAGCATGATATTCTTCATTTCACTCCCCTTTCACAGGGATAGTCTTATGGGTAAAAGAAAAACATAGTCTCAATTTTGATGTCAGTTACTTTCTCTAAACAAAAGACTCTAAGAAATACAGCTGAAAACTGTGCTGAACTTTTCCTCTGCTCAGGAAAAATAAGAAGCATGGATGGCTGCATGCATGGATGGATGGATGGACTGATGGGTAGACAGATGCACTAAACATTTCACCCTGTACTTGAAAGCTAATGGAAAACACATTTTGTGGCTTTGATAAATTAACAGAGCAGAGCAGCCTAGTTTTATATATATCACAATCTTATTATTTCCTGTTTTTCTAGTGAGTTTTGCCTTGGAAAGCAGACAGACTTGTGCACAGATGAGTAATGTGTTTAGCTTTAAATTTGGCCAGAAAAGAAAATCCCGGAAGATCTTTTTACTTGGATGGAAATAATGTATGTTACTGTGATGTGACTCTATGGGATTCAGTTCTGTTCCTGCTTTTATAGCTGATTGCAATGTGCTAATGTGATAGGTCCAAATCTCAAAAGACTTGGTGAAGTCGGTGGGAGTCTTGGCTGAGTCAAATTTAAATGATATCTGAGGAAGGATGTAAGGACTTGGTTTGTCACAAGATTTTTCACTGGCACCCTAAAACCTTTATGCCTGAAAAAAATGAGAAGACTCCTAAACACGCTGTAACTGAGAAGGTTTCTCAAGCATGGGCAGGCACTAAGGAAAACAGCTGTAGGACTGTCTTCCAGCAGACCCACGGAGTCACAGTGCAAAGGGCATTGCGAGGACAGAGTAGAGGACAGTATGTCTAAAATACAGTTGTAGCACACAGCGATGATGTCAGGCGAGTTCTTAGGGCAAGCAGGGTAGCACGCAGAAGACAGTCGGTGTCAGACCCATCTGTCTTCTTATGCTGGCCCCTCTACACGACGCAGGAAAGAAGGATGATCTATAGAGCAGGATCAGAAGTTCAGCATTTCAGAAGAAAGCATCAGCTTTCTTCTCTCTTGAGCTGAGATTTCTGTTAACAAAAAGCAGAAAGTCATGCCTTAGGTTTGTGGGTTTAACTATTATGCTGCTGTAGAACGTATTGATCTGGTTGAACTAAAACTTCTGGGCATGACTCTTTCCAAGGCCCTTTTGCAGTGTAAAGGTCCCATTCATCTGTATAAAGCCAAGCTCATAATTTCATTGGATTATACAATGGTCTCAGCGGCTATTTGTTTGCTTTTTAAGTAGTTGCATTTTTCAGTAATTTCAGGCCTGTGTAGCCAGAAAATGTGAACTCTATGGATTTAAAACCAGCATACCAACAAAAAGGACATTTACTATTTTTAACCCCTCTATTTTTAAACTAATCTTATGAATCAGTAAGTTCTGTCTCTGGGGTTTTGAAGGGTTGCAATTCACATCACTTCCCAGCTCCAGAGGGTGAGTACTGTTCAGTGTACTCTCCTTCAGATTTCCATTAAGTATACGGATTAGTGTATACTACTATGACAGCTTTGTAATCAGAACTTCCTTTCATGAGAAGCTGGCTGGAGCCACAGATGCTTCTTGTATTACATGCCATAAAATACTCACCTGAGTGTACAAATGCTAGCCTTTTTTAGACATTAATCTGGTTTGGGTGCTAGCCAGCTGGGCATTTTTGAGGTTCTCTGTTTAATCAGCAGTCTTCTGCATTCTCTTCAGCCTTTCACAGATATATATATGCCCACACACATATAGCACAGTTAAAAAACATAATTCATGAATCCCAGTATGAATATTTTCAAGTATCAACATGAAGCCCTTGTATGCTTCTGACTTGTACATCTTCTTGAAGAACAATGTTGGCTCCCTGACACACAACACAATACACACACACATTTTTCACATTGAGGAGAGTCAAACACCGGAACAGGTTTTCCAGAGATGCTGTGCAGTCTCTTTCCATCTTTGGACATTTTTAAGACCTGACTGGAAAAAGCCCTGAGCAATTTGGTCTGATCTCATGGCTGATGCTGCTTGGAGCAGGAGGCTGGGCTGCAGACTTCCTGACACCCCTTCCAGTTTTTGTTATCACGTAATCCTAGGATTCATAGAATCATAGAATAGTTAAGGTTGGAAAGGACCTCAAGATCGTCTAGTTCCAACCCCATAGTGGACATACAGATAGATGATAGATAGATAGATAGATAGATAGATAGATAGATATAAAAGTGTGCTTTTTGTTGGGTTTTGGGGTTGTTAGTTGGGGCTTTTTTCCCAGTGGGTTTGGAGACTTTTGCTATCAAATATTACATAATCTTCACACTGTTACATTATAAGTCCTGGTTGTGTAAGCCGATGAAACCAATACAATCTCCCGCCTTTCCTTGAAGTTACGGTGTTTGTGATAATTTTAACTATTCAAACTAACAATGCACAGAGTGTAAATATTGACATAAAATATGTTTAAAAATACACATTTAGGTTATCCCCCCTTCCCGGAAATGCATAGGGAAAATATTTCACTTTCCAGTTACCATAACTGCAAGTACACACTATATATGACTAAAGATGCTTTTAGAGTAGGGATGTATCTGTTCATACACAGAAGGGTAAAAGTGGAGGATATAAACCAAAGATAAATCAGAACAAACAAAAGAAGTATGAATGCAAGAGAGAGGAAACAACATCTGGTGATATCTTTCCTCAGTTAAATGGTCTTCATTGGTGTCCTGAGAGTCTCTGTTGCCAGCTTTAGACAGCAATAGCATACAACTCCCACTGATTCCCTTACAGAAGATGTTTCATTCCTCTTGTAACATTTTTGCTGTATTCCCCACTGTTCTAGGGTTCATCTTCCTTCCTTCTTTTGTTCCTTTCCACAGCCCGCCCCTACAAGGACAGGATTTTTCTCTCCCCTCAGTTTACATCTTCTCAGAGTTCACACCCTTTTCATCCCTTCTCTCAAGAGCTCTGGCAGTGACTTTTCCAAGAAAAACAAACTTTCAGCTTGTACAGTGATTAGAGAGATTACCCACATTAAGCATTCCCCTTGTGAGCATGAACATAACAAAAGCTCATTTAAGAAACTCAAGCACTGTGCTGTAACTGGAAGAGGTATTCCCTACCTCTCGCAAAAGTAGCCCTTTTATTCCTCTGTTAGATTTAATCAACCATTTGTGTCTGTCATCCCAGCAAGAAGCCCTTTTGCTTCCTGTATGAGTTACAAACACTGCTGCTAAATCACCACATTTATGTTAGTTTCTAGTTTTTCTTTACATTTCCTGTCAGCCTACCCCCTGCTTAGCCTATTCTGAGATCAAATTAGTAATTAAAAGCTCACACCTATTCTTGTAAGATGAAAAAGCATTAACCAAAATGTCTGAAAGCAAACAGAAATGCCTACTGTTTCTTCAGAATATTTCTCCCTGATGCTCTTCCCACCTCCATTACCATAGGCATTAAAATGGCACATGCAAGACATAACCAGAAGAAAAGTTCATTTACTAGGAGATTTGATTCCAGTGCAGAGAATTGTGTAAGTTATAAATCTTTTTTTCTACATAATCACCCACTATTTCCAACCAAGTATCCTGTTGTCCCAACAAATCATCTACAGGTCACCATTTGTCCATTAATTTGTTCCTAAGATAAATATTTTGACATTTTTCCTCTTTTCAGGAAACACAGGCAATGAGGTGTTTTCAATTAAGGCTAAAGAGTTTGCTGAGGATTTGGGAGATGCTTTTGAAGTTGGGGAAAAAAGACAGTTGACAACTCTGATCACTTTGGCACAGCATCAAGAATTACAAATGCAAGAAATGATGTGATTGCCCATTAGTGTGGCCTACAAATGCAAGTGTCATACTGAAGTCTTCTCTCTGTTCCTGTTCATTTCTTAAGTTTTCTGTTAAGTGAATATGCTTCATTGGGCTTACGGTTGTTAAATGCATCATAGCAGGTGCAATATCAACATGCCTACAAGAAAACAGTCATCTACCAAGGACTTATATATTGAATTTCCCTTAAAAATAAAAGAAAAATGAACAAAAAAATGCCAGTATCTCCCACGTCAGTCATGGTCAACATGGTCATGTATCAGGTAATATGTGAAATCAAAGAATTATTATAAACTTACTGTTTCTGGTAGTGCACTAAATGCAATATAAACATTTAGAATTTCATTTACTTTAAAAAAGTAGATAGATAAAGAAATATCTTTCACTGTACAAGAAAAAGTGTTTGCTCTCCATAATAGGAAGTATAACTATTTTCATTTTGATCTGTGACCTGTATTTCCCGGATCATACAGGTAGGAGATTCCACCTATTGTCAGATTAAAACTAAGTCAGCGTATAGCAGCTCAGTACACAAATTCAGCTTTTTAGCCAACATCTTAAATCATAAGGCTTCAATTTAATACCAATTTTGTGTAGGTGTCACATTCCTGCAAAAGAAGTATGAAGGTCTAAATCTTCACAGCCCCAGATGATGAGAAAGCTGTGGAACTGGAAAAGAAGCAAATGAAGATTAGGGATAGTCACTCTCTACGTAAGTTTCTTTTTTAGGAAGCAAACTGCAACACAAGTTTAGAGGGGTGAGAAAAGATACATTCAAATAATGTGTTTAAAAACATGATATAAGCATTTTAAAATGAACCTTTCCATAAGTAAAGCTGTTAGTCTGAGTCATCCCAGATTGTTCAAGGGGTCAAAAGCAGGGCAGTTACGCTGCCAACTGATACAGAGTTGGTAGTGAATCATTTTTTCAAGTATGTTTATAACTTCATAGTACCTGTGGAAGAAACAATTGACTTGGCAAAGTAGAATCATACAGTAGGTTGAGTACATCCATGACAAGCTTGTTTTAACTTGTAAATCTGTTATGGGCAGATGAAAAGAATTGTTCTGCCTATAAAATTAATATAATCACTATTATAAGAACGTATTTTCAAGATTATTCTTTCACTTATACATATAAATGGCTTATATTAAACCATAAACTTTTCCAAGACACATTCCTTAAAGCAGTATCCTGATCCAAGGATTCTGATCCTTTTATTTCACATTTGCAGTTTAATGATCCAATAAGCAAGTGACATATTACACATGTAATGTTTCAGTGAAATATATTAAAATCTTATAGCAGCCCAAGAAGGATACTCACACTGTTTGAATTAAGGCATCTAGTTCAGGAGACCTTTAATGGAGTGAATGAGGCTCCTCTGCATGTTAGTTCAGGGAATCTCACTTAGAAGCTTGTTTCCAATAATTATAGGAAGACCTCAAACATGAAGTATACAACAATCCTCATTATGTTCATTTTTAAGACATTTTTAAGGTTCCATAGAAAGAAGACACCTGTGAAACTAAAGATGAGTTCTCTCTGGTGGACATAATTTCCTTCAATATTTGCATTGGAAATTTTTGTTTTAAAATAGTCCTTGGTAACTGCTCTTTTTGGAATAAAAATACGTGTCTGCAGTTTGCACTTACTTATTTAGATTTACTTTTTTGCTGTTTCAATTATTTGTCTTACCCAAGCCCAGCTGTTTACTGTTTTAAATTATGTCTTGAATAGCTGCTCATTTGAGGTTTCTTACATGATTGTTCATGTGTTAAGGTAAGAAAAAAAATCAATCTTCTGAAAACTGTACATTATGAATAACATCTCTGAGGATTTTCCTTGTTTGCATAAAAGTGTGCTCTCTGCTTTTATTTAGCAACCTAGTGTACCTTACTGCAAACTTGAATCACAGAAGTTTTAGCTTTTGGAAATGCTCTGTGCGTTCTTTACCAAACTAATAACATTCCTAAGGCAGCAATATCTTGTTCTCCCTGACTTTCAGATTCAGCTCTTGTTGTCTTTAAATTATTATTATTTTTAAACTAGAAAAACATATCTTTGCATTATAGGAAGTACAACCAGCAGCATGATTGATCTGATGAACACAGTCATATAGACACCAGTGAAAGATAATTAAAAAACCTAGAGTCATTTCTGCATTTCTTCTTGAACACTATCAAAAACCCCTTACACCTCAAGATCTGGCTTTATTTTGGCTGTGTATTACTGAAGAAACAAAGGTCCATACATACCCAAAATTATCTTGAAGAAAGTGATGACCCTGATGGAATGCAGTAGCTGCCACAGCTGTATTTCAATATACACTGAACAATAAAACGATACATCATGGGAAGGTTTACATCCCTTACACTTTCCTGTGGAATTACTTCTTTCTCTGCTTCCTGGAGAGAGTCAACTTGTCTTTTAAATACATTATCAAGCTAGAGAATTAATTTATTTACAGCTCTATGATTTTTTCAATACTTCAGAAAGTTTAGTAACAGGAAAGAGGTTTAGTAACAGCTACAAATGCCTTAGGTTTGTCTACAGCAATCAACTTTATTTCAGATAATCCAGTATTTAAGGCTTTTTCCAAAACATACAGGGCTTAACAGCAAGACTTGCTTCACACCAAGCCTCCATTCTGCAAAACACCAGAACAACCTAAATACCAGTGTAGAGGAATGTGAACTATTTTCTTCAAATGGGACACACAGAACAAAAATGTGCTCTGTGTGTGTCTGAGATACAGATATATCTCATATATAATGCAAGTCTCCATGTGAATGAAGTGAAGCTATTTGGTCTATCTGTTCTTCCATTCTTCATTTGGAAATAAGAGTAACATTGCTGTGCTACCTCCTGGAATATTATGAGAGTACAAGCAATAAATCATTTTGGGGTGCTCCTATATTACGCATATAGGGTCACATTTATATTTTACCTCAGATAGATCAAATCAGTGTGCAAATACCAAGTATGTGCAGTATCATTCCAGGATGTGATCCTCCCAATTTATAACAAGACATGATTTTTTCTGTCAGTAATAACAAGATAGAGAGATTAGATCATAATGTTGTATGTTGCTGACAGCAATCCAAAGATTTTCACAGAATTTAATAAAGACATCAAGATAGGTGTGTTTTCAGGTGAAATACTAAAAGGAACAAAAATAAGCCTCTGAATGGAGAAATGCAAGCAGATGGAAAAACTATTATGCAAATGCATGATTCATAGTTTTCCTAAGGAAATAAATTGACCTGAAAAATCTAAAACTGGAATTTGTCCACAACGCAGATGCATGCCAGAGGCCTGATCCTCACTTACTTTGTTGGAATGTTCTTTAAAACTGCACAAAGAATCCTATTATTTAGAGGTTTGTAAGGTCCCCTGTTCAGCTGACTTGGTCATTTGACTTAAGTTAGAGTGCCATCTACTGTAGTAATAGTCACAGAGAGTCCAGATATATTATGAAATTTCCCCCTCCTGATCTTATTTTTCAATTATTTTCTACTGTAGCTGTAATCAAATCCAGCTATGAGTTCAGAAGCACTAAAATCATATCAAACGTGAATATAAATAGAAGGGACATCCAGAGTTCAAACAACATAGTTAGAACACACTTTTAGGAAACCAGACAGACCTACAAACCACAAGAAAGCCATTTGGAGGGTGTGTAACTCTTGCTTCAGAGTTCAGGATAGCCAAAAAAGCCAGTCTTTAGCTACTGAAATCTGAGGGAAATTTTCCTGCTTTTGTGTTTTACCATACCTGCCAGGTTTGGAGTTTTCACAGCTGCTTTTGAAGCTTCCAAGAATGCAGCTGCTGAAGAGGATACCCCGAGAGATGACCATTCTGCTGCAGGAGGGATTTTTCCTGTACTCTTCTATTAAATGCACTTTCCCCTATCCTTAACCACCTCCCTCCCCCAAAGATGCCACAGAGTTGAATGTTGTGCCCAACTGCTAGAGCAGGGATGCCAAAGTAGTACATTTCCATACATATCCCAGGATGATGAGCATATGTAAATTATTGCACAACACTGATATTGAGATCTCAAAGACAGAACTAGTGATGAAAACCTTGTCTTTTTGTAGACAACTGCAAAACACTGAAGGGACAGGCGCTAGTTCGAGATGGTTCCCCTTATTCAAGCAATGTGGGCACAGATATAGACTGGCCTCCAGAGAGCCTTCTGGCATGTTGGGAGATGCCTTCTGGCATCATGGCTGGGACATGACCAGCTCTTAGGACAGGGACAATCAACACACAGCCCACAGCCCAGCAGCCCATGTGTTCATTGTGCTGTTGCAGTCCTGACAGCCCTGCAGAGCAGTCAATGATGTACAATCATCTCATTTTTCTACCTTTCTTATACCAGAAGTAATTGTGTTCCACAGACCCTCTACACTGATGCAAACGTGTATTTACATCACATACCACTATGAAGAAAACAGTGCTGGCACTATTTCTGTACCAGGCTTCAGTTTTCTAAATGCAAAGAACGAAATTTCACCCTAAATAGTGAGTGAGCATTTGTAGTCTATGATTTCTGTTCCTATTCCAGACAACATCCACTAATTTACTGAACCTGCCACAAACAGCATTTCATATTTTCCTCAAAACCTTTGCATCAGCTTCCAAGCAAAGTCAGGAGGATTCACATCTAACGTGCATCTGGTTGTGCACCGAACATCAAATTCAACATATGACTATACTTCTTTCTGTCTTTGACAGGGCTCTGTTCTTTTGCTACCCACTTCTTCAAACCAGCCTGCCCTTTCTGCTGATTTCTCAGACCATTTTGCAAGCTGACAGTTGCACTGCAAAGGCAATGGAGATTTACAACTGGTTAATTCCCTCTTTTCAGTGAACTGCATTGTATGCCCTTCTCCTTTCTCTTGTATTGTGAATGATTCCCCTGTTGGAATTTTTTACTGCGCAATGAAAACAAATCCTAAAGAAGCACATGTTATTGTAGTTCACTGAGAGGTCATATCCCATAAAGACTGGTGCGAGCTGGTTGTGTCCAGATGGGGCTTCTGAAGGATTTGATTCGTATATCAGTTGGTTGAATTTAACACCGGCATTTTAGTAAACTGGTGTGAAAATACTCTACTTGCTTGAAGTCACCCTTCTCTGAAAGTCCTTTGCTTCAACACATTTATAGCACACACAACTGAAAAAAATGGTTATTTTTCACTGGGTATGGCACCAGGACTTCTGAAAAACAAAAAAACCTTTAACAAGCCTAAAAGGCAGGCTAACGTGCTTAAGCAAGGCCATAGTTTCACAGTTGTTTGGGACTGACATAAACTGGGAGTCTGCCAACAGAAAGAGGGTACCCTGCCCTTCCCTTCTGTGCATGGCCTCCGCCACTTCCTATCTGCTCACACAAAGGCTCATATGCCTCATGTCAGCTTTATTCTGTTTACTGCGAGTAATTTAGAGCCAGACCACTGCTTTGGCCCAGTTCACCATGGTCTACACAGTTATGACTTTATTGCTAACTAAAAGAGTGCTAATCTGTGCAGAGGGACTTGTTAGCTACTCTCTTTATGGCTGGCCACCTCCAGGAATGGCTTCTTCCCTTCCACAAAACACCCGGCCCTTGGTCTTCTACAGAATCACACACAGTGCCATTGTGGCCCCAAGACATAATTATCTTTTGTCTGCTTTTTTTTTTTCAGTTCAAAAAGTCTGAAAAGAATGGTATGGCTGCGTTGCAGCTTACCAGGAGAGGTTTTTTATTGCACGAAGCAGTGGGTATGTGTTGCACGCTCTGTGATAACATGGGCAGGGAATGGGTTGACATGTGACTGTGTAAAGACAGAGGGACCCCGAACTGGCAAATTCTCACCCATCCTGCCCAGTCGGGTGGATCCCGGAATGAACTGTATCATGAACCTGCCCAGGCACAGAGGGGAGGTTGCAGGCAGGAGAAAGGAGGGGTTGCAGAAGGGCAGCTCCCCTTCCTCTGGTGGCCAGTGTCCACTTCAAGTGCCTGGAGGACTTCAACTGGTCTTGAAAGGACATCGTGAATTCTCATAGTGATAAATGGATCTTAATGAAAGGGAATGTAATTCCAAGCAGTTAAAAACTGCTGAGTTGGCTTTGGCAGAAAAGATGGTGACTGCCGGTGGGGTTTAGTTCAGAAAAGAAAGGATCGGGACTGTGGTTTACTGCTCAGGGCAGGCCTGATAGGACTCTACCAGGGGACCAGTCCCTGGCATTAAAACTTGTTGCAGGTCATCTGTATGAAATTACATGATGTTGATACTGATTCTTTACATACTCAAGTTTGAGGCAGAAAATATAATTTGGAGCGTGTGCCAGTAGAAAGCAACATTAACGTCCCTACTGAAAAAAATACCAATTTTATCTTCACAGCCATTCTTTTCAGTTTACCATAGAAACAGCCATTAAAGCCATTTTATATCTGGCTGACAAACCCCACATTTTCTGATCTCTCTTGCTTTTTTTTTTTCTTTCATGTCTGCTTTTTATTTCAATGCAAAATGTCTGACAGAAACATAACTTCTGCTGGAAACATGGGTAAGAATTTTTATTTTTGGCCATGCAGTTCTCCGTTTCTCCTCACATATATGTGCTCAGTTCATAATAAAAACATATATTTCTAGTAAAAAAACAACCAACCAACCAAACAAAAAACCACAAATGAACCAACCAAACAAAAGGAATAAGAAATAAAGACACAAACATAACACAAAGTTATAGTTACAGATACTTTTCCTTTCCTTTTCTGTTGCAATAAAGTATTGGATTAATATTAGGATGGTATCTTCCTTCTAATGAATCCAGTATAGATTCACATCTGTTCTCCTAGTTTGCTCATCTTCAGTCATCCCAGACAGGTTACAAACAGAAAACAGGAGTTTGTATTTACTTACTTGCATTTTAAATTAGACAAATTATATGGTTTTGTATAGTTTTCATTGATTTAAAGCATTCTTTCACTTCTTCGAAGTAGAAAATATGACCTCACACCTACAGGAAGAGAAAATAAATGTTTTTTAAAATGTCCACTCAGCTCAAATACATAAAGGTGCTAAATTCCATTAGCTGGCACTCTAGATTCTCACAAATTTAATACTCAGCTTTTGGAAATTTGAGCCAAATGTTTCCTTTTGATTAAAATAACTATCATATGTATTCTATGATATTAATGGTAAGTATACTTATCTAACTTTCAGAGAGAGAGCGTTAATGCATATATTATAAATTTTGTAAATATATAATAAACTCAGATTTAAAGTGTTGGGAAAATGCAAAATAATTACGAGTACCTTTGTGTATTTTCTGTAACCCAAAATGAAGTTGGGCTAAAAACTAATCCAGGAATGAGACTTACACGGCAGAAGTTAATTATTACGTGTGGAAATTATTTATTCCTAAAATACTCTGAAAAATTCCTAAAGAAATAACCTTGTTGAGAATGAGGAATACTTTTCTGCCACTAAGCTCTTAACAGCAAAAGCATGTTCTATTTAGACACATGAAAACAATGCTCTCAACACTCCTTGAGAGTGGCCTTGAACAGCAACTTTGCTGTAATACAAGTATTCTGAATAGTAAGTCTGGTGGTGTCAGCTCTCCAAGTGCAAAATAGCCTTCATCAATTCATATTCTGCTTACTTGGCTTCCCTTTGCTGTCTTTAAATCTAAACCTTTGTCCCGTAACAACTGTAATTGGTGCACATGTAATTGTGATTTATGGTACGGCCACGGCTGATGGCTCTTCTCTGGGGCGAGTCTCCTCCATCCTGAATTGTAGGGCAGCAAGAAGCTGCCGTGGGACTTTAGAGTGGTGATTTATTCTGCAGTATCTGCTAGACCAAACCCTCTGGCTCTCTGTGCAGCCTCATTCCCCAGGCACTCTCAGAGGATGTTGGAAGGAAAACCTCTAAACCACCGTGCCTCTCTGCTGCCTGCAGCAGGATGGGCCCCTGGGAGAGCTGCAGATGAGATGATCCCTATCCCCACCGCGCTTCTGCAAAGGTGCCTGCTGCAGCTGTCCTGCTGCACCTGCCTGCCATACCCTAGCACAGCCACTCCTCAAACTCAGTGGGTACCAACGGGACCCCCAAGCCTTCTGCTGCAATCCCAGTAGTGGGATAAGGCTTGACCTGCACGCCACAGTTAAAATGCCATCCCGGCAGCAGGAGTGATTGAGCTCCTGGAGGGCACAGGCAGGGGCACGTCCCCTCTGACCACTGCTAACTGCTCACATGGACATCGCCCAGCAGAGCTGTGTAGACATGGATGAGGAGCAGTGTGAGACAGATTGGTATACTATTTCAAGATAAATTGCTTTGCAGTTCAGACTAATTCTGCCTATTTATAATGCAGTAAGATAGATATTGCCACCCTGAAATCTGGAGGTGTACAAGTTTCAGAAAAAAACCAAAACTGAATGTTATGGAGGAGGTCTCTCTTGTCTGAAACCGTACCTCTAAATACCCAGCTTGAGGGAGTGGAAGCCTGGAGAACAGTGTTGCACAAGTCTGCTGCTCAAAGTGCTATGGCAGGTGCAACACATGAATGAGCAGTGAAGATTTCTTCCAAATTCAGAATGATGCCTGGTATCAGAAGTAACAGAAACTAAAAAAGAAGAGAAAATGAACAGAAATGTATGCAACTAAGTTATCTCAGAGCTTAAATTCTCTGAAAAATCAAAACCATCCGAATGTGATCTTGATAGTGCTGTTCCAATTGTTTGTATATGTGTATAGCCCATTTTAAGAGAAAGAAGATATGTTTAATGCACTTATCATGTGTAGGAGGCTTCAGCCAATTTAGAAAAGATTTACTGCAGAAAGTATTCCAAAAACAGATTAGTGCCGATCTTGAGGGTAAAAATGAAAGTTTGGAGAGAGGTTTTTATATACGTATACAAGAATAAAATGATCATGGACTATTTGGTCAATATCCATGGACAATAAATCTAGTAAGTCAAACTACTTAGAAAGGCTCTGGAAGTGGAAAACCCTCTAAACATGAAATACAGTACAGGGGGGATCCAAGAGCTTCATTGATCACCCTTCATTACTTTAAAAAGCAAAGACAAGACTGACGTCTTTTCCTGCCTCTTCAAAGACCCCTGGCAGAGTCCTTCGAATGCTAGTGACAATCCCTGAGATGATTTCTGAGGTGATGACAATGACTTTCTCATTCATTTTTGATTCAGTTGCTCTTTTAAACATCATTACAATCTCTGCATAACTTCTTTAACACATCAGATGCATATAAAACATTCAACTGCCCACAACCTACTATCTCCTGTGAATTCTGTCTGATCATTAGGATAGTAAGGGTTACGTCACTAAATCAATTCATCATTAAGCAACAGATGAATCCAATTAGATCTCAGTGCTTTACCAGTACCTGTATGGACTGTGGGAAATCCAGAGGAAAAGTGAATCTTCCTTGCAAAACCGATGGATCATTCTGTACATTTATAGATGCGAACTTGTTCTTTAACCTGTGATCAGATATAGTGTAATTGTAACCAACAATAAAAGTTCAATTAAGGCTTTTTGTTCTATCATCTCTAAATTTCGGCTGTTTTTTTTCAGGTGATCCTCTGAACTTTTCCAAAGGATAAGGGATGTGCTAGTTCCTCTAACCAGGACACTCTGATACAGAGTTGAAAACAAACTCAATTACAGGGTTTCTGTCTTCGGAATTCTTAACACCCAGGAATAACACAAGAGATCTGCATCTGATAAATTAATGTGCCACAAGCTGGATAAGAACTCCAGGAATAATGCCTAAGCATCTGCATGCCTGAGGTATATCTGGACTGTCGGCAGAATGCTCCACAGTGTATCCCTTGTTTGGGTCTCTGATTTTTCAGTTCTTTTCTAGACCATTCACCTTTCCTTCCAATAGAGACTACAATGCAGATGCAACAAGACAGACAGGTCCCAAGCCCTGGACCGAATGTGCACTCAGGACAGTTTGGGATATGAATGCTGATCTAGGGAACTGGGAAGTACTCCCAGACATGGAAAAGAAATTTGAGTCAGCTAAAAATAACACTAGCATTTTTATTCCTTGCACTGATGCTTTTACATTATTTTAATTCAGTCTGAAAAACACAAGCTCTCATTGTCAGCTCATGGTAAAGGAAAAAAGCAGTTTTATTTTGGATGTGCAACATAAGTACAATGCTGAACATAATCTCTGATGTAGACATTATGTACATTGTGCAGTATGCCTCCAGGAGTTGCTGTTTTTTCCAAATCACCTGGAGCTTAAACACGGATCCGGATAATAGGCACATTCATCAAAAATAATTTGAAGCTGTCTTTGCAACTCTAACATTCTGAATGCATTAAAACCCTGCTGCGGCAAAGAAAGCCAGCAGGATGCTGGGCTACATCAACAAGGGCATCGCCAGCAGAGACAAATTCACTGTCCCACTCTACTCAGCGCTTGTCAGGCCACACCTGGAATACTGCAGTCAGTTTTGGTCCTGCTATACAAAAACATGTGGACAGGCTGGAGAGGGTCCAGAGAAGAGCCACAAGATGATCAAAGGACTGGGAAGCCTGCCGCGTGGAAAGGCTGAGAGAGCTGGGTTTGGTTCAGCCTTGAGAAGAGAAGGCTCAGGGGAGACCTTATCACCGTGTTTCCAGTATTTAAAGGGTGGCTACAAAGAAGATGGAGACTCCCTTTTTACAAGGGAGGTCACATGATAAAGCACTCCTGGGGAGATTCCGACTGACGCAGGAGGACACTTTTTCACAATGAGAACCATCACCCCACTGGAATAATCTCCCCCAGGGAAGTGGTGGATTCCCCAGCACTGGACACTGTTAATATTTGGCCAGACAGCATGCTGTGACATCTAGTCTAGGTTGGACCAGTGTATCCTTGAGGTCCCTTCTAGCCTGGTATTCCATGATTCCATGTAAAAAACCCAAATATCTTGATTTGACACTAACTGTGTTCACCTCGTGATGTTAAAACTGAGCTCTGTAACAGCAGAGTATTTTGGAGCCTGACTAAACACAGAACAGTGTGTGCCTCGCGCGGTGGTGAGACACTGGCACAGGTTGCCCAGAGCAGCTGTGGCTGCCCAATCCCTGGCAGTGCTCAAGGCCAGGTTGGATGGGGCTTGGAGCAACCTGGTCTGGTGGAAGGTGTCCCTGCCCATGGCAGGGGGTTGGAACTAGATGATTTTTAAAGTCCCTTCCAACCCAAACCATTCTGCGATTCTATGATTCTTCACATTCTTGCTGGGCACTATGCTGCGCTCTTGCGCGCAGTGCACGCAGCCCTGTTCTGAGGACGTGTCCCTCTGCTTCACTCTACAGAAGCCCTTTACTACGAAGCAACCAACGCGCTCTTCTCCGCCGGAGCACCCTGCACGGCGCCGAGGCAGCGAGGCACAGGCGGAAGCCTCCCAGCAGAGCACGCGTGAGCCCGATGGCCCGCGGTCGGACGGGACAGCGGAGCGCCGACCGCCGCCGGGGCCGCGCACTGCCGGACACGCGCGCGCTGAGGCGCCGCGAGCCCGCGGCCCAGCACGGCCACGCAGCGACGGGCACGCGCGCGGCGGCGGCGGGCGGCGGGAAGCGGCCCCGTGCCCCCGAGAGCGGAACGGGCAGGGCGGGCTACCGGGCCCTACGCCCGCGGCCGGCCCCCGCCGGGGGCGGAGCCAACCCACCGCCCCCCGCCCCGGGCCGCCGCGGTGCCGGAAGCAGCCCTCCCCGCGCGGAAGTGACGGCTCGCGCCCGCCCCTCGCTCCCTCCCTCCCGCCGCCCTCCCTCCCTCCGTGCCTCCCGGTGGCGGCTCGGCAGCCGGGCGCGGCTGGCGGCGGCCCGAGGCGCGGCCGGGCGGGATCATGGCGGACGGCGTGGACCACATCGACATCTACGCCGATGTGGGCGAGGAATTCAACCAGTACGCGCGGCCGGCGGGCGCGGTGCGGCCCGGCCCTCCCTCCCTTCCTTTTCCTTCCCTCGCCCCGCTTTCGCCGCCGCGCCGCTGCAGGGCCCTCAGCGCGGCGGCCCGGTCGCTGCCGCCGCCATTGTTCGGCGCGGCTCCGCCGCCGGGCTTTCCCGCCGCCGCCGCCGGTGCGCGGATCTGCGCGGGACGGGGCGGGGTGGGGGCAGCCGCGCCTCAGGCCCGGCCTGCGGGCGCTATCGGGGCCCCCGCTTGTCGGGGAGCGCCGCTGAGGGGAGGCTGCGGCGGGCAGGGCGAGGGAGGCCGCGGTGCGCCGGGAGCAAGCGCCTTCCCCACCTTCCTCCCTTTTTTTTCTCCCCGCCGTCCTTTCTTCCCTCCCTTCTCAAGTGCCCGCGCAGGAGCGGCTCTTACATCCCTCTCCCGGCCGGGTCGGAGGAGGCCGCGGAGGAGCGGGACCCTCCCGGGTGGGGTGGGGAGAGCAGCTCCTTCCCGGCGGCGGAGGGGAAGCACTGCCATTGTTCGCAGATGAATAAAAAAGCGCGAGCGGGAGCGGTTTCTTCGGGCCGCTCTTTGCGGGGGAGGCAGAACTAGTGCAGCTTTATCCCGCAGACACGGGGAAACTCACTGCCCGTTTCCTGGTTTTAGTTTCTTTTTTTCCCTTTTATTCTCTCCTAGTCTTTAAAAAAGTCACGCAGCCTTCTTTAGAGGACGGGCTTGTATTTTTATGAGGAAGTATGGGTGAAATAAACAGAACTTCCCTGGATTACCAAATATTCTGCTTTCCTAGTTCTCTTTTACCCCTCATCTTTTCCCAAAAGCCGTGTGCCAGCTTTCCTACCGAAACCTAATGTTCATATCGGTTTTGTGTGCCATCTGTCCCGTTTGTGACTCCTGCACTTCTTCCAGGTTGTGTTGCCCCAGATTGCATTTGTTCCTGCCCTAGAACATAAAAAACTCAGAACAACTGCACTTTCCACGCATTTACTGGTCTTGCTGTGTGATGCTGTATGCCTGCCTACCTCTCAGAGGACTGGAAAACAGGGAATAGGTTATGGAAGTCACAGTTAACTTGGATAGCAACTTATAACTATCTCAGGAAACGTTAATCCTTTAGATATTTATCGATTAAGTAATTCAAAAGATTAGTAATCTCATAAAGGTATACTATAAAAGAATGCCATACCGGAGAAGCAGATGTTGGAGAGGACTGATGTGTTCTTAGTTTGTCTGCAGTTAAAGGTGTCTCCCTTACAGTTGAAAGACTAAATTTAATAGGAGTGAACCTTAGGACAAATACTGTTTAGCATAAAAGTACATCTCTTCAGTTTCTTTAATAACTTGGTTTTGTTTTAATCAGTTCCAGGTAAAGCACTGATAACAAACGAAGTTTTTCAGGGGGAAAAAAAAAAACCCAAACAGAAAAACAAACCTATTGGAATCTGGTAGCGTTTGTGTAAATTCATGTGTGTAGAAGCCCTCAGAATAGGGTTGTTCTGTGCTGTAAGGGCAGTGCAGGCAGGTACTACCAGAACAAAAGTGATGGGATGATGCGTTTCACTCGCGTGGTCCTGGTCTGCTCAGGTTATGGTTAAAACTGGTACTCCCTATAGCCATGCTGGAAGTAGGGATGATGGTATAGATGAAGTCTTGTGATAATTTGGTTTAGCATATTCCAGCAGTCAGGAGACCAGTTATCTCTTTTTCACTGTATTCACCCCAGTTGCTGTCCTACTGGTGCTGCGTATCTGCAGTTTGCTTTCTCAGTTTGTGAACCTTGTAAAATACAGGGTAGAAAAGCAGAAAGAGGCTAGTGCCCCTTTCCCTCAGCTTGGCTCTGTGCTTTGTTTGCATTTTCCCCCTCCAAAAAAAATTTGCTTTTTGTTTTTTCCAAGTTGGTGAGGTTTTGTGTCTCTCTCACTTTTCTTTTTTCTTCTTTTTCTTTTTTTTCTCCTCTTTTTTCTTTTCATTTTTTCCCTCCTCTTTTTTCTTTTTTTTTTTTTTTCTTTTTAACTTTAACGTTATCTCAGGACCTGCACAGTTGAAGTATATTATTTTAAATAGAAAGTTTTACTGGGAACAGTTGACAGCTCTTGTATTTTCCCGTTCTCTTCTGTCAAGTATGAATGAAGACTAGTTGTTACTGTCTACAGTATTACTTACTACCTCTAATTCTAACATCATTGTGATGGGTCCTCTAGAAGCTTCTATTCGTGAATTACTGTTTCTGAATTTGAAGCTGACAGTTTAAACTGATAAGATGGGGAATGGTTCTGCCTATCTGTGGTTGGGAGAAGATGACAGTTGAGGAAATGCTGTAGGGAGAAAGCGATTTGCATTATTAATTTGTTTATGTAACGGACATTTTATGGAACACCGTATTTGTAAGGGAAAAATTGCCTTATGTAAAGCAATAAGTATTATTTTGATTGTGTTATGCTACGCCACAGTATTTGGCTTAACATATTCTTTCAAGTTGAACTATAGGAACCTTTCACTAGTTTGGCCAATAGCAGGGACTAAAAAATACACTGTGTATTTTTGTAGTTCTTCTGGGTACAATATAACTGTATTTATACCCAAGCAGGGATGAAACTTTTGTTTGCATCTGTAGTAAATGGGTCATTTAGGACTTGTGACTGGACGAGCTTTCCTTGGTTGTTCTGTCTTGTTCTGGGCCTCAAGGTACTCATCCTTGAGGCCCTTCTGGGATTGTGTTAATGCTTTTTTCCAGGAGAAAGAAGGGAGGGATGTTCTGCTTGATTAGTGCTAAATGAACCACAGGTTATAAGGGTGAAATAAGACCACAGAGCCATGGTTTTACAAGCTGGCTAAGATGGATGAAAGCTGAGAACTGTCTTGGGTTGTATTTAGTGTTGGTTGCAGTGAGCTGACTGACTCGAAGTCGGATCTTTTTAATGAAAATGCATTTTTCCTATTCCATCTAGAGCACATCCAAACTGTGTCTGTCAGCGTTGCGTCTCACTCTTTCATTAAGTTATTGTTAGTCATAATCATATTTTTTGTCCTGGGGCTTATAGCTTTGCTCAATTTGGCTCTTACCAGTTGTGTTTATTTTTTTAAATTGTGCTTTCCTCTCCCTGCTCCCTCCCAAAAACTCGGTTGAGTCATTTTCCATTTTGTTGTTCTGAGCTGGTTTCCACATGCAGTGGTCTTTAATATGTATTTGAAGACTCATCGGAGTCTCATCAGTCTAATACTTTCTGCATACATTGCTTGTTACCTGTAAGAAATAGGTATTGCATGGCATATTTCACCTTGAGCATCTCCCTATGTGTTACGCATCTTCTCTTCAGGAAAGAGATCTGTGCTGCACATGAGAACTGTATTATCTGCATAGAAATGGCAGAGGCTGGCATTCTTTTGATGGCGGAAGACAGCAGTAAGGGGCACTTTAGCAAATATTAGGGGATGTTTTGTACACAAAACCTAAACTATCAGTGCATGGTACTGAGGTGGTGAGTGCATGAAGCCACCTTGGGTCTGACTCAATGTTGCCTGCAACTTTCGCCAGCAAACTGGGGTTGCTTTCCTGCAGTCATGAAGGTGTGACTGTGCATTGTCCATTCTCTCTGATGCTCCGATCAGTTGTTTGATGGTATGTTTTTTTGTTTGGTGGGGTTTGTTTGGTTTTTTGGGGGTTTTTTTGTTGGTTTTTTTTTTTTTTTAAACCCCACACCAACCCTGGACATATTATACGTATTAATATACATATAAAAATCCTTCTGACCAAGCTGAGGATACAAAACAATTTTAGGATCTCTTATTTTAATGCTGTGGGGAAAGTGCTTGCCTCTGTTATAACGTAACAAGTATACTTGCATAGTTGCATTGTGGATATGTCTAAACATGCCTGTAGTGTTCTGTTGATATTTAAATGCTAACAAAATTAGAAAATGAAAGAGTTTTAAGTTTGTATTTTGGTGACTGAATAATAAAAATGATCTAGATAAGCAAGCAGCTGAGAGGCTAATTATCTGGAACCTCTGTGGCAACAGAACCTTAGAAACATGTTAGTTACTCTCTTAACTTTCTTGTCTATAACACAGAGAGGAAAATATTTTTATTTTTGTGTAATAAATAGTAAAAGCTAGCATTTAATAGCCACGGAAGCCAGGCTATTAAAAGAAGCCTTTATATCAGGAAGACGGGTGCCTGGTGCCTTATGAGAGGGGATGGACGCATCGTGGTATAATACATTTCTACTCGTAAGGGCAGAGATGTCTTGGTTGTAAAAACCATAAGCTGGCAGACCTGCAGGTACTATAAAATGTATGTGCAATGCCTTATTACGTATGTATGTGGTCAGTTCTGTTGGCCTGCTCGAAGGGGTAAGGGGAAGAGATAACCTTTGTATGTTTGCAAATATCAAACTACAAAGGAAACTCGAGACCATCTCATCTGCTGTCTCTTAGCTTTGTTCTAATGCAAACAGCACTATTACCTACATTTAATTTATACTTTTGACTACTTGTGAATTTTCAGTTACTCTATTTGACAAGGAGTGTGTGCCAGTTGTAGAGGTGTGACATGTAGGTCTGTAGAGTAAACGTGAATCTTGTGGTCTAACAGACTTGTCCACTGTGGTGGATGGTTCTGCCACAGGCAGTGGTGCTATTTTAGAAACATCAACAACTGCTGTTCTGTTAAGGTTCCAGTTTGTGTGCTCAGACAGCTGATCAAGACCAGGAAGATTTTGCTTATCTCTTCAACTTGTTATTTTTCAGGACCTGCAAATTTTTTTTTTTAAAGTGAGGATGCTAACTTGTATTTAGAATTTCAAGCACAAACGTTGTAACTTGGATGAAAAAATTGCTAAGGGAGAAGGTGGGTAATTGGCTTTTTTACTACTTGAGTGCTTTTTCTTTTCCCCCCCAGAAAAAAAAATGTAGTATTTTTTTAATTAAAAAAATACAAATTTTTATTTACATCACTGGATTTTAATGCCTTTTGAAGGTGTTAATTTAGTGTTTAACTCTTGCATTGAACAGAGCTGTGCAGAAAAAGCAGGTCTCAGGTGTATGAACAGTTAAAAGAAATTTTGGTGCTGGGGGAAAACTATTTCCAAAACAGCGTTTTTGAAGGGAGTGACCAGCTCTCTGCAACTCAGAGGAGCATGGCTGCTAAGTTCCAAAAATACATAATACTTTCAATTTGTCCCTTCTGGACATGACTGTGGTGTTCCCTGTTTTTATTGCGTTTATATTTGAATGTTGCAAACCACTGCAAACAGTAATTAAGACACAAAATACTGAAGAAGGGCTGAGTAACTGCAAGTGTAACAGCTAGTCTGACATGAATCTTTGAGGACGTATCTTTTAAGTACCCTTTTTATTCAGTCAGTCACACTTAGTAGCACAGAATGTGGAATTTCAGTCTTGATTTTCCAGAGCAAATGATCTAGTATTTCAGGCGGTGTTCTAGTTAAAACATGTGCTCTGGAAATGCATTGCTGGGGGCCAGAATAATGATGCTAACTTTGGTTTTTAGCATGTTTATCTGCGAGCCTGTGAATGACTATAATTGAGCAGAAATAAGGTCTCCTCATGCTTGATGATTTTCTCTTAACTGAGGAAGTTGAAAGAGGTCAAAACCAATTTGTGGTACAGGCAAAGCATTTGTCAAAATAGTGAGAACCAGAGAAGTAACACTTCTTGTATTCTTTTTCTTACTCTTCTAAAACTAGGAAAGAAGAGTGTGTTTAGGTAAATTTCCATGGTACACATATGAAAGAGAAAAGGGTTGTTGGATCTTGTGTAACAGCCATCGAGGCACCTCCTCTCTTCCATCTACACTTGCTGACTCATCATTCTTAATCGTCTAACCACACACCTTGTTGACAGACTTGTAGCCAGACTGGAATTCAGTCAGTTACCAAAGAAGCACAATGTAAGAGGAGATTATGGGGAGCAACACTGGGTTTTCTGTTGTGTCATTTTTGATTTAAATTAAGTCACTGATGCTGTCAGGCACTTTATGCCCGCCAAAAATTGTATGCAGACTGTGCTGCCCCATAATTCTTTCCTCCTTTGACGGTGACCAGAAAGCCAGTGTGATAGAAACTTGATATGGTTCAGAGGAGTTTCTTGCCACTAGGGAAGTGCTGCAGAGCTGTGGACTGCTGCCTGCTCCAGTATTTTGGCAAGGCTGACCTCAGCCTTCGCAGGGAGGTGGGTTAGTGTACGTCTGCTGAAAGACTAATGTCTGCCTGTTTGGATCTGTCTACCAAGACTATAAATTCTGCCTTCCTGAAGTCGTCACCCATACACACAGATGACTAGAATTACTGCACGTTTAGCAGAGTGTTTCCTTAGTTGTCTTGTGATATCATCCTTAATCTTCTTGCAAGATGTCATGTTTAGGCCTGTCCCAGGCAGTTACTTGAGCCTACTTTCATTAGATGCGATGGTAGGAGGAATCAAACTGAGACAGGGAACTGGACAGATGAGGTGAAAACAAGAAACCCTTATTTAATTTAATGATGATAAACTTGAGAGAGGTACTTTCTGTTGAGGTTTACAATGTATTGGTACAGTACAGTTTACTGAGGATCAAATCTGCTTGATTGGCAATTCCAAAACTTAGCTTATCTATTGTTTTCTTTTGTTTACTTTAGTGATACTCTCTCTCTATGAGTAGCAGGGGTAATGTTTTCAATATTTAAGAAAGCTGATCATCTGATGATGGTTGTGGCTATATTAGGTTTTCGACCAGGATTGCTAGCTTTGCAGCCTGTTTTTTTATGGAATCCAATTTGATTCTCTCTAGTCACCATATCTGGTACCGTGAACTATTCTATCTCAGATGCTTGTGTGGGTTTCTAGGTACAGATTCACAAGACAGTGGGTGCTGAAATATCCCTGATATCAGAGCCTGTTGAGGTGGTTGCTGTCCTGGATCAGGGTGGAAGAGCCCAGGAATCCTCTGCAGGCTTTCGAAATCCAGATTTTCCATGTCACAAAGCAACCTATAAAAGTAAATATAAAAGCTGAAGGTTAACTTAAACACTGTTAGACTCTCCTAACCTTTGTCAGACCACTATTGTTCACTGAGGAGTTATTGCCTTCCTGTCAGCAGGCATTTAGATAGTGCTTCTCTCTCACACAGATTGAGCTGTTCTATTACAGGTGGTTGCTAGGATAGTAAAAAAGGGTAGCAGCATCCCATTGTGGAATTGAGCACCATTGAATATGAGTGACAGTAAATAAGATGAAAAATGGCAAATATCAAAAGAAGTCTGTTTTAAAAATGGTTCTTTAATGCAAATATACAACACTCAGGTCCATTTATATTTGAAATTGACCCCACTGATTAAGGTTATGTTGTGTTTTTAAAAAAGGTTTTGTATGTTTTGTGAAGGAGATTATTATTGTTTACAGTCAGCATGTTTTGTCCTCTAAATTGTGATGACACTACAGCTGTGTCTGCAATAAAAGTAATATGGCTTGGTAGTAGCACATCAGCAAATTGAGGCAGTCGGGGCTCAGGCTCCTCCATCTACCTAACACGCTGTTTGCATTAAATTTAGTCTGGCCTTTTGGACCGAATTCACTACCACAAATTTAAATCACAACCACAGCTGTGATTCAAAGCTGTCTGAAGGCCCACTGATTGATCTTGTGCTGTCTGTTTCCATTTAGCAGGTAGGATGCACACGAGGAAGCACAGCTTCTGGAAAGAAACTGTCATTTCTATTTCCTCTGAAAGCAATCCAGTTTGCTTGGCCAGAACTGTGCTGTAACCTGTACAAGGGAGAAGGGAGTGATTTACTCCAAAACCTCAGGCTGTTTTTCTGAACTAAAATGTTCCAGAGGCAGCTATGATGCTGTAGAATAGTCCCCCTGGAGCCCATGAATAAGTAAATGATTAATAAACACAAACCCTTGGGTTTATTAAATTCAATGAAACAAAATAGAAATCTGCCCTTGCCTGCCCCTGTGTGAATGAGGAGATAAAAATCAAGTTAGGAATGCAGTAGAAATCTGAAAGGTAGAATGTTATGTTTGTCATTACGGCTCCTCTACAAGCATGGTCTGTTCACTACCAAATGTTTTGGTGGAAAAAAATTTGCTTGAGAGCAGGTGTTAGGCTCTCATTTTGCATATTGCTTGCTGTCCTGCTTTTGGCTGGCATAGTTAATTTCTTCCCAGTAACTAGTGCAGTGCTGTGTTTTGGCTTTAGTCTGAGAACAGTGCTCATAACACCAATGTTTTAGATGTTGCGGAGTAGCACTTACTCTGATAAAGGACTTTTCAGTCTCTCGTGCTCTGACAGTGAGGAAGGGCACAAGAATCCAGAGGAAGCAGAGACAGGACACCTGACCCAAACTAGCCAAAGGGGTATTCCATAGCACAGCACGTCATGCCCAGTATAGAAACTGGGGGGAGTTACCAGAAGGGACTGATCACTGCTCAGGGAAGGGCTGGGCATTAGTCAGCGGTTGGTGAGCAGTTATATTGTTCATCACTTGTCTTTCTTGGGTTTTATTCCTCTCTCTTTTTTTATCTTCCTTTCAATTATTATCATTGTTATTACTATGTTTTATGTCAATTATTAAACTATTCTTATCTCAGCCCAAAGGTTTTATCTTTTCCCAGTTCTCCTCCCAATCCCATCAGGGTGAGGAGAGTGAGCATGTGGCTGCATGGTAGCCAGTTGCTTGCCAGGAATAAACCACGAGAGTCCTTCTTGGTGCGCAGCATGGGGCAACGAAGAGTTGAGATAATGACAGATGTGATCAGAGCTGTTAAAACAATTTGTTACAAGCATTC
The DNA here is from genome assembly GCF_004027225.2 of Strigops habroptila. Lineage (NCBI taxonomy): Eukaryota > Metazoa > Chordata > Aves > Psittaciformes > Psittacidae > Strigops > Strigops habroptila. The sequence goes on from NC_044279.2 coordinate 37,598,928, forward strand.
ACTGTATTGGTTTAATAGTTGCTGGTCACAATGTTGACTTATTCGCTCTCAAAGTTGTTGTGCTGGTTCTCAGAGTTGTGTTCTGTAGCACCTTACTTGCAGTATGTTCCCTGTTTTGCTGTGTATCACCCCTGGGGGCTGGGCTAAGGTTATCATTTTGTTGTACTTTGGAACACTGGCTTGCAATATGATAGAATTGCTGGTTGTGAAACTAAACTGGTATTTGTACTCAGCACTGCCATTACCTCTGTACTTCAGAAGCCATCTGTTGGAAACTGTTAATAATGACACCTGTAAACTTTTCTCCTTGGAAAGCCAACCTATTAGGAAACATCTTCCCCTTCTTCTCCAGGCTGATTACAACAGCATTTGAGAATTCTGAAAATGTTGAATGTCCTTGGGGTGTTGAAACCAGAATGGTCCTACTGTTAGGAGCCGTGAATGTGGTTCAGGTCTTGTTTAGGGTTAAGCAACTATTTGGGGCTACTCCAATCCCTGTGACAAGCACTGGGGCTACTTCAACCCCCATGACAGGCACTGCAGCTACTCAGACCCCTGTAATGGGTGATGCAGTTGAACCAGAGGACTGATCTGTGCCAGTATATCCGAATCGCCCTTATACATGAGAGGAAATGAACGTGAAAGGTAGCTTGTTTAGTAAAAGAGGACAAAGCAGGGCCATCACAAGAATAGGAGGAAGAGGCAGAACAAGAGGTAAGCTCTTGATCCCTATCACTGGGGTGATCTGTGAGATAGGTGAAAAGATTTTGGCTGTTGTCCAGGTGAGCACATTATCACCTGGCTGCTCTGATGCTGAGATAATGGGGCTAGTAGCCTGGAGGTAGAGGGTAGGGAAGCCAAGCAGTTGGGATCACTTTCTAGGGAAGGGGCATTGATAAGGTGATTGGAAAAGAGACACAAGTCCTCAGACTCTGGAAGTGACTCCTGTCAAGTGTGAAGGAAAGGAAGATGTTATATATCACTCAGGCAAGTGGGCCACCATTGAGAGAGGTATCTGGTACCTATGGGAATTAGCTGTGCTAGAGATGATTTATTATGACCTGAACAATGCACAGTCACCCATCAATCCAGATGAAGTCCAGTGCATGCAACCTGTGTGGTGGAAATTTGTACAGTGTGTTGGGGTCCCAACAGCTGAATGTATTGGAGACCAAAATCAGCCTGACTGGGAAAGAGTGGGAAAAGCATCCCATTGTGACTGGCTCAGGGGCTCTGTGCATCCGTGGCATAGAGGGTATTCTGAGGACATAAAAGGGTACTGGTGGGCTTTCAGTATAGCTGCCTTGGAGATGGAGCTAAATAAGCGATTGTCCACCTTGCCTAGTCTCTCAGAGGACCCTTCTGTTGGGGGGTTGCTGAGGATTGCAGAACAGCATGTGATGACTGATACCACAACAGTGCACCGGTGGCAATATCACACCAACAGAGACTCCATGATTCCCATTCATAAGCTGATTTGTCAGCTGGAGAGCCATGGAGTGGTTGGTGGGATCTGCTCACCCTTTAATAGCCCCATAGAGAATGCACATTCCAAAGTACAGTTTTATTGTAAGCCCTTTTTGTCAAGTGACCTGGAAGAAGGATGTCAAATGGGGCCCTGAGCAGCAACAAGCTTTTAAACAAATTAAACAAAAGATAGTTCATGCAGTAGCCCTTTTCGGACCAGTCCGAACCGGGCCAGATGTGAAGAATGTGCTCTACGCCACAGCCAGGGAGAATGGTCCTACCTGGAGCCTCTGGCAGAAAGTTCCAGGGGAGACTCGAGGTCAACTCCTCGGCTTTTGGAGTCAGGGATACAGAGGATCCGAGGCCAGCTGTACTCCCACTGAAAAAGAGATATTGGCAGCGTATGAAGGGGTTCGAGCTGCCTCAGAAGTGATCGGAACTGAAGCGCAGCTCCTCCTGGCACCCCGGTTGCCTGTGCTGGGCTGGATGTTCAAAGGCAGGGTCTCCTCTACACATCATGCAGCCGGTGCTACGTGAAGTAAGTGGGTCACACTGATCACACAACAAGCTCAAATGGGAAATCCCAGTTGTTCAGGAATCGTGGAAGTGATCATGGACTGGCCAGAGGGCAGAGATTTTGGAATGCCACCGGAGGAGGAGGTGATGCGTGCCGAAGAAGCCCCACCATATAATAAAATGTCAGAAAGTCAGAAGCAATGTGCCCTGTTTACTGATGGGTCCTGCTCTACTGTAGGAAAACATTGGAGATGGAAGGCAGCTGTTTGGAGTTCTCAACAAGGCACAGAAGCTACTGAAGGAGGCAAGTTAAGTCAGTTTGCAGAGGTGAAAGCCATCCAGCTGGCCTTGGACATTGCTGAACGAGAAAAATGGCCAGTACTTTATACTGACTCATGGATGGTGGCAAATGCCCTGTGGGGGTGCTTGCAGCAATGGAAGCAGAGCAACTGGCAACGCAGAAGTAAACCCATCTGGGCTGCTGCACTGTGGCAAGATATCACTGCCCGGGTGCAGAACCTGGTGGTGAAGTTACGCCACGTAGATGCTCATGTACCCAAGAGTCGGGCCACTGAGGAACACCAGAACAACCAGCAAGTGAATAAAGCTGCTAAGATTGAAGTGGCTCAGATGGACTTGGATTGGCAACATAAGGGTGAATTATTTTTAGCCCAATGGGCCCATGACACCTCAGGCCATCAAGGCAGAGATGCAACATATAGATGGGCTCGTGATCGAGGGGTGGACTTAACGATGGACACTATTGCCCAGGTTATTCGCGAATGTGAAACGTGCTGCAATTAAGCAAGCCAAGCGGTTAAAGCCTCTCTGGTATGGAGGACGATGGCTGAAGTACAAGTATGGGGAGGCCTGGCAGATTGACTATATCACACTCCCACCAACCCGCCAGGGCAAGCGCTATGTGCTTACCATGGTGGAAGCAACCACCGGCTGGCTGGAAACATACGCTGTGCCCCACGCCACTGCTCGGAACACTATCCTGGGCCTTCAGAAACAAGTCTTAGGGTTACATGGTACCCCAGAGAGAATTGAGTCAGACAATGGGACTTATATCAGAAACAACCTCATTGATTTGGGCCAAAGAGCATGGCATTGAGTGGGTATATTACATCCCCTATCATGCACCAGCCTTTGGAAAAAAGAATGGTACAAAGGACTGTTAAAAACTACTCTGAGAGCAATGGGTGGTGGGACCTTCAAACACTGGGATACACATTTAGCAAAAGCCACCTGGTTAGTCAATGCTAGAGGATCTGCCAGTTGGTCTGGTCTGGCCCATTTAAAACTTTCACGTAATGTAGAAGGGGATAGAATTCCTGTAGCACAAATATAGAATATGCTAGGCAAAGGCAAATCCACCTGTGGCATTGCTTTTGCTCAGGGACCTGGGTGCACTTTATGAGTAACGTGGGAGAATGGGAAGTCCAATGTCTGCCTCAAGCAGATTTGATTTTGGGTGAGAATAGCCAGTGAATTAAGTTGCATTATGTTAATTGCTATATATCATGTATGGATGATGTTAATAGCACTGTATATCACCATTTCTGTGATGGCTGTATGTCATACCAAGGGTATTACAGTAAAAATCACCCAGATTAATAAAGAATTAACTGTGATACCGGATGTGTGCAGTGGTGGTAGAACCAGAACTGGCTTCCGCATGCAACCGTACATCACCGCACACCATCTTTCATGTCCTTAAAGTCTGCTCTCATGGACCCCAAAGTCGTAGACTAAATGAATGCAACAGACGTTTTATAGGGACGCCCCATTGACTAGGGGAATGATATTTGTGTGTACCTACCAAAAGATAGGAATGGTGATGGTGGTTAAGTGAGATGTATTGGAAAGTGTGGGGCCTGGGCATGACACAAATGACATAGAAAGAGGGACAGATATCGTCTTGGTTTTGGCTGGGATAGAGTTAATTTTCTTCCTAGTAGCTGGTGCAGTGCTGTGTTCTGGTTTTAGTCCAAGAATAATGGATTTCTGTTTATATTACAAGGGCTGAAGTACTGTAATGCAAAACAGTGGCCAGAAGTACTTTTTGGGTTTTGGTGGTTTTGGGTTTTTTCCCCATCAGTTTAGAATATAATAGAAATTGTGAGAATTTTATATACTTTAATGTGAATGAAACCAGGGATTAGCTTTTCAGCAGGGATGTTATGTAGGCATTGGATCAGACTTACCATGTCTGTGGAACATGGCAGTTATCACAGCATTTGATTTCAAGTATGTTTTAAGAGGTTTAATGTTAAATATAATCAAGGTGTCTTTTTGTGTTTTAGGAAGCTGAATATGGTGGCCATGATCAAATTGATTTATATGATGATGTAATTTCTCCATCTGCAAATAATGGAGATGCCCCAGAAGATCGTGATTACATGGATTCTCTCCCACCATCTGTTGGGGATGATGTAGGTAAAGGAGCTGCACCGAATGTTGTCTATACATATACTGGAAAGAGAATTGCCTTGTACATTGGAAACCTTACTTGGGTAAGTAGCTTATTACTATTTAGGTATAGCCAGGAATTTTAAAATTATTGACATAATTCTTTGTAAATATTTTTTAAATTGTTTTATATGCAATACTGAGAGTACAGAAAAGCAGGCAGGTAAAAGAAAAAACACCACAAAACCCCCTGAAACGCAGTGAGTCTGACTGGAGCTGTCTCGATGCCTCAAAAAATCAAGGAACCCTTCAGTAAATATAAACTTTAAAGTTTCCTCTCATGTTTTAAGTGTTATGAAGGGTTATTTGTACTACTATCTTCTTAAGGTTTTCAGAAAACTGAATGGAAGAGAACAAGCTTAAACTGTGAAATACCTTATGCCTGCAGATACTTGAAGGCTACTGAACAAACCCAAATTACAGTAAACTCTTGCTGCAGTTTTTAGTTTAAAAAGGAGCTGGAAGGTTCTCTGGGATTTTCTTAAAATTACTTTCCACATTTTTCCAGGGCCACCTTCCACTTCTGGTTTTGCCAGGCAGTGACTCTTGCAACAAAACTGTTTTCAGGTATTTGCTTTGAGGCTTATTTCTCCTAGGAGTTGTAGATGTGGGATAACTCATTGAACAGCAGTTGCCCTTAAGACACTTACTTTTGTTAGCATTAGAGTATTTTAAACTCAATTGCAGTTAAACAAAGTGCAAGAGCTGGTCAGTAGCTGAATTAACGGGAGTTGATGTCTGGTTCTTCCAGATCCACGCTTGCAAAATTCTCATTCAGGGTTTTTTCCCTTCTGATTAATTTCTTACTGGTGCTAAACTTGAAAAAGAGTGGTTTATGGATGTTGAGGTGTTTGGGGTTTTTTTGTTAATTATTGCAGAATCTTAATTTCAGGAACTAATAGGTAAGTAAAGGAGCCATTGACTTAACAGTTGTACCATTCTGAAATACGAGTGGAATCTGTAAAATGCACATGAGTTTGCTGAACTCACGAAGTCAAGTGTCATGATTTCTAAAGCAGGTGGGCCAGTGTTCAGTAATTTGTGCTATTATTCATTATTTGGCTTCGCAAATGAAGTTAGCCACAAAGTGCATTTATCTACTTTAGTGTTGCTGTTGTGTGCTTTCTTTGCGTTAAGCTCTAAAGTAAGTTAATTTGTTGAATTTTTAAAGGAAGCCTTGGTTTGAGGGAGATAAGTAGTTCAGAATCTTTAAAGCCTACTTCGCACTTCCCATATGAAATTTAAAGAAGTGATGGAGTTGCAGAAGTAGGAAGAAAATCATAAGTGTTAGCGTCTTTGTGTATCTTTGGATGAGTGAAATCATTGAATGTTACATAGGCATTAATAGGAAATTCCAGCAAGTAAGTTTCGTTAAGTGGAAGCAGTTGTTTCTAAGCATAGTTTTTGTCTAGTTTCCCTTCTTTTGTCTGTAAATCCTGCTGGTTTTGTGCACATAATGTGTAGTTCATTGAATTCTTGCTAGTCAAAGCTGTCATAAAGAGCACCTGGTTAATATGGTGTTTAAAATTGACGTTTGTGTGGAAATAATGGAATGGGAGAGGAAAAATGGATTGGGTGTGGAAAAAGTAAGTTATTGGAATGGTCCAGTTTAAGCCTTATGTTCTCAAAAAAGCTACTCAAATCCAAATCCTTTTTTTGGGGGCATACTGTAACTGGTGTAATATGTGGAGGGGGTGATCCAATATAGCATATGGGCAAGCGTATATGTCTTTCAGGTTAATTTTCTGAGAATTGTAAAGTACAAATGACTGCTTGCCGAAAGTCAGAAAATTTTGACAGCCTGAATAAAGTATTCCTCTTGTCCAACTTCACATCCCCAAAAGAATCCATGGAAAACTTAGCTGCCCTTTTCCTGGTGTTTTAGATAAGCTTTTATAACTGAATATTAAAAATCTTTTTCAGTGGACAACAGATGAAGACCTGACCGAAGCAGTTCACTCACTGGGGGTAAACGATATTTTGGAGATAAAATTTTTTGAAAATCGTGCTAATGGCCAGTCTAAAGGGTAAGAACTCATTGTCTGGTTTTTCTGCAAATGGCCTGAAGTTTGGGAGGGTAGAAAGGGGGAAAGAGTTTTCAGTTTTCGTAACTGTCAGTATGTGAACTGATAATCTTTATGGATGTGCAGCAGTGAATGGGTATATTGTTTCATACTCAGGACTTAAATGTCAGGTATAAATTTTTATGGTGGCATTGTGTCTCATTTTGTGAGTTGCGTCTTTTTGGCTGTCTTCATTAAGACTATTCCTAGATTTCAGTTAGTGTGGTGGTGAGGTGATACTTCCCCCAACTGCCATTGTTAAATCTTTCTTTACATCTTTATTTTCCATTAACTGTTGAAAGTGAGTGCTTAAGCCCATTTTTCACCAGCAACCTAGTCTTTGCATGAATGTGCCTTTCCCTCTCCTTACTAGTAATGAGAACACAGTAAATGCTTAATAATAACTTGGTCATATGAATTCATATATAGTGATACTCTGCCAAAAAGCTGCCTTTGTTGTGATGTATTTGTTTGATGCATTTTGTACTTTTGATGGTTCTTATGTCCTAGAATGAGTTATTTTATCTGTTCTGAAAACTGGACTATGACCTACGGGACAGTTTCTGTATCTCGTTTTCAAGTATTCTTTTGCTTGCGTGTAACCTTTTCCATGAGGCATCAGGATATCCAGGAAATGGGAAGAACTGTGGTGTAACTTTATTTTCCCTCCCCCTGCCTTTCAGGTTTGCCCTTGTGGGTGTGGGATCGGAAGCATCCTCCAAAAAGTTGATGGATTTGTTGCCTAAAAGAGAATTGCATGGGCAGAATCCTGTTGTAACTCCATGTAATAAACAATTTCTGAGTCAGTTTGAAATGCAGTCAAGGAAAAGTAAGCCTTTCTTATGTGCTGTCTTGAAAAAACAGTTTATTCCAATAGTAGTATGGCAATTCTTCTCTCAGCTTGTGATAATTTCTACAGTTTAAAATAGCTATAAAGTGCTTACAGTCCAGGTGAATGAGGTTGCATCTTTGCTTAAAAATGTTCCTCTTAAATAAAAGTGAATAAAAAAACCCAAATAACCCAAACAACCCCCACAATCAAACAAAAACCCAAACCAAAACACTTAATACACTGAAGAGCTGCTGATTTGGCAAGAGATAGCAGTCCCTGACGGAAGATTGCAGCTTTGTGAAGCTCTTATAGTTGGAGAAGCTTCCTCAATTTCTTGTGGATGTAATTGAAAAAAAAGAAGAAAAAAGTCACAAAAGCATTTAGAAATTCAACATTTGTAGACAAACTGGACTGAATTCTGCTGTCTGGACAAGCTGTGCTTATGACAGAATGGAGAAAAGGGATTCTGTGTTGTGCTTTCCTCCAGCACCTTGTCTTGTGGTTCCCAGCCCTAATTGTTTGTGGCCTTGGGCTGTATTAGAGGAAGTACTGACAGTCTCCCCAGATGCCATTCCATTAGTATGGGGCATAGTGGATCACTGCCATATTTTAGGAAAGCACTTACTCCTCCCCAAATGCTTTGAGTTTGGGTACCAAGGAAGAAGTCGGTGCTCCTAAGGTCATGCTTTATCATTGCATAAAACATTAGGTCAGGTGTTGAAAAGCTTTCGCCTATTTTGATTTATGTAATTACACTTTTGCCTTTCCATTGCAGCCACACAGTCTGGCCAGATGTCTGGGGAAGGTAAAGCTGGTCCCCCAGGCGGAAGCTCACGTGCAGCATTTCCACCTAGTAACAGAGGGCGAGGCCGTTTTCCAGGTGCCATTCCAGGTGGAGACAGATTCCCTGGACCAGCAGGGCCAGGAGGGCCCCCACCACCTTTCCCAGGTAAAATAATTCATATGTAGAGTTTATTTCATTTGTGTTTTCTTGTGTTAGTGTGGCATACTTACTTGGGAAATTATAAAAATCGAGACAATTCAGTAGCGTGCTGTAATCAGTGGTCACAGCTGGACTGTAGGATTTGACAATATTTCTTTGTTGATATTCAAACAAGACCTGTATTTCCAAAATTTGATAGCAATATAATAACATTTTCTAGAAACAGTCTTTATAATCTGTCAATGTATATACTTTTAAAGTATGAAAAAAGACAGATCAATCCTGTTGGCAAGTAGACTTGCCTTTAGTGCAGTGTAGTTCAGATTTGCTATATGGGGTGAGAATGCCTCTGTTGCAGAGTGTAAAGTAACTCTTCCTTACTGCGTTACAAGTTTGCACACCATCAGAAATTCAGCTTTGCTTCATGCCCAGTGACAGGTTTGTTAGCACTTTGAGTACCGCGAATTTGGAGAGGAGGTGTTCATGTTTAGTCAGGTATCTGATGTGGCAGAACAGTCAGGCTTGTGTTGCAGTGAAGTTCTTATTTCAGCTTAAGTATTTTTTAATAAATGTCATTCAGTAGTAGGTTGTTTACTAACAATTGAAAAGCCACTAGTGAGGACCTGAAAGTAGGTTTGGATACTGCATTTACCTTACCTTCTGCAATATGGCTTTTCCCAAATTTTTAATATACGTTGTATCTTGTGCCCCATATAAAAGACTAGCTGCAGCCGTAAGTAAGGATGCAATGTTTTCTCCTTTTCGTAAGATTTTGGGGGTGTTGCTAACAATAGCAGGTGATTATGTGATTGGGGGGGTGAGTTGTCATTTTTCAGGTTAATGTTGTTCTCTTCAGATATTGACAGTCAAGCAACTGTTAAAAGTTTTCTAAGCTACTGGACCCAAAGTGGGGCTGTGCACGTCTTGTGTGAGTTGCAGATTGTTTAGTGAGGTTGTTCCTGGTGTTTTGTTGTTTAAGAATAAAAAAAAGGGCCAGAACTTTAATTATTTTGCTAAGTCTTTGTTTATATTTATTAACTCTATTTTATTTTTCTATTTATTTTTTTTTTTCTTTTATTTTAGCTGGACAAACTCCCCCTCGTCCACCTCTAGGTCCTCCTGGCCCACCAGGCCCACCAGGCCCTCCACCTCCTGGTCAGGTCCTCCCACCTCCATTAGCTGGACCTCCTAATCGTGGTGACCGTCCGCCACCACCAGTTCTGTTTCCAGGACAGCCTTTTGGTCAGCCTCCACTTGGGCCACTTCCTCCAGGCCCTCCACCACCAGTTCCAGGCTACGGGCCACCACCAGGTCCGCCACCACCTCAGCAGGGTCCACCTCCACCTCCGGGTCCGTTTCCCCCTCGTCCACCTGGCCCTCTTGGGCCACCCCTGACTCTTGCTCCTCCTCCACATCTCCCTGGGCCACCTCCAGGTGCTCCACCACCTGCACCACATGTGAATCCAGCTTTCTTCCCCCCACCTGCCAATAGCGGCATACCTACTTCAGACAGCCGTGGCCCACCTCCAACAGATCCATATGGCCGACCTCCACCATATGACAGAGGTGACTATGGGCCACCTGGAAGGTGAGTGCTTTTGGTGTAATGTGCTTGGTAGCAGATTTTACTCCTCTTGTAGGAAGCACTTGATTTTCCCTTTTAATGAAAATATTAGAAATAATGAAAAATGGGGCTGGAAAAGATCCAACCAGTCTTCTCATTTGCCCCTTTTCACTGAAATATCTCTCAAGCACATTTGTAGTAGTAAGAAGATCTTGAAATGCAACATAGTAATCGCTTTCACTTTTCAGCTGTGAACTGTTTTCACTGTTCTATTTGGCAGTGTCGTCATTCCATGTGTTCTACATGTAAACTTATATTGCTTCTTATGCAGCAGCTTCTGGCTGTGCTTCTGTCTTAACCTAAATTTCTGACTCACACCTTTATCATCAGTGCTTTGCAGGCTGTCTTTTTAGAATGGTCTGAAGTTCTCCTTTTTGATTATGTGCATATGTCGAGTACAGCGCCATACCAAGCTCATACCATCTTCATCTTTCAGCATCTCTGCTTGCCTCTTTTTTTCTTTGGGGTTCAATTCAAAGTTAGTCTTTGTCTCAAAATCCAGGTGTGAATTTACGGCAAGGCTTTTATCTTCCTTTCCTGTCAAGACGCTTCTGCTTATTTGGTGCAGTCCTGCTGTGTTTGTAGCAGTGGCTTTTCCTATGGTTAATCCTGTCTGGGACGGAGTTCTTGACTCTCTCTTGACTTGACTTGTCAAGTTTTTCACATCTTGTTTGAAACATCTTTTTCATCTGCGCTTTTAAGCATCTCTGTCTTGCTGTTGTTTCTTGATTTTTCACCATATTTGTATTTGTCACGGAAAATTTTGGGATAAATTGTAAGAAAGACACTTTTTGCAAAGTTACGTTTGGGTTTTAGGTGTGATTTTACTGCTAGCATGAGAGACTTCTCTTGCTTAAAATGTTTTCTGCAAAGACGCTTTGTTTTGATTCTTCTTTTATCACAAAGTTTTAAAACCCCCATGCATCTGTACATACTATGTTCAAACAAGCGATAGAAAATCAAGCATTTGGCTTAATTGCCTGATTAAAAAAAAAATATGGTGTTGATTGTTTTTTGATGGACAGAAATCGAGGTTGTCTGCAGTTTATAGAATGTCTGGGGAGGGAAGGAGTGGGAATAGGACAGTATAATTTGCTGTCCAGTATTTTTCATTAATAATGTTAAAACTATAATCCATAACTATTTAAATTGTCATTAATTATATATCATAGGCGTTTCACTGGAAATAACATGTCCATAAGAGAAAAATTACATATTCCATTCTATGGGAGGCACACGAAAAATAATACTCAAAACTCAGGGAGGTATGAATTTTTAGACATTTCCTCTTATGCTAAACTGGCTATAGGATCTTGTTCCACTTCTTGCAATTAAGAGGATAGCATTGCTTATTATTCTGCATTTTCTCTCTACCAGAAGGACTAACACTGTTCTAGAAATACCAAGCAGTGGGCCAGTTTACCAGTCTCACCATTTGTTTCTAACACGTCTCCAAATTTTCTATGTGATACCCAGACTGGCTAATAGGACACTGCAAAACTTTTGGGAAAATTTTTGTAGAGGTTAACTTCTGTTACTTTGGAAACCCTATACAGGTAGCTAATGATTAAAGTAAAAAAGTGTAATGAGCACAAGGATTCTGCTTTATTGTTTCCTCCTTACTGTGACCGGTTTGGAGATCAAATTGGAGCACCTTGAACTTGACCAGAAATAAACCCCAAAAATAAGTTGTAAAATGTTGAAGTATCATTGAGAAAATTGAGTGTTTTAAAGATGACAGACTACGTTTGCTTTTCATAAGTTTCAGCATTCTGGTCTTAGTTAAGATCTGGGAAACAGGATCATATAGTTCTAATTCCAGTATTGTTATAAAAATGATCTCTAATATTGCTCAAAGTTGCATTGCCTATGTACGTGTATTTCCACATCCATTCAATTGGGATATCTACTTTCATACCTTCAAGGATTTTATGAAAATTATAAATATTTGTAAAGCACAATATTAAGTGCTGCTGAATCTTCAGAATAGATGGAATGAACAAGAATAAGTCTGTTCATACAGCAATGTCTTAATTGTTTACCTTTTTTATTTTATTTTGGTTTTATTTTTTTTTTTAGCTTTCAGGATGTTATACTGTAACATGGTCCTTAACAAAAATCAAAACCAAACCCAGATCCTGCTTTCTTTTCTGTTTGTCACTTTGCTTGAAGTTGCAAACTTGGATTGTTAAAACTGCAATGATATCTTGTAAAGTTTTTTTTTAACCTTTAAAATACTAATTTTATTGCTTGCAGAGAAATGGACGCTGCAAGGACACCTCTAAGTGAAGCAGAATTTGAAGAAATCATGAATAGAAATAGGGCAATCTCAAGCAGTGCCATTTCAAGAGCTGTATCAGATGCCAGTGCTGGTTAGTAAAACTTCATTAATGTGTTTGCTACCCAACTGGAAAGAGTTCATGGTTTCTCTGTTAGGAAACTGGCAGCCCTGAAGCCACACTTTCCTAATAGGAAGCTGAATCTAGGTACAAGCTATGACTGATTTTGTACCAGAATCCAGTTAGTTTCTGAGAATGCCTTCTGAGTACTGATCTGGACAGTATTCTGATATTTGGTTCTACAGTAAATTATCTGGATGGCTGTTGAAGAGACTCAAAATGGTAACACTATTACAGTTAAAATTCTTTGGCTTAATTTGCATCATATGATTGTGATCTTCTGTCATTTTCAGGGGACTATGGAAGTGCTATAGAGACCTTGGTAACTGCAATTTCTTTAATTAAACAGTCCAAAGTATCTGCGGATGATCGCTGTAAAGTACTTATCAGCTCTCTTCAGGACTGCCTTCATGGAATTGAGTCCAAGTCTTATGGTTCTGGATCCAGGTAAAACTTTCCTCTTCCATCTGCCCTAACTTATAAAAGGGAAGGTGTAGTGCAGGACTGGTTCACAGGGAACAAATTCACAGAGAAGAAATTAAGTCACGTAAGAAGCGTAGTGATTTGCTGAGTTGCACAAGAAGTGTGTGTAAGAATCAAATAGAGGTTTCCCAAATTTAGCTGCCTTTTCATTAACCCTCTTTTCAAAATTGATCTGACTAGCTTAAATTTGACTCTTAGTTTTATTTGGTATGCTTTTCTACGTGGTACTCTTGCAATTTGTAAACTTCAAAATTGAATTGTCTTTTATCAGTTAAGATGTCCAGTGCATAATTTCTATTATAATTTGCTGTTGAAAATTAAGACTGAGGATACTTGATTCCAGTTTTCATCTTGCCTGAAAGTAATTTTCTCCATACTTGTCACAGTAGGAATACACTTGAGTTGGGGGGAAAAAAAGCTGGGCAGAATGATTTTTTTGCCTGTGGTCCTTTGTCAATCTAAGAATTGAGAGTAGGTATATTTCAAATTCATAGACTCTTCTATCTAGTATAAATAAGAAATAGGTATTTCTTTCAAAACATAAATAATGCCCCTTTCAGTATTAGGACAAACACTGAGGTTCTGTTTCATTAGGATAGTGTAGCAGTAGTGTAGTTAGCCTTGAATATTAAAGATGCAAAGACAGCTGGTTTTGGCACGTACTTTCAGTACACAGATTAGCAGCCATGTTGTAGTGATCATTTGAGGTATGGTGCATTCCCTCAGCTGATTTCAGCCAGCTCATCCTCCATTCTGATGATGAACATTGTTATTGGCTGCATCTTGCTATCTCTGAGTTGTTAGTCACCTCCTTCTGTATCAGCTGTCTTTCACGTTATATACAGAAACATATCTGCATCACAGTGAACAGATGCTTCTCTCGTATCCTTTTTTGATCAAATCCATACTCATAATACAAAATTGGATGTGGGTGGCTTGTGTTATGAAGAAAAATTTAATGAAGTAATTTCTTTTAGAAGACGTGAGCGATCCAGAGAGAGGGACCACAGTAGGTCACGAGAAAAAAGTAGGCGCCACAAATCACGTAGTAGAGATCGTCACGATGACTATTACCGGGAAAGAAGCCGTGAAAGAGAGAGGCATCGTGATCGTGACAGAGATCGCGACAGAGAACGAGACAGAGAGAGAGAATATCGTCATCGTTAAAGAAGGTGAGCATTTGTTTCATGTTCTTCAACTTTACAACTTAGTAAAAGTAACTACTCTGGGTTTGGGATTGTTTACACCATTAATGTCTGCATTTAAGTGGTCCTACAGTATGTACTGAATCACTTTCTCCTTGCAGCATCTGACATGAATGTAGGTAAGTAACAACAGGTAACTGGTCTTGGGAGGGAGGGAGTATTTGTGTGCTTCTCTTCTGCAGTTTGCATGCTGCCTTTTGAATTTTAGGTTGTATTAATGTTTGCAGTTTTTATGAAATGTGATGAAACCAATTCTTAAAAAAAGGCAGTAAGCCAGACTGTAAGTCTGCTCTCTTTGTAATCTTAGAAGATTATATAAAATTTATGGTTCTATTTCTTGTATTTTTAAATACTAAATTTGTATTTTAAAATCCTTGTGTAAGGACTGCAGCATTTAGCCCTTCATATGTTGTGTGTTATTTCACGTTTAGGGAACATGTGTACATACAGTTGCTGTCCTTGCACGAGTATGGCAGTGGGCTCTTGGGGGTTTTGTTTGTTGGGTTTTGTTCTGTTTTGGGTTGCTTTTTTTTTCTTTCCCAGTGAGTTTTTCCCCAAATTCAGGAAATACAGCCAGACTTTGCTCTTTATTCTATGAAATGTGACCTGCCAGTATCTTCTGTCTTCAAGCTAAATTCAGGTGTTATCTTTAATAAGATTTACACTCAGTTGTTCCCCACCACCCTAATTTTTCATTGTCTCCCCCCTCTGATAGTAATTTTCTGAAGACTAGTAAACAAATGCACGACACAAGGATTGTTTCTTTTCTCGTTGTTCACAAACTAATGCGTTCTTTTATTTCATATATCTGCAGTCTTGCATGCCTCAACCCTCTAGATAGCTGTAAAGTAGCAGGCTTATTTCAGTGTACTGCTGAGAGCTTTAAAATACATAGACATGTCCATCACATATACTGTACCATTTTGGAGATCGGGAGTTCAAGCTACCCATGATTCCTTATATTTGACAATTGGAAAAAGCTATTAGTTAAATACTGTTAACTACCTATTAGTTTCTCTGCAGTGGTCTTTTTCCTTTTTAAAACTTCACACTACATCTGCACTAAAATTGAAGCTTGCAGACTTGCCTGTCTGCCCAACTGCCATTTCATACATCTACCTCTGATTTAGTTTTCAGATTTGCATGTGGGTATTTATTCAGGGAAGCTCATTTACAGAAGTTAGAGGAAAATTTTCGAGAAATTACATAAAATGTAGTATTTTCACTCCGAAGTGAAAATATAATTTTGTATTATGTAAATGTCAGGTTTTTAGTTAGGCTTTTGTGTTACTGACTCCTCTGGGAAGGAACAAATTCTGATACTAAATGCTCCAGTCTGTTAAGTGGGTGTTGTCTTGGCTTTATATACAAATAGGGGATACATGAAATGGTAACCAACCTAGAGGAGGGCAGTCAAAGGCTTAAATAGGAAGGTGAAATGCGGCAGCTGAAATGAAGTTGGCAGTATATTTGTTAATGCCACTTTTTGTCATAGAAAATGGGTTGGTAGAAATATTTCTGGAACTGCATAAAATAGAAACTGTGGTTCTTAATTGTAAAGTATCAGAACATAAAAATCGAGATTTAACAAAAATAATTATAGTTCTTTTGTTGAACTGGATTTTTACCTTTTATGATAAACGAGTATTTGTGATATTTGCAAATAGTTGTTAACAGGAAGTAACCATTGAGCTGGGTGATGGATGTATTTCCAGACTGTTCTCAGTAGCTTTCACTTTTGTATGTTTAGTGTTGTGCATGTAGATGTGGCATTTCTGTGATGAGTACAGATTCTCTATGCTGTCACCCCAAAAAAACGTATCAAATAGCATCAGGTTGCATTTTATGATTTCCAGAGCACAATTTTAAAATGAGACTCTGGCTTCAGCCTCAGTTTAGGTGGGACTCGTATATGTAATATCCTTCAACTTCGTTGTGTGCTGGAACTTCTCTTTTCTTTCAGAGGGGTTGTGTAGGTAAGATTCCCTTGTGTGAAGAAGAAAATAGGTCCTAGGAAGTTGATTTAAAGGGCAAATTTAGTATTCTGCACATAAATGAAAGCATTTGGTATTTTTTTAAAGTTAAGTTGTAAATATTTTGTCTTGTTGCTGTCTTAATGAAGAAGGGCTTTATTGCAGTTTTTGGGTTTATATATTTATACACACATACCACAAAGAAATACAGTTATCTCCTGGTTTGTATGTTTCATTTTCACTAAGATGTATGTTGCCATACATTTTTTTGTTTTGTTCTTTACATTGATTAATATTCATAACTGGATTTAACAGTCTCAATCATTTAATAAATATCAGCAGTGCTGAAACGAGTTACTGCCCATATTACTGTGTTTTGCCAGATAACATGAAGTTGCCTCTGTGCCTGCTCTCTATGAATGGCACCTATACTCCTTACTGTGTACCTGTAGTCATAACTGTGATACTGTACTGGCATTTTTTAAAGTTTAGAAGGATTTTAAAGGTCCATTGTGAACATTTTTGTATACAGTGAAATTCAGTTTGTACTGTATTACATTTATAGAGATGGGTTAAATTGGAATAACTTGCTAAATGTGTTTATAATATAAACTCTATTAAAAATTAAAAAGTTTAGATGTACCATAGCAGGTATTTACACTTCTGTTTGTACACTTCATGATTTAAAATCATATTCTTGCAAGATTTTTGTGCCTTCACTTGAGTAAGGCTTCGTGTACATTGATAATCCATTCTACAGAATTACTGTATACTGCATGTTTCCTTGAAACATCTTGCCTTTGCTTGTAGAAAGCCTGTAGGTATAAAAGAGAACTGGATTTAACTGAAATGTCTAACCTGTATTAGTCAAGAATACTAAGAACCTGATAGGATGATATTTAGAAAGATTAACAGCAAAATTAATGTGTACAAACAGAATAGTAATGTAACTTCATCAGCATGAGTCCTGACTCCTTTTTTTAGACAGATATTATTTTATTTTTTGGTTTTTTAGTTTAACTGAAACTCAACGATGTATTTCTAGCTGATGCATTGTCCCAATCTTAATCTGTCTGAATTTCTATAACTGCTGAATGTTAAATTCTTCATTTTATGTTTTTGTTATTGGGTTGATTGATTATTTCCTATTTAAACTGGATTTGGACTGAATTGCAAAGACAAAACCACAACATTGTAACAGTTGATATGTATGTAGACTGTGTACTCCATATTTCATGGTTTTCCTCTTATTTTTCTGCTCTCAAACCACTGTAAGCAAAATAATTTGAAGTCTGAGGCTCATACGCTTCTTCAAAAACTGCTCTCAGCTCTCTCTGAAATAGTTTAAGCTTTGGAGTGGTCGAAGAAGTAACGTGGTTGGAATCTTTTTTGCTGTCAGTAGGAGTTGAAATGGTACTGATGGTTTAAGTAACACTATTATATTTTTGCTTGTATAAGTAGGAACTGTCCTGTAAACAGTGTGTTAACAACCACTTCAACATCAAGTATGAAACTAGCCTTTTTAAGAAACCTTGTAAATCAACAGGAAAAGGCCTATTTTTGTAAATTAGTTTCATAATAAGCTTCTGGTTAATAACAGAATTTTCAGTGGATCATGTGGTAGCATTGTTCAAGACCTGAGTATATGTACCTGTCTAGGATTATTTCAGATCTTCTTAGTATTAAGCTATTACAAATGTTATTTTCCTCGTCGCTTTTTTAAAATGCATATTTTTGAGGAAGCACATATGTGGGGCTAGCAGTATTCTATTGCATCTAGAATTCCTCAGGGAAATCGTTCTTTGTGCAGCTGATTCAGTATCTGAAGTCCACCACGGAGTGAATGAGGCAAGCAGGGCCACTGTGTTATGTGCTGCTTACAGGCTATTTTAAGACTACTCTCATGCTTTACAGAAACATATAGTTTGTTGCTTAAGTTTCAGTGACTTCTCTCATTTTCTCGAGCGTGAGATGATTTGAAAAACTAACTGAAAAGATTATGCTATTTTCAGAAGCATAACTGTAACTTTTATTAATCTTTTCCATTAACATGTTGCTGTAATTTTGTTATCTTCTGAGGTGTCTTTAGACACACATAGATAGATACTTTTGTGTTCCCCACATCCTGTGCTTTTTTTTAGTTTGTGAAATCAGTAGTTTTGACAAATCTGAGCTTTGTGAAAGTTCCCCAAGAAACTTTAAGTCTTTATAGCATTTGAAACGGAAGTTATTTGCAAGTGAAAATGTTAGTTTGATGCAGAGTTCTCCATAGAAGGAAAAAATTCATTTTTTAACTTTTGCTCATTGTGGTTTGAGAACTAAGATTTGGTTTTATTAAAAAAAAAAAAAAAAGGATACATGAGATATATCTTCATTTTTATGTTTTCCTGTGGCAGCCTGAACTACCTTTTTGTGTCTTCCTCATATATTAATGTGAAAGATATTGCTAATAATTCACATCTCTTTAATTTGTAAACTAAAGACTGAGTTTTCTGAACATACCTCTCTTCATCAATTATTTTTGCTGAATAGATGAGTTGGGATAGTAGAGAAAGACATACTATGAATGAAACTAGTTTGGGAGCATTCTTTTTATTCCCATGTAAATTATTTATAAAATCAGGAAATTGTTCTGGTGTTGAACTTAAACACTAAGATTGAACAAAGATACCAGGTAAGTACACTAATAATAGGGGGAAAAAATATACAACTAATGGAACAAGGTGCTAGTGGTGGCAAAATAGTCTGTACATGTATGGTGAACAGAATCACATCTGTATCTCAGCTTACATGCAGAAAAACAAATATAGAGTCAAGCTTGAAATTCCTTCTTTCTCACTGTATTATAGCTAAAGCATCACAGTATTTGGAGGTTTGTGATGTTGTGGAATGCAGGTTAAGCTAAAACAAATTTTGGCTTTCAAGTTGATACTACTTTCTGTGGGATTTTTGCTTTGTGTATTTTTCTTTGTGTATAGAATAAAATAAAATAAAGGAGAATTACATGAAGTAATTCTTAGGATCTGTTAGGATAGTGACAAATGTGTATCATGCCTTTTACTGAAACGTGAATATGTTGGGAGATTGAAATTCAATCTCTGAAAATATCAGAAGTTACACTAACAAAACTTGACGGGTGTATGCACGTACAGCTTTTAAGTACTGTATATTTTTACACCTCTGAAAGCTGTTTAAAGCTTTTATATGCTTATTTGGATGATTGGGATTAAAGGGAAAAAATAGAGTTGCTACTGCAAGATGCTTCACATATATAAGAAATCTATTGGCTTTTGTTGTAACAGTCTGTCTTGGCGGGGGGGGAATTGCTCAAGTTGCATCTTGCATAAATAGAAAAATGTTTGATCACTTAAGCTTGGGGTTTTCATTTGTGAAATGTTCTGGCATAAAATCCTAACTTTTAAACCAGAAAATAACTATTAAACAGATACGTCTGGAATTTGGGCTTTATTAGTAGAAATGATGAGAAACTGATTGCTGTATGGTGTTAAATTGTACAAACCTAACTCATGCTTGGCACTGATAGCTTATATGAGCCTGGGGCAGATGGAAAACAGCATTGCCAAGAAGTACTGACTAGAGATTTAACTTTTCTTTTTAAAATTGTTTCTTACTTCAATATTCTACTTGCTTGTAGAATACTGAAAAGGGTTGAGCATGAAGGTATAATCCATACAGATTTATTTCTTCCTTTTGGAACCATAAAGGTTTCCAATTTTGCCAAGATATAGTAGCAGAATAGTTGGAACCAAAATGTACACCACCTTGGATTTTAGTTGGTCATGTTGTTTAAATGAAGGTTCGGTGTGGTGCTGACCATTTTAGGAGTCCTATAATGAAAAGTATTAATCCTAAATCCAGTTTATCGCTTATTCTTTAAAGTTCCTGTAGTTCCATAATTACCCTTACAAATCTAGCAAATTCTTCCCAGGAACTGAATCTTTCTTATGCTAGCATTATAAATCATATATATGGTGCTTTGGATCTGCTAACTGTTGCCATAGAAGTGATAAAGATCCATAATTCTTGCCACAGGAATTGTATGATGAGAGCAGCAAATTCTGATATGCAGTCTCACAGCTGTCATATACTTACTTTCTCCACTCAAAAAACAGATTCTCCTGTCTGTTTGTGCTAACTTAGCTTGCAACTCTGAACACATCTTGTGGAGGCAGTGCTTTGTCACTTTGCTACTGATGAATTTTAAAAGTGCATAACACCTATGGAAATTTTGGTCTCTGGGCGAAGGATCTTCCCTAAAAGTAGTTATTGGGTTGATACATTCACGACTCGAGAACAAAATCTGTGAATAAGAAAGGAAATCCCAGTAGCTGCTTTCGATTTGGATTAATTTGTATGCATACTTGTAGCATATAGAGCCTACCTGGTTATACATTGTTTTTTAAAGTTATAATTATCAGTCACTTTGAGGAGTGGAAGAAGAAATGTGTCAATTGTTCATGCAAAAATTAAGTACTTTGTTTTCCCAACTGCTTTAAAATTATTATACTAGTAGAAGAATATTTGACAGCTGTGTACTGGTGCACGTTCATGAAATTGCTCCTCTAAATGTCTTGGTTCTCAATGTGTTGGTTTTTTGAACAATTTGATATAAATTATTTTGAAATTACTGAATGTTGAGATTGTGAATTATTAATGAAATGAAGATAGGTAATTGTTTTGTAATGGAATTCGACTGAAATCCAGTGTATGGAATTATACCATCCCAAGTATCTTGTGAACTCTTACAGTAATTAACTCTGAACGGTGTGGTTCCTTTATTTGCCAAAATAGATGAGATTAGGAAGTAGGGCTTGGAGTTTTCCATAGGACAAGTAAGTGAAGAAACCTGCAAATCTATATTGTAGTATTTGAAAAGTGGGTTCTTGTGATTCAACTGCAAGCGTGTATTTTTAGATGTGAAGCCCATCCTGCTTGCCACTAGTTTGAACATTTTCAAGTACTGGTATCAGCATCTGTGCACTTTTAAATGTTACTGAGCTGTGAGCCATCCACTTCATTATACAACCAGTGCATTACTTAAATGTCAAACCAGCTTAAAACTTCTGTAAGTGGGCAGGTAAAAATGTAAAGCTCTAGTTGTGGCAAAACTACCTTATGTGCTTGTTCGTTTACTCTCACAGAACGCATACTTTAGGAAATGTTCTATATAAATGTTTCCATCAGTCACAGGAACAGTAGCTATTTCTTCCTTTATCATTTGATACTTCAACTGTGAAATTTATCTTCTTTCAACCTTGTACAACAATATTAATTTTCTTTTTAACTATTGTATTAGAAAACAGTTTCATGCACAAACAAGTAGCTACTGCTTCTGGGTATTTTGTGTTAGTTTACATTCTGGTGAAGTAGATGCACGACTTGTGTATGTATAGATAAGCCAACAATTTTCTGTGTATTATGAGGACTAGCAAAATCTACATCACAAATTTTGACACATTACAGCTGAAGGAAGAGGAACAGCATGCAAGACAAGATACATTCTTCAAGGAAAGATGCTTGTCCAGCAGTTTGCTTCATGTGATTGAACTGAGCCTGTAAGGATTCATGGATAAAATGAACAGGAATAGATCTGAATAAAGCAAATCTGCATACATGGTAACCAGTAGCTCTTTTACTTTTTTATGTTGCTTAACTGTTTTATTTGAGGGAAACCTGTGTGATTTAAACCTTATAGCTTTTGCAACTTTATTACTGGTTATATACATTTGGCAATTATAATGTGCAAGCAATTGGAAAAAGTCAAGTAAATGCTTGTTTTTATAGTAGTTTGTTCATGTTAAACTGTTCATATGATAATGTCTGTACACAGCACCACTGATTACAGTAGATGTAGTGTTGTAATAAACTGTTTAATGGGGCTGATGTGTAAAGCTGTTCAAGTTATTTGATGTTTACACCTCAGGGAAAGTCTTGTGTTCAGCAATATTTAAAGATAATGTTACAATGAAAACATTGATGCTGTTTTTAAAAACATTGCAATAGTTCTTGCATATGCCTCCACCTAATCTTGCATTCAGTGAGTTAACATACTAATGTTGCTCTCACACATTCAGTTTTTGATATGAAAATAGGTGGTAACATAAAACCTTTAAAGCTATTTTTGCTTTCTAGCAGTGTTTACCTAGGTGGCTTATGAATTTGCTAATTGACATATAAAACTGTAAAAACTGCAGCTCTTTGTAGCCTGTTGTTTTGAGGAGAGGTGGTCCCAGGTCTGTGATTTTCTGCCATACAGCCTTGATCCTGATTGACACTACAGTTACTGTAAACTTAAACTGTTCATGTGAACTTAAACTGTCCATAATAAGGGGTGGAAAGGTTAGGTTTAAAAACCAAAACCAAACCCTGCAGTTGTTTACAGTTTTATAGTAATAGTGCTTGTGTGCGTTCTCTCTCCACCCCCAAGGCTGTAGCAGTATGTACATAGTTGTATATTAGAAATGTGCCAGAAGAAACAAGATGTTTCCATTTTTCAGACTTTATGGGTTTGGTATTTTCTTAATACTTCGGGGTTTATTCACACATGCATATTCAAGAGAAGGTACACTTGTATGTCCTTGTTAAGTGAAGTGACGGGCAATATTTAAATGTCTTAGCAAAAAGTGGTGCTAATGACATCTGTCAGATGAGGTTTTGTAAATTTACCTAAAAACAAATTACTGGAGCTCGCAGTGAAAGTTGACTTCAAATTTAAGAATTGGTTTGAAATTAAATTGTGTGACATGCAAGCAAATAGAAAGTTCCTGTAAGTTTCAAAAACTTAGTTTCTGGCAGCCTTGCACAAAGGCTCACTTCTAGGCTGTTCTAAATCGTTATGCAGCAGATTTATTCTTGGAGTTTTCTCTTATTCAAATAGCTGCACTTGATGTTTTAAGTTAAGTTTCAAGACCTCAGATGGCTTTAAGAGGCAACTCTTAGACAACTCTTGATTTCTTTTTTTTTTTCCTTTTTTTTTTTCCTTTTTTTTTTTTTTTTTTTCCGATTTTGAAGATTTTTACAGCTGACCTAAGATGTTAACCCTGTTCAGGAAAGCACTTAAATCAGTTTGGTTTTCCAGAGCATTTAAAGTGTGTGCTTACGTTCCATAGATTTCAAGGAATGTAAACATACGCTTTAAGTACCTTCTTTGCATACATCAGTGATTTTTATGCTTTACTGAGTTGGGACCAGTAGCCTGTGCAACTGCAGAAGTTTTGCATAAGTCTGAAATGCTCTGATATTTTTGTCACCTATCACTTGGCCAGGTTTCCTGCAGCCAGGTTGATGCTGTTGGACTTGGCTACAGCTTCAGACTCTTCCCCCCAATTTTTTTTTCCCCTAAATTGTGTACTTCAGTTCCTCATGCATGGGATCACTGGTGTTTATTGAACTATTTGCTACTGAGAAGATATTTGACGTGTTTAATCCTGTTTGGAAATGAAAACTGCCTTTTAAAATTTTGTAAAACGGAAAGTTGTATCAAACGAGTCATGACTCATTTCCTGCTTTTTGTGAATAGGTCTTGGTTACAAACCAAGTTACTGTTGTAACTTTTTCTTAAAAACATTGTTTATTGCTATGTGTAATAAGTTTAAGGAAGAAATAACCTGCCTGTAGCTGATACATGGGGAATAGCTAATACTGGAGAGGCAGCAGGTAAGTAATGTTCCATTGCATAGATATCTTAAAATAAAAAAGTAAATTTACAAGCATTTCATGCAGGAACTGATATTTTACTCCACATTGAAATAGATTTAAGGAGATTGTTGCTCTTTTTACAGAGAGTGTAATTTCTCACTCGCATATAGATTTCCATTGCTGGCAATGGAAATAGCAGGGAGGGAATAGCAGGGGGGAAATAACATGAGTTAAACTGAGTCATCATTGTGAATTGAGAAGTGAGATCCCCATATTAAGCCCCTTATTTCTGCCTGTTCCGAATACTTAGATTTAACTGATAAATGTACTGTGTTGCAATTTAGATAATACTCTCTTGTTATTGTGAGTTTCATTTGTTAGAATTTTTTTAATGGAACAAAAAAAAAGTGTACAGAAAAAAAATCCAAAGACCCTGATAGACACCAAAAAGGAATATGCCTAATGCACATCATGTATAACTGCATCTGTAGTAGAATTTTTACTGGGTTTTGGTTTACTAAATGTTGCTGGCGATTTCCTGTGCACGCTCAGGAAATAGCAGTTTGGTAACTTACGGGCTGGTGATGATGCCATGATGGCTACTGCTGTGCTCTTTGATGTTTGTTCAATGGTATTTCACCTCTTTTTGCTGATGAAAGGACAAAGTAGTCTGTGAGGAAATACTGTATTTCTTTCAAATACTGATTTTTATAAGTAACGTTGAAAATACTATCTTAAGGCTGTGTCCTTTACCTTGAAAGACAAAACCAACAAGTAGTGACTTAGGGGTGGCAGTGCTTTAGCAACAGAAATTGTTTTTTCTGGAGGTTCATTTTTTAGAAGTAGAGGGTTGGGTTTTTTTTTTAAGATAGATTTCTACTGGACTACGTGTTTTGACAGGTCAAAAATATTTCTTCAGAAGAACAAGATACCATTTTGGAAACTGTACAGGCTTTTTTCCCTCATTCCCTTTTTGCTTTCTGTGCCAATAATTTTAGTTCTGATTTGCATTTTGAAAAACATTTGTCAGAACTTCTTTGACATTTTATTTACAGTGTGGCTTCTAAGCTTGGATAGCTGTTGGTTTTTGTTACAAGCAAGATACCTAATTAAATTTAGGCATTAGCTTGAAATTTTTGTTTCATTTTTTTAAGGCTTGAGTGCTTTCTGGTTTTGTTCCTTTGAAATTGGTGAGCCTTAGTTTTTCTAACTGGTTTTGGTTTTTTTTTAACCTGATTGTTTAGTTGCCTATCTAAACCCTTGTAAATGTTTTCCTAGTTGTATGTGGGTAATTGGAGATTTAAATGTACATACTTGTCATCTGTGTTCTAGTAAAAATACATGGCATTCTTTATAGAAATACCTAACTCCTGATTTCCTTTTCTTATCCACTTGATCTCTCTGTACAGGTTAAACAGACTTTACTCCTATTTTTATTTATAGAATTTTATACATAGACTCTTAACATTATCATTGGTTCTTGTGTAAACTGAGATACAGCCTTAAAATTTCTAACATAATGCTCATTAAGATGCTGTTAGTCATGTAGATTCAAATATAAAACATGCATGTTTAAGACTGGTACTCTTCAGAGATCCAAGACACTAAATTGCTTCTGCATTGAAAATGGAAACCTTTCAAGATCTTATAGAAGGAAAGTGCAGGTCAGTGTGCATATACTTGAAGAAAATTAAATTCTTTGCAAATAAGTATTTTGATGTAGGAAAGAAGCAACATTGATTTGTTTAGAATTTATATTATTTTGGTAATTGACTGCACAGGTCTTAAACATAATGGTTGCAGCGTGTTCATTAGTCGTCGTGGTTATGCAGAAATGCTGTCTCTTTCAACTACAATGCCTTGCAATTAATATTGCAGGCAGGCTTGGGGTGGGTGGAGGTGGTGTGATGGTTTGGGGGTTTTCTCTTGGTGGTTTTTCCTCCCCTCACTCACCCTACCACAGGCCCCCCCCCCCCCGATTGAGATCTGACATGTACTTTTAGATTCATTTTGGCTTTAGAGGAGGAGTATTTTGGAGCATAGAAGTTCCTCAATTTGATGTTCTCATGGGATATTTTTTTTTCCCCATGTTGGACAAAATATGATAAATCATCTCATTCTATTTGTGTATTATGCACTTGTTAGTTCTTGAATCCCTTCTGTAGCCCCAGTTATTGCAGTGGGTTCTAAGGTTCTGGTATGGCCTATGCCTGTGCTTTAATATTTTAAACCTTCTTTGGAAATACACTAGTTCTAGTGAAGTCTCTTGAAAATATTAAACGTTATACCTTTGATCCCAATAAAATGGAGCATTTAAGTTGTAAAAATTCCCATCTATTCATACCATGTAATGTGATTTTTTTACATGACTCAGTGCTAATGCTTTGGAATATATTCAACTAATACGACTTTGGCCTCACCCTCTTGTATACTGTATTTTGTAATAGAAAATATTTTAAACTGTGCATATTATTATTACATTATGAAACAGACATTCCCTTGATCTTCAAGTGTAAGAAAAGGAGGAATGTGTGTGCTTTTATAAATACAAGTGATTGCAGATTCAGTTTCCTTACTACTGCAGGCATCCTTTTTTTTAAAATAAAAGCAAATATATATTAAGAAAAAAAAAAAGAAAAAAAGAAAAAAAGCGCCAAGTGTTTTAAAGGTGAAATACATTCCTGTTTGGTAAACCTAAACGTTTTTATGACTATTGCCAGCACTGCTGAATTTCTAAACAAAAGGCTGTATTGTCTTCCTGTACCATTCCATTTCCCGGTTCCCATTTTGCGCAAGGACGTCTTGAGTAAGCTATTCAAGAAATGGTTTTGAAATACAGGAGGGGGGCTTGTCTAAGTTGGAATGCAGAATGGCGATGCAGAGTGTAAGGAAATGGATGCCTGTCAGAATGCCTAACTCCAAAGGATTTTTTATATATATATATGTATATGTATATATAGGAAACAGTTTCCTGATACTGGCAGGCCAAAGAGTCTGTTGAATACTTGAGTTTCTGGAGACCTGTATTTCTCAACAAGGTAAGATGGTATCCTGGCAAATGTGGATTTTAATACATTTTCAGCAGAGGTACTTAGTTAATAAGTTTAGGGATCATTTCATCTTTTTTAGATGTTATACTTGAAATATTGCACAACTTTTAGCTTTCATGGGTTTCTTTTTTTTCAGCCTTTAGGAGACTGTTAAGCAATT
Organism: Strigops habroptila; assembly: GCF_004027225.2. Taxonomy (NCBI): domain Eukaryota; kingdom Metazoa; phylum Chordata; class Aves; order Psittaciformes; family Psittacidae; genus Strigops; species Strigops habroptila. The sequence continues at coordinate 37,625,777 of NC_044279.2, forward strand.
TGCTGTCCAACTTTTGTGTTGGTCTTAAGCTGCAATAGTAGTTTACCTTGTATTGAAGAAATAAAGATCTTTTTTTATTAAAAATACTTTTGTCTGTCTTCATTTCAGCTTGTTTGATATCTTCACAGTGTTCATGATTGTCAGTCTTCAGATTTTCAGATGTTTAAACTTAAAGCTTGGACATTCTAAATGTAGTTATAGCTAGATTCTGTGCTGTAATTGTTTCTGAATCTAGAAATAGTTTTATTCATATTAGCTCTTGTCCTCATCTGGTCTTTAAAGACTTTTTGTGGAGTTTAAAATTAGTGGTAAGTGCAGACATTCTTGTTTGTTCACTTGTTTGTTTTTTAAGGCATTAAACCAGTGATGGTAAAACTTTCTATTTTAATCTGGCTTCCTGAGTTGACTAAACCTGGCAAACATTAATCATTACAAGGCATGAGTGTGTGTTAAACACAGCAGTGCTAAAGCAGCTCTATGGCAGGTTGAACTGTTGTCAGCTCATCTCACACAGACAGTTGGTCTGGTACCAATGACAGTATCCATCCTATAAGGATTTTGAAACTATTTTTGGCACTGGGGGTTTCATGGGCAAGTGTTTTAGTCTGCTGCTGCTAAATCAGACCATTGTATTATATAAAAGAGAGAATCTCAGAATGGTTTGGGTTGGAAGGGACCTTAAAGACCATCTAGTTCCAACCCTCTGCCACGGGCAAGGGACACCTTCCACTAGACCAGGTTGCTCCAAGCCCCATCCAACCTGGCCTTGAGCACTGCCAGGGACGGGGCAGCCACAGCTGCTCTGGGCAAATATAAAAAATGTATCTGTATTTTAGATACAGAAGGTCATTAGCATTGTCATACTGTGCCCTACTACTGGTGAACTCTTTATAATACTTGTTGAAATTGATTTACTGTAGCACAGAACTAGCTGTATCCATTGTACCATCTTAGATTATTGGTATCATTTTGTGGCATTATTGGCTCCAACTTTTGCCCGTGACGAGCCTCCAGCATTTGGCAGTGGTAAGATTATGTGAGGACACTGGTTTATTTGGGAAAAATATTTTTTCTAATCTTTATAGCTTCAGAAGTGTGAAATCTGATTGGTTTGGAAACCCACAACATTCATGACTTCATTTAAACCTGATTTTTGAGTGAATTAGTGTGGGTGATTGTACAGGTATGTGTAGAGGAAACAAAATGCTTGTTAGAAAATTAACCTGAATTTCTTTGGCTAGTGCTCTAAACTTGTAATAAAATAAAATTCACCTGCTCTAAAGGGCTTAGATTGGTAAAAATACTAAGCAACAGGATAGCAAAACTAACTTGGCCACCAGTTGTTTACTGCACTGTCTGAATTTCGTGGTTAATGAGTTTTTAATGACATAGCTGTTTGTAGCCTGGCTTCATTGACTGAGGGAAGGAGTCATCAGCTGTGTCTGGTGGGGTTCAGGGCACTCCAGGCTGAGTGGAGAGCACAGGGGGAAATGACTGCTAACTCTTGAAGCATCTTGTTGCAATTTTCCTTCAGGTTAGGGTGTTCAGCAGTTCCCGTTGCTAAATGGGAGAGAATTGTAAAGCATCCTGACCCAAAAAACATAGAATGTACACTCTTAAGGTAAACACAGTGAGGATTCAGTAGGACATGCATGAATTCATTGTGTAAGCACAGGTCAATCAACCTAAGCAGGATGCCAGATCATCAAGATATGATTTGAAATGGTATCAGAAGAATGAGGAAGGTAAGCACTCTGAGTATGGGGGGAGGGAGGGTTCTTCCATGTAAGCTCTCTGGGGAAAAATACCATCCCTTGAGTTGGAAACAAATAATTTTATAATGCTTATGAGGAGAACTGTTCCATGCTCAATTCCACCTGCAAGAACCTTGCCTCCAGTCCTTTTCAGTGTCTTCTCAGTAGCTGCTGCAGATTGAAAGGCCCAGAGGCTGAGGTGAGCTGGAGATCCTGTCGGAATCTAGGCTTCTGCAGAAGATTGTCCTTGTGTGTTCCTCCGGTGCCTCACAGTGCAGAAACTGGTGCCGAAGCCTCTCTGCCACCTCTTGCTGCAAGCTGACTGGCCTTCAGAAGAGCATGCTAACCCTTCCCATCTATCCTGACCTCTGAGGACTGCAGACAAGGAAAAGGAATGGCAAAACCAGAACTACCCACACCAGGAGAAACCTGTTCCTGAGCACAGCCTGTACTTAGCTGAGTAACTGTGCGACCCTCAGTATTGACTGGCAGCTCTTTGGGAGGAGAGAGAGGTGGAAGGCATGTGTGAGGTTTAGCAGGAGAGCTTAAAATAGTCACCTCTGAGCCGTGTGTTCTTACACCAGCTGCAATTGACCGGAGATTTCTGTACTGTAGGAACTGTTTCTGTGAGGTAGCTCTGGAGTTCTTGTGCAGATGTTCTGCTATGGGGTTTGCATCCCAGGCAGTGGGACAGCGAAGTCCCCAGGATGTCCTTATGGAAAGAGAAGTCTTCCGTTCTGCTGCTGCTGCACTCAAAGCCCCACCGAAGGCACTGCTGAACTTCCTCCTCTTGCAAAGCCGGCATCTTGCTGCATTTCCTGTCAGCAGAGGAGTGTTCCTGGTCAGGGAGAGGCTTTAGTGTTTTAAATCTGTCTTTATGGAAATGAAAGACACCTAAGCACTCACTGGGAAGCAGACACTGAGTAAGCACTCAGAAGTGTCCTTTTTGACCCCTGTTATGTTTGGGGTGGGGAGAGACGCTCAGGTTCACAGTATTAGTGATGTTCTCTATCCTTCATACTGTTTGATAATACTGCAGCTGGTCCAGGGGAGATGGTAAGTTGCGAAAGAGAGGAGCAGAAGAAAGGAAATGGAAAGCCAAAATCAGCAAAGCAAAATCTGTATGAAGCTGTGAAAGGTAAGTTTGTCCAGTGCAGGCTGAGTAAAGTAAACCATAGGTATATCCGTAGCTCATGATAACAAAGATCTCGTTTTTACAAACATTACAAGCAAATCAGATGCAGGCAGCTGAGTGTCGTTAGCCAACTTATCCTGAAATGCTATGATGTAACATGCCAGGCAAGGAAATGCTGGTTTTATCATTTTGGGGCCAGAACCTCTGTTTTGCATTGGGAATTAGCTGTGTCCTCTTGAAGGCCTGTAGCATCACACTCTCAGAAATATAGTAGTCAACTGAGAAAGGATGCTTTCCGGGTTAACCTCTGCATTTTCCAAAGATAACCTTCTAGTAGCATAGTGTATTTATTAAAGGAATGTAGTCTGCACACTCAGCACCTCTCAAAGTTGGTTTGGCATATCCTAAAGCACTTGAAGCATGACACTACTTGACTTTCTGAATGCATCTTGGCTAACAACAGAGATTACTCCAAACAGAGTGAATAATTTGAAGAGTTGATGGTCATTCATGTTTTATGAGAGCAGGTAAGGCGGCTGCTGCTCCGGAGAGTGTCATGCAAGAGACGGACAGATTAACCAGGACTGCATGAGGAAGAAAATGTGTCAGTCACATTGAATATTTATCTATTTTGCCTCTTAGAAGATACAAAAGCAAGTGATGACTTCTGAAAAATGTAAGTAAATGGCTGGAAGTGAGGATGCGACAAGCCTGCTCCAAATCCAGGAAAAGTAACTTTTTGGGAGAGGAACAAGAGAGGCAACGAAGAGGCTGAAGTGAGAGTGAGGTGGGAATGTACTTCCTTTATTAGACAGGAGATGACAGGAGGGGTTTGTGGAAGCTGCAGAAGCCGTTTGATGGAAGTGGCAGCCAGGGAGGGGAGCAGGTTTATTTTCAAGGGTGTCACAGGCTGTGAGGTTTGGCGTGTCCCGGGGCCGAGGCAGGGAGAAGAGCTGGTGCTAAACGGAGCAGGTTGGGGTTTTTTACTTTTCTGAACAGATTCTGCTGGTTAAGTTTGAGCTGGCAGTGAGTCAGACAGAAACTCTTTTGTCCAGGTAACAATGTATAACAACATAGAAAACAGTGAGATGCTGGTCAGCTCATGCTTCTAATGCTGAGACACAAAGCATATGGTGGTCAAGGAACCGAGTTTTTCTGCCTTTCTTACTCTGCTCTTCTGCTCCTGGACAGACAGTGTGAAAAACAATTGCAGATCAGTTTTTTTTTGTAGAAGCAGGTCTTTCTGCTGCAGGTAGACAGCTGCCATCCCTTTTAATTATCTGAACCTGTTTATCGTCTCTTCTGAATGATTTGCAGAAAATTATTCACACTTTGCTGCCCATCCGACTGCAGTAGCTGCAAGTCTTGTAAACCTTGTGCCCTTTGTGTAAGTGGGAAATGGAATTAATTTCTTCTCAACCCGGGTTTCCCAATTTAATGACCTAATATAAACAGGTGTTCTAAAATAAATATGTATTTGTGAACATCTGTTCCAAAACACATTGATATAATTTGCACTGGCACTCATTGAGTATATTTTATCTTGTATATTTCTAATGGTGAAGTGAGGCCCCTCCGTGTTCTGTCACACAAGGAAGGATATGTTCAAAATGGTGCAGATCTGCAGAATTGGTGTAAAAGGGTCTTCTCCTGCCATCTAGTGACATAAAACCACTCCTCTTTGCTTAATTCAAAATCTCATTAATTGTCTGTGACCCTCGTTTGTCTAAGTACTGTGATATCCACACCTTGGTCATTTATCCCACATAACCAGATCCATTCTGAGCTTTGTCAGCAGAACTAGATGTGATAATCCTCAACTGCCCTAAATTTAAGAAAATGGCAGTTGCGTCTTCCCCTTTTTCCACAAAATAAACAGGTATTATGTATTTTTTTGTCCTTGCCTTGACACCTTATGACAAAGTCCTCATTTCTTGCCTTACTTTCTACATATTTTGAATGCCTTTCGAGTGTGCTGCTCTTAAATTGCTGTGCATGTTTTCTGTGTAATACGCTAAGAAGCCTTTCCTTGTCACTGGAAGATGCTGTTCACACAGGCAGAGAAAATGTTGCCTGCACACCTCCAAAACTCAGCAGAAGATCATAGAATGGTTTGGGTTGGAAGGGACCTTAAAGCTCATCCAGTTCCAACCCCCCTGCCATGGGCAGGAACACTTTCCACTAGACCAGGCTGTTCCAAGCCCCATCCAACCTGGCCTTGAACACTGCCAGGGATGGGGCAGCCACAGCTTCTCTGGACAACTTGTTCCAGGGTCTCATCACCCTCACAGGGATGAACTTATTCCCAGTATCTAGTCTTCCCTCTATCAGTTTAAAACCATTCTCCCTTGTCATGTCACTACATGCCCTTGTAAAAAGCCCCTCTCCAGATTTCCTGTAGGCCCCTTTTAGGCACTGGAAGCTGCTCTAAGGTCTCCCCGGAGCCTTCTGTTTTCCAGGCTGAACAAGCCCACGGGTGGGTTCCTGTGTGGAACAGGAAGCATTCACCTCTGAAGGTACAGGGAGGTCTACAAATTTATTGTACTTCAGAATGGTTAAACCGATGCTTAAAAGTAATTTCTGAAACTTGCTGGTATCCCCTTTCCCTGTTTAGCCATCTACTTGTTTTTGACTGACAGGCAGCTGCCCTCACCATTGCTTACAATCCTCAGACTGTGCTTCACTTAAAATATGTCTCTGTCAGGAGGTGTTACAGCTCCACACTGGAGGGAGAGGATGAAAACAGACCATTCATCCCAAACAGAATCCTTATTCATGGCTCAAGCTATAAGGGACTTGGGCTCCCACCTCAGAAAGTTAATTGGAGCCTGTACATAATTAAAACTGCAGTTCTCACTGTCCTCAATCATTTAGCCTGGAATCTTTGCAAGATGTAGGTCCACAGCTCCTGTTTTCTTAAAGACCCATAGTGTAAGGGTAACAAAAACTGCAAATGGTGTAGAATGGCCAGTGGAGCCCTGCAGGAGAAACTGCAGGAAATAATATTGAAATTGTGCAGCGGGTTCCTTTTTTAATACATAAATTATTTTGAATGAAAAGGGTCAGCGAAGGACGGTGTTTTACTGCAGCTGTAAAAAGCTGTATTTTGAGTTTCTCTGTGTAAGTGTAAATTCTCCATCGTGATGAAAGCTATCTGCTGGCTGGCTTCCATCTCAGCTGGAGCCTGGGAACATTTCCTTGGTGTTTCTTTTCACAGTGGTAACAGTATACTTCAGAAAAATAAGGGGGGTTTCTGTCATGTGGGATCCCTACTGTGCCCTTCCAATTTTAAGTTATCCCCAACTGTTCCATTTAAGTATTTATAGTATTTTTAAAGTAATTTTATGGCTTTTACTCAAAATTAATTTAGAAGTAAAACTCTTAAGTCAGCCCATCCAAAGAACATGCCCAAGCTGAAGCAAAGCTGCTTATTTTCTGTACAGCATCAGGCCTTTGCTACTGCTCTGACTGATGCCTCCCAGGTAGATGCTTATGTGTAGTTCATTACATCTTTGCTTCTCTACGGTTTAGTCAGAACTGCCAGAATAGAAGGAAACATGTTGTCAGGAATTTATCTGTTAGCTCCAAGGCCAGATCTTCCTTTAATGATGCTTCTTGTGAGCTTTTATCTCTGTCTGAATGTGGAATATGGGAATGTTTTCAATACCTGAGAAAAAGAGGAGCACTTTTGTTGACACTTAACACACTAAAGGAGGAAGTCACAAAGGTTCATAGCCTCAGGGTCTGAAAGACAGACAGAAGCTGTTTATTGGGCATCTTTAAATGCAGCTTTTGAAAAAGAAAGGTGTTCCTGGCTGACATACTACTAGTTAGTAGTATGGTAGGAGAGTGTTAGACTGACTGCAATGAGTGGCAATAAATGAAGGCAGTTTCTCCTCTTCTGCTTTCCTTCCTGCACTCCAGAGAAACAGAGAGTGGCATCTTCTGTCCATCACAAAGACTAAGACAGGATGGAAAATACTCTTTGGCTCCAGCCACAAGAGGAGCTTGAAGCATATGTGGGTAGTGAATAGAGCCACTTAGCTGTGACTGCAGCATATTCTGAGTAACATGTTTCAGGTTTATAGAATCAACTGGAACTGAAAATATAACTAACTTTCAAGTTTTACTTCCTTTGGGACGTGTTGGGGTTATTTCCCGGTTCAAAAGGTGAAGTGGAACAACTGTACAGAAGACCTAGAAAATCCCAATAGTCCAGCTAATTGAATGAAAAAATGGTAAAATGGTAAAAAAAAAAAAAAAAAGTAGAAATGAATAAATACCCAAGTTCACTTCTACAATAAGAGAGCACAGGAGCTCTAATCTATACAGATGTGCCAATTCTAAAGCAACTCTACAGGTGTAATCCTTTATTGCCATTCCTCACCTCAAGAATACTGTGTGCACCTTGCAGAAGTCCTGCCACGCATCGCTGTTTCAACAGACTTCATGGGAATTTGTTCATTGGTTCAAACAAGGCTGTGTGCTTATTCACCTCTGTAACGGAAAGGTATTTCCCCCAGTCCTGCCGCGGGCTGTGACTTAAAGGCATTGGCTCCTGCTAAACCAACTTGTCTTGATGAAGACGAGGACCACCCGGACAAGCCACTCATGCCTCAGTGTCAGGTAATTTTTAATACCTTGTTCAGCCAAAGAACCTTTAACTTTGACCCTGGTCCAACTCTGAGCCAGAAGCATAACTTGCTAACTTGTGGTGTGATAACCCTTTTGCTGCACTACAGCAAAACTGAAGAGGTATCTACTGAGAAGACCAGCTGATGATAGTTTACTCATGAGCAAAGAAGCTTTGTTGCAGAGTAACCATAAAACAGTGACAGAAACCAGTCTGTTGTCACACCAATAGCCTCATTCTGTATTTTATCTTGCAAAGATAAATGCATGAGATGCAGCATCCTCTTGCAGCCCGGTTTGTTTTCCATCACTTAAGGACTTGCTTCACTGGACTTATTCTGCTCATTCTGCTAACTGAGAGGTGCCAGGGGGAAGTTCTTTGCTTTTCATTGGACAATGGAAAGAGAAGAACACAGCTTTTGGTTCTTGTCTAGAAGACAACAGGATCGTGTATAGCCGATGGCGATATTCTGGATATTCCAGAGCTGTACAAAGATTTCCGGAGCGCTCAGCCCACTGTCCCGGAGCTCAGCGCGGCTGCACAGCTATCAGCACCCTGCCACCTTCTGCGTGTTATACGGGCCTTTCCCTGCCGCTGCCCCCGCCCGTCAGCACACACCGAGCCCTCCCCGGGACCGCTCCGTTCGCGCAGGACGCCTCCTTCGCCGGGCGCCGAGCCCGGGGACGCGCCGCGGCCCACGCCTGGCCGAGGCTGTGTGGCACTAGTGAAGTGACGCTACGAGAGCCACAGCAACGGGGGCCGCACCGAGCGGGGCGCCGCCGCCGCCATGTTGCTCTCCGCGCTGCGCCCCGCCCGCGCCCCGCCGCGGCGCCATGACGGCAGCGCGCCGCCGGAAGCGGCGGGGGCAGCGGTGCCGGGGCGGGGCTGGCGGGGCCTGGCGGGAGCGGCGCGCGGGCGGCGGCTGCGGGCGGCCCCCCCCGGGCAATATGTTCAAGAGAATGGCCGAGTTCGGGCCTGACTCCGGGGGGCGCGTGAAGGTGCGGACCCGGGCCCGGTCCCGGCGGGGGCTCCGCGGGCGGGGGCCGCTCCGTGCGGGCACGCCCGAGTCGGGCTGCGGGCGCGTGTCGGAACGTGTCACTTGGGTTTATTCCTGGTTTGTTCTTCTTAAGGGCGTCACCATCGTGAAGCCGATCGTGTACGGGAACGTGGCGCGGTATTTCGGGAAGAAGAGGGAGGAAGATGGGCACACTCACCAGTGGACGGTGTACGTGAAGCCGTACCGAAACGAGGTGAGGCGCGACCGGGGACCGGCGGGCGGCTCCTGCCCCGCCGCTGCAGCCGAGCCCCGGCCATCACTGGGAATTGGGGGCTTAAAAAGCCGGGATTTGAGGACAGGGGCAGAGTAGTGACAGACCTGCCTGCCGGCACTGGTCCATGGATGCACTGCCTGGCTTCCCTGCCAGCAGGGAGAAGCAACAGGCCTGATGGATGGAGTTGCTGGAGTGGGTCCAGAAAGGGGCAACGGAGCTGGTGCAGGGCCTGGAGCACAAGTGTGATGAGGAACGGCTGAGGGACCTGGGGGGTTTAGTCTGGAGAAGAGAGGGGTCAGGGGGGACCTTATCGCTCTCTACAAGTACCCAAAAGGAGGTTGTAGTGAGGTGGGGGTCGGTTTGTTCTCCCGAGTAACAAGTGATAGGACAAGAGGAAACGGCCTCAAGTTGTGGCATGGGACGTTTAGATTGGATATTAGGAAAAGTTCATTCACAGCGAGGCTGCCCAGGGCAGTGGTGCAATCACCGTCTGCAAGTGTAGACAAGGCCCTCAGTTTAGTGGTGGTCTTGGCAGTGCTGGGGTAAAGGTTGGGCTTGATGATCTTAAAGGTCTTTTCCAGCCTGGTTGGTTCTGTGGTTCTCTGGCTGGATGACCCGTAGTTGGTGTGCTGTGTAAATCACCAGGAATAACGGCATTTCTGTTTTAGGATATGTCAGCCTATGTGAAAAAAATCCAGTTCAAGTTGCACGAGAGCTATGGTAACCCCTTGAGAGGTGGGTTTTGCACCTGGCCCTTGTTCCTACAACTGGGATTTTGATTAGTTCCACTGGGGCTTTGTCATTCATATTAACGCTTCTGTGTTTCCCTCTGCAGTTGTTACCAAACCACCGTATGAGATCACCGAAACAGGCTGGGGTGAATTTGAGATCATCATTAAGATATTTTTCATTGATCCAAACGAAAGACCTGTAAGTACCTTGAACTTTTGACAATGCTTAATTCGCTGCGGTGGCCTGAAGCTGCTCTGTAGGATATTGCTGGTCAAAATAAGCCCCATCAGCCATGGAATTAATACAGCCTGTGCCTGTAGGAAATGTATTGAAAAACTGGCCATGTTTTCCTGTTTCTGTGTTTTATTTACTGTCACATTCGTGACTGCTCTGCCTGCGCTTGGCTTCTCTGACATTTGCTAACATGTGACCACGTGTTGCACCTTATCTGAGTTGAGCACATATTGAGGATTTTTCTTCCATGTAGGTTTCTAGTTCTAGGATATTTGAATTATTTTCATTATCTTCTTTTTTCTTTTTAGTCTTACCAGATTTGGTCAAAACCAGTCAGGAGGCAGCAAAGGGACTACGCTGGCGTTAGTCTCTTTCCTAACAAAACCAGGTTAAGGCACATCTCTAGTTGCATAAATCATTGGAATGAATTTCTTTCTTCCCATTCTTCCCAACCCATGTTTTAGACGTATCTTGTAGGTTTGTTTGTCTAGGCTTAGGTAGGAAACTCGGTTACCATATTTTAGGGGAAAGGGTTGTTTATTTCTGGAAGGACTAAGTTCTTTCTGTCGCACAAACTGCAGCGCTCCTTTTGCTTTAGCCATTTTTTGCCAGATGAGGGGAAAACTGAGTGTTATGTTTTTCTTGAATACATGATAATTGATAGTAGACTAGGAAGGGCTTCCTGTGTTGTTGTGCTCAGCAGCATCCTGACTTGTGGTATTGATTCCATTCACAGCTTGACCAAGCTGTCCTAAAGTTGGTTGGGTGTGTTTTTTCTTTGCTGCTGTTGGTGGAAGGCTGTTTCGGTGCCTGTCAGGTTCTTCTTTTCCAGGAGGTACCAACCAGAGTAAGGTATCGCTCTCTTCCCCGACCATTCACAAGCCTGTTCATGGAAGGGGACAACTCTGTCCCCTTCCCAGGTCATGGTCCAAAGTGATCAGTGGTTCCTCAGGCATGGACAGAGGGCTTACGTTCCTCACCGGCTTCTGCCATTTGCAGTGCTGTAATGGAAGAGTAATGCTGTAAAGAGACGTTTCAGTGAGAAGCTCTTCACAGTCCTCTCCTGGAGTTTTTCCCTTCACAAGAAGGGTTGACATGGTCACAGAAAGCGCACTCTGATTAACTGGGGAAGGGTTTGAAGTAAGCCATCTGTTCGGAAATGTTTAAGAGAAGGTATTTTTGGTAGTTTTTATACGTTAATCTTAAACCACTTGCCCAGGCATTTTTAAAGTATCATTAAATTATTTTAAAATCATCATGTTAAAGTATTTTAAAGTAACTCTGGATAGCTGGTGCAGTTTAACAATTCATATTAAACTTTTGTAATTCTTCTAAAGTTACACAACATTTATTTTTGCATTCCTAAAAGATTTTTAAATCCTATACAATAGTTTAGTAAGAACAAATACTGCTTGTTGATATTCAAAGATGATTTGGATTTATTTACAGTTGTCAAGCTAATAAACATCTGTCTTTGCATAGGTAACCTTGTATCACTTGCTGAAGCTTTTCCAGTCCGATACCAATGCCATCCTGGGAAAGAAAACTGTAGTTTCTGAATTCTATGATGAAATGGTATGAAAGTTTTTAACATAATCCTCACTTTGCTTTGGAGAGCATTAGTGATACCATGTATTTTTCTCCTTCATTAGATATTTCAAGATCCTACTGCAATGATGCAGCAGCTGTTAACAACGTCTCGTCAACTAACGTTAGGTGCTTATAAGCATGAAACAGAGTGTAAGTTGAAAACACTTTAATGTTAGAAATGAACAATAATTAGTTTTGCTTTTAGTGTTTTTTTTCTGGGCTGTAACAGTACAATGGTTTTGGATACAGCTAAAAAATGGTGGTTTTGCATTAAATTACCTTCGACTTTTGCAAAGGTATGAACACTTATTTGCAAACTTTTAAGATTTTCTGATCTCTGTGCCTGCTGGAAAGAAAGGAATTAAGGATTACTCAGTATGAAGAGTGATGACGTGATCTACACCCAGTTTAACATCTTTGAAATGAGTTAAAAGAGAGAGTAAATTAAGGTCACTGTATTTGTGGTATGGTTGTGTTCAGCTCATCCAGATGTTAATTGCATGCAAAGATCCCACTTTAAGCACTGAAATAGAGAACATTTGGTACTGTTTGAGTCAAAGCAGCAGCCCTTTGGGGATAGAGTAGTGTCTTGAAAGCTCTACCTGCCTTTTTCCCTTCTAATTCTTTAACCGTAGCTCATTTCATAACATGCTTAAGTATAACTTAATGTTCTTTGAGTCCTTTTTATTTAATCTGTCTTTAAACCAGAATATAAAGGGAGTTAAATGAAATTAAAATACATTAATGCATAAAATAGGATGTATTTAGTGATGATTTCTGTTCTGATCATTTGGATTTCATCTCTTTACTACTCTCAGAAAGCAAAGGTAATATTTATTGAGCCCAAATCCTACCTTGTTAGTTACAAACTCTAACGCCATCCTAGTCCAGCTCACATGGCCTTTGGCTCATCTGTGTGTTCCCCTGACAACAAATGTTGTTGGGTGTGTTTGGGCAGTGAATGTCTGGAGCCAAGAGTGGTCATCACGTTGAAGCTCTACAAAGTCACGGTGCCCATCTGCCTTGTGTCTGTTTGAGGGTGTGGACTTGTGAGCTACTTGTATTTTCTACCTCGGTTTAGGCTGTCTTGAGGTGGGTTTTCCTTATGTTGCATGTTGTTACAGTTTATGTGTAGATGTTTAATAAGAAAGTATTGTCCAAATTTAAACTTTTCTCACTTAAAATTTCTGGATGTTTCTCCCAAGAGTAGATAGAAACTCTTAGTGGGGATTTTTTGGGGGGTATATATTCCCTTAAAATGTGCTACTGAAGCAGGTAAAAATGAAGTTGTTTGGGGTTTTTTGGCATGATCCAGGATTATGTAATGTCTGGGATAGGAAGGGATATCCATGGCTTTCCTGGTGTATTGGCTTTGCCAGCTTTATCCAAAAACTTGTGCATGAACAAATTAAAAATGACATTTCAGCAAAGCAGATTGAGATGTTCTAATGTCAGATATTGGTAAAAGCAATGGCAGCACAACTAAATTTTCTTGATACGTAAACTCCAGTGAGGTGGAAAGTGGTTACAGTACATGGAGAAGGAGTCACAGGATAGTTGGGGAAGGGACCTCTGGGGTCATCTGCTCCCTCCGCCCTGCCCAAGCAGGGCCACCTACAGCAGGTTGCCCAGGACCATGTCCAGACAGCTTTTGAATATCTCCATGGATGGACACTCCACAACCTCCCTAAGCAGCCTGTGCTAGTGCTGGGTCACCCTCACGCTGAAAAAGTGTTTCCTGGTGTTCAGGTGGAGCCTCCTGTGTTTCAGTCTGTGCCCATGGCCCCACGCCCTGGCACTGGGCACCACATACAAACTATTTGTAGTTCTCTGTAATCTCCCATTTATTTGCTGTCACCATGTCAGGGTTTGGGGTTTTTTCCACTTAATCTTTAAAAAGCTCTGGAAAATGATTTGTGATTTAATGAGTTATGTAACTCCATCCACAAAACTGATTGGCTGAATGAGGCCCAGCAATACATTTTATTTATGAAATATATTAAAATGTTTTTTTCAGGACACAAACCATCCAAATTGCATCTGTTGCAAATTAAAAGAAGTTATCACAACTTTTCATGGTACTCACAATATTCATTTTCTTTATCACCACCATAGTTGCAGATCTTGAGGTGAAGACCAGGGAAAAGCTGGAAGCTGCCAAAAAGAAAACTAGTTTTGAAATTGCTGAGCTTAAAGAGAGACTAAAAGCAAGTCGTGAAACCATCAACTGTTTAAAGAGTGAGATCAGAAAACTTGAAGAAGATGATCAGTCTAAAGATATGTGACAAGCACTGACTTGATAAAGAGCCGATACTGAAAACGGAAGGACTTCAGTCCCGGCATTGTACATGTTCAGTTCTGTAACTGAGACCCTGCAGATTTCACTTGCAGGTGATGGAGGCATGTGACTGTTGACTTCATAAGTGGAAGAAAAAGGAAAGAATGTATCCTTGGTTTGTAGTTAAAATCTGCGGGTACTTAACAGTTTATTTCAAGTAGAAGGTGTCTCGGAGACCAGGCTACTTGTTTTGTTTGTTTCTAAGCTGCATTTGAGTGGTATATGAAAACTTTATATAAAGTCTCGTATTAGTTCTATGTGATTTTACAAAATGGTGGTGTTTACTTTTTTACTTGGTTTTGTACTGATGGTTTAGAGATGTATCTTTAAAGCTAAAAATAAAATGTGGGTTTTTAGTATTTTTTTGTCTCTGTGCAGTTGTGGGCTTCAAGAACAGCTGTAAACAGCATGCTCTGATTTAAGGCAGACGTTGAAATAATAACGGTATGCAAGTTGCTTAAGCCTGGTGACAGTGATTTCTGCATGTCTGTCTGGTATCAGCACAGTGAAGACAGGATTTTAAATAGCTTTTATATCTGCAGTAAGAGCTTCTAGCCCCACGTCTGCTTTAGCACATACAAATGCAGCAATTATGCAGCTTACGATCAGAAGCAGGAAATTATTCCGATCCTGTTTCGTAGAAGTTTGTTTAACATTTGGACTGTACTGCAGCCAGTGCATCACACGTTGTCTCTGCCGCTCCTTCCTCCTCACACTTTTCCACTGCTCCAGCATGGGCTGCTTCCCATGGGCGCCCCATGAACTTCTCTCATGTGAGTCCTTCCCACAGGCTGCAGTTCTTCACAAGCTGCTCCAGCATGGGTCCCTTCCATGGGGTGCATCCTTCAGGAAAAGACTGCTCCAGCGTGGATGCCCCAGGGGGTCACCAGTCCTGCAGCAAACCTGCTCCAGTGTGGGCTCCTCTCTCCATGGGGCTGCAGGTCCTGCCAGGAGCCTGCTCCAGCACAGGCTTCCCATGGGGTAACAGCCTCCTTTGGGCATCCCACTGCTCCACTGTGGGGTCCTGCATGGGCTGCAGGTGGAGATCTGCTCCACCATGGGCTGCACCATGGGCTGCAGGGACACAGCCTGCCTCACCATGGGCTGCACCACGGGCTGCAGGGGAATCTCTGCTCTGGTGCCTGGAGGACCTCCTCCCCTCCTTCTGCACTGACCTGGGTGTCTGCAGAGCTGTTGCTCTCACACAGTCTCACTCTTCTCTCTGCTGCTGTTGTTTCCCCAGCATTTTTTCCCCTTCTTAACTTTGTTATCCCAGAGGTGCTACCACCATCGCTGATGGGCTCTGCCTTGGCCAGTGGTGGGTCTGTTTGTAGCCAGCTGGCATTGGCTTTGTTTGACACGGGGGAAGCTTCTGGCAGCCACTCCTGTAGCCCCTCTGCTACAAAACCTTGCCACACAAGCCCAGTACGTAGGTAACCAGCACGTGCTCACCTTGAAAAATCAGTACATGTTCTTTTGCCTGTAACATCTCCATGTTTGGGTTTTTTTCTTTTGTAGAGGTAAAAGAGCCCAACAGGGATGGTGATACCTCAGGTTTTGAAAAGGCTTGGGCATCTTCTCCACAGCTTCAAGATGCTGTGTTGCAGTAAACTCTACATCAGAGAATCAAAGATCCCACCTCCCCTTTCCCATAGAAAACAACACTAGAGATGCTTTGAGAACAAAGCACACATTTCTTCGTATTTGAAACAATTGATGATTGGCTTTTACCATTGCTTGGTAAAGATTTAGAACTGAAACAGTTTCAACACTCAATATGTAGACTTCAGGTTTTGGTTAATAAAAATAGCTGTTAAAACTTGGCACATTTAGCTTATGGTATTATATATGCACATAGACTGGGGAGCAGCTTGCGCCAGTGTGTCCACACAGAGCCTTCCTAGCACTGCAAGTCCAAATTTTCTGGCTACCTAACTGGTTTGTTTTATTGATTCAGGAGCCAATTTCCGTTTAAGCAGCAGCTGAAGAAGAAGGCTAGGCAATTGCAGTACAGTAGAATGTGCCATTGTCAGAGCTGCGCTCCGAAAATAAGACTTGTGTGGGCCACAGTGTATTCTGCATTTTACATGTGTAATGTCACGTATTTCACATTTTTTTCAGTGAAAAGTAAAATCATATCCATACCATTTTCTTTGATGATACCTTATTATCCAAAGTGTTTATTTGGTTGCTTCCTTATCTTTGACAATCGTCAGTGGCAGACTTTGAAGGAAAAAAATAGTAGGGTTAGTGTGAAGTGAGTTCAAGTACGTAATTTTAGCTTCTTGCAGATTTATTCCATTTTCTGAGGAGATATTTAAGGTCCATTTGTGCTGCTGAAACAAAAACAGGAATAGAAAGCACAGGTTTTGTGACACTAGGTTATATGCAACATTATTATCTTCGTATTTGACAGTTAAATAATATTAATGTAGAATAACTCAGATGGAATGTTAAAGAGGTCCTGCAAGAGCTGTGACTAAAAAAGCCAGGTCTGCTGCAACAGCCTTGAACAGACCAAAAAAGAGTACAGTGATACCTTTTGAATCCGACATTTTCATAAGAGCCTAAAGTATTCTTTTTGTTTCCGTATTTTCAACATCCCATAAACAGCCTAGTATTCAACTTCACAGGAGCGGTGATCCTGGCCCCACTGTTAGTAGCCATCAACATGCTAGGCCAGTGACGTAATTTTTACTTGTGGTTAGTGGGGTTTTTCTCATTTTTCCTTCAACTTCCTCTATTTCTTTTTCCTCCCCTTTGTGCTCTCTGTAAAGATCATACAAGAATCATTAGGTCTGCCCATCAATACGAAGGCAAGAAGGTAATTCTAACATCTGTTTGTGCTGAGCAGTTACTGTTGATAGAAAACAGGAAGAATATCTTCTGCTTTATAAAGTTCCTTCTTATGTTCTGCGCTTTCATTAGAAAGCACTTCTTTCAGATGCTGAGGAAGCCACGGAGCCCTGCATTAGGCAGTAATTAAATCCTGGAAAAAGTTCCTGAGAATTAAGCAGTTTAAGATACTGGCTTGAGATTAACTGTGGAAAAAACTCCACCTCCCTCCATTTCACAAGTAAACCTACAGCGAGCTGCCTTCTCTCCACGCAAGTGCCTGGTTCTCAGTTAATAGGTAGGTTATGTTTGGATCTATGTGCTCTGCTGTTAAAAGAGTTGTTGATGCAAGCACCCAAGATAGCATGTGTACACAGTAAATGTACAATATAGTGTTGACCTTCTAGTGCATATCATTTTCAAAGTTAGTAGAACTGAAATAGAGTGGGGCACCAAAGGACACAGTTGTATTTGACCTCTATTGCCTTGAAGAAAAAGAAAAACCCAAATGCTACGCTCTAACTTTGGCAGCCCTTCAAAGAAGTGATTTCAGACAAACAGTTACCGTTCATGCTTGCCAGGGGTACTCACTTAAATGCTAGCTATTTATACTGCTCAGACTGACTTTAGACTGTGGTTTCATCCTGAGTTACAATGGTGAAACACAGATGTATTTCAATTTGTTTTGCAAAGGAAAGAGGGGAAAAAACCCCAACCCTCACTGTGCTATAGGTATAGTTTTATCATCACAGAATTGCACAGTAAAGCACTGAAGCTTTAGATCCCACTTGAAGCAACCCTTTCATAGGTAAAGAAAGATAAACCACGGTTTATCTCAGTTTCTATGCTTAATGTTATCAATGTTGCCAATGAGGAATGTTTACTTCAGGCATCAAACAGACAAAAATGGTAGTTAGTGTCATTGCCACTTCCACTATACAGACTTGGGGTTTTAAGTATTTTAGCTCAGACACCTTAACAGTCATCACACGTAATTTCAGACACTGCCTGCTTACTCACTTACTGCAGAATATTTACAGTATTCTTTATTGCTAGTCCTTTTTTATGTAGCTCCACCTCATATAACTTCTTCCCTTTGCCTTTGGGTTTGGCACGCTGTACCTTACAGACTGTGAAGTTGTATAAGGCTGTGCCTGGGAGGTTTCTCATCAGAAGTGTCTTTCGTGACAGGAGATGTGTAAATACACTGAATTCAAAGATTTACTTGAGAATTTTTGTGGTTAGTAGGGATGTAACTGGAAGGAACATTAAGTCACCCTGTTCCTTTTCTTTCTAGGTAGATCCTGGTAATAACACCAACCTAACGACACTTTTGCTGCTTATGCTTTTAATCCGTACTAAATACATCAGTGTTCGTTTGCTTCTTAACGAGAATGCAGATTTAAGAGCATTTCGGATTGTTTCGGACATGAGGTTGTTTTCCAAACACCAGGTGGCAGGCACGTCCGAAGTATTCTCCAGTCTCAACAGCATTTTGACTACTGAGATTTTGGAAGATCCATGATATCTTTGGTTGATCTCATTTGCTTTGGAACTTGATCATCTGATTAGACAAGGTGTATTTGTAGTTTGTTCAGCAGCCTTGTGAGCAAATCGAATGTGCTGTGCCAGGAAGCCAAAAAAGTGTGAATGTTTGTGTGCAGTTTTTGTTCATTTGGCAAGAGAAGCAGCTTTCAAAATACAAATCTATAGGGCTGGTTTTAGGTTGGTTGTTTTTTGCTCTTTCAGGGCAAGATTGCATGACAAAATGAATGAACAAAACATAACTTAGGGACCGGACTGGACTGTATACTTTGCTCACACTCAACTGCAGGTGCAAAATGGCAGGGTTTTCCATGAGTAAAAGTAGCTCCTTTTTTAAACTTCATATTGATAATGTTAATAAGCTTCTCTGACTGCTTACTGCTTAATGAATACTATGAATGAACCTTTGGCTTCCAAGTGTGTTGAAACTTTTAATTTTCCTGAATACAGTAGGGAAGAACATCTCAGCTTAAGTAAGTTTGGATTCATTGTTAACATTCATTTACAATACATTCACATTATTTCCATTTTAAAATGTTTAAGCTGGAACATGAAATCAAGTAGTTTCCAGTGAAAGCCTGACCTATGCAAATAGCTAATACACATCTGAAATTAAGATTTACATTTCAATTTTCTTAGGAAAAACCTCTCCAATGCCTAGTGATTAGGCCATAAAAAGAACTCGTTAGCATTGGAATATGCAGTATTTGTCCTACTCCCTCCCTCATAATTACTACACTTTTTAAGGTGTTCATGTGTTGAACGAGTGGCTGGCACTTATTCCCACAGTTGTGAGAATTCTGTACTTTAGGAGAGAAACAAATTCCATCTGATCTACTGGCTTCTGCTTTGCCAATACTTCCACATGAAGTGATCAATAGCTTTTCTTTTTCAATGTCTAATTCTGCAATGTCTGGCAAATCTCACATTTTTCTTACTCTACAATTCAGCCTTTTTTCAAATAGCATATTTTATTTAACCTCTGATCTAGAATGTTATTAAAATGCATGGGTTTCATATAAACACTGAAGTTTTTCAGTGAAACATTCTGGTATCTTTATTCACAGCATCAATAAACAAGACACGTGGCTAAGAAAGGTCTTTTTCAGCGGCACTTCAGTTTAATGACTCCAAACAAAAGAACTGAAATAATTTCATAGTGAAATCATAGTTTCTAAGCTTGCATCTTTAAGCACTAGCATGATGGGTAAATACAGGTAGTAAGAGCTGGCAAAAACCAACAACGTTTATGCCTCTATGCATGTAATAAGGGTGACAGTTTTTGGACTCACAAGTTGGAGAATGAATAGTGCTGCAGCATTCTGCTGTTCCACGGGCTGAGTCTGATGAATGTAGCAGGGCCAGCATGTAGCTCCCTCTTCCTTTCTATGCTTATTAAAACAAGAATTAATCAAAGTCATTTTTATCACTGTCCTGATTCGAGTGATAACTACATCCCACTTAAAGCTCCATTCAGGTCCTAAGCCACCTGAACTCTGAGTAGCTAATATGGATAATCTTGAAAAGTTAGGTTTGAGGTGCTCATGGTTAACTTCTGGTGTTATTTCCTTGTTTCTGTATGTAATCATATGTAGTAGTTAAAGCATTTACTCCATAAGCTAAATAATCCTGAGGAAGACTGAATCTGCATCTCATAGTTTTAGATGTTCTTAACCATGACGTCATAAGAGTACTCTCTACAGTTGCTGTTCACAGTGAGCTGCAGGCAGTCAGCTCTGCAAGACTTAGTAATTAGGGTATTGGAGAAAACAAATTTAGCGCTTTTCTTCAACCTGAATAAAGCCACCACCTCAGAAAAGGGTCAGATCCTTAGTAAATGAACATATCTAAATTAGATGAAGTTAATTTCCTATTACCTTCAGAAGTTATGCACCTTTTAAGTAGAAGAAATGTATATATTGGACAAATTGGAACTGATTTTTTTCCTTCCTGCTCCAGGTCAGGCACATTTGCATGGTGAGGCAAGAAATAGCATAGGCACTTAAACGAGACAGCTGGACTCCGCTGCTCTCCTACACAATGTTTGGAAACGATCAAAGCATCCGCTGCGTTGCACAGCTTTGTGGTTGCTCCGAGTCTTCCTTTTTCAGTCCTTATCAGCGGCACCCAGGAACTGCAGTGTCACATGAACACGGGCATTGCCCTGCATCATGACAGAATGTCGTGGGCAAGGGAAAAACAGATTTAGGACCCACCCTGCTGCGAGGCCTGCAAGTCAGCATGTGGCAGCTCCTCTTGGGCAGTAGTTTGTACTCTTTGAGCACCTCATTACTGACCAGTCTGCTAGTCCTGCTTCCTGCTAGCTTCATTCTACAGGATTTAACAGTCATGAGACTGCAATTTCAAACAGTAATGCAGTCTAGCTGAATTTAAACTGTGTTCTGAGTTTTGCTTGCTTTTTGTTAATAAACAAGCAGTGAGTCCTAGTTCTTGTACATTTGCTGAGAATAGAGAAGATAGATACTTTTTTAAGACTGTGAATTCTTTCTGGTATTTTTTTTTTCCCCTCAAGGATAAAAGGCAGAAACAAAGTCACTACTGTAAAGATGCTGAAATTCATTTGTATGCGTTTCAGTGTTACAAGCTGAAATGTATGGAAAATGGAAAAGCAGCAAAACTTTTCATGGTTTCATTGTCTGAGAAGTGAAATTTAATTAAAAGTTTGTTCACAGTCTAATCTGACCCCATCCAAGCACAAGGGTGTTAATATTAGTGGCCTGTGTCACCTCTCCATGGTCGTGTGTAAAAATACCTCCCAAAAAACAGAACTCTGTGGCTGAACATCCTTTGTAGTGTCCCTGATGCAATAAATAAAATTTACTGATCTAGAAGTATTTTAGGTATTTTAATAATAGCAACATTTTGTAAACTGCATCTCATGCCGTATCATTCATGCACTATGTTAGGCACTTGTTATCATTACAGTTCTTCTGGAATTTCTGCCTTAAAAAACCCCACCACTAAATAAATCAGGTCAGTTACATGAGTGCATTCTGATCTCCTTACTGCTCTGTAGTCATACCTGGGTTTTGAGGACTGACTGTGGTTTACTGCACTTGGACTAGAACTGCATCCAAACTAACTTCAGTAAGACATTTTGTAATTGTGAAGCAGAATTGGATTTGAAGTAACATTCTCATGATCAAAGATTCTCAGAAGCTTTTGTAGTAATTGGAGAATAACAACTATATAAAATGTGTTTGCTTCTCATATTTAAATTAAGCATAAAGATAAAATGCATGAGAGGGTTATTAAATGAACATACAGATACTTCATCTGATAAGACCAAAGCAATTGAGTGGGATTTTAATTTAGGCACTTGACTGACTTTGTCTAAGAAAAATGTTTTTGAAGTAATGCTGGCCTTGTTCCATAATATCCGAGAGGTTCACTCAGTTGTGGATTGCTCCACAGGGATATTCCCTCCAATGCTGATATACTATTATTTATATTGTATCCTGAGAATACTGTACATGTGAAATGCACAGGCAGAGTTCCAGGCCTGAAGGCCTTCAATCTAAAAGTGCAATATAGGATGGGTGGTAAAATAAATTGCAGTTCTTTACCTGAACTGTAAGCAATGTCTTTCAGCTCTAAAATTATACCCTTGATCCACTTTGAACTGAAGAAGCATTCAGTACGGTTCTCATCCTGTGGCAACACAACTCAGTCTGACTACAGTGGGTAAGCAAAGTGACTGCTGTCTATGAGTTTCACCATCTTTAACAAAATAGGCTTCTTTTAAAAATCAGTATTCCTGGAAGTCATTTGCATGAAAAATTTTCTTATGGTTTTAGAAAAGGAGAGATGCAAATAAGAATTCAGCCAAAATGCTCTGAAAATCTCCCACTTGTATCAAAAAGACATTGATTTGAGGGTTGGAGTGGGCATGCAGTCCTTCGGTACAGAACTAAGTAGCCCTGGGAAGCAAACCTAAACCCCAAAACTCTAAGCATCTTGCTTCATTACTTTGACAAAATATGCCCATGCCCACCAATTGTGAATGAAGAACAAAAAACCCCAAATGCTTCAGGCTGCTTTATAGAGGTTTGCACTGACAAGTGGGTCGTATGTAAGACCAGGACACGCAGCCTGCCCTGAGCACTAACACAAAGAGCAACTATTTGAACATCTTTAGAAAGGCCAAGAGTATGACAGAGAGAGAAGGAAAAACATCAAAGATCATCCATGGTCCACAGTTACCAGTTTGGTTCTTCTGTCATAATGAAGCTCTCTTCGCAAGGGGGCTGAAGCTTTCTTAACAGTGGAATGAACTTCCCCAAGAGTCAAAACCTCAGAAACATCAACTCTTCTCCCTTCATCTTGACAATCTCCTTGGGGTTCTTTAACATAAACACAAGCCAAGCAAAAACTGTTCCGTTGTCTCTCTCTCCTCCTGCTAAGAGGCAGTATGGAGTTACAAAGACAATTGGGACAAATACATCTCTATAGAAGAGTTAGCTAGTCTCATCTGAATCAAAGTGCTTTGGGAAAAATTCCATGAGCAGGACTTCCTTGGTCGCCATCCTTCAGACTCTTCCCCATACTTGTTTCTGTGTGAGAGAATAATGTTGGTATATATTCTGATTCTGTCCCTGATTTGGCTCAAAATATATGCTATTATACGTAATTGAAAGGAAATGTAATTATTTCTGCTAAAAATAATTATTACTTAAAATACCACTAAATTAACAAGTCTGCTTTTATTTCCCTTCTTTCAAGCAATTATGTAGTTTGCTTCTACCAGTTTTATGTGTGAATTTAGGCAGTCCTAAAAGTGAGAAATAATATGCTGGCTGCAGAACGAGGCACTGTAAAAGCAGATCCATATTCCATTACCAATAACTCCGCTTTGCCATACTTCATCTTCCCTTCTTCTGTGCCTTTTCTGAGGGAGCATACTGGAAGTTATGTCACAGACTTTTATGTGGGATGTCTCAGCTCTGATTTTAAAAGTTCTTTTTTCAAGGACTGGAGTGGTTCCTCACCTTGGATGGCCCCTTACCCTCACTTAATAGTTCCTGCCCACATGGTAAGAAGGTTCTCGGTTTCCTGAAGAAACCCATTCTTTATATACTGGTGAGAAATAAAAAAAATCCCTGGCATTTATGTTTTTCTTCTCTTAAAATGTCAGGCTATGATACATAGTTCAGCAGCAACTTCATAAACTGAGCCTTCCCCCAAGCAGGCATGAGGCCCTTCAAGAGATGGGTAGGTGATATTTTTCACAGTCCTCTGATTTTCATCTGTCTGTATAAATCACGCCGCTCAGTTATCCATTCACGGGTAGATGTGATTTTGGAGTATGTGGGACAAAGGCACATGAATGAAGGAGAGCAAAGCCTGCTGTACCACTGTTCAGAACTGTTGATCTTGCACTTTCTTTGTCCACTGCTTTCGCTAACAAATTATGATTAAGAGGCAGGAAAGAAGAGTAATCCTGGCAGTGTGAGCTTGGGTTCCCTCTGCAGATTTACTGCTGAGCAGGCAGAGTTGTTCTGGAAGACAGAGTGTGTGTTTCACTGTTTTTCAATGTGACGCTTTGACTTCTTCAGAGCAGCTTTTATTTCTTGCATATTCACCCAGAGGAGCTGCACAAGATCACTGTCAGTCCAATTTACTTCATTATTTACATTAAGGTTAATTTGAAGTAATGTATTTTATCTTTTCTACTCCAGATAGGAAAAACACTAGATGAAAACAAACACCATTATATCTGATTTTGCTAAGTCAGATCTATCACTGCTAGGGGAAAAAATTCCAGGTTGCAATTTTAAATGTTCCTTTAAACGTTCTTCCTGAGCTCACCTAAAAGGTGTTTTTTCTCGAAAAAGCCAGGGTCTCTCTCTCATTTCACAGGATACAGAAATTTGTGTGCTAGAGAAAGGAGTTTCAGAAAGGCAGATACATAACTCTAGCATGTAATGTCGATTAGAAGTTGACATTAAAGACCATTTCCTAGAGACAGTTCAGTCATTCTGCCAGCCACAATGTCCTTTAGTTATGCAAACGACCAAGTACAGCAGCGATTATCTGCCTCTGCCAATGCAGGTCTTTCCACCACTGCTCACTACACATTTTTGTGAATGTACCTACTGTCCCTATAGGCACTGGGTCCCCTCAGAGCCATTTTAACAATCTCCAAACATGCAAAAAAGTTTATTTAAATGTAGTCCTGGAACCTGGGATGATTAATCCATCCATTCATGAGAAGCATCAAAAAGATACTTGGGAGGTTTTATAAAAAACATTCTCTAAGTCATTCGGTAAGCTGATGGCAAAATACATACCACTGACAGCTGTTCTAGTAAAACCTTATTATCAACTTGCCAGTTTTCTTTTCTCACTATCTCAGCTCCTGTATGTTGCCACGTAGCAGGACATATTCTTGTAAGGATGCAGGCCCAAGGAAAAAGTAGTGTTATTTTTAACATTCTAGTAGTAACCATTCATAACTTACCAGATATACTGTGAAAAGACTGGGAAAAACATTGATTGATTTAAATCTGCGTTAATTTTTTACCGAAGGCAAAAACTCCACACACTGGTGCTTAATCATACTTTGCATCATGTACAAGCATGCAGTTTTCCATACAAATTCCATAAGGTGTTTAATCTGCTATTGCAAAAATACTTATTTGCATACAATCACACCCTGCTGTGGTTTTAAATGTTTTCTCAGAATACATTTTGAGCCTATTATCTTAACCTCGCTGCCTTTCTACCCACATATAGACTAGCAGACATGCAAACCCTTTAATTTTTATTCAGGCCTGACTGTAATTAAGTTGAAGTGCATTTGTTCTTTAAAACTATAGGACTCAGCTTATTCCATAAGTACTGCTGGTGAATACACTGTCGTTAAGTTGCTGAGCTGTAGCAAGGTTTGCAGCTTACAAACAGAAGTTCTTATTACAGGAGAAAACAGTGATGGGCAGTTTGGAGTATTCTGGTAGTCTGAAATGTTTGTTCATGCCATGCATGCCAGCTGTTGAACAGAAGCAGTCAGTCAGGACAGCACTATCTTATCTTTCAAAAGATCTTAACCCAAATACCAAGAACTGCTGACCCTGGTTAGAGAAATCAGGGTGAAGAGCATCTTTCTACTGGCTTTCTTGCTGGAGACAGGTTTGACCCAGATGCAGAGAATATGCACTCAGAATCACATTGTGTGACATAGCAGGACACGCTACGCTAGGTATACTCTTCCCCATCATTCAGTGTCTGACACACTAATTATATATCATTTGTTCTTTAGAACACTGGAAGTAAAACACAAACACTGTAAGCATGGACAACAGTACCTTTACTGACTTGTGCTACAGCTGCATCCTGACAAACAAGTCCTCTTCGTAATGTATTTTTACAAAGCATTTTAATGACTACTGTCAAGCCACTTCGAAAGTACCTTTGCTGACTCCTGGATTTTCTTTATGGCAAATCCAAAATGTCTCGTCCCCACTATGTTCTCGCACTGAGTTTTAGCATGTATTAATTAACCCAGACCCACTATATTCCACTTTTATGAAAAACTATACCATATGAAATAATGCAGTTAGGGCACAAGCACATAGCAAGAACCTATCTTTAGAAGACAGAACCACACAGGTTGCAATGGGCCTTGGGAGGCCACCTGGGACCACCTACTGCTCAAAGCAGGGCCAGTTAGAGAAGATTGCTTAGGACCACATCTAGTCAAGTTTTGAGTATCTACCAGGAAAGTCACACAACCTCCCTGGGCAACTTGTTCCAGTATTTGACCACCTTTATGATACAAATAAATAAATACATACATAAATAAATACATCTATCTCTGCATCTGAGCAGAATTTCCCATGTTTCAACATGTGTCCATTCCCTTTTCGCCTACCACTGTGCACCTCTGAGTAGAATCTGGCTTGGTCTTCCATGCAGACAACAGCAATAAGATCATCCCTTAGCTGCCTCCTTAAGGCTGAACAGTATCAGTTCTCTCAGTCTTCTACAACACATGATTTTTCCAGTCCCCTGACCATCCTGGTGTCTCTCTTCTGTACTAGCTGCAAAGCAGCCATACTGTATCAGACTACACAGGTATGCCTAATTCACTTATCAACTTAATGACCAGGACTAAACAGTCAGGAAGACAGTATAAAGAACAGATCAGGTATAGCACAATCCCTTTTCATATACAGAATTTTCAGTAAATCGTTGGTTAGGGAAAACCTGAACTAAAGGCCGCTGTATTCCATTCCATTCACTAGCTGCCAATGCACTGCCTCCCTTTTGAATTTAGTCCCTTTTTGAAAGTAATTATAGTTTTAGATTCCACATTTCTGGAAGCAGTGAGCTCCACACTTTGGTTCTGCAGCATCTGAAAAAAAGACTACTTTTTGGTTGTTTTAAACCTACTGTCAATTACTTCCCCTGTGTGTCCACTTACTAGAAAAAGTGAGTGAGAGCTCCCTACCTTCTCTCCACAAGCCACCATTTTATATAATTCAAATATCTTCCCTCCATCATTGAGGCATTGTTAATTTTGTCTTTTTCAAACTGAAAAGTCCAAGTGTAGTCCAGCATAGAACAGAAACTGTTCTCTATGTTTTATTATTCTTTGCTACCTTTACCTTCTTTCTGACCTGGAAAACCAGCTTCATACGTTCTCTAGATGTGGCCACACCACTGGTGTACACAAAGATGTCACAACGTTTTCTGCTCCATTCTGTCTTCCTTTTCTAATAATTCCTGGTATTTTTGACTTGGAACTGGAAATTAAGTTTCCCAACAATTACCTACAGAGGCTCTAAGAACTTCTTTTGCTGTAACAGCATACGTAGAACTTACCATTAGGCACATACAGTTAAGATTGGTTTTGCCTGTAGGCATTACTTTACAACTACTGAGACTGAATTACAATTTCTAGTTTAACACCCATGCTGCTCAGCAGAATGCGATCCTCTTGAAGCTCCTTGCTGTCAGCTTCATACTCCACTATTGTAAAGGATTTTGCATCAGCAGCAAACTGTGCTGCTCAGTCTTTTTCCAACACCATTTCTGAGTATGCTAACTAGTGCAGGTCCCAGCATGAATCCCTGTGGGAGTCTGATCGTAACTCTCCTGCAGTGTAAAAAATGACTATTGCTACCCCATTAACCCTTCTCCGACAGCTAGTTAGTAATTCAGAAGTCAGGCCTGCTTTCTAACCTCTGACAGCTCATGTTCTTCAGCAGCACTCGTGAGGGACTGTGCCAGAAGCTCTTTTGAAATCACTGCAATGAATGTATCACCCTGGTTTATCAGTTTGTTGATTTTGTCAAACAACTTCATAATTATGACAAGACTTCTCTATCTACAAAAACCCATGTTGATTTTTCCAAAGTCTGACGTATTTGTCTGTATGCTGAAGCCTCACCCCAGCTCTCTGTCAGTGATTTGCTTGTGTGACCTGAGACAACTCTTGGTGACTACACCAGCAAAAGGTGAAAATGAACACTTCTGGTCCTTAAATGCAAAATGACTGTCTTCAAAATTCTCATCCAGTTGTTTTCCAACTAACTATGGAGGTGCTTACACTCCATAAATTCTTATTTCAGTGAGGTTCCCAAAACATCTCTGACTGCTTGTACTGATCTTGCATGGCAAGGTTTTGGTAGTGGGTGTCTACAGGAGTGGCTTCTGTGAGAAGTTGCTAGAAGCTTCCCCCATGTCCAACAAAACCAATGCCAGCTGGCTACAAGATGGGCCCACCACTGGCCCTTCAGTGATGGTGGTAGCACCTCTGGGATAACAAAGTTAAGAAGGGGTAAAAAAACCAACTGTGCATCATAACAGAGGAGTGAGACACTGCGAAAGCAACAACCCAGGTCAGTGCAGAAGGAGGGGAGGAGGTGCTGCAGGTGCCAGAGCAGAGATCCCAGTGCAGCCGGTGGTGCAGCCCATGGTGAGGCAGGCTGTGCCCCTGCAGCCCAGGGAGGTCCATGGTGGAGCAGATCTCCACCTGCAGCCCATGCAGGACCCCACAGTGGAGCAGGGGGATGCCTGAAGGAGGCTGTGACCCTGTGGGAAGCCTGTACTGGAGCAGGCTCCTGACAGGACCTGTGGCCTGAACTATTTGTCCATGTCCTGCTTATAAGCTTGCAGCATGGACCTAACTTACTATTCCTGAATTAGCACTGTAGTGGCTGAGGCAAAGGCACATAGTCCATCTGCCAATTTTCCAATAGCAGTCGTAATACCTGCTTGTGGGGAACAACTGACACCATCCCAGCATCTTACAAGATTCTTCAGCACTAAGTCCTAGTCACTGTAACTTCAGTCACATGTATGTCATGGGCTTTCACAGTGAAAAGTATAGCCAGCTTCTTGTTCAGAGTGGATCCCGTTTCTCCACTTGCTTCCACCAAGGACCATATAGGAAACCTGGGTAGAGAACTAGTTGTGATTGATTTCACCCACCAGCAAGGTTCTTCAGTGTTAACTGCCACAAATCCGAGTGGTGCAGTACCGAAAACCCCTGCAGACCTAATCCACACTCCCTTGCAAGTAACATGAAATTGTATTTCTTCTCTTGTAAAAGAAACACAGAAATAATTCCACTAATGCTAATGAAGTATCACCTAACACAATGACAAATGCCCTAAGAATACCTAAGTAGTTATTCATTGAATGAATAAACAAATAAGGCAAAGGGCACTTGCTGCATGCAGAGATTTAAAATAACCAGCTGCTTTCTCCTGTAAGAGGCATCTATTCTTTGTCCTGAATGAGGAAGGGGGAAAATAGAAAAATGGTGTATGATAGGCTACTTAATTCTACCATACTCTGTGCCCACAAGCAAGTCAAAATCATAGTTGCACAAGTTGCCTGTTTTTTAAAAGTCTGACATTGTGACAATGCTCTTTGAACAGTTTTGTACAGTCAAGTGTGTGCAGTTCTGAGGCCCTAAAACTCTGAAATACGAAGGGGTGAAGTAAGGACATAGCAGCAATCTTCACTTGGAGCTTCCTTGCTTTTGTCAGCTGAAGTCAGATCTTGAATGTTATTGCAACACACTGTAGCTTTTTTTTGCATTTAATCAGATTTACATCCCACTTGGTTATCACAGGCTAGTTGGAAACAGACGTGTGTACATTCTACAGTCAGCACACTGATGCTCCTCCTGGGAAACAGCCAGCAAGAAGTTACAGGAACTGCGTGTGGCAGCCATTGTTGGAGGAATGAAAACAGATCGATTTGGTTAAGGAGAACATTCATTTGTGAGGAGAACTGAATTAGCATATATACTTGCGAGGCCCAAAAGGCAGCTTCACTTGCAGTGATGTTTTTCACGCTTTCAATATTCGCATGGTAAGAACCAAGTATCTAGTATCTCAAGGAGTAAAATACCTAGTATCTCAAGACAGCAAGCTTGGCCTAAAATGAGGTCAGAGAAAACACCTAAGCTTAAAATTCTGGTTTTGGCAGCTTATTGTACTATCTTTAAAAGTCTGCTAACCAACTGCCACAGAGACAAGTATCTTGCCCTTCACAGGACATTACTTAGAGCTCATGGATCCTTTAACTACATCAGTGGTATATTTGCACAAGAACAAGACAATTTATACAACTGAGAAAAACCAAATTACAATACAAACAGCCACCTGAGGAATTCCTGAATAACCAGGTCTGCTCCACTTTTCCCTTGATGCCACAGGAACAAGAGAAGAAGGTCTGTAATATTCCAGCAGTCATTTCAGGAAAAGTTTCACTATGTGAATTAAAATGTCCAGCAGCAAGACACCTTTATTTCCTATTGAACACTTTTTTTTTCCCACTTTTAACTGAAATGATGACAACTTAACTAATGATGACAGTACTCAATGAAGTAGTGAACTACTGGTTTAAATTACTGGTTCAATCTTGGTTTGGTTTTGGTTTTTTGGTGTTTTTCTGTTCTTTTTAAAGTTTTGTTACGGTGTCAAAAGGATTTTGGAAAGGGGGGTCAGAATAAAATTACACTCTAGGTAGCCTCTTACAGCAGAGAAAGAGCGCGAGCTTCTGTACCACATTTCAACCAGAAACATGCTTTTGATGCTGAATCATAAATGCTGTGAAACAGTGTTTAGAACAGAGCCCTCACCTATAGCTGGGCTAGGTGGTGCCTATAGCGTATCAAAGGCCTTCTTTATTACAAAACAAAGCGAGTGCAAAGTTCTGTGATTTGTCATGAGGCTGTTGCTATGGTTTTATTTTTAACAGAAACTGTTTACTCTCCAATGTTTACTTTAAGAGTAGAATTTATAGTTGAAACATTAAGGATCTTAATCAGTATCCATCTCTGAAAATACATCCAGGCTTCATGCTTGGGTATACACATCTCATACTGATCAGAAAATACTTCCCTGATGAGAAGACAAACTACACATGAAATGGGATAGATTCCAAAGTTCTGGGGAAGAAGAAATGTAACTCCTTCACTTCATGCCTTTGAGAAGTTTGTTGCCATGAATCTCTGAACAACATATGACAGGGAACTGCAGAAACACAATGCAGAATTTGGCATTCTTTTCCCAAAGAGTCCCCTCTTTGTCAGGCCCAGGCATTAAAAAGAAAGAATACAAGATAAATAAGGGTGCGCTTTCTTAACCAGATGAATCTGCTGTTAAAATGTTGTATGTGACTGGACTGCTCTCTCGTTTCCAGAGTTGAATACTGCCTAAATCAGTGTAGGTCACAGGCAAAAGCACTTGACCTGCAGAGTCCAAACTTCATGATAAAACTTACCGCAAAATGTTGGTACCATCTTGTAAGAATCCAGGAGCTGGAACAAGATCAGGTTACATCAGTCTGCGAACTGACACTGAGATACATTATACAGCAAAATGAGAACTTCTGGAAATACAAGCCACAGTCTATCTGCCACAGTTCAATTTTATTTCCTCTTCAATGACTCCTTTACAAAGTATTTATATGACCTAATTTTTAAATAAAAAGGAAATTTTTAAATAAAACTGAAAATTTTAATTTGGAGTGCAAGTTTCATTATTAATAAAGGAGTTAATTCTAAATAGTGCTAAAATTTAACACCTTTCAGATGAACATTCAGATGAACATGAATTGAGTAAACCAGTTATGAATCAGAGAACAATGAAATGTATGGTTACTTTTGATGCCTCAGAAAAGCCATACATTTAACATACCCAGTAGCCACTGCATAAGACCACATAAGAAATGCCTAAACAAACAAACTGGAACATTTAGCTTCTAAAATAATAGTTGTACAAATGTTTGCTATGGGCTGAACACTTACAGAAAAGCTTTAAAGGTGTCAGCAGCATCTAATTTTTAAAAGAAAGAATAGGAGCTATAGTGAAACAACAGATGACATCTCTGACTTTAAAGTTGATCTAAAGAATGTTTAGGAAGATCTAGCAGAACTGAAGATGCCATCAAAGGACTTAAATCAATCTAAGTTCGTAATTTGCAGAAGTTTGCAAGCAGATATGCAATCTTTGAAAGACTAGTAATCGATGCAGCATCTGGACAAAGCTGCTGCAATCTCAGTTTGGGATGACAATAATGACTGTAGATATGACCAGCAACCAATATGTCATGGATCCAAAACATCTATGAAGTGAGAAAGAGAAAGAACAATGATGTGACCAGTTAGAAATTCTCAGCAGGAATGAGATGTGGCAAGGTCTTAAGAAGCCAGAAAACAACCTGGAGAAAGACGCGTAAGAGTCATAGAGAACAGCAAAGTTCCTGAAGTATCTAAGTCCAGAACTGGTCTGTCAGTAAATCTGAGTGAGCTGGGTAAGATACCAGGTAAATGACAAAGACAACCAATTTGACAGGTGAACAAAACCAGCACTTTAGCTTTGATGAAGATACTGATCTTGAGTGTTGAAGAGGCACTATGCTATCCAAATTTAATACAAATCCTGACATATAAATGCAGCTATTCACATGAGCTGGTGAAGCCACGGTGAGAGCAAGAGGGAGTATAAAAAGAAATAAATGACCCAGCAGAAGAGACATTTGGAGGCTTTGTTCCTTGCTCATCCAGATGCTGCTGAGGCAGCTGTGGAAACATTGTAAGGTACAAATACTTAGCTGGATGTGGACTCATAGATCGAGATCGACAACTGAAGGCAAGGAAACTTAAAGCATAACAGACAACCTGAAGGTCACAAAGAATCCTGCAGATGTTTGTCTTAAGAGCAGCTAATTGCTTTGTAGCCCATTAATATATCACATTTATGGGACATGAGCATATACAGTATGTTAGATGACAGAGTTTGCTACGTGTCTTCACTAATTACGTGACTCAGGTATAGGAAAATCCCATTTGCTCTGTTTTATCCATCCAGCTCTCTGAGCACTGACTCACACACAGAGAAGCCAACAGCTGCAATGGTACAAACATTAAACCACAGTTGTGCTCTCTCTCCCCTTTTCCTTCTAGATATTATCACCTTTCTAGCATGTACATCTGAAGAAGCATGCACTTCAGCTTCTCCAGCTCTCATGCAACCTACAGATTAAATTAATGCTGGGGTAGTGGAGTACTGTCATTCATGTGTTTCTGCCACTTCTGCTACAAAGCAGTAAGTGTCAATGGAAGGGAAGAAGGGTGAGCAACTGTCAGAGCAAGATTCTTCGTTCTCCCTGCCAGAGACTTTAGATAACTGAAACACAGTCAAAACATGAGTTGCACAACCCCTGTGAGAGTAAGATACGTAGACAGACCAGTTCTGTGAAGTAACTCGGCACTTGCCATTGTTTGGCGGAGAGGTCAGAAGTTAGTGCAAGGCCAAAGAAGCCAGACCGCAAGAGGGGAACATATGCAGCATGGTCCGAGACAAAGCTGATGCGAGTTTTGTGCAGGCTGCCCTAACCACGAGCAATGTGTTTTGTTGGTGTGTGTGTGTTGGGACAGTAATTACACATTCAAGATTAATTGTAGATTACAAGGTCTTCTGGCCCAGGACCTGTCACGCGTATTGGTCTGTCAACAGGTAACAAAAGAGATGACGTTGGTAGTGACAGTAAGAACAAACGTGTGGTGGTTGTTCACAGTGGCTAACAGGAGTGTTCAGTGTTTCCACAAAGCTGCACAACATGCAGGTGTTGCACGTTCCTCTCGGTCTTCTTGCTCACCACATTTCTTCTTGTTGTACCTTTGGTTTTAACAGATACACCGTCCACCTTTCAGTTGCATGTAGTGCACTTCATGAAAACAGCGCAACGGCTGTCGACGAGTTACCGTGTCAAGTGCCTAAATAGCACTGTGACACCGTATTCGGCGCAACTGACGGGCGCTGCCTCGACAGAAATTTAAACCAAACCGACTGACCCAATCCTGCCCAGAGCTGTGCGCGCAGTTACAGCTTTAACTCTTTATTGATTTATCTTTACCTGGGAAACCAGCAAGACCAGCTCCGCGGCCGCCTCCCTCGCGGCTGGCCCCTGCACCGCTCTGCGACGCGCTGCCCACCGAGTGCCGCCTCCCGGGAGCAGCGCTGCGGGCTCCGCGCCCGCCGGGGTGGGTGACATGGCCGCCACCGCCCCCCGCCCCGCTTAACGGCCGCCGCGCCGCGCCGCCCCGCCCCGCCCGCTCGCCGGCTGCCCCCGCCCCCGGGCCGCTGCCCCCGGAAGGCGCTCTCGCCGTGCCCCGGAAGTTGTGGCGGGCACGGTCCGGCCCAGAGCGAGGCCCTGTTGCCGCCGCTGTCGGGAGGTGCAGCCGTTACCCGCGGGGCCGCCGTCTCGCCCGTCACAGGCGGCCCGGCCGGCTCGGCGCGGCGCGGCGGCCAGCGCGGGGCTCATGGCGGAGGTGGGTGCTGCTCCTTCCCCCTCCGTCCCTGGATCCCTCTCGCGGGGGTGCCCAGCCGGCTCCGCTGGGAGGGGGCGGCAGCGGAGGGTCCCGGGGCTGGGCCCAAGCCCGGCTCGCCATGGGCGGGAGCAGACCCGTGTCTCGCCTCCTCCCGCGGGAGCCGCGCTGGGACGTGCCCTGCGGGGGGACCTGCCGCTTCCCCGGTCGAGATGTGGGTCCGGGGTGCGGGGGCTCGCTGAGGGGGTGGCGGGGCCGGGACCCCCGGGGTGGGGACCGCCGAGGGGCGCGGGCGTGTGGGGGCTGCGGCCGGGGGGCGTTTGTTGGGGGGGAGGGCGGCGGGGGATCGGCGCCTTGTTCTGGGGCGGGAGGGCGGGAGGGAGCGGGGGTGGGTGAGCGGAGTGTGAGTTTAAAAACAAAAGACGTTGGAGCCGTGCTGGCGGTTGGCTCGCTGGGGCAGGGCTGGCGCGGGGTGCGGAGCACGGCTGCCCGCCCGCCCGTGCGCTTGGCGGGTCTGCGAGTTCAGCCTCCTCTTGGGTGACCTGTCAAGCGCCTGCACCTTCCTCTGGCTCAGCTGCTTCCGTCACATGCCTCTCGAGACAAGTGCATGTTCTGTTCCATGTCGCCGATCAAGTCCTGGGGCTTTCGAGGTGCGAGCCCTCAGACTAATTGAGAGCTCTGTCGGGTCAGTGGGTTAGTTGGGGTCAGCAGACGGAGCCTCCTCCGAGGGGAAGGGCGTCATCTGAGCTTTTCAAAGTGATGCTGTCTGTATCAATGGAAGTGATACCTAACTTGCTCCTATTTTAAACTCCCCTTCTTCTGGCATAACGCTAGATGTGAATGTAGCGAGGGCAGATCTGAAGCATCGTAAAGGTCAAAAGGTGTCTTCATATTCGTTTGACTGAGTTCTCCACCTAAACTTGCAGTTTAGGGTTTTTTTTTTCATTTTCTTCTGGAAAATTAAAGCATGTTTCCGTATTTTCCTGGTCACTGCATCTTGTTGAGTGTTAATGCTCAAGAGGTGATAATCATGACAGAAACCAGTCGGAATATTGTTGGACTGTGAGTTGAAAATAATCCTGTTATTGCAGTGAATACATACTGTAGGAATCAGGGTTGATTTTAGTTAGTGTTGAACTGTGATTTGATATTAATAATGTTTCTAACAAGTATTTCATTTGTGGCTTCTTTTGAATAGCCTTTGATTTTTTATCATTTTTTTTTTCTATTTAAAGTGCTAGTGACAAAATGACATTTAGTGTTAATGAGCAAAAGAGTTTTCTGAATAAGTATTTTTTATCTTTAATCGCATTAGTGTTAGCTGTAATTCTATATTATGAATCTATCATTAAATCTGCTCAGCTAGCTCTACAGTATTAGGGGACTGAAAAACTAATTTTTTTAAGATTTATTGCTGTGTTAAAAGTGATTTGGTATTAAGACACATGGGTCCAGATCCGATAAGCATCCTGTTTTCTAGTTAATGTCAGCAGAACTGCCAGGGAAGTTCATTGTCTGTCTTCCTCCGTTAGTAAGTGCATTTGAAAAGCACACCTGTCTATGCCTGCTTAAAAAGAAACCTGTATCAGTATAAATCAGCAGTTCAAGTCCAAACCCCATTAGCTCTGTTACAAATGGAAAGTCATTAAAAACGTTATTCCTTGACTGAGATTCCCCGAGTTTATTTGCCTCTGTGTCAAGAATGCTTTGAAAATGTTTGTTGAAACAATGTGCCAGCAGTTACATGTTAATCTGGTTAAATGGCTTTCCAGGGTTTTGCTCACTTTCCAGTTCAGTGTCTTTGTCTTAAATGGTGGTGGTGAGTTGTAGTCAAAATAAACTGTTCTCATCTCTGCATAATTCTTACAGGCAGAGTAGTTTGGAACACTTTCTCATCATGCAGGAAATCTCTGTTAAAGAGAGGAAAGGTTGTCTTATTGTTGCAATGAGCAGGTGGTAGTCTGTGGAAGAATCTATATTTGTAAGAAAAGGAGAGTTTCATAAACTGGAAAAATATAATTCATGGCACTTGGGAAGACTGGATACATGAATCTGATTCTGCACGTCAGTTGTACAGTTCTTGAACTGTGATGTTCTGTTTTGTCTTTTGAATTGATAAGATTGTTTCTTTTACTTGGTAACTGGCTCAACATATATTTATTTGCATAGCAAATAATTCCCTGTGAAATCTAATGATTCAGTAATGAATATTGTCTGGAAGTTAGTAAGATGATCGCTAACAGTCTGTCTGTACTCCTACTTACGATACTTTAGTGTTCAAAAATTAGCTTGAAAGTAGCTGTATCCATGTTTATTGGGGTCTGATTCTGAACACGCTGAAATTAATTTTGTTCACTTCTGTAACCATTGTGTCTTGTAGTTTAAGCAAAACAACTTTTTGAATAGTGGCTGAAATTCACTCCTGAGCAGAGAGGTTTGTAACACCACTTTAATCACCAGAACCATTGTTTAAATTCCTTGTAAATACTAAACTACAGTTAAGATAATACTTAACATGACTGCATTGGTTTAATTACGTCTGTGTTCTTCCAATGCGAATATCTGAGGTGATTTAATCAGTGATATTTAAAAGAGTATCTGGTGAAAGTATATTAAGTTAGAGTAACTAATGCTCTATCTTCATTTTATTAAACATGAAGAGCAAAATTGGTTTAAGTAGTGAATTGACCTCACTTCCTGCTGCTTGTGCCCAAGTAGACTATGGCTGCTTAGGTTT
The DNA here is from genome assembly GCF_004027225.2 of Strigops habroptila. Lineage (NCBI taxonomy): Eukaryota > Metazoa > Chordata > Aves > Psittaciformes > Psittacidae > Strigops > Strigops habroptila. The sequence goes on from NC_044279.2 coordinate 37,662,392, forward strand.
CTGGGAAGAAAAATGGGACAAGGCTTAATCTTAGGAACAAATTAATTAAAATAATAATGTCAGCTCCTCTGACAAGTTTAAATGTAAAATGTGGCCGGGTACGAGTGTGTTACCACAGCATCATAACCTGATTAAAATTGGATCTTCTGCTTTCCTAGCCTTCTTCCAGCTCTGCCTTCCTTGTGCTGGTAAGGAGTGCACTGGAAGCTGTTGAGGAAGCTGAACTAGCTGAAAGCTAGCAACTTTTTTTGTTTCGTAGAGTCAGTTTTTGATTGACTCAGCACCCTGACCCGACTGTGCAGTTGCATACCTGTCAGTGGCCATGTGAGCGGAGAGGTGGGATCCCAGAGAGGGAGGGAAAAGTGACACTGCATAGGCCTGAAGGTGAGACTGGTATTAGGGGGCTCCAGCCTGCAACCTACCGCTTTGCATAGGTGTACAGCTGGTATAGACCAGCTCCACCATTGAAAAACATGGTCCTGTTTGTTTCCACCTCGCTCTGCTGCTTCCTTCTTTGTGCAGGCAAATACTTGTATGGTTATGTGGTGAACTGGGTTGAGGTTTGAACGAACTTGGGGGAGGGGCAGGGAGGGGAGGGTTAGGTTTAAGCTGGATCAGTTTGCTGCACAAACATTTGTGCTGGCGCAAAGATGGGGGTGGAAGCAAGCAGTAAGGGGAGCAGGGTGTGTCTGTTTCTTTTGGTGACAGTGACACATTATGCCAGTTTAAAGTATATTCGATACTGGTCTCATTCACTGAGGTTAAGCTTGAACAGCATGGAGGGTTTGAAGACATTGTTCAGTTATGGTGCATGGGCATATTTTACATCTAAGACCCCTTAATCCATGGCAGCGTGTCTCTGATTTCATTATGTACTTTGAAGGGATTTCGAGGGAAGAATCTGGCCTTTTGTATAGTAACTAATTATTTTTTAGTGTTTTTGTTTGGTACCTATTTTTTCATTTAGCGGCACTTAATGGGAAAAACACGCCTGTTTGTAACTGCTGTTCATCCGATCCTTGAAACAGTGAATTTGTTCAGCATATATATCCACTTTTTAAAGACTAAAATAAGAAAACTGCAAGGTAGTTTGCAGTAATAAGTGGATTAAAAAAACCTAAATGAACAAACCTATGAAAATTACGAGGCTGACCTAAGACATATATTATAACTTCAGACAGTTTCCTAGGAGGCAGTGCATGACTTCTTCTTAAGTAACTATTTAATGGTTAGTGGTTTTCAAAATCTGTCTTAAGGCTTTCAGGCTATCACAGAAGTTCTATTTAATGTTTCAGGATATGGACGGGCATTGATTTTTATTCCTTCTGTCCCCAAACAGCTGTGAAAATTGTAGATACTCTGCCCCCTGCCATTTGTCTCTACTCCTCTGCCATAGATTATTACCATGCTTAATGATCCTTTCCACCAAAGAAGCTATATGCAGTGTTACGTGCTTTAGGCATAATCAGCAGTTAAATGGATAGTATTAGCTCAGTCTGCCTTCACTGATCAATTACTTTGATTAATTTTTCCTGCATAGGATTAGTGTGCTCTTAACACGATTCACTCTGCTGCAAGTCTGTATGGGTGGTAACCTCTCTTTGCTGGGTGGTGATGAGTAACTGGGCAGTAGCCGCTGCTGGAAGAGATGACCTATCCGCAGCTTTTCAGTGACACTTTCTGAAACAAACGTAATGGGTTTTATTTTTGTCTCCTACTGAATAACATCGGTTTTCATCAAAGCTGTTTGAGAAGCAGTTGGCTGAAAACTGTCCAAAGATGTGCAATTTCACACAGCATATGCAGATGGTATTTTAGTTGGTATAAGCTGTAGAACAACAACCCTAATGTAACAGAATTTTTGGCTCTTAAGCATCGTCTTTTCTTGATGGCCCTTCTGTGTAATCAGTGTTAGGTGTGAACATCCTTTTTGAACTGGCGATAAAACTGATGTGTGGTGTGTTCTCATGTAAGTATGTATACATATACCTGTGTATATATGTCATGTATTCTCCAAGTGTAGTGTAGTCTTCAAAGTTGCTTCTGGCAGGGTGGCAATAGTTATGACAACCAATTTAATTCACTATTTATTGAGCCCATCTTCCTGCAGCCATGTGATTCTCCAGAACTTTCAGTCTTTCCCTCAAGCTTGAAATGACAACAGAAATAATTATCCCTTGGCTTTGACAAAAAGAACTAATAACTTATTTCTGATGTTTATACATTAAAATGTCATGATTATTGCATGTTTGGGACTGACTATATGCATTCTTTTCTAATTAGTGGAAATGGTGTTGTGATTACTGACTGTTTCCTTGTCTTGTTTTACAGTACTTTAATTTCATGTGGTGTTTGTTCTTTTTAAATGCTTCCACATCAATATGTGGGGTAGTGAGATGAGAAGCTTTTTGTCACATGAGCCGTACTTAATCTGTCACTGACTTCTCAGGTGGTCCAGGATGATCCCTAAACTTTTTGCCAGATTCTCAGTTAACAGTGTAATACTTAACATCTGCGTTAAGCAATGTGTTGCTCTGAATTACTGCAAGTGTAAAATCGTTCTGTTGCGTGTCATTGCTATTGTAGCTGCCCGTGCTGGATGGTCACCTTTATTTACTTCTGCTTCTGGAACCAGCCACAGTTGCTAGACCTGCCACTTCGCATAGATTTTAATTTTTATTGTGTAAAGGTTCAGGTTCAGTATGGGCTGTTGGTAGAAACACCCCTGTGTTGGTACATTTTTGAATCAGGATTAAAAAAAGCTCCCAAATGTAGGTTTTAGCAAAGGTACTCAAGTATATCTTGCTATTCAGCTTTTCTTGTGCATGAGAGCCCACACAGAGTACTGCGTTCAGCTCTGGGGTCCCCAGCACAAGAGGGATGAGGAGCTGTTGGAGGGAGTCCAGAGGAGGCCGCAAAGAGCATCAGAGGGCTGGAGCACCTCTCCTGTGAAAACAGGCTGAGAGATTTCAGCTTGTTCAGCCTGGAGAAGAGAAGGCTCCAGGGAGACCTTAGAGCAGCTTCCACTACTTAAAGGGGGCGTACAAGAAGTCTGGAGAGGGGCTTTTTACAAGGGCGTGTAGTGATAGGGCAAGGGGGAATGGTTTTAAACTGACGTAAGAATGATTTGGATTAGACATTAGGAAGAAATTCTTCACTGTGAGGGTGGTGAGGCACTGGCACAGGTTGCCCAGAGAGACTGTGGCTGCCCCATCCCTGGCAGTGTTCAAGGCCAGGTTGGACAGGGCTTGGAGGAACCTGGTCTAGTGGAAGGTGTCCCTGCCCATGGCAGGGGGTTGGAACTAAATGATCTTTAAGGTCCCTTCCAACCCAAACCATTCTGTGATTTTATGTGTCTGTTACATTTTCTGTTGAGGAAAATGTGATTCAGAAATACTGTGTGAATTATCTATGCTTGTAATAAAAGCTGAGAACTATAGGGCATATCTGAGATAGCAATAGCTTTCCTGGACTGTACTGCAAACTCAGGAGAGACTCGGGCACTGTTTTATTAGTCTGAAGAACAAACTTGTTCCTTTGGCTTTTTGTCATAGTGATTCTGATCCTGGCAGGGTTGAGATGCTCCTGCTGCCATTCATACAGTGGTAACGGTTACTGTAAACCACTGATCCGTTACTGTGTGATCCGTTACTCAATGGTGAAAAGTTGCTTTAATTTCCTTCCTTTTCAAGGGTAAAACACTCTTCCATATACTGATACCTAGATGCCTGTGTTTCTCATGGAAGGTACAGAGCTTTGATCGATCTCTCACTGGAGCTGCAGTTTAAACTGATGTGCTGGTATTTCCACTGTTTTCTGTGGCTGCTGCTGAAGAAGTTAAACTGCATAGTAATTCTTGCCTGCTGGGATTACTCACCTTGACACAAATGAAACATTTGTCTTTCAAACAAATTTTCTTAAATGCTTTGCAGGGGGGTTTTATGCTCTCGTGTTAGCATGTGTTAGTATGACACTGGCACAATAGGCAGGTGGGGGCATTTCATTCTTATCATAATTTAGTTAGTAAAAGTAGCTGTAGTAATACTGCTTGTTTATAATCATAGAACATGGCGAGTTGGAAGGGACCTATTGTGAGAACATTGGAAAGATATTCATCAGCACAATATTAGATGTATTTCTGACACGGAATGTCTTTATTTCATGGCTTGCAAGATGTTTGACAGGGGGGAGAGTTGACAGGTTTTGCCATGCCCTAGGACAGTGACATCTTTTTCCCAAATGGAGATGTCGAAACAGTAGCTTTAAAGGGGAAACTCCAACTATTTATTTTTTCCTCTGCAGAAATGCAAACATTGGTTTATATATAAACTTAAAGTGAAAAATGAAGGATTTAGTGCTATGTTCAATCTGGGTAGCAGTGTATCTCATGCCGAGCTTTACTGAAATGACAGCAGTAGCTTTTTGCTTAGCTGCACAGCAGAGCAAAACAGAGCTGACTGTACAGCAGTTATCCTTCAGACATGTCTAAATTTTTCAGTCTATTTATGAGTATCAACAAACACTTTGTGCATACTTTCGCCATGCGTTGAATGCTTCTATTTTCCTTTAATTTAGCTTAAAACTAGTAATGGAATTCCTGAGGTTTTGAAAGGAATAGCTCTTGGCAAGCCTAGAGTTTTGAAGCCAAAGGCAAATTAAGATACCAAGCAAATACAGGGAGGGCTACTTCTTCAGGGAAGTATGTTAAGATTCTTCTGACATCTTAGAGTTCGCTGTACTTACGTTTTAAAAAAAATATATCTCTTTGAATTACTCCTTTAAAGCGCAATTGTTGTTACTTTTCTTTTAAGAAAATCTTCCTGGAACACAAGGTGACTTTCTTGGTTTTTTCCTCTTGATGTCACTCAAGAAGTTTAGCCTTTTCAGCCAACCATTAGAAGTAGAGAGTGTAATACTCCTTTCTTTGCAGCTGTCTGTATTTTTCAGTAACTCAAGCACTGATTGAAATGTGTAATTTTAGTTTAAATGTAATACGCTCTCGCTACTTAATCACCACAGTAATTGTAATTGAAAGTGGTTGTTATGCATCTGTCAGGTGATGCCGTAATACAATCAAAAATTTATTTACATTTTCAAAGTCTAGCTGTGCTTTTTATGAGGCGTATCACTAAGCTGCTTTAGCTTTGTGAGAATGAGATAGGACGTAGGGAAGCTTGCCTGTCTGTCACAGCCTTGTCCCTCTTTGGCATCTGTGCTGCTGCTTGCTGCAAGAATTCTTCCTCTTTTGTAACGTCTTCCCACTAATCCTGAGCCGTTCAGCGTTCACAGAAATTTGGCATGCTATCTCCTTTATTTAGGTTACTGCATTTCTGTATAGAGTTTCATGGCTGTATGCGCCTTCATTCAGGTCTTGCGATGTTTTTTATTATCATAAGCATTTTGAATGTCTGGGAGCTCATTATCATCTCTCTCAAACTTAACTCATTTGCTTGCCATTTGCAATGCTGCTGACAGTGATATAATCCTCTCTTGCCCAGGGCAGTTGTTTGGGAGTAGCCCTCTTTCTTCCCTTGAATCCACAGTAATGTTTTATTCATATCCTCCTTCTTCCTTGTCCAAACAACATTTTCAAGACCACGTTTTCTTTTTCTGTCTTTACAAGTGAAGTTGAGGCCTGTATCTGTCATCTGGAGTACTTCAAGTACCTCCTCCCTCTTCTGCTGATATTCCTATCTCTGCAATCTGTTTAAAATACAGCTGGTACCATGTTTCAGTAGTCTGACTGCTAGCTAAAGCGCATTGTCTTTGAATTCAAAGACCTGCATCTCATCATCTTACATTTCTGCATCATATTCTTTTCCCCTGCTACTCTGGACATTCAGATCTATATTTTATCCCTTTCTCCTCCCCCCATGTCTTTACTTATGTTTGATGTCATATTCTTCACTTTGATTTAGGAAACTTTTTAGTATAATTGTATGTTATATATGTTAATGCTACTACAAGAGAAAATGACTGCACCTCTCGCTTTGCTTCGTGGGCATTACAGTGCCCTGTTCTGTCTCTGCTTATACAGATGAAGTACTTTTTGATCTACCAAAGCTGACAGGGATGCATGTTACCTTTGGATCTTTTCTTACGGAGTCCTGTGAAATGTATGTTGCTGTAAATCTTCCAAACTGGTTCACTTGTCCGATGACTATACTTCTTACTCTGGAGTAAGCAAAGAGCACTGGTGGTATGCTTTAAACTCTGTTGTGTGAGTACAGTGTCAGATTTTGTAGACTTTTATTATTGTATGTGATTTCAGTTAGTAAATATTTTTTTCTGCACTTGGCAGGTTTCTTTAGTGAGGCAAATCAGATGTAATCTGCAGCTTTTATTTAAATGCTATACAAATTGAAGTAAACTGGCAGTAAAAGTAGTATTAAGTGCCATGTCCTATACTTGACTTACTGCAGAATAAAAGCTAATATTAACAGAGGTAATACTTTTTTTTTTCTCTGTAAATATTTTTTCATCTCTTATGAAACTTTAGGTCACAAGGTTTTTGTGGCTTGTGTTTTGAATGCTTTGGCTGGTAGTAAAATGAAAAAGTAAAACAATTACAATAGCTAAAATAATTAACATATAGCTTGCTGTACCTGTCATTAGAAATGTTTTAGGATAGCACAGTTAAATCATCATGTACCTCTTCTGTGTCGTGGCAGCTTGCCTGGTGTTTTAGATTCAAAATCTACTTTCATGCCTTGAATTTAAGAGTGCACTGTATGTGTAACTCATGAATTTGTATTGCCATAAATGTTAAAGGACTAGAGCAGAGGGAGTTTTGGTGTTGGTTCTCTCAGGTGTACAGATGTTAATGCTAAAGTAAGCTGGATGTTTCGTATAGGTCTACACCATATTTATGCAGCTAGACTGGAAGTAGTCTTAAATTCTTAAATAATTGGCCCCTACTTTAAGGTTCCTAAAAGCGTTAAATTAGCAATGTTTGGATGCTCTGTGTGAATGTGAATACCTACTTCTCTTCTGATAGGTGTCTCTTTCTTAATTTACTGTTTAAGTTCTAGGGGGTGATACTCAGTTCCTGAGAGAGCTTCCTCTGTACTTGCAATTTTGCTAGGAAGAATATTATTATGTTAATCTTTGTTATTAAAAGGCATTTGTTTAAGACATTTTGGATCTTAAAAAGTAATGAACAAGCTAATATTAAATAAAATATTATCCAATAACTTGTTCTCTAAACTTGAACTTTGTGGTATTTGTTTAGTAATATTATAATAACATTGTTGTGCCTATATTTAGAGAAATTCTGAGTAATACATGCCAGTTGGTCAGTTCTGCAACCCTAGAGAGTGCTCCATTCCTAAAAATTGCTGGACTAGAAAAGAATGTATACAGGAAGGGGAAAAGGGAATGTACTACGTAGGCTTGACAAACTATTTTCTTTTTTAAAATTTTTTCTTCCTCCTTATTTTTGTAGACAGGTAGATGGGTGAACCTTTCTTACCCAGCGCTTACATCCTATCTCCCCAAGTTCCAGAACTTCTTCTGAGAACAGAGGGGGGAGAGCATTTCCAGCTTGTCCTCTGGGTCTTTAGTTCTAGAGCAGTGAGTGTTTTGTCTCAGTGGTACAACATACACCAGAAGCTTAGATAAGCTTCTAGTTTCTGTAAGACTCTTTGGATTTAAGTGTATATTATGACTATTATTTTAAGATACTGATGACCACTTAGGATCTTGAAATATTTCTACTTGTAAAGGGCAGCAAAGTGCCCTTCAAAATCTAAAGTTCAAGTTATTTGTCTTGGATTTTCTGTGCTTACAGTGAATGTGGATCATCTGTCCTTCACAAATGTGTTTTCTTTCACTATGACTTTAGTCTGTATGTCTCACTAAGTTTGCTTAATAAATACTTATTTCTTTCTGCTTCAGGGTTCCTTGTTCTGTTAAGGCCCTGTAAACTGGTCCCATAGAGGACAACATCATGTATGTCTGCTAAATTTACTTCTCTTAAAGAGTTTGTATTTCTTATGTCAGCTGTAATACTGAATTCTATTTGTTAAATGGATGTGACTTACTAATTTTAAATGGTATGGGTTTTTAGATCGTTTCATATCAAAGTTAAAAGCTGTTTAACATTGTTAGTAGTGTGAAATTGAAAAGTAAACTACCTCTCTGAAGGTTTGCTTGTGCCACTACCCTATCAGTTTAGTTGTTAGTTTCTGTGAATTTTTCACTGCTCATGTCAAAATAAATCAATTACACTTACTTATACTGAAGTCTGTCCCCTATCCTGTCTCCCTCCTCCAAGGACATAGGCACCTCCATTTTATCCTGGGGCTCAGCCTAAGGAAAGCTGTGAAGTTTTGTGTCCAGGTTTAAATATTTGTGTAGTGTTAAGGGTCACAGGTACAAGTGTATGAAAATTAATTGGTAAGCAGTTAAATGAAGTTTTATGTTCACACCTCACCTCTGACAGCTTCCCGTTCTCTTATCTATGGCTAAGTAAGTTGCAGCACAGTTTTGGGTGGCTCTTTATTTAGATCCTTATTCATGTAAGATTTTGCTTGGTGTTTTGACTTCTCATCGAACTACAGGTGACAAAACTTAGTGAGACATGTAGGAAGAGTAGGGATTAATTTAAGCATATGCTGTTCAGTTTGGAATTGAAGCTCTCCTTAGGAAGGATGACTTCTTTGTAGTTTGGAGTAGGAAGATGTCTGAAGAGGAGGAAACCTGTTCAGCTGAGCTGTTGGGGACAGGCAGAAATACTTAATGATAAGTAGTTTACTCTAGGGAAAGCTCTTAATAGCATGATTAAATGTTGACTACCACGAGATATTTTATGCTAATGAGTGATATTAACCAGTTGTTATGTGATATGTGCCAAACTGCTCTCGCATTCACGATGAGATGACTGATTGCAGTGGTACTATTAGATTGATTGGCTGTATTGCTGACTTAAAAAGTGAGCAGTGCATTAAGGGTGGTGTACTGGATTATTATGAAGTGTTCTATCATAAGCATAAGTTTTCAAATTGTACATGAAATATGTAGTTTTAGGCTTTTGAACAAAAAAAGTTAAGTATTTGTTTCAATGCTACACATTTAGTAGCTAATTATTTTGAAATTCTGACAGTTTTTTATCAGCTGCTGTACTCGGCATATTTTAAAGTGCTCATTACATACAGGTCTCGATTTTTTTCAAGAAAATAAACATATTTGAAGTAAGACCTGTTTTCTAATCCTGCTGTCAGATGTAAAAATGTCTAGAATAGGCAGATTGTATTTCTTCATGTTGCCTTCTAGTGCAGTGCCTCACAAAAAAGTGTGTGGCCTGAATGTGTGTGGGTTTTGTTTTTTCTTTTAATGGAGTTATGCAAGTTAACATAGCTTTTATTGTTGATTAATAGCTAAAATTATTGGGGTAGGATGGGGAAGGGACGACTAGTGTTCATTCTTTTATAGAAAGAAAATCTTAAGCTCTCTTCCATCACTTGGGTGCTTTCAGCTTTATGTTCTGCTCCATCATTAGTCTGTAGAAATGCTGGCATTCAGCTTGTCAAGAATTGGACATAACCCAGGAGCTGAAAAGAATGTAAACTCTTGTATAATGAAATATATAAAACTTCCTTGTCAGCCAAGGAGGAATAAGTGAAATACTGTATTAATGAGGTTTTTAAGTAGTTAGATTTTAGGTTTGTTCTGTATGAAATGTTATTTCTCAAGTGTGCTATATCAAGGAAATGTAGCTTCAGAATGCCTTCTATATTCTTGACTTCAGAACAAACAAGGAAATATCACAGAGAATGCTTGAGATGATGGAATAATAAAGGCTAGCAGTGTATGGTGAACAGTAGAAGTATTCTACATATTACATCAAATAGTAAATGTTGTGGGCTGACTGTTAGGAATCTGAGAGAGATCTTGGTTTACGTTCATTGTAAAGGCTTTCCAGGAGTTAATTCCAATACCAAACAAAACTTCAGTGAAGTCACATCACTGATTACCTTTCATTATGAATGGACTATTTGGAGGTGGGTAGTTGTAGGAAATTTTGTAGCTATATAGGGCTGTGTAAAAAACATAAAACTAGAAAGAACAAGGGGGTGTTGTCTTTAAAATGCAAGCCTCATGAATGAAATGTAACTAAAACTGTCACCAAAATGTTTGATTTTAAATTTATGTTAAAAGCTACTTGCCAAGTTAGTCATAGGCAAACCCTAATAAAAACCATTAAACTTTCTTTGGGTTTCAAATCTGTATTTGTGAATATATCTTTTCTGCTATTGGTGGGAGTAAACCCATTATTCCAACAGAAATTTGGAGAAAATCTCAGAAACCTAGAATCTGAGTTTCACTTGCTTTGTGCTAAAATACCATCACAATTTCTTTCCAAACTGAGATATAGAGCAGAAGCAAATTCCACTCTGTTTCTGTTGTTAATAGTGTGTTATTTGAGACTAGGGACTTTTGCCTTTTTTTTTTTTTTCTTTTTGTTAATAAATATTTTTTTAGAAGCGTTTTATTACCAAGACTTGAAATTTTTGTGCTGTTGCTGATGCACAGTGAGTACATCATTCCCATTTCCATGAAATATATTTTTAAGTTGTTTGAATGGCACAGTTTTGCCCAGCTGTTTTACACTTGGGTGAAGTGTTAAGTTAAACTGGATGTCAGTAGGTTTTGGGGTTTTTATTCGAACTCAAAGATAGCGACAGCATAGCTTGGGGCAGGCAGTGCACTTTTTTCCTACAGTTTGCTTTGCAAGATCATCTGAGCATGCAAAATTACACTGCTCGTAAATCAGTTTACAGTATGCCTTACAGTATTTTTTCGTTTGTTTGCTTTAAGAGGCCATGATGTGAACTGCAGCAATATAGCAGCTGATTCCTGAGTGGTACAGTGTTTGTCTTCTGAATGAGGTAGGGATTTTGTTGGGGGGCTGGCACCTTGTGAGGATGGTGAATTTATCTGCTGGCTCCTTGGTGATGGTGGTTGCAGCTTCCCAGAACTTCATTTTATTTCCAAGAAAACTGGAAATGTTCCCTTATGTGCATTCACAGGCACACCTTAGGCCTGTGCCTAATGTAATGAATTTTACCAATTTTACGTGGTGCCCTGCAATTTTTCATACAGATTTTATGCATTATTTACCCATCTGTTTTTGTGGTTTTTTTTCTTTTTGGTTTTTTTTTTTTACTAAGCTATTATATCTGCTTCATCTAAGGCTATACTTCACTGTTGATGGCATAAGTCTATAGTAGTGACTTGGCAGAGATTTTAAACACTTGCAGATGTAATTAAACTTCTCAAAAGTCAACTATAGATGGTTCTCTAGGGAACTTCTCAAGTGAGTCATGTACAGTATCACGTAAGTAGAAGACTGAGTTCTGAGGACCTTATTCCCTAGGCTTATCTGATGGCTAGGGAGGAAGCCTAGATGTGATTAGAGAACTTGGCTATCACTTCAGTATATAGTGAGTTACAAAAATGGCTAATACTAATATACCCCTACAAATCTGTTCTATCCAGTTTGGCCCTAGTTCAGTGAATAGACAAAAGGTATCACCTCAGCAGCCAAGAATTAATGCATTTTAGATTGAATAATGTATGAATTACACTACTGGGGTAACTGATCCATGTTGCTGTTTTGTAGGGCTGTTAGAGTGGGGAATGTTAACATGCTTGGGATCCTGTCTGAAGCAGGCTAGTGCAATAGGATTGCTTGCAAAAGTCACTGACTGCTGCAGTAGAAGAATTGGCACCAGTGTGCAGTGTTAGGCAGGTTTCAGAATTTTTCAGCAGCCCTCTTTGCAGCATAGCACAGGCTTTCATTTGCTGGCACAGCAGAAGAGGGGAATGATTCCACAGCAGCGAGAGATGAGTATAATCTGGCTGTGGTTCCATCATGTATTATTTAAAAGTTTTCCAACTGTTTGTTTTCCCTTCTGCACTACAGTTTGCTGTCCTCTCACTTGTGATGTTAAAGATGTATATAGGCTGACTGAAGTAACGCGAATTAAAGGTCTTCTTCCCAAGGAAAGTGATATCAATACACATGCTTTGCATAATTTTTTGCTTCTCTCATTATTTTCCAGGACACTTATGAAGCAGTATTGACTTCTAAATGAAATCCAACAATCTTCTCCTTCTGTAATTTAGGGGGTAACATACAGAAATTGTTCTGCATATACAGATTGTCAGCATATATGGGTTGGAATTTATGAAGGAGCGTAGGGATGTTTGTTAGGTTGATAATCTTTGAAGTATTCAGTGTGAAATAATTTACTTCAAGTCATACAACAGTATCAAACCAGATATCATGTTTAGAATAAGCAAATTGCTAGTGTAATGATATCGGCTGTTCTAGATAATACATACAATTGAGATGTAGAACTGGACCTATAGGTGAGCAGCATAAAGGTTGATGGGGTTAAACAGAAGTTGTGGGAGCTGGGCAAGATAAGGTAGTGGATGAGCACGGGGTATTTAATGAGAACTGATAAAGAAAGGGGACTAGGAATTGGTTAGGAAGAAGCTCGATTTTTGGAATACTTTGAATTTTGGGTGCTTGACTTAATTTATCCTAGTGTCACTTATTACATACAGAATTTGAATTATAGTGTTTGTCTTAGCAGTAGCTAATTGTCATGTTTCTTAATTCTAAATTACGTTCAAAATATCTGCAATATTGTTAGGCAGGGATAAGTGGCTTCTGAGCGATTTTTTTTGGGGGTGTCTTCTAGTGTAGACAAAGGGGTTGCAATAAATGGACAGAGTATCTGGGATTCGAGTGCACCGTAAGTAGCATCATGGTTATTTCACACGGCTTCTGTACTTGAGACTAAATTTTCTTCAGTCCCTTTCTGTTTTCTAGAACATAATGTAGCTTTTGCAGATTTTGTTGTTGAATTCCAGTTTCTGTAACATACTCTTGTTGACTGATTAAATTATTGCTGGATGTAATGTGTTGCTTTCACAGAAGCTTGTGTTTTGTTTGCTTGTACAGCCTGAGACACACCATTTATGTTTGCTTTTGAATTTTTTATATGAACTGCAAAAGCACAGAGAGAAAGAATGGGAGTCATGGTTTATCTTGGATTATCCAAACTTGCTCTGGAACATTATTGCCAAAGGTGATTATGCTGAGAGATTATTATGTTTATGAAGTAGTTGTATTTTCTCAGACCACAATTCTTGTAAAAGGATAATTAACTTAAAGCTTGGGCTATTCGTTCCAGAATCTGTGCCAGTGCCAAAATATTTTCAAACAATACATAGTTATCATTTCAAAGATATCCTTTTAACTTGAAATACTAAGTAGTGTAATAAGTTTTTAAAACATACTGCTCTCTTTCTAGTTTACTGAATGTTATTTTTAAGGTAAAAGAAAGCCATTTATCTTGCATTAGAAATCAGATGTTAATGTGCTACTTCATATGAAGGCTTAAACTTTATGTTCTTGCTCTAAATCAATATTTATGCTGTTGTTTTTTTGCGGGGACACATGCACAAAAGTCTTGCTGTTTGTAGCTATTGTTGCTGAGCACTTTAACAATGAGGTTTAGCAAATCACAAGTTTCCAAAGGTTTCATGCTGTGTGTTTATGTAAACTGTAATTTAATACTGAGTTGGATAATGCTTGAGCTGGAGTTTGTAAGGAGGCTTGACATCCATAGTTGACTTTTTGAAAAATGATGGGAACGATTTCCATCAGTCAAGTGAAACAGCTTAAGTGTCAGGAGCTTAATCTTTATTTGTATACTTAGGTGAAGTTTCATGGTTTTGTTTTAAAGAAAATTCAGAAGTAAGTGGACTTTTTTAACAAAATCTGTACTGGCTAAAGTATCACTAATCCTGCTTCTAAACATTTAGGAACTTTTGAAGCTGTATTTATGCAGAATTGTTGACACTTTTACTGCATTGAACATGGCAGTTAGAAATAGCACTGTTAGAAATTGTAGAATGCCAACATGCTGCTTCTGTAAATCTAGATTTAATGAGCCTTATCAATCTCATTCTTGATGTTGCAACTGGAATACTATGCTTTTTGTAAAAATCTTTTCCCAGCTTTTAAACAGATGTCAGTATTTGCTTGAAATTATACTTTGCACACATAACTAACCGTAGCTTTATAGAACTTCCCTTTGCATAGAGTACGTTCAGAGAAAGCAGTTTCAGAGGCTAGGTGTTCTGTAGGTTTTTGTAAAACTGATACCCAAGTTGATCTATTTTAGCAGATACTGTAATATCTCTTTACGTCACAATGAAGCTGTATTTTGATAACCACTTTAAAATGGTCCAAGTATGACCTGCTTCCAAAATAGAAGAGTATAATTTCTCCTTAGGCTTCATGGTCCAGCCTTGCTCTTGTTGGCACGACAGCAAGACCAGTGCAGTGATTTGGATTGAAGCTTGGCTGGCTAAGTAGAAGATAGCCAGAGCAGGAAAAGACCATGTCTTTCAGGTGCAGTCACCTTTAGATCAGCTAAAGGTAACAGAAAATAGCATTCTGAGGAAGAAGAGCACTGCAGATAATTTAAAATATCCCATCTAATAATGACTGCTTAATTTGCAAAAAGAAAACTTCACACTACTTGATAGCCAGGCATGTTTTCTATACACGGGAGGGAAAAATATGTCCTTGTTATAAATTGAATTTGTATTATCTCAGAAACATAGGCTTGGTTTTGAAAGAGGTGTTTTTGTTACCTCCTGTCAGTGCTATTGGACATAATTCTAGTAGAGAATTCAAATTTTTGTAAAGAGTTATTTATTTTTGGCATTTTTCTGTGACAGCACATAAAGAAAAAATTGAGTGGGACACAGATATGTAAATATTAGTATTGAGTCATTTGGATTTCTCTGTGATTTCACAACAGTAGTAAGAAATTTTTTTATTTATTTATTTCAAGGAAGCAAGCAGGGGTTGGCAGGATAAAAGTTTGTGGAGTAGCCCAATATTTAACCTGCAATATTTAGAGTGGCCTTTAATGAGTGTTACACAACTATTTTGATTATTAACTGGTTTAGCTTTTTTTTTTTTTACTTTTTAAAAGGTGTGCAAGCATCTTAGTTATTCCCTTTACATAACTAATATCAAATGCTCTAGTTAAAGTACATAGATACTATGTATAATGGGAATGATATATGAATAGAATACAACTGAACTTCTTCTGTAAATGGGACTTTTTACATCTTTCTCCCCGCCTCCCAGTCATTCCCGTACCACACATACTTAAATATGGCTACTGGGACACAATTAATGTAGTGTGGTTTTTTTAAATTGTGAAAGAGAATATTTAAGAGAAAATCCAAACTTTCAGATGTTTAGCTTTAATCTTGAGTATATGGTTGAAAGAGCTTCCACAATTCTTAGCTGTTTTGAAAGCTGTCTCCCTGTAATGTTAAAATCTTTGACATAAAACATGACCCTTATTAACATAAGCATCTGCTTATATGAGTAGAAAAAGCACCCATTCTATTTAACCTTTACCTTAATATTTTCAGTATAGTTGTTGCTGCTTATAAAATCATTGTGCTTTTTGTTATGTTCTGCGTAGATTAGTGCTGTTCTTTGGTGTGCAGAACAAATTTAAGATGCAAAATTACTTGCAATTTCTCCTCACTGTTAAATTCAGCATGATGGAAAGATTATTACGTGAAACTTAAATTCTTAATGTTAACTTGTAGCTTTACTGGCTGTGAGGGGTGGCTTTAAGACACAGCTGTTAACAGGAATTTTTTAATCTGTTCTTCCCAGAGACTTCCTATCTGTCCTGGCTGCTTGAAGACAACAGAAACTCCATGTTTCTGGGGTTGCACTGAATCAGTAGGAAGGTTGTGCTGTTAATTAGATATTATTAATAACATCTGGTTTTGCTATTCATACTGCTGTCTTTTTCTGAATCGATTAAATAAGCAAGAACACCAAAATATTTTTGAATTTGAAAGAATCAGCTTCTGGTAATGGAAGATGTAGTTTTTAAGGAATGACTTGGAAAATACATATAAATCTTAATGGCATCCTTTAATGGTTTATATTTATCTTGATATTGTTTAAAATATTGTTTATATAGGTACATTTCTATGAGAAGATGTGCGCAGAGTAGGATACATATGCTGTTCTATCCTTAATTTGTGTGACTGGTTTTGGTGATGCTTTGAGGCCAATGTTTGTCTGGTAACTCGAGGTGAAATGATAATCTTTGTGTTAGTCCTTACAGATACATTGCAACTTTCTGAGAATGCATGTTTATTTTTACAAGAAGCATGCTTTATCCAGCTAGCACAGGCAGCAATAGCAGTGAAGAGATGGAGGCGTAGGCTCAAAGAGGCTATTTCTTTTTATAAAATTAGGACAATTAAGACCTGCAACCTATTTCAGAGTTTGTGGAGCAGATACTGTATTTATGACACCACAAGTAAAATCCATCCTGCTTAACACCAGTCACACTGGGTAACTAGGGTAGTTGTGTGTAGTAAAGCTTTGGAAAGGAGAAACAGCATGCTCAGGACCTGGCTGTGTCTATATTACCATGCCAATAGGTACAAATGATTTTGTCCTTCTGCCTGTTTATTGTGCAGCTTTGGTAAAGATTGGACTTTTTGCATTAGAGACTGTTAAGTTGGATAATGCTGTGTATTTTGGTACTAGGTAGTTAATGGATGTTTTAATCCAACTAATAGTCGAGGTTCTTTAAACCAGTCAAGCACACTTGCAGATCTGTTTCCAAAGCATGCCAGTATCCAAAATTATAAGCTTGTTGGGCACATTCATGAGAGAATTCTTGTGCGTTTGGTAGAAATAAGTTGCACCATCCTTAGAACTGTTTATTCATTGAAGTTCTCACTGGTTGCTTATGGTGCAGTCCATACGGATAGATGCTCAACTTCATTTAACATGCAGTAACAGTTTTTTGAGATGTTTGATGGGTACATGCTCTTCTGAGCCCTCTTTTCCCCTTGCCACATAGACTCCTTTTATAGCCTTTAGATTGTAAGGGAATGGTGGGAGACTTTTCGACAAGGTGTCCTTTTTGCGTCTGAATTTATATGAGCAAATGTCTAAACATGGTTATGGAAAAGATTTTAATCTCATGTGATTGAGCCTCCTATGCATGTACCTTTGGGCTCACTAGTTGTATTATCTCCAAGAATACAGTTCCTGTAGGAAAAGTAAACTACTTTTGGCACAGCATGTCTTGAAAAATGTCTTCATTTCAAGGTCTTCCTTGCTTTTTCTTCCCTTGTCTCTTGTACTATTGCAGACAAATATTTTAAACATAAAAATAAAAATGGATTAGCACTGTGTGATGACTAAGTAAGGTATAGCTGGAGTTCCGTAAGAAGCTTTTTCCAAGTCAAGTTTACTGACAAGTTGTACACTTTCCCCTTTCTAAGCCTGTGCCCATCAGCTGTATGTTTGATGTCTTTACAGTTGTGGGTTTGAAGGGTTATAAGCAGTACAATATCAAATAATACCTCTGCATGTAAAAACTCATAACTTGTACTCAAATTAAGGGAGAAGTGCAAGGCACTTAAATTGTATGATAAGCATAACACTCAACATAGTTGAAATGAATCTGCTCATTGCCAGTTCTTGGATGGAGAATATTTTCATTGCATGGGAACAGACAAAAGCAACAAGATAACTGTGCCATAAAACGGGGATGCCAGTTTAGACTGGTAGAGGTGTTCCTGCCAAGGAACTGTGGCTGGATGTACAGTTTTCATGTCTGTTACAGTGTGTGTAATGGTCAGCTGAAATTACGTCTCTCTTGTGGTAGCTGCAGTATAAAAGGGTGGGAATTACCAACTCTTTTTTAGAATTTATAGTCTAAATGGATAAAACAGGCATGCAAAATAAGAAAAAAATACATGTATTACGTAAGTGATTGTACATTGACAGCAATCATGGTAGCAAGCTCCTTCAGATGAACGAGGGATGAGCTAAGCAAGGAACATGGAATGAGAGGGGAGATAGCTGAAATGAGATGTGGCGAGAGGAGGAGGAGCAAGGAAGTGAGATGAAGACTGTAATGGACAGAAAAGGTCAAGCCAACATAGGAAAGACGGCTGAGGAGATGTTCAGAGAATCTTCCAAACATCCCGGAAAGCAAAGGTCCTGGCCTTAGCCACCTCTGGTCCTGTCACCTGGGGTGCTTGTCGGGCTTCATCTGACTGGCCTTGTCCACTGGCCAGAATAATTGGCAGTGTGGTGATTGATACTCATCACCATACTGATTCATTAAACCCCAAAGTTGGTACAAAAGGGCCAGTTGTTATTTTCAGGGTATTTTCCAGCTGAAGTCTCTCCGGCAGGAGGTGGAATGCTATAGGAAAGATGGGAAAAAAAATGGAGGTAGGTAGGAAAGGGAGGAACACTATGTCCAGTACTCATGCTTTACAAATCAATTGTCATATAAAATTGTTACCTGAACTGAGTGCTTCTGGAAAACCTCCTCTTACACAGTACAGCGAGGGTTGTTTTTTTCCTTTATGGAATAGGTGAAACTCATTATCAAAGATTCTAGATCAAAAGTAACATTAATGAAACCTTAAAGTTTACACTTCAGGCTTCACAGCTTTGTTACATAGCAAACGTTTTGATTTTTCTATCCAAAGATGCACATTCTTTCAAACCTGTGTGTTCACTGGTGTTACTTCCACTGTTCCATGCTTCAAGGTACTCGGTAATCAATTCTGTTATTTGTGTCAGTCTTGTATGTAATGCAGTGATATGCTAAAATGTAGTCCGTGTCAGGAATATATTTCAATGCCAAGTTCAAATGTAGTTTTTATTCTAATACTGCTTTTGAAAATCTTTAAATGCTGGAGAAAGTGGTTGGTTTTTGTTTGTTTGGGGTTTTTAATGCCAACATTTATTCTTAGTCATAAATTGCTTAGGGCTAGAGTGGAGGAACCTAGTCTGAGTCCTTTGTGTTCTGATAAGAAACTACAGCTCACCCATTTACTCTTGAATTGAAAGCAGTTAACTTCTACCTAAATAATTTATTCCAGAAAGTTTGCTGACCTTGATTTTGGAGCTACTCAAGACATCAAAGCTCCACCAGTTTTCTTGTCAGCTTATTACAGACATTAATTGCCATGTATTTATTATATGTTTAATTATTTGGTGGTGTGTTTTTTTTTTACTTAATGATTTAAAGAACCTGACTTTTTAATTTTTAATTCTCAAAGATTCTATCAAGTTTCCTCATGTTGAAGTGTAAACTTTTTTGTTTCTATTTGACCAATGTTTTTTGGGTGTAAATATTTATCAAACTGTAACTGATAAACATAGAAGTCCCATCTTAGTCCATTTGTAATGCACTTACTTGCTTAAGATAGAACAGCTCAGTTATCTGGCAGTATCCTACATCTCTTAAATACAAGAGAGCACCTCAAAAATCATTACTGCATTTCTTCACAGAATAAAACACTATGCTGGGGTCTCAGGTGACAGGGTGTTCAGCTAATAAAATATATATGAAATAGCTCTCAAACTTCTTTTAAATTGCTGTATTTTGTTATGATAACTAGTAAAAACAAATCCTCTGTGGACAGTGGTGGTTCAGTTTAGCTGGTTTACATTTTTTATGTATTGTTCCCAGGCCTTTCTTGAGCAGTTGAAATGTGTTGTAGGGAGTGAGAAGATCTTTTAACTACTTTACAGGAGTTTGAGTATTAACAATGGTAAGAAGCAATTTCCCTTACTTTAAAATATTTGTTAAAATATTTAGCTGTCGTGGTTTAACCCCAGCGGGCAATCAAACACCACACAGCTACTCGCTTACTGCTCCCATGTTGGGATGGGGGAGAGAACTGGGAGAGTAAAAGTGAGGAAACTCTTGGGTTGAGATAAGACAGCTTAATAGGTAAAGAAAAACCTTTTTGTGCAAGCAAAGCAAATCAAGGAATTCATTCACCACTTCCCATGGGCAGGCAGGTGTTCGGCCGTCTCCAGGAGAGCCGGGCTCCATCATGCCTAACGCTTGCTTGGGAAGATGAACACTGTCACTCCAAACGTCCCCCGCTTCTTCCCCCAGCTTTGTATGCTGAGCATGACACCATATGGTGTGGAATGTCCCTTGGGTCAGTCGGGGTCAGCTGTCCCAGCTGTGTCCCCTCCCAGCTTCTTGGGCACCTGCAGCCTGCTCGCTGGTGGGGTCGGGTGAGAAGCAGAAAAGGCCTTGGCTCTGTGTGAGCACTGCTCAGCAATAGGGAAAACATCCCTGTGTTATCAGCACTGTTTCCAGCACAAATTCTATAGATATTTTCACCTAGAGAGTAAGTTGAGAAGGGACTTAGTAAGTCAACTTAAGTATCTGTTGAACTTGGTTTTTAACTTGCAGGCATGTGTATTTGAAGTCTAGTTTAAAATGTTGATTCGTATAAATTAACATTAAATTTAAAACACAAATCCAGTTCTTGGAATTGAATGAATTAGAATAGATTGTTTTCTTTCCATTCTTGTCTAAGTAGGTGCCAGCAAGCTTTATGGGCTTGTTATTTAAATGGGTTTTATGCCAAAACATTTTACATGCCATGTTTTTAAACAAATTGTGCTGTTTTGCTAGAGACCACAGAGTTTTCGACCATAAAATGCTCTAGCTGTAGAATCTGTGAATGATTATTTTTTTTATCATCTTTGGCCAGTTTTGTAATACCCTGAAGCAGCAAACTGGCTGTTTAAACTGTGTAATTTAAGTTATCTGTCCTCTTCTAGCAAATTGTTGGATTGGGGTCGTATCCATTTCTCTTGTTGCGCCTACTTTAAAATTAACCTGCAAGACCCATTGATGGGTCAGAATCGTAACTTTTTTAACGTTTCTGTTAAAATGTCTAAATCTGAGTTCTTCTGTGTTCTGTCCTTTCTTTGATGCTTTCTGTGACTTTTCACTGACAATAAGGTGTGATTTATTATTTAACTGCGGCACAGAAGAGAGTAACTACAAAGGTGTATTTGTGGGTGTAGTTTCAAAAAGCATTTCTCTCTGTGGTGCTGTTGGTATAAACAGTGCCACCCCCTTATATGTGCTTGGGTGTTCATGTGGTGAACCTGATCAGGAAGCTGGTCCAGATTAAAAAATAGCTGAGCAAGGGAAATGATTATTTTTAACCCAGATAAGTTACAAGTGACATACTGATGTTTGGAAGTGATGGGTAACTGAAGAAACGTTTCTAGAAAGCTGAGATTCCTGCATTTCAGTTATGGGGTTTACTTATTAGTGTTTTTGTTTGTATTGTATTTCTCAGTAGCAATAAATGATATTTTGCATACGTTTAGGTGGAGATGTACATACTAGCTGGAGCATAAATAAAATGATCTCTGGTCAAGCTGTGCTAAAGGAGCTGTGATCTGGGTACGGCTCGAAGTCCCAGCTGAGCTAAGCACACAGCTGTTTGTAGCCTTGCTTCCCCCTGCACATTCCTGCCTTCTCTCGGTTGTGCCAGCTCTGTCACTAGGCCAGCAGGAAGGCAGCTCAGGAAGCTAAATCGCTGAAATGTAGCCTTTCAAAAATATATTTTCTTCTGGCCTTGCTCCATGAAGCAGCTGTCCATGGAGACTGGTGAGAGCCAGAGCTCACCTGTGGCCAGGAGCAGCAGGAGAGCCCATTGCTGTACCTCTAACTTGTGTAGCCTCCATACACCAGGAGTATCACATGCTGAAAGGTGGCTGCATCTGTTTCTAAGCAGCTGTGCTGTCCTGCTCTCTGCACTGCCTGCCTGACTCTCCACACTGCCAGTGCATCACCCCTGCCTGGTTTCAGCAGTCACCTCTACCCTCTGCTCCACTGGCACCCTTGCAACTCTCCATTGCTTTCTGCAAAGTGCTGGTCAAACTGGAGGGGAAAGTAGGAGGGGTGGCGAGGTGAAATGTGCCTTGAGCTTGTGGACTTTGATTTGAGGAATGCTGGTTTAGGAGATGTGGTGGCTGGCATATGAGTAGGGACTCTTCATAAAAGAGACAATTTGTCTTCTCTAGCCAGTAAAGCATTTAATGTCAAGAATACTTCAGAATCTACAACTCTTGTGGAGGTCTGCAGGACTTTCAGAGCATCAGTAGTACATTTATTTTCATTTCTCATTTACAAGGCCTTTTTAAAGTTTGATAATAAAAAATGTCTCAGAAGAGCTACTGTTTATACCTTTTAAGCTAATGCATTCTACCAAGTGGTACTACTTCAATATGCATTCAGTAGCACAGCTGGCACAGAATGAGAGTATGATCTGTGTTGATGAAAGAGTATAATGTAATATCAAGAATTAATGTAGTGTACCCCAGGAGCATACATGTTGGTTGGTGTGTGTCTTCCCTCACAGTTTATGTGTTTTCCACTGTGGAAGTTCATCAGAAAAAAATAAAAAGGAAAGAAAAAGAATTGTGTAGCTGTGAAGGGTAAATTTGGAAGCTTTAGTCCCAAGTAAAGACAAGACCCTGTTGTGGATTTGATACCATTTTCAAAGGGGGCTATGGGTGCTGCTTTGACGTGGTACTGGTAATAAAGTCTTGGCATGTTCAGCAGTCTCTAGAATTAATCCTTCATGGGGAAAAAAACAGGCTTTCAATATAGCCATCAGGTGCTAGCAAAATCGATGGGCATGGACAAGCTTGTCCATGCTAGCTATAAACCAAATCAGCTTGTTTTCGATATGCAGGAGTGTTTGAAGTTCTAGTGTGGTATTTTAAACTACATCAACCTCATTCTTAATATCTAGAAGTTGCAGAAGTTTGAAGCACAAAAGATTGGCTCATAAAATAACACAGAAACATTAAGCCAGTGTGAACCCACATGTAGAGATTACCACTGAATGCAGTTTGTAGAGAAACAAAAAATCTGTGTGAAGGCTTTGAGGGCTACAGTATTTCAGGTGGTATTTGATACCGTACAGTACTCAGAATTCCTCATAGCCAAGGAGAGGTGGAGGTCTGTGGGGTTTGTCTGAGGGTGAAGCTTCAGGCTACTGTCCCAGCACCAGGAAAGTTTGGTGTGCTTCTTAGGCTTTGATTTAGGATTTAGTTTTATTCTTTTAAACTGAATTGTGTCACTGTTTTGCTCATTCAGAGGGGATTAGAGCTGAGTCCTCATACGTACTTGTGAATCCCAATCTTGGACGTGACTGCTGTGTGAGAGCATGAGCTGCACATATTCAGGCATCGTAGTTCTCAGTTAGAAAACATGAGTGTACTATCAAGACAAGAATTCAGAAAAGTTATTTTTTTATCCTTTAAGATTATCTGCTACTTAAGATAACAGGTGATAATTTCAATACAATAAGGTGGATATGACTTTTCTGGATAGTTGAAGGTACCAGTTGACAGTTTAATCCTGAAAACCTTCCACAGAAACTGTTTTCTAAATGACACCTAGCCTAACTTGTTAGTGGAAAGAATCTTATGGAAGGACTTGTTTAAATAAAAGTATATATGACTTTTTTGGAGAGGGAAGCTTCATTTTATTGTAAACTTCTGTTCTTCAAAAGGGCATCTTCACTCTGCAAACAGTCTTTAAACTACAAATGTGGGACAATAAAATCCTTGAAGAAGCAGCTTCACTAATGTCTTGGGAAAAGTTCAGTCTTACAAAAAGAAGAACATCAGAATTTTGGGTGGGTTTCCCTCCATCATCTCATCCCGGCCATACTCTTACAGGTAATAAAGATGTAGTTGGTAATAGTGATTTAAAAAGGTGTCCCAGGGGCAAAAAAAGATTTAACTGGTAGCCAATCATGAGGTCCACAACTGATGGTGTTGAGGAATTTTTAAATGTGGCTGGGTTTGCATTCTTATATTACAGTCCCTTATTTTGAAAAGTAAGAGCAAATGGTTACTCAAGCTGACTTTGTAATGAAACCCATGGTTCTGGGACAGTTATTTTACAGTACAAATTACAGATAAAATTAGTTTATCTTTCTAGGAAGAATGGTTCAACAAAGTTCAGTGCCTATTCAGATCCTATAGGATCTTGGTATTTGTAGGTAGGGCAAGGTGGTATTTGTTTCTCTGATCTCTTAAATTACTTGACAGTCATTCTCTGATATTTCATTTGGTTGTGCTCTTGTGTTCAATTGTTTAACAAGCAGCAAGACTTGTGCCCGAGTGGTTTAGCCGGGATCCTTTGTGAGAAGCACAGGACAAGAAAAAAATCTCTGGGGTCCTTGTTGACTGGTGATGCCAAACTGATTTTTTTGATGATCTTTTGTATCTTTTAACCATCATCAGGTGTTGTGGTGTGGTTTTCTCAATCTTCAGCTTCCGTAAATCTTAGGAGGGGCAGCTATTCACTGTTTTTCTTTTTCCTCCCTTTTTTTTTTTTATTTTTTTTTAACATGTTTTAAATATGTGTCAATAGCCTCTTTTGAGGATGCACTAACAGGGAGAGGAACTATATATGCAGTGTGATGCAACCTCAGCGCTATCCTCCTTGTGTTAGGCTGCAGGCTGTTCCACTGGCAAGTGGTCCATGCTGTGGTCTGATCAGAGGATGGGCCTTACTGCTGGGAGGGAGCACTGTTGTGGGAAAGATGCTCTTCCTTATCGGGACAAGCTAAGCTTTAATCTTTGTTCTGCTGCTTATTCTGGTGTGTAGACACTGACACGCACATGCACAAACACCCACGTTTCCATTCATGTTGAATATCATTCTAATATTACTTTTGCAGATCTTTATTAGGAAGAGAGCTATATAAATCGGACAATTCATTATGGATTCTGTAGAAAGGTACGTTTATTCTTAGCTAAAACAAAATGCTCCATGGTGATAGCATTGGGCAGCAGTTGTCTAATGTAGTATAATAGTCATCCAACAGAATAAAGCTTTGTAAAGCTCGGTATTGAGAGCTCTGGGTTGCTACAGAAATTTCTGTGGTGTTTCAGCAGTGTTCAAGAAGGAGATGTTTTATAAGACACAAAAAGGAGCTTTTAAAAAAAAAATTGAAATATAATACAAGGAAATGGACCTTTCAGCTGTATTAGTTATAAAGCGTTGGGAATAAAGATCTGTTGTTTAGTTGAACTTTGCTCTCTACTGTACTGGTAGATCAAACTACAATTTTTGGGAACTTCCATCTCAAATAGGAAAATACTTTTTAGGGCATGGAACATGGACTAACGGGGAGCATGTTAAATTACTAACAAAGGAGTACTCAAAACTGAAGAGGATGTTATAGTTATTTAATTATATAGAAGTTGACTGTAAGAGATTCAGCAGTGAAAAGAAAGTGGATGTACAAATATGATTATATTTGGGTTTTACTTAAATCTGCCGGACAGATTCTAATAATCAGAATTTTAATCAGTCGGTGTAGCCCAAAGCATGGACACGTGTCTACGCAGTCAGGTTACCATGGTTTAACAAGTCAGCCACATTAACTGAATGTAAGTATGCTCTTTTTCTTTGCAAATGCAAAAGAAAAAAATACTAACCTAAACCCACTTTTTGGCAGATGCAGTTCAGTGGTGACAAAAGGTACCCTAGGGTTGCGGATCTTAGTTCTCATGAGCTACCAGTGAAGAGCCTACATAGTCTTGATTTAGAGGAGTAACTAGCTATTGTTAATCTTTCCCTTTCATACCATGAATTGGAGTCACAGGGGACGTAAAGTTAAATGATTATTAGAATTTCTCCTTAAAGTGGGAACTAAAAATGGGCAAGAAGCATTTGAGGAAGCATGTGAACAGAACTAGGAAATTCAGGAGTCTTTCAAATGTGCTGTAGAGAGTTCTGTGCAGAACAGGGAGAAATGAGAAACACAAGAAACAATTTTTAAAAGAACCCAGATTTAATGATATCTTGGGAGGATGGGATTGTCAGTTTTCCAAGAAGCAAAAACCATATATAAAAGCTAGATGTTCAGATAAGGCCAGGTTCCTTGTATCCAAGTGCTAAGAACTTGCTGATAGCGAAAGAGGAACCAAAGGATAGATGAAGAAAGGCACATATTGAGAATAGATACTGAAACTGTATTTATCTTCTTATTTATTTTTGTAAAACATGGTGGCGTGGTCTTGATTTTGATAACATCTTCCTGAATCTGCGTAACATTTCAGTAAGAAAGACCTTGGAGGTTTTTCAGTGTTGTTTCTGTTAATGTATGAGAAGACTGGGTGTGAGACATGTCAAAAATATAAAGCAAAACTTTTCCTGAAATGTTTGAATAAACAATGTTTCAGAGAATAAAATATTACAAAATATAAACTCAATGCCTTTTACTTAATTACGAAATTTGGCACTTTGCTGGCTTTGAAGACCTGGCAAAAGTTGTGGGCTTCAAGTTTTAGAAGGCATTTGTGGTTAAATATTGGGGAGCTGACTCACTAGTTAAACAGACTCAAGCCAGGCATCCTTTTCAAGAATTAAACTAGATTATCTCTTCCTCTTAGGCCCCATTACTTGAATTAATTGTTGTAGCTTTCCATTTTATTTTCCCATCTCCTTGCCTTTCTCTTTGATCCTGTATTAAAAAAGCCTTTCCATAGCACTAATGCTTAAAACTTCAATCCCGTTTCTGCTGTTTTATTGTTGTGTAAAAATGATACTTTTTGTATATGCTATTCCTGAGAGGACATTTTAAAAGAGATTCAGAATATCCAAGAATAAAATAATTTAGAAGTGCTTGCTTATTTAACCTAATGTCACAGTTTGGAGTTTGATGTTCTGGCTGTTTCTTTTAAAAGGATGTAGTTAATCTGGCAGTCATTCACAGAAAACAATATGGTGGTGTGGATCTGGAGAAATTGTTTGAGTAAGAAATTGAAAAATATTTGCATGTGTGTAAGTTGTTTTAAAAATGATACCAAGTAAAATATAAGTGTTGTTTCTCTGGAAGTTTAGAGCAAGAGGCTCGTTTTTTGGAGAGTGATTAAAGAATAGAAACAAGGAACGTTGTCCCACATCCTCAGAAGGATTAATGGGGATAGTGGAGCAAAGAGCTTGTGTGCTTCTGTTCAAGATGCATGTTCATTAAAGACCTAGAGGTTTTGAAATGTGCTGAGGTGAAGATTTGAAACTTCCATTTAATGCTGTGTATATGTATGTGTACACATATTGAATGGAACAGTTGTATCAACCTACTACCTGGATGAAATGTGTGATTACTTTCTATATCGCATTAGGCTAGGCCAAAATACGGGGTTGCTATACTTCAGGATAAGGGATTGCGGGTCTTAGAATGAAATGCTAGTGGGAAGTGGAGAGGTCTAGGATCAGCATCACATAAATCAGTCTTAAATGTCATGAAGTATTTAAGAGTTGGCACAACATTGCTGCCTGCTGCAGTTCTCTCTGCTTGTCTAACTCAGCTGTTTGAGTTGGTCTTTAATCTTCAGTTTGACTGTAATTGTGGCAAATATAAGAGTTTTTCAGTCAGAATGAGCATGTGTTTTTAAGGAATTATGGATGAACAGCGTTCCAACAAATGTTTAACTAACTTACCTAAATCTCAGCATTTTGCTAAAATGATCACTTTTAAGGAGAACTGTAGAGAATTAATTTAATGCTAACATGCCATTTTGAAATTTTACGTAATGACTCTTCAAGATCAGTTGGCAGTCCTCAATTTAAACAAACCAGCAAGGCTCCTCATATGCTTTTCTTTATGGTTTTTTTTTTTTTCTCTGCTTTTTAAAATGGTATTGGGTATTTTTATATTGCACTAAGGCAGAGTGAGGTGTGGAGGAAGAAGCTGCTGTTCACTTTGAATCCAAATACACTGTTACATACACAGCAAAACAGATCGAGTTGTGAGGATCTGGATGCTAAAAGGGACGAGTGAGAAAAGAGAAGAAAGCCTCCTGTGAGTCTGAGAAGCAGGCGGTTGGCAGCGGCAGGAGGTGCCGGCAGAGGAATGCTGCTGAGAGGGCGAGTTCCTGGTGTGATCCTGCATCAGCCTCCTCGCCGCGTGTTCAAAGCGGGCTCTGAAGGCGGCGTGCCGAAGTGGCAAGCTTGTGTGCTGGAGCTTGTGTGTGGTTGCAGTAATTTTGTTTTCATAGGAGCCAGAAGGCTTTTCAGTTTAGCTTGGGTCTTGCCAGGTTTGTTTTTTGTTGTTGTTTGGGGGTTTTTTTCTCCTTTGGAAAGGGCTGAAGAGAGAAAAGGAGCATACATTTATTGCTGTATTTTAATCATAAGTCTGACAACATGCTCATTTAATAAAAATCTTGAGGTAAAACTCCACCTGTTAGCATAAGCAAAGTTATAAACTAGATTCTGCAACTTCACCTCTACCATTCATAGTTTGTTTTCCATAATTGCAGCCAGCGGCACCAAACTCTTTCTCAGTATGTTTAGTTTCTCCTTGGATCTCCTTCACTGTCGTTTTAACTCTGTTATGGTTTGTTAGCACTTCTGCTTTTTCATCCTTGTAGTACTTAGGCATGCATCTTCAATATTAATTTTCTTAGTAATCATTGCCAAGTGGATGAAGGGCAGTGATTATGTTTGACCTTAGTTCAGCTTGCTTTACTATTAAAACACCATGTCCCCAGAATACATTCGCTGTTTGGGGGTGAATCAGAATTGTAACATTGCCATTTGTCAGACTGTGCAAGGCAAGGGCCTTCCAGGACACCTGGAAGAAGAGCAGTTGATTTGAAGGATGGTGGCATGCTTCGGCAGGCAAGGAGAACATTTTGTGCCCCTTTTGCTGTATTTCTCAGGGTTTCTTCCTGTTCTGCTGAACACTCGTATCCCTTTAAAGCTCTGTGTTTCCACAGGAGAACATTCCAGCTCTGGCACCTCTTACATGTGTTCGGTCTCCAAACATTAAAGTAAATTAGTCAGCCTTTGCTGATGTACAGAAATCTTTTACTTTTTTTCCCAAGTAATTATAAAGTGAAGAGGTCCTTTTTGTGACCATTGGGGGAATGAGGCTCTTGGAGCTGACCACACTCGGTAATTGCTAGTTCAGGGCAAATGTCTTATTTTGGTGCTACATCTCTTATGTGCATGTGAGGTCTGGTACGTGGGAGTCCCGTGTTCCAGAAACCTAAGTTTTGTTTTCCAATTGAGAGAACTTGGCTTCATGGTAGTGAAGATATGCTAGCCAAAATAAATAGAAGGTTGAAGTATGGACTATTTTAAGTCCTAAGTAGGATACCAGGATTCTTAAATCATATAGAATTTGCCACCATGGATTACATCATGACTCTGAAGACACAGGATTTGCCACATCAGATAAATAGGTTATCCATTTAATCCATTGTACTAGCCAGTTACGAAACGGGCAATATTCAGCTACCAGCAAAACTCAAACGTCTGACTGCAGTACCATTTCAGCTTTCTTCACCTATCTTCTGGAAGGAATAACATGGCAATAAACCAATCGTTATTTTACTCAGTAACATTTTTTCTTATGTGGTAAGTTGGTTCCTCTGTTTATTAGTCTGTTTGCTGTCTCAAATGCCTGTAGGATTTCCACTTGCATCCTAAATTTGTTATGTGTGGAAAAATCAAATCTGCTTTGCTTTAGTGACAGCTCTGGTTAACGAGCAGAGGATGTGCAATGAGTGAGTTAGAAATTGTCTACGTGTAACCTGAAACGCTCAGATTTATACTCTCAGTTTGTACTTAATATCTGAGGTGACAGTATCCAGGTGAAATTATTCCATGCTGTAAAATAACCATTAGCATCAATAGTGCTCAAAAACCCTTGAGCTGAGAAAATGACTTTCCATAATGCATCCGGAGGGATTTGGCTGTGCTTTCTTCAAGTATTTCCAGTTGTGAGAGTTTAAAAGAGGAGAAAGACGTACTGGAATGAGCTTCAGGGAGGGGCAGTTCTATGCTGTGTGGCGGCTCATAGGGTAAACAGAAAAACAAAACAGAAGTTGAGTGGAGTTGCTAGTGTTTGAAGTAATAGAATATGTAAGCTTCACGTTCTGTCGTAAGAAGATTTTGGACTGGTAAAGGTAATGTAAACTTTGCCATTGTTTGGGGTGAATTTATAAATAGAGGACTTAATCTACAATTCATGCAATATCTCTTAAAGTGTGTTTTCTCTTTGACATAGTATGTCCTCAGTATTCTTCATGAAGGATCTAGAGAAACAGGCTGCTTTATAAACTGCATCCCATCGTTGCTGCTTGTGTTCTTGCAGGGTGAAAGTTCACTGTTAAACAAATCTAAATACACCAGTTGTAATAAAATATCAAGCAATACTTAACATGGTATGTAAGGGTGGGAATGATGAAACATGAAGGATGTAAAATCTGAAATAATTTTATGTTTAGTATCATTCTGTAAAAAGTTTATAAGGAAAAATAGATCCTTAAGGGAAAAATGAGGCACAGGAAGAGAGATGAAAAGTAAGTTGTGGAGTGGTTTATATCTGTTTGACAGTGATTTTGTTTCCATGTAATCAAAGCCATAAAAAAGATGAAAAATAACTTCTGCTTTAAAAGAAATCAGTGTTAAGACATCAGTAACATTCCTATAAGAAGCCATTCATCCGACTGTAATGAAATTAGATTTCTTGTTTTGCATAAGTCACCACGTATTTTGTGTGTGATTAGTCTTGTAGCATGTGCTGGCGGATGCACTGATGATCGTAGTAATACCTGCTCTGAACTGGGGATGCTTCCTGTCTGAATCCCTGTATAAATGTAAACATCCAAACACTTGGAGGCCACAAATGTTGAACTTTGAGAGAAAATAACAAAGTTAATTTTTCCTATGTCAGTGTGTTCAGTTGTCTAGCAAATTGTTTGTGATGTCTACTCCTAGTGTCTAAGTCAGATGCAATTCAGACAACCAAAATTTGGACTCTGTTTCTCATACGCTAAATGGAAGGAGGTCAGTCTCTGTGGAGCGAAGGCCTTGACTGACAGTGTTTAGCTTAGTAACCTAAAATGCAGGATGAATCTGGTGTCTACTTAAATAATAAAAACCTTTCCTCCCTGCTCCCTTGGTTTTCCTTTGTGCCTTTCCACTTGGAGTATTTATTTTTTTCCACCCCCCAAGTGAGGTAGGGGGGAAGAAAAAGGTCTAGAAGAGGCCAAATCTAGAAGTGTGATTGGTCTGTTCCTACACAAAATATTTTAAGTGTTAGCTATCTTAAGTAACAGTTTTGAGGAGGTTAATGTATATTTCTAAGGAGTTTTATAAGAGGTGGCAGCATTAATATGCATGGATGAAGAGAGAAGGGGGAGTTTTACTTAATACTAAGCAATTTGTGCATATTTTTTCTACAGGTACAAATAATTTGCCATTGCCATCACTTCTGATAATTCCTGAGAAAGGAAGGAGAAAGAGCCCTTTCTGGGCTCAGGGCAATCCTTTATGAAGAGCTAATTCTACTTCTACCTTTAAGCTACAAATACAAAAGAATTCATGTCTCTTAGTGGAGACTTCATGGGTTTTCAGAACAAAAAAAAGTAAATTGTTGTCTCCCACTTTCTTCTGCATTTTGTAGGTTGAAGCTACATCTTCTTAGCTGAGAGGAGGTTCAGCAGAGGCACCCTCAAGCTCTCCCATTTCAAACAGGCTCACACAACAGGCATCAAGGAACAAGAACCCCTGCTCATAGCTTGCCTACTCTACAGTTGATTTGGAGACATGCAACTATGTCACAGGAAAACATGGCTCCAATGTGGCGTATAGCTTAGGTCAACAACAAGGCAATTGTAAACCTTCAGGAAGGCATCCCAGGAGCCTCCTGATTTTCCTCAAGGTCTGGTCCCTACTGCTGTTACAGACCTGTTGTTACAAACAGAAGGTTGAAATTTGGCTTTCAGCCAAATGTGCACCACTTTATCCAGGTTATGATATCCACAAGGTCACGGTTTCTGTGAAAGATACCATTTTTGTTAGGTGTTCAAGTAAACTTCTGCACTTCTGTTATGTGGGCTATTGCCAGTTGTTCTTGAGACGAGAATGCTTCATGATGAACAGTGCCCAGCACTGACAGCTCCAGGATGGAGAGTCATGTGCAAGTTAAAAATTTTCCCTTTTGTGGTAAAGTATCTTTTGCATGGTACATGTAAATTGACACACAGCACAATTTGAGTTTGAAATGGCGTGTATGGTCCATTCTTTCAAAGTTTTAAGAACTTGGGAAGAAAAGATGCTAGCCACTTTTAAATTGCCTTACTCCCTCAATTACTGGTTTTAGCAGAATACTTATTTTTAAAATAATAGTTGTCTTTTCATACATGTATCTCATGTTCCCAAATAACTTATTTCCACAGAAATTGATGTTAAATATAGAGGGTTTGATAGTACTTCCTTTTACTCTACCTTTTAAGTAAATATTTTAAATAAGAGTAGGAAATAAAAGTGCAGAGGAGTTTGGTGTTCTAGTAGTTGGGATTATGTCCTTTTACATACATAAATATATATATATATTGATTTTTTTCTACATAGCTTAGGCCAAATGAGAAACGGTCTTCGAAAATGGTCGATGCTGACACTTTAAATTTAAAAGTGGATATAGTCTTCTAAGTAGGACAATTTGGAATATTATAGGCAAAAATGACAGTATAAGTGTGTATGTCACTTAGCTGTGAT
Organism: Strigops habroptila; assembly: GCF_004027225.2. Classification (NCBI taxonomy): domain Eukaryota; kingdom Metazoa; phylum Chordata; class Aves; order Psittaciformes; family Psittacidae; genus Strigops; species Strigops habroptila. The sequence continues at coordinate 37,694,866 of NC_044279.2, forward strand.
CAAAATAATAATATTTTGATGCTTGATAATATGAGAACAAATAGGTTCAAGTGCTTGTCAGCCTGCGTGCTAACAACCTGTACACAGGCATCTTTCTCCAGTTACTCCATTGTACTCATTGGGCTTTCTAGATATTAAAATTTCTGAAGGAGGACAAAGCTCCAATTTATTTTTTCTTTTTTAACTACAGTTTTGTGGTATAAAACACTTAAAAATTATGTTAATGTGCTGTAGTTACATTTTCTGCTCTCTCCTTATAGGTGTAAGAGCAAGGCATACAGAGCATCTAGCACTGTGGCAGCTAGTGGTTTGGAAGGCCACATTTTCATTTGAAAAGAATACGTGCAAAAGATGGGTTTACAGACAAGGCACCTTCGCTTCCTGCTACCTCTTCTGGGGCATGCTATGGTTTGGGGTTTTTCCTTCCCTGAGTTCTAAAAGGTGTGTGCTAGGAATTAAAATATCCCCCCCTCGGTTAATGTTGGATTCTGCAACCAGAGCATGCAGAGCTAATTTAATGCCAGGTTTTACACTGGCATTGCAACCGTGAGCAGAGTTTAATGGGCAACCAGTTATCATGAGTGAAAGGAAGAGTATGACTGCAGCTTGCCCATGTAGCTTTTCTTACATGAGGGGAGCGCACATGTTGTTCAGACCATTCCCAAGCTGGGGACATGGCAGAATTGCAAGTGTCAGCCTGTGGTTTTAAAAAAATACCTGCTGTACTTACACTGATGCTTTGTCTTCGTTGACTTTTCAGAGGTTAGCATAACTTGTTACCACTGCTTAGTCTATGAGGGAAAAGGACATGTTTTATTTTACAAAGCCAAGTAATAAATCTTTCGGAAGTTACAGCAGTTCCTAACTTTAACTCTGTTAACAAGGTTTAGATAAGTGCTGGTCCTGGTTTGTCTTGCCTGGAATTTTTACCTTGCAGTGCAGTAATGAATGCATTGGAGAGAAGCAGAAAATACTCACCATTCCCCTGCCCCCTCCTTGCATGACTGCACCCAACCACCACTGATACTTCGTGAACGGGAAATTACAGCTCCTAAATTTGACATTGTAGACATAACTGAAAAGATCAACTTTTAGGGTTGTGACTGTGACAATGTCTACTTCTCCTCGTATGTTTAAATTTGGGTAAATATTTGCAATCTGGGAAGATTTAAGAAAATCCCAAACAGAGTAAATAGCCAACTTGTAATTGGAAACAACTGGTTGGAGAATTTTGTTATTCCTTTACATTTAAAAGAAGCTGGGTGCTGTAAATTCATGTGCTTTCTTTTATCCATTAAAAACTCTGTTTAGATCACTTAAGAATCATTCTTAGGTAACTGAAACAGGCTACTCGGCTTTGGGTAGCCAAACCATGTGAAGGCTTTAGAACTTTGCTAGAAAAATATCAGGGTAAATACCAGTGCAAACACACCTGCATTAGTGAGGCTTGCCTGTGAAAAGTTTTAATTTTATTATTTTTCTAATGATTACCTGTAAGATTCCACTGGAAGGGGGGTGTGTGTGTGTGTGTGTCAAGCTTTCTGCTCCCTCTTTCCTTTCTCCTGTTCTGAAGATTTTTAGCAGGGAATTTGGTAAACTAAGTAAATCCCAGTCATTAGTGCAGGGGCTAAGTTTTCTGAAAAATGGGCAGAGATGAGTAAAGCTGTGATTCCGTCCCCAGCTGGCTCTGGCACTTGCTAGGCTCTCTGCTGAGCTGGTTTGGTGTGTTGAGCCAACAAAAATGTAACCTGACCAAAAAAAATAGTTAAATAATACCAGCTAGATGGATCAGGCCATCATAGAACCAGAGTGCTGTGTGTGTTGCTGAGGGATAGATCTTGACTACAACTGTGTACAATTTTGTCCAAGATCAAGAAAGCTTATGGCTAAAGGGCAAATAAATTATAGGATGGGTATGTGACTTGCTCCAAGTTCCGGGTACTAAATACCACTTACACACAGCAAAGAATCTGTGTGTCTAGTACATGTATGCAAAATGACATATCTATCAAGCAGTTCAGTAAGTTTATCCCTCTACCTTTGTGAAATCTAGGTTTTAGTTTCAAGTTAAATACAAGTTGTTTATTATTTCTTTTTTTAACGTCTTACGACAGTGCACTCAAAGACTTATGTTGAGTCCATGTCATCCTTTTGTGTTAACTAGGATAGCTTTATTGGATGAAACTTGAAATATCAGTTTGTCTGGTATCCTCTTTCTGATATTAAATAGTAAATTCTGATAGCTAATATTAAATATAAGGGAACAGTAAAAAGGAGCTTGTCTGTGTTCTAAGACCCTTCTAAATATCTGCAGCTTATAGACTTTTTGAGCCAGATGTGACATCCTTGAGTTTAAGAGCTCTTCGTGGAGCTTGCATTTGCCCAATTACTTTCTGAGTCTTTAAATTTCTGGAACTCATTCCCACAATATGTTGTGGATCACAAAGTTTAACTACATACCATGTGCAAAACTTCAGTGGGGTTTTTTTTTTGACCCTGCACCTTAATAGTGTCCACTACTGCTCCCTAATGCTTGCACTTGGAAAATACTCGTGCTTTATTTATCTTCTCCATGTCACCTATAGTTCTGTACTCATCTTTTCTGACCTCTGTGATTCCTTTTTCCAGGCTGAGCAGTCCAAGCACTGTATTTCTGGTTTTACTCTGCCTTTTTTGACAGGGGAAGGCACGATTGCATACATTACCACATCCGTGGGTGCACTGGAGATTCGTACAGTAGAATTGTATTTTTGGTTTGGCTCTTTGAGTTCTTTCCAAACAATTGTTTCCTTTATGATAGCTATTGAGCTAGTTTCTCATTGAACTGCGTGACTACCTGACTACCTGGCTATCTTTCCTACCAGATAGAGCTCCTTTGCTAGGTGTGTTATTTTGCATTTACCGGTGCTGCAGTGTTAGCCATACAAGTCAGCATTTGTGTATGTTCAGTAGGATAATCAAGACAAAGTTAGGCAGAGGAAGCTATATGTGTTTTTCTGTTTGTCTGCCATGATTTGGTTCAGTATGTGCTAAGGATAACGCAAGCTTCACATCTGTCATTTCTACACACTGAATTGAATGGGAATGAGTGGAGTCCCCAGCGTGACAGGCTACACTGCAGAAAAGGGACACCAGATGATTTTCTTCCAAGACCCAGCTAGGCACTGAAATGCTGGGGAAGCTGTATAAAATCAATCTCTTGTCTAAAACTCCACTTAAGATGCATCTTGGCCATCAATACCTCACTTGACATAATACTGCCAAAATAATAATTTTTAAAGTATGTATTTTTGTTATTTACTAACTTGCATTTTAAAATGCAGAAAAATTACATTTCTATGTGCTCTTCCAGTTCTAGGTCAAATGATTAGTTCTGTGACAAGACAGCATGACATTTTGAGTATGACAGAAGCCCTGATGCTGCAGCAGAGGCTGGGAATATTAATGGCCAAATCTAGGTGAGTGATTTTTAAATCTGCCAGTTCCCTAGCTGCTTCATTTCTTCCTCATAGTCTTGGTTTGCAGCTCTCTTTTGAACCAACATTGCAGTTCCTGATTTTCTGAAGTATTAATATCAGAATATATTGGAGACGAAGTATTGAGCTTATATGATTATCAGTCAGATACCCTTTCTTCTGTCATTCTTGAGATACAGTGGCCATACTTCATACATCTTCATATACTTTATTGCAAACTTTCTGCTTGCAACTCTAGTGATTTTTCCCAAACTATTTTGCAGTTAAGGAGTTTTTTAAGTTGTTTTAAATTTGCAAGCACCTGCCTCCAACAGATTTTATCAGCTATTTTATGCTGAATGCCAAGAAGTCATGATAGTAAAACAGCATGCTGCTATCTAGTTCTGTTTCCACTTTGTCAAAACATTTGAGGAGGTCTAAGACTGGGCTTTATTAAGTGCAAGCATCTGTGCCTGAAGGCTGCTAGAAGCCTCTACAGCTATGACTGCTGTATGGACCAGAGCTTGAAAACCTTTGCTGCAAATTTATATATTCATTGTGAATCTGCATTGCAGCTATTGTCACTTGTTGGTCTTTTTAGCAGTGAATTCTCAGCATAAATAGGGTACCATCAGTAGGCTAACAAGACCAACATGAACATCACTGTAGTGAGGCATTGTGGGGTGCAGGGCAGGAACTTAGTAATAGGTTTTATTACCTGTATCTCCCTTTCTAAACAAACCAGGCAGAGTTCAGAAGTAAAAATTCTGTTGAATTAACTATGACATTGATGTGTGAAGACTATTAAAAGTAATCTGTAATTGAGAGAGTGATTTGAGTGATGAAAAAGATTTAGGACTTCACTATGCAAAAATCAGTTGTGTGTAGCATAGCTTCACTCTCTAACAGTAGAAGCAATCAACCCCCCAGTTTCATGTTGATTTGGGCAAAAAAAGCTCCATCAAATTAATGCATGTTTTTGTGTTATGGCCAGAAATGACTTTAGAGAATCCATGATTCTGACTGTGTGTCTGGCGCTTTGCCTGTTACTGGGATTAATCCAAGCCGTATTGTTACCTTTTCTGTTAAATTCTCCATTTCACCTCTGCAGGGGTTTGGTGGCAGATTTATACAGTCTCTAGGGTAGCAGTATAACTTTTGAGTGGCTTTTCTGGTCAAGAAGAGGGGAAGAGTTAGCTGCTCTTCATTGTATTCCTTGCACCTTACTTCTCAGCAGACTAAAGTACTACTCGGGTACTACTGCTGCATGCTAATACAAATGCCTCTCTAGAAAGCAAGTCCCAGTTTTCTTAAGGTGACATCAGATTTTTTTTTCCCCCTTTAGTCAGGCAAAGTTACCAACCAGTTCCTCCTTCTTGATTCCTAATGTCATATCTCATGTTGACTTACTCTTCCAGAATTTTGCCCCACTTTTCATTTTTGTAGTGGAAATTCTAGTTCTGATCCAATATAAAGATGATGTAAATGGTCAAGTTTTCTTTTGTCTGACTTTCTCATATTTCTTAAATATGAGACTTACCACATTCTGCAAAGTGGTAGAGGGAGGAGAAGGTTGTTGTGAGACTTGATTCTGTGAACATTTTATCGCACCGTTTTATGAAAGTTCTACCATACATAGAAAAATATTTAAATGAAAATATTAAAAATATCAAATATTTTTATTTCCTTATTTTAGTTGAATATTTTTTTGTTATATTAGTTGAATATTTTACTGCTTTAGAGCAAATGAAGTAGGCTCTGTAACACAATCCAAATGGAACTTAAAAAAACCTCCAAGTTTTGAAATATTTGTGTTGAATGTGGGTTTTTTGCCTTCCCTTGACTTTGATTGCATAGTTTTATGTACACTGCTATATGGGAAGTATTTCAGTGTGGAAGCACACAGCTTTGCTGCATTGCTGCCAGCACAGGGCTGCCTCCAGGCCTGGAACGCCTCCACCTCCTCTTGCAAGCCAGCCCTGGAGCTGCTGAAGCCAGGGCAGCTCTTCAGGATTGCCATGCAGGCTCTTTGTGTTGCCTCTGCCTGGTAACCTCCTACAGCCCAGGGCTTGTATGGGCGTCACTAGGGCTGTGCTCAGCAGCCTCGGCCAGGGAGTGCTGATTTAGAACTGGAATCCGGAGAGTTGCCCTGTGTAAAGGCCCTGGTTTAGGAGATGAGAATCGCACCCAGTGAGTAGTTGGGTTTTGTTTTCCCCCAAGCTGCTACCATGGGAATTAAGGTGACAAATGGGTCTGTTTGGTAGTTACCTCAAGTTGAATTATTGGTAGGACTTTAACAGCTCGGTGTTGCCACTCCTTAATGCCAAATCTAGTTTAACTATTTAAAAATATTTCTAATATTTATGTTGATTTTTTTTTTTTTTTTTTTTAAATTGCTTATGCCTGTAAAATTCATCATGAAGAACTGTAATTTCAGGGAGCAATTTGTTTTGGGTTTGTGTTGATGATACTCTAAATTTTCTTCAACTAAATGATATTTTTCATGTTTGGTTGGGTCTTTTTTCCCCTTTAGAGATCACATGGTTTTCTAAAGAAGTCATGGGTAGCTGTTGTAGCTGTCCAGATAAAGAAACTGTCCCAGATAACCATCGAAACAAGTTTAAGGTAAGCAACTGATGTGATCTGTTATGAATTATTTTGTTGCTTTCTTGCAGAGTAGGTAATTCTGTTTTCTTAAAAATTTCAATGAAAAAAGGGTGAGAACTGCTGAACAGTTAAAACATTGCAGAGTTGAAGGTGTCCATGGCCACAGGTTTCTACTGCCCCTTTGAGAAATCCTCTCTTACCAGCAATGACAAGAATTCTCTAGATGGATAGGCTTGTTTGTGACAGTTTTGATCTTCAGGAAGGAGCAGCAGTCCTGTGCTTTTGTTGGTAGAGCCCTAGTAAGTGTTGTTGCCTCTGTGAGGTTATGGAAGTTAGGAAGGGAGTTGTGAGCATAAGAGAAGATCTTTTGGAGAAGCGTGATTGTGGACCTGGATGTGGAGTCAGCAATGGAAAATTTTAGGATGCTGATTTTATTTGAAGCTCACTACTGATTATAGTATTTTGAGAACTTTTGTCCTTTACTTGGAGAAATTTTATTTATAAATGTGCTTCTGTCCCTCATATCCCTGGAATTTATAAAGCTTGTGAACACTTGTTCATGTGCTTAACATACTTAATGTGAAGCTGCTGAAGTCAGTGACTTTAAGTAAACATACCTTTGCATAGTCGCATAAGTCAGATTTGCTTCTGTGCTTCAAACTGTCTCTATGAGTTGGCAAAGAAATGTAATGCTTCCATAGTGAAAAATGATTCATGCATTGCCTTAGGGCAACACCAGAATGAGCTTTAAAGCCATGGGAATTTCTGGAAATGTTTAGTATTATCAGTAGAAAAGGCTGAAGGATAAAATATTTTTCTGCTTTCTTGTTTTTTATGCATTTGACATCACTTTGTGTAGCTAGTTCCTATTTTCCTCCTCATAGAATCTCTCTATTGTTTGTGTGGGTCACTGATTTAGCAGCAGGGGGGAGAAGATGCAAGAATGTAATTTGTAAAATGAAGAAAGTTGGCATAAGCCTCAGTGGCAGATGAAACTATTCCTAATTCTTTTCCTAATTGACTAGATTTCAACTTGAAAATCTCTCTTTAAGGAGTAACATTAATCGATACCATAGGGAAGTTTTTTTGGTAGCTTTTTTATTGAGCAAGACACAATCCCACTAGAAGCAGCATTGTGAGACAAAATACATGCAGAGGAATCTTCTAGTTGAAGATGTCCCTGCTCATTGCAGGGGGGTTGGACTAGATGAGCTTTGAAGGTCCCTTCCAACCCAAACTATTTCTATGAGTCTGTGAAAATAGACATTGTCCAGATTGCCTAAAGAATGCAAATGACCTCAAACTGGTTTAAAAGTAGAAAGGAGATATTTAAGCTTTATACACATTTTCACACAAGGTAATCATAGGATATTTGAATTATTTTTGTTTTTTTTGAGAAGGCAGAAAAAAAGTCTGAAACAGTCTGGTGATTCAGCACAGTGCAAGGCTATACAGTGTGTGAAGGAAGCTTTATCTTGGAGCCCCTTATCCTTTTTCATTCCTTTACCCAACTGATAGTGGGGTTATATGACAAAGCAAATATTTTTAGAAACGGGTCTCTAAAAGATTCCATTATCTGAGGTATGCCTTATCTGGATGGAAATACTAGAACATGTACATAAAGCCAGTTTAAAAAAATTTAAACTTGCAAATCTATTTTAAGTTTCTCTGTGGATTTTACAGTAATGTCATGTAGTCTTACTTGTATTGCTTTTGAATATGTATTACTTTTAATTCTGGGTGGGGGAAGCAAAGGAACTGGTTTGATGAGGTGTTTTATGTTTTTAACTTTTACCTCAAGGATCATAACCAGTACGACAGAGCAGGTGGAGCATATCAGGGAAACGGTAGTAGTAGTCATATTGATGTTCAAAGAGTACTTACCTAATACTATTTAACTTCCTTTTTATAGGTTATTAATGTGGATGATGATGGTAACGAACTGGGTTCTGGCATAATGGAACTTACAGATACAGAACTAATTTTGTACACCCGTAAAAGGGACTCTGTAAAATGGCACTACCTCTGTCTCCGTCGCTATGGCTACGACTCAAATCTTTTCTCTTTTGAAAGTGGCCGAAGGTGTCAAACTGGACAAGGTATGTGAAATTTTTGTATATAAAGCTCTTTGGAAATGATTTGATGTTGGAAGACACTTGCCCCCCCAAAAAACCCCCCACCCAAAACATATATTTGCCTGTTCTTTGGCAAGAGTTATAAAGGCTATACTTTTATATGAGAAGGTGGTTTCTGGAGGAAGAAAGCAAGTTACCTTATGAGGAATGATCTTATGGTAAATTGAGGATTTCAGTTGTGCATAGTTTTTGGCATTGTAGGTCTGGAGCACTTCACGCTAGTATGCGTGGATAGCTCTGGTCAATTTAGGAGATGGTTTTGACAAGGAAATCCTTCTACCTCAGAGGTTGACTTGACTTTCAGAGAAGGGCAGTGAAGCCTGGAAACTCTGGAGGAATCTCCTTGGAATTCAAAGAATTCTCAATTTTTAGATTTTAAAGGACTGGAGCACTGATACGAACTGGACATCCCTACTGTATTATTGTCTTCAGTAACACACTTGTGTTTCATCATCTAAACAAATGCCACTTTCATTTATATCAGTGATATCATTCTCAAATTCATACTGTTTGTATGAAGTGCAATCTCCAGATATGCTCAGTTATTTTTTGTGTGGCTTTAAATGGAAAAAGATGGTTACCTTTGCGGTTCCCAGATCATGCCTGCCTTGGCCAAGGTTGGCTCCCAGTGAGAAGATACAGGCTTTTGTCTCTCTTCACTGCAGCAGTCCCCAAGGGGGTAGCTGTTTTGGTTGAGGTCTCAGCCTCATTTTGCATCTTTCTACTGGGATGTAGCTGTGTGTAGCTGGAATTCTTATGTGTTCATACCTTGTGAAATTAAGTTGCATTTTCATTTTCTTACAGATTTTTAGCATTTACTGGAGGTTTTATCAATAATGATATTTAGCAATGGCAGTTTTTTAAAATTTGACTGTAAGAAATCAGTAAGATGAAAGAACTTGACCATAAACAAAGCTGGTCAATCTCCATTGTCAGAGCAGACAGTTGGGGTATTTAAATAAGAGCTTAGAAGGCATTGTCAGCTCATCTAATGAGGAATGGAGATGTTTTCAAATGTTACAGTACACTCCATACTGAACTAAATTCTCAGACTTCTTAGAAGTGATAAACTTGGTTTTGGAGGAAATCACTTTAATTGATTTTTCAGCTTTAATTTACTGCTTCTTCTAAATATGTAAAATAGATAATAATAAAATTAAATTGAAAATACTATTTTAAAGGTTCTTTTCCATGATCTGTTAACAAGTGTGCAAAATTTTCCACTGAGTCTAAATGACTTTTCTGCTAGCCTCCTCTTTTCTTTTTTAATAGAGAAGATTAAGCAGGCTGGGTAAGCAGGAACCCTTTCCTCCCTCTTTTGTTTCTTGCCTTCCTTACGTAATATTAAAACTCTGTGAATATTGAGAAAAAAGAAATCTGGCAGAAAATGTTCTCTCTGCTGCCTTTTTGCAGTGGAGCATTGTTCCTGAGACCTACACTGGGCTTTGTGGGCACAGTTGCAAAACTTCATCTTCACTTGGTGAGATGACCAAGAAGTTTTTCATTTGAGTATACCCTGAATACTGCCCAGCAACTTGTACTGATTGCATTACTTGGTATTCTTGTTTGTGTTTTACATTTAATCTCTAATTATATTAATTGATGAGTTGTCAGAAGGCACTGATTGCAAAACAGTGAGTTTGAGCTAGGTATTAGAAACCTGGAAGACATGTTTTGGGAGCGCAGCTGATAGATAATTAAGGGTAGAAAACTTGGAGGAGATTGTGTGTCACCATGTTGTGTCAATGGCAGATCGCATTGTATTAATGTGAACGTATTTAATAAAAATCAAGGTTTCATCAAGTTGGTTTTGCTTGCAGTTTCAGTGCCAATTTGGTTCACCTCCTATTGTAAGGAACCAGCAATTTGGAAACACTTTTTTTAAACAAATATGTAAAGACAGCTGAATTTCTCAGAAACATGCTGGCAGCTTTTTAAAGTTTGTGAACCTAGATTTTTTTTTTTTTTTTTAATTTACTTTTTGTCCATTAAGATATAAGTATCTCATGTGAGTTTTCATAAATACACAAAAAATTAAACATGGATTATTGTACTTGAACTGGATCATGGGTTGGGGAAATGGAGTAGAGAAGAAGCTCTGCAGCTGCTGTGTTGCAAGCATGAAGCTTATTCACTGCACCAGCTGAATATTAATTGTGGAGTGTCATTCCTCTTAGGCCATTTGGTATATTCCCAGCTGGGTTTTTGTGAACTTCTGCCATGTGGAGCCTTTCTGGTAGTTCTGATCTGTCACAGTTCTGTGTCCTTAAGTAAATATATGATGATAGTAATTGCCAGTGTATTACCATAATTGTGCTTACAGAACTAGCTATTTAGGTAGGTAGTTTTAGTAAAGAGTGTTTTAAGATTGTAATACTCACTTTAAAAACTGAGCACCTGCACCCACGTTTAACAAGCATGTCAACTTTAACTTCATGCTTTCAATGGAAGAATAATCCAAAGCTGCGACTTTGCTGGTGAGGGTAAGTTGGGGCGCTCCCTGCTGTTTGAAGGCAAAGTGGCACAATACACACGCAAAATACATGGTATTGCTGCTAACTTTGTGTTCTGTGTCTATCCTTTAGCCTAAAGCAATTGGTTTGTTACTGTCCGTTTCACACAGTTTGTCTGACTAGCTTTTCATTTTAATCTTCTTAAAGAAACCAAACTTTTATCCAGTGTTTAAATTCTTCTTTCCTGTTGTGCAGGTATCTTAATTTTATGGTAATTTAATAGCAACCTGGTTTAAAAAATATGACCTTGTAGCACCATAGTAGTTTCATTTAGTAATTTTGGTTTTTTTGTTGTTTTGTTTTTTTTTTTTAATTAATTTATCAAACGGGTATCCTTTTTCTCAGCTTAAAAAAAAAGAAAAAAATCTTGCCCTGCTTTGTGTTTTTTGTTTTGTTTTGTTTAAACCCCTCCTTTAGCACTCAAAACTTAGTTTGCTCTTAACTGAACCACTTTTCTGTTCTAATTTAACTTTTGGTGCATGGGAATCTTATTCTTCTATTAGATAAACGCTTTTAAGGTTTTCACAGTAATTCTGTGTATTTTGGTGCAATAAAAGTTTCTTAACATTTTGTTTCTCTAGCAGCTATTCATTCCATGGATTCCAGTTCTGTTTTTTGAAAGTTACATACATTATACGACATGTTTCTTAAGTTAAAGGATTTTGATTTTTTCCTTGTGTATTTATAGGAATTTTTGCCTTTAAATGTGCCCGTGCAGAAGAGCTATTTAATATGTTGCAAGAGATAATGCAGAATAATAGCATAAATGTGGTAGAAGAACCAGTAGTAGAAAGGAATAATCATCAAACTGAGTTGGAAGCTCCAAGAACCCCTCGAACGCCTACCGGTAAGTATGGTTATACTGTCAGATGACATACTTGAATGTAATGTGGTGCTTAGCTGAAAACAGCATTTAATTTGCATTAAATCTTTAAGTAATTAAAAAGAAAACTAATTTAAAGCTAAGAGGCTAATTACCAGTAATGCATTCTCTTGAGATACTTGCTGAGCATTTCTTTACAGAATCCTAAATCTTGGGAGCAAAACTGCCATAGTCAAGTTCTTCAGCTTTAAGAAACAAGTTTTGGGAACTTGGTTGTTCCGTAAGAACACTGCTTCACCGAAGCAGCATTGCATTCTGAAGCAATTCAATAGGTGTGTGGATAAGAACACTGAAGCAGTGTTGCTTTATAATATATCACCATATTTTACTTGTAGCATTTCTGAGAAGTGTTAATGTTGGGTAATGTTCCAACCTTTTTATTAGGGGGGGAAAAGTAATGGTAATATCACATCTACAGTGGGTTTGTAATATTTATTTTGCTGTGAGTCGATGGATGGGTCAAGTCCTTTCAAAAATACCAGAGGATTTTAGGTAATCTCAGACAGATGGTTTGATACTTGAAACTAGGAATTCCAAGTTATTGATGATTTCGGAGAAATGGAAGCTTACGTAAATAATAAGTGTACTGTTTGTTAAAGAGACGTGTTAATGGTAAAAAGAGAAGTTGGATAGGGAGTTTACTGGGGGGACTACGATGTGTAATACACCTGGATTTCAGTGGTTGCTTCAGAGATGTTTCTCAGTAAATACGGGGATGCTATACTCTGCAATTTGCTTTTCTTTGCCTCCCCCCCAGCAAAATTGTCTTGTGAATATTTAACACTGGTTTACATATTTTAATTTCTCCTTTGAAAATCAAAAGTGAAGATACAAAGCATCTTACTCATATACAGTAAAATGTTCTATTTTAATATGGCTTTGCTTGTTTTCTAATTGAATCAGCTCCTGGGTTCAATGCACAAAGTTTACCTAACGGCTATCCCAGATACCCATCTTTTGGAGATGCTTCATCACATCCTTCCAGCAGACATCCTTCTGTCGGAAGTGCACGCCTCCCCTCTGTCGGTGAAGAATCAACACATCCTTTACTGGTAGCAGAGGAGCAAGTGGGTATTTTTTCCTCTTATGTAAGTCAGGTTCTGCATTAGCTCAGATTTTATGCTTGCTCTGTAGGCTTTCGTTTGTGATTTTCAGTATCGGGTGTAATGTATTTCTACCATATATTGACTGCCTCAGAAAAGTGCTTTGCCTCTTTAAAATGACACTTTGTAGGATAGCTTGTGGCGGAAAGTAATTACTTAAAGTTGCTCATCTTATATTATTAATAAAGATATAGAAAGTATGTATTGGCATATACTCTTCTTAAAAATTTCAGTAAATATTTTTAAACACCTAAGTTGTACTGTCTAATGAGAGATCTTGGTCAAAAAGCTTCTTTACATTTAAGTCTTCTACTTGGTGAATAGAAATCATGGAATAACTGAGGTTAGAAGGGACCTCTAGAGTCCTCTAGATCAAATCTTAAAGTTAGAGGCAGCTGCACAGAGCCTTGTCCTGTCATGCTTTGAATACTCCAAGGGGATTCCACAACACTCTGAACCAGTGTTTCACCACCTTTGTTGTGAAAGCCTTTCTCCCTCATGTCACTGGATTTTTCTCTTGTTACAGCTGGTAACTCCACTGCCCCTTAGACTTTTGCTGAACAGCTTCAAAAAGAGTCTGGCTCTGTCTTTTTCTTTACCTCTTAGGTAGTTAAAACAGCTGTTAGGTGGTTTTCTGGCCTTCTCTTAAGACTGAACAAGGATGGTGCTCTCAACTTCTCCTTGTATGTCACATGCCTCTCTAATCATGGCTTTCTGCTGGACTTCTTCCAGTATGGTGATGTCTGTCTTGTACTGGGGAGCCCACATTCAGTCTCAGAAGCACTGGATTGATTTTTACTGTCAATCCAGTGCTTCTGAGACTGAATACTTCCTTAACCTACTGGGCTGTGCTTTTGCTAACACAAACCAATGCATGTTTGGTTTTCATTGCTGCAAGGGCACGCTGCTGACTCACATTCAACTTACCATTCACCTGGACTCCCGGTGCTTTTCTGCAAGGCTGTTTTCAAGTCAGTTGGTGCCAAGCCTGTGCTGTAGTTGTTCCCTACCAGGCACTGGACTTCCCATTTGCTGTTGCTGAACTTCATGAGGTTTCTATGAGGTCAGTTCTGCTGAGATCCCTCTCAGCGGAAACCCTACCAATCTGGGATAGACCGAAAACTTTCAGAAGGGTGTGTTCTGTCTCCTCATTCAGGTTGTTGCTGAAAATGTTAGTCAAGTTTAATAAAATTTGTGATGTGGTTTAGGAAGAGTCTCATGTACGGCAGGAAACAGTGTTGGAAATCAGAGAAGGTAAACGGAGTAAAGTGCAGTGAAGCATCTTGTGGGAAAGGATTTGTTAAGAGCCCCCACAGAAGAGTCGAAGTGTTACTGTTGGAGCTATTGAAGAGAAAGACAATTGAGTGTAGGAGTCAAGCAAGCTGTAAATTACACTTCAGCTTGTAGAGCTTGACATAGAAGTTGGGAAGGCTAGATGACTGCTGCTGTCAAATACTGCTTTTGCTGTTTGGGTATCCAGACACAGAATTAAAATTTAGAGAAGGAATCCATTACTCCAGTCATTCCTGTTCAGCCTTGTGTTGATCCATTGTGGGAACTCGGAGGGATAACCTAGGGGTATATTCCTCCCTTTCTTAGTGGCATCCAGTGCCAACTACTGCTCCTTTCTAATTCAGAGTGCCACGGTTCATATGGAATTGTATATTTTTCTCCTTTAGTTTCTGTTTTTAGGAGGCAGTTGGCTCTTGAAGAAAGAATGACTGTTGTTCCTGTAGAGCCAACCTCTCTTCTCATTGCTTGAATAGTATGCAAGGGGAAATCCTGGAGGTGGTGGGGTGGGTGAGTGTGTGTTAGTTAAATTTCCTTTGCAGTGTGGAAATTACAAAGATAAATTTATCCAAAGCAACTGTTGAACTGTTGGTCGCTGTTGTAGTGAGGGACAGCAGAGTAGAGCTCTTGCTGATTTGTCCATTTGAACTAATGAGCTAAGTTGATGCAGCCCAAGGTTGCCCTGACCAGAGCAGAGCTGGAATAGAACCTGGAAAGCTGTAACTAGAGCACAATTGAGGTAAAATATGAAATCAAAATAATCATTAGTGTAGGATATAAATTCTGTTCTTTTGTTAGAGTAACATTAACACAACCAACAAGGGAAAAAAGTAGAACTGAGTTCACAGTTCAGCAACATGTGAGAGATACGACGTTCGCTCTTAAACAGCTACTATCACGAGATTTGCTTTTCAGGTATTTTGATTAGAAAAGCAGGGAGTTAAGAAGGAAAGAAATTTGCAGGGGGAGAAAAGGCAGAAATAGCATTTGAATTTACTTTTTTTTTCTTGACCTTGTAGGTGCACACTTACGTCAACACTACTGGAGTACAAGAGGAAAGAAAAAATCGATCAAGTGTGCACGCGCCACTGGAATCAAAGCTTTCAAACACTGAAACAATGAAAGCGAAAGAAGATCAGATGTGTACTGATGACAGAGATGCTCAGGTTCTCCTGGAGCCTGAAGGAGTCAAGTTTGTTTTAGGACCAACACCTGTTCAAAGGCAGTTAATGGAAAGAGAGAAACTGGAGCAACTTGGAAGAGACCAAGTTAGCGGCAGCAGCACAAACAATACTGAATGGGACACTGGGTACGACAGTGATGAACGTAGAGAAACACCGTCTGGTAATAAATTGGTGTATGAAAATATAAATAGGTTATCAATCCCTAGTGCCTCAGGGGTCAGGAGAGGTCGTTTGACATCAACCAGTACCTCAGACACCCAGAACATTAACAACTCTGCTCAGAGGAGAACTGCGCTGTTGAACTATGAGAACTTGCCATCCTTGCCTCCTGTTTGGGAAGCCCACAAGCTGAGTAGAGATGAAGATGACAGTTTAGGACCAAAGACCCCATCTCTAAATGGCTACCACAATAACCTAGATCCAATGCATAATTATGTCAATACAGAGAATGTAACAGTACCAGCAAGTGCTCATAAAGTAGAATTTACGCGACGTCGGGACTGTACCCCAACAGTCTTTAACTTTGACATTAGGCGTCCAAGTTTAGAACACAGGCAGCTCAACTATATACAGGTTGACTTGGAAGGTGGTAGTGACTCCGACAACCCTCAGACTCCAAAAACCCCCACCACTCCACTTCCGCAAACTCCAACCAGGCGCACAGAGCTGTATGCTGTGATAGACATTGAAAGAACTGCTGCTATGTCAAGCTTGCAAAAAGCACTGCCCCGAGATGATGGTACTTCTAGAAAAACTAGACATAACAGTACTGACCTGCCTATGTGAGCCTGGGAAGCGTTAAATCATTTGCACCTTTTGTGAAGTTTATAGAATTGAAGATGCAAATACTTTGCATTTCTTAACACTAACGCCTTTTATAGACTAATAGAACTTTTTCTGCCTACTTCATGTACTTGTCTAACTAAAGGGAATTAATGTAGAGCAAGTATTCATTTAGGTAACACTATTTCATTCTACAGTAGTAGTAATTACTGCATAGCAGCATCACCACCTTTCACAGTGCCTCTTTAAATTGATTAGACTCCGAGTGACATGCCAGTTTTGAATTTATAAATATTCTGGTCTGGTGCCTATACTCGTTAATGACATTTATAACACTTTTTAAAGCCTCTTTTGATATGTGCATTATATTAGCAGGTAAACCTAATCTTTCAAAATACCTATCTTGCGTTCATTCCTCATTGAAGTGGCTCCTCCAGAATGAAATGTATGTTAATGCATTAACTCACTCGGTTTGACGTACACAAGATATATTGGTTCATCTCAAGGGGTATAAACACCACACCTTTTTTGTCCCTTTTTTTTTGGTTTGGTTTGGTTTTTGGTTTTTGGTTGGGGTTTTTTTTTTTGGTTGGTTTTTTTTTTTGTTTTGTTTTGTTGGTTTTTTTGGTTTTTTGTTTTTTTGGTTTTTTTAGACCACATGGACAAGAAGGCCTCTAATTCCTAAGTTTTCTTAACTTGTGTGATATTTGAGAGGTCACATCAAAGTTGGTTGCTCAGAGCTATGAATGCATCTAAACCCAGCCTTAAGCTCCTTCTGCTAGAAGAGAATTCAGAGTGGTGTATCAAGTTCCCTGTGAAATCTGACAATTTTAATCTCATTAGAGTTTGGGGGTTTTTGTGAAGGAATTCACAGGTTAGCTGTATGAATTAAGGCTCTCTTGTCCTTTCTTAGTTCAGTGTGCCTTCCTTTCTTTGCATTTGTGTGTTTCTTTTTTATCTGTTCCATAATGTCTTCTTTTAAAAGTCAGAATTTTGTACATAGCTTTAATTATTGTTCAGGGTCGTTATGTGTTTGTCTTACTCTCTGCATTTGACAAAGAAAGACTCTTGAAGGTCAAATGGTTTTCTTTGTCCAGTGTTCTACGTTTTTATGCCTGACAGAGATATCCCAGCTCTCCAGCAGCATGCATTATTGCACAACTGGAAAGGTTTATTATGCAGTTATTGTCTTCCTCTAACACATCAGTCACAGGTTACACGGGAGGCAGGGTACTGGACTTGATAGTTCTTTATAGAAAATTGTACATCCTAGCAATGTGCATCCATAGTTGATAGTATACTTTAATTTCGAAAGATACGTAGTAAATTATCTGAAGATAGTATTATCTATGAGCATACTTCTTTTCCTTTTGCAGTTGGTGAACTTGGTTTCAGTGATGGCTGCTCAGTGTAACAGGTACATCCAGGTAGAATGTTGTTTGTTGAATATGCCAGATGCGCCCTTAGCAGAAGTTTTAATGTTTGTTGTTTTTCTAATACTCTGAATAATTTTAGAATTCTGGCAGTCTTGCAGGTGCACCTTGGTACTAGCAGCCGAGGAGATTACTCTTGAGCCTGTGATTGCAAAGGAACTGACACTTCTGTGAACTGGTGTGATGTAAAATAACCCTTAAACTGTGAGCGAGAAAAACACATGCAAGAAAAGCCATTTGAAGATCTGTAAAATAAATAAGGGTCTTCATGCAATATTTGAATTCAAGTTTTATAACAAACAAACTACAATTATTTTCTGTCTTTTAAATTGGAGTGTGTTCCTATTCCTTTGTTAACTTTTTCTTTGGTCTTCTCTCACTTCAGTAGTGGCGGCACTAGTAGCACCTAAAATACATGGGTCTTGCCACACCACTAAGGGATATCAGGCAACCTTTACACTCTGACTGTCATTGCTCTTTACAGACTGTATGGTACTGAAATACCAGATGCACAAACAAAATAATTTGCAGAAGTACCAGATGGGAGTCATTGAGACCATTGTGAGGAACTTAAATGAGATTTTAAAAAAAAAAGCTTGTTAATTTCATGGTCAGCCTATGCATGCTCTTGTGATAGACGCACTGACTTCTGGGGAGACCTTGGTACTCAAGGAGGTAATGACTGCCTGGAGTGAAACATTTTACAGGTCTGCAGTGCTAGTGCTCCTTCACGTCTTTGCCATTGCCTCACCTTATGCCATGGACCACTCTTGGTCTATACTGAAGAGAAATTACCAGATTTTGCAAAATACATAGTAGGTTATTGCTACTGGCGTGATTCTGGTTCTTAGCTTGTAGCTCGCTCTAATTTGTGAGCTGAACTAATGCTTCAGCATGTGGTTTGAGGCAAACGTGTTTGATCTAACCAGCTGCCTAGAAATATTTGGTTCTCATCTGTAGGGTATAGGTGTTTCAGAAATACTAATTAATTGGACCTGTGAATAAACACCCCCATGGGCAGGGAGGCAATATTCTTAATTGACAAATAGGGAAATAGGTAGATCCGAAGTGACCTGCTGAAATGACAACCACCAACCACATCCCTCCTCAGTTCTGGTGTGGTGTCCTATGTGTTTATCCTGAATAGTCTTAGATACGAAGGATGCTCTGAGTAATTTTTTTTTTTAGGGTTACAAGTTTCACAGTAATTTATAGGAGGTGTTTTCTTAGCTCTGGTCCCCAGAATTGAGAACATATTGAGATTTCAACTTTCTGTAACAATTATATTAACAAGTCTGATGACATATTTTCCAGGACCATTTTTTTACCCTCTTAAATTTTACAGGTGGGATAATGCTTTCTTGTTTTGTGTACACTGCAAACATAGTGGGTAGTCCCCATTACCCATGCTACTCATCTTTAGCATTCCTTATTTTCTGCCCCTTGAAGTAGATGTAGTTGCAATGCACTTTACCCTTTGAGACTTGGTAAATAGTTTTTCAATTCAGTCTCTTTTCAAGGCTGTGATGTTAGGTTTAGTGTCTGTAATCTAGGATTCCGTTTTCAGCTGAAATCTCTCCACAGTATTTAGGTCATATTTATTTTGGGCCCACAGGTGTATAGACTGAGAAACTACAAATATGTAACCATTTTCTGTAGTAACCAAGACATGTTAAGTTTACATAAACTAGATCCTGCAAAAATGGCAGCATCTCCATCGGTTCTACTTTCCATCCATAACATGCAGTTGGCTGCTGCCCTTCAAGCACATTGGACAAGGGAAAGCCTTTAACTGTAGGTATTCCTTTAATGCAGTGATTTGCGAAAGACATACATTAGTGTATCTCTTAAACAAGGAAACTGAGTTGATAAAGATGAAACAGTGACCAAAAGTACATTATGAAGATTGTACTAGAAATACAGTTAGTTAGAATTTAATCCATTGGTTATATTGGGAAGATATTTGATTTTTTTCTCAAATTGATGTCAAGAGAAGGACCAATTTTTTTTAATTTTGTGGTGTTTCTTGATGATTCCATAAAAAAATATAAACCAGACCATTCTGAAAACCTTAATTCTCATTAGAACAGGTTTTGTTTCCCCCGATAAGTACGTTTCCAAGGGAATGTAACTGTGTTGAAGCACTATTCCTGTTCCTATCAAAAGTCTACAGAACTTTTATAGAAATGTTAAGTGTTCAAAAATACCTTTCATATCATAAACTGCTTAATTTCCCTTCTCCTCAAGATGTTTGGATATTTGTATGTGTGTTTACCCCTCTGACAAGGGTTTGGGTGTAGAAAGGGCCACAAAAAGGTGCAAGCTGTATGGAGTCCAAGCCAATGTCAAAAAAGGGCTGCTCTTCTGCAGGTGACAGACCAGCAGTTGATTTTGCTGGTTTTATAACAGCATGTATTGGCTCAAAATCTGGCTGTCCTTGCTTTTGTTTTATACTTAACCACTTCTCATTGAGACAGGGTCACGAGAGAGCAGATTGTCTTTCTTGGTGAAGCAAAAAAGCGAGTTCTGATTAATGTCATTTACTTCTTTAAGCATATAATGAGGTATCTGATTTGGACCTCTATTTCTAAGCAGTATTCTCCTCTTCGTGTAAGGTGGGATCAATGGTGAAATTCTGTTTCTGCACTGTACTAATTTATTTAATGGCTGCAAATAAGATGAAGCTGATTTAGTAGGAGCTAACTGTGGACTTAAATCTGAAATTCTCCTATTTCCCCTGAAGAAGTTTGGTCCTTCAGTGTGATAGATAGAATTAGGTATTTTTGGAATTTAGTAAGATCTTTCCCATCTTTTCCTTGTGGTAGCAATGCAGGCATTTATATTTGACAGTATTTACTTAATATAAACATAAGTTCATTTATGATATCTTTATTTTAAATTCATATACACTCCAAAAAAAGCCAGAAGAAATTCCACCACAAAAAACTGCGTTAAGATGGAGTCAAGGTTCCTGATGTCCTTCTTATAGAGCATGTACAAAAAAGATAGGAAGTCACCAGTTAAGATTCTTTTCGCAATCTTTAGGAATTACTTCCTCTTTTGGACAAGATAAGTGAATAAGGAAAAAAAACCCCTCAACTTAGCAGCTGTAACTCTGACCATGTATACATTATGTCTTGTGATACTGTGCTGTAAGGTATGTGACTAAGTCTTTCAGATGTCTTATGAGGATATTAGCCTAACATGGTGTTTACTCCAGATTAACGCAGTGTTTTGTTTGGAAATATGTAGGTGTACAGATAGAAATAGAATATGAGAGATAAAGTTACCTTTAAAATTGATGAAACAAGTGTTCGACATTTCTATATTTTTATATACTACAAAGGGCATTTTGAAAATTTTCTTGCAGTTTTAGTAATTATTTAGTGTGGTTATATACATATATTGTGACAATGTTTTCTGCTATATCCATTACTTCGGTGTAATTCTATTTTATGTAGCAAATATGTGAATATACAAAGGAGATTATGTAAGAAAGATGATTAAGAAATAGGCTCGAGCCCTTCAGAACAGAGACCGTCTTCCTCTGTGTCTGTAAAGTCCTTCATGCCTTGGGGTCCCAGCCACAGCTCACGTCTGAGACCCCTGGTGACCTAATTGCCAAGCAGTGAGCATGGAGGAGTGGCTCCTCTGCTTTCCACAAGAAGCCTTAGTACAAAAGGTGCCGCAAAACTCACCTTGCCACACGCTGGGGTGTGCTGTACGTGGTCATGCCCAATGCCATCTGCCAACAACCCAGAATGCCCAGAGTCCGTATCTCCTTTGCTTCAGTCCTTCCCTTTGGCAGTAGGAAAGGAAGTCTGAGGTAGAAGCTTTGATGTCATCAGAGAATCTTCCTTGTTTGCAGGGTGATCCTTGTGGAGCTTGTTCAGGTCTCGTGCAGTGTCCTTTGAAGCCGTATGTGTGATTTGCATTGACTTCAAGGGCCACTGGATGTGTTCCTGCAAGATCAAGTTCTGCTGATGTAACAGCTCTGTTACACCTGAAGACCTGGTTGGTCAAGTTCTTCAGGAATGGCCTAAAAATACTGTAAAAATATAAATATATTTAATAACATGTCCTGAAAAAAAAAATCCTATTTGTTGTGGTCAGAGTTCAGATTATTATGTGAATATTGATTTCTTAGTCATACTTGCATATATATTGCTTTAACTATTATGTATGAAAGAGGAAGTGATTCTGAAGTGTGTGAAAGATCAGGATTACACCTGTTTTGTAATGGTTGTGTTATTTAGGAATGGATGTCAGCAAATCTAACTCCATATTAATGCAGTTTTTTTGCATTAGAGTATGTGTGTATATCATACACCCACATTTTATATATAATATATTATATATTTGGTACTAACTTTGTATTTTCCCTGAAATTTTGCCAAATCTCGAACGCAGATGTTCTCACTTTGAAGACTTTGGTACTTAATAACTGAATGTATAAGAAATGCTCTGGTATGAAAGGAAAGATGTTGTCCGGTGTCCCGCAATACAGTCGTCTCAACCAGCAGGCCCGTTGCCTTTTTCACATCTCGCTTCGCTGCAGCATCATCACCTTTCGCCTCCTGACAAACAAACAGGCTGTGTTTTAAACTCAACTGCAGACCTGCCGTTACAGTACAGCTGGATACTGCGCTCGCACGAAAGCTGACTGGTAGTAGTGAGAATACAATAGTCACCAGTGTGCCACAAATGCATTTATTAAATGCAGAAATAGACACTTCTACAAAGGCCAAAACCTTATGTTGTATGTTCCTTTCTTGTCATTACATTGTATGATATTGTAAGATTATTGTATGTCCTAATTTGCATTATAAAATGTTTTTTCCTACTTCAAGGCATAAATATAGCAACTTTGTATAAAGGTAGCTTTCTAGATTTTTATTTCTTTTATATAAAAAAGTCTAAACAGTGGGAGTACCGTTGCCAAATTGTTTATAAAATTTCAGTTAACTTACCCTGTTCAGTGAATTTGTTTTTACAAACATTCCGTATTTCTTTTATGAAAAAAGTGATATTATACTATGCAGAAAGAGTGTATTTTTATGCCATTCCACATTAATCTTAAAAAAAAAAAAAACAAACTAATTTCACTTGTTTTAAGCTGTCATTACTGAGGAAGCTTACCAAATGCACATTTTTTTTAAATGTATCTGTATTATGACAACATTTCCCCTTTACCAGTGCCAACTTCATTTGGAAAACAAAAAAAAAAAGAGTAGCATGGCAATAAACTGTTGATTTTTACATGGAAAACGGTCTGTGGATTACTTCAGGATTTCCCAGTGTTGGTGTTGCTGTACTGTATTTTGTTAGTATAACATTTGTTGCTTTTCCTTAACTCATTGCTTCAGGTACCTGTCCCTCCACTTGTGTCCCACCCGTTACATGGTGGTTAAAAAAAGAGCCAGAACATGATGATTTAGAGTCTGAATTTTTCTCCAACCTTTTGTTTCACTTCTGCTGCTGTTCTGTCACATCTTTCTCAAGTATGTAGACTTAGATATTTTTTGTTGTTGTTACGGTAGTACTGTTGCTATCGACTACTGGCTGATGAATCATGTGCCAGCAATTCGAATGTGCTCCTTTCTCAGTTACGAAGAGCCTAAGATACCACAAAAACCCAATGGACTTTGCTGGGATAGTAATGATAAATTCAGAAACAAAGTAATAAGAACATACAAGGTTAAAGTCCTGTCCAGAGGGCCTCTCACTTTTTTCTGCGGATTATAAAACGTGATTTATCAAAATTCAGTATTTCCTTTTACTCCCTCCCAAGTCACCGTTTTAAGGCATGATGTTAATAATTGCTAGCCAACAAATGAACAAAACCCTAGAAACATTAGGAGATGTTTTGTTTTCAGAACCTTTTAAGAGACAACATGTTGGTTAGAAAACTTGGCTGAAAACTCAGTTCTCAAGGTTTTCATAGTTTTGCAGCTTTCCTAATGGGAATGGCTGCTTAGCAGGCTGTGACACTTAACATTTCCATAGTAAGGTGATACAGAGTTCAGTAGAAACTGGGGTTGGTTCTACCTGCATTTCAAACGGGAAGAAAGCTTCCCAGAGATGTTTGGTTGAAACGCTCCTGTGCACCTTTCCTGATGTGATAGTAGGTAAAATATATGCAGTTAGACAATTGCTAGCAATATAATCACTAAAACAATGCAACTGCTGTGATTCCAATTAAAATATGCATAAACCTCATGTTCTTGACCTAAGGATGCTTTGTTCTGAAATAAAATTTTGAAGCCAGCTCAAAATAGGTGGCATTGAACAGCCGAGCATTAAGGAACCAACCTTCCAGCTGTAGGTGCCTAGTGCCAGGATTTCCAGTAATGCTATAAACTGGCCTTGTTAAAATCCCTATACATAAATCACAGTCATACATCTGTTCATTCTCTGTTGGGAGCACCTGAAGAATTGGATTTTGTGAAGAGTCTCTCATTTCTTTCCTCCCACCCTCAGAATCGTAACTGCTCAGAGGTTTAAGAGACGGGCCTGAGTGAACTTAAACTCAAACTTGATGCTGTGATCAATGCCTCAGTTACCGGTCCCAGAGAAACCAGAGAACGGTTGCTGCTCTATTACTCCTCCTACATCGTTAATAGCTTGGCTATAAGCAGGAGGTCTCCATCTGAATTAAAGCGCTATCAGTAGATATGGAGACACATGGAGGTCTGGTTGGGAATTCACCCCTGAGCAACCAAGCCTGTGCTTCGCTGAGTTGTGCAGTGTGTCGAACAGTCTTTGGGGCTGAAACAAGCTCTGTTTCTTAACCTTGAAAGAGATGAGGGGATTTACAAAGTGTGGGTTTATGAAAACATTGAAGTGAGGGACATTTTCTTTTTTCCTTCACTTATTCACAGTGCGACTAAAAATTGCCATTAACACAACAGAGGTGAGAGCACTGTGCAGCCGGAAGCGAGAGGCAGGAACACGGTAGTGCTGCTTCTCAGCTCTTCCTATTCTGGTGTTGCTGCTTTTACACGTTAAAACTCACAGCTTAGCAATAGGCAAAAGCCCCTTAAACCAAACTTACAGGTTTGCTGTAGTAAGTTTTTCTATAAGAATTTGACCTTCCAAAGGCCACAATTAATTCTCGAGGCACTTTAAAATCTCTTTTTTTCTTTTCCCAGCTCCCACCTTGGTAGCAGCAAATGTGAATTAAAATGAATCATTAGTTCAGTGCACATCTTTATGAATGCTCTAATTCTGAGATAAAAGCACTTAATATTGTTTTAGTTAGATGTTAGCCCTAGCCAAAACATAAGATGTTTTTGTACATAACCATGAGGAAAACTGAAGATGTTAGAATTCAGTTAGCACTCCCGTTTTCAGAACAAGGTTGCGGAGACCGGGGAGGGGGAGAACAAACATACCTAACAAAGCAAAAAGCCCAAAGAACACAAGCGAAATACTGGCAAGGTGTTCACATACTTAAAACCAAAGATAGATGTGAAAGCAGAGATTTGCTGCCTTCAATGAGGTAGGTACCTACTGTCTTTGGCCAGTTTGAATCTAGAACAAACAGATTTGTGTATATCCCGAGAGATTTGTATCTGGCAGCAGGAAGAGGAATAGCAGCTGGAATTAATTCTTGAGGAACAAACCATACAAACCAATTCACTTTTTTTTTTTTTTTTTTCTTCTATCTGTGACCAGGTAACTAGGGGGCTTTCTGTGTGGAGGAAAAGCAGCAACAGAAAAAGGCTTGGATGTGGTCTGTGTTTGCTGAGCTACCAAGAGACTAGTTACCAATTTTTTAATACTGGAATGAACTGTAGAATCACAGAATGGTTTTGTTTGGAAGGGACTTTAAAGACCATGCAGTCCCAACCCCCTGCCATGGGCAGGGACACCTTCCATTAGACCAGGCTGCTCCAAGCCCTGTCCAACCTGGTCTTGAACACTGCCAGGGATGGGGCAGCCGCAGCTTCTCTGGGCAACCTGTGCCAGTGTCTCACCACCCTCACAGCAAGAACTTCCTAATATCTAACCTAAATCTGCCCCTTTCAGTTTTAAGCCCCTTGTCCTGTCACTACACGCCCTTGTAAAAAGAATGTGTCAAGAGGGATTGCACTGGGGTTGTCTCCCATTCACTACTTTTAGTTGGTGATCTGCATGGTATACCAGCAGACACCAGGACACTGGCAAGTGCACTGGAAGCCAGGAACCGTTCATTTAAAATACTTTTGACCAGTTTGAGAACTGACTTCCGTGAGTACGATGAAATCAAACTGTGAAATTCAACCTTCAACCTCCTTTGCAGGGGCAGAAATAACTCTGTATAGAAATACAGTGCCCAGACGGCAGCTCTGCGGAGAAAGACCGGCGCGCTGCGGGGCGCTGCCGGGCGAGCCCCTGTCAGGTGCCGCCGCACGAGAGGCGGCGTTACACAGCGCGGGGGGGGGCGGCAGCGGGGCTCCGAGTCCCGTGAGTCCTGGGAAAACCCGGAGAGCCCCCGCCGCGGAGCCGGGGCCGCCTCCTCCTGAGGGAGGGCGGGGGCGGACGGGACTGCGGCTCCCAGCGGGCCGCGCGCCGCCGGAACCGCCGGCTCCTCTGACGCCAGTTCCGGCGGGAGCTCGTGAGCGCTGCGTGTCCGCGCGCTGGTTCTGTGGTGGAGGCGGCGGTTGGCGGGGTCCCGGTCGGCGGCAGCACCGGCACCATGGTGAGCCCGCGGCGTGGCGGCGCTTCGGCCCGCCCGGTGCTGCGCGGCCCTGCGCGGCCGGGCAGGGCGGCGGCCGCGCTCCCCGCAGACACGCGTGCGAGGGCCCGGCGGCCGCGCCCCTCTCCCGCGCTTTGTCCGGCGGCGGCGGCGCTCGTTTTGCGGCGGCCTCGCGCCCTGCCCGCGCGGGGAGGGAGGAGGGGAGGCGGCGGCGTGTTGGGCCTGGAACGTTCTAGAGCGCTCGCGAGGAGGGCCCGTGAGGGCGCGGCCGGGCCGGCGTGGGGGGGGTGGTGCAGGTCGGGCCGCGGTTGGCGCCGCCCCTCCCCATGGCCCCGCAGGAGGGGCTCCGAGCCCGCCCGCGGCGCGGGTGGCGCCGTGCAGGCCGCTGCTTCTGCCCCGCGTGTCCCTGGAAGCCCTGAGAGGCAGCACCGAGGCCCCGAGCGTGGGCGGCCGCTCTCGATGCCCGACCGAGTGCTGCCCTCCCGCTGTGTGAGGCCGCCTACCGCGGCAGCCTCTTGGTTTTTGTTGTCAAAGCAGTGATGTAACGGTCACTTAGCGTAGCAAAAGTGGTGAGCTGGCTGCGCAGCAAAGCAAAAAGTCACCGAACTCTGTTAAGAAGGTTGTAACGTTTGTTCTTTTAGGATTTGATCCTAATTCAGTTAAGGCCTTGAGTTCTTTGCAACTGTTGGTGTTTAAAGGAATATATTCATTACTGCTGTAATTAATTTGCATGAGAATGCAAGAAAATGATTAGGGCTCAACAAAAATACTAAAATACTAAAGACCTGATGTGGTTAGTTAACTAGATTCTTTTAGGTTCTGCTCGTGGTGCCTGTCTTTGGGTTGAGTCGAACAGCCGCGCAGAACAGCAGGGCCATGAAGTAAGGGTCTGGTAACAGCCTTCCAGGCTCCTAGACCTTACCAGGGAATATGATGTGCAGTCTGTAAGAGCACATTGCAGTCGGTCTTGAAATCAATTTATGTGATTGAGATTGCAAGGTAGATTTTAAAGAGTCAAGATGACTTTATCCTGGATATACCTTTTATCAAGACCAGATGGGGTATAGAAATAAATAATTTCAGTAATTGTTTAGATTGTTGAGGGATTTTTTTCTAAAATGCATAGTGTTATTAAAGCTAAAGGAATATTCTTATGTTAACTTTGCTTTAGGCATCCCTTTCCCTTGCTCCTGTGAACATTTTCAAGGCAGGTGCAGATGAAGAAAAGGCAGAAACAGCTCGGCTGGTAAGTTTAAGTCTCTGAGAAACTGGTAACATTTGGGGTAGTCTTGTCTACTGTTAAATGTGCTTTCAGTTTATGGTGATGTGGAACTTCATCTTTCTCTTACTGTTTTTTCTTGTATGTCTATGAACAGAAGGAAGGAGGAGTGTTGTTCATGCTAACAATTAGAGAAGCTCCTCATAGTTGTTCAAAAACTAAGTAACTCTAGCTCGGAAGGTTGATGTTCATTGAGAGGCATTTTTTTTTGCCTGTGAGACAGGCTTTTATGGTTTCTGTGATAATTCAGTGTATTTGATCAGTTATCAAAATGCATCAGTTCAAGAAACTTCGCCCCAGGCTCTGCTGAAAGAAGTGTGGCTGTGGAAGGGTTGGGTTAAGATGTCCCCTTGCAAGTTATGGGCTAGCATATAATTCTTGTGTTAAAGTAGAAATAAATCATTCTCTCAGGTATATTTGCTTTCATTTCAGTCATCGTTTGTTGGTGCCATTGCTATCGGTGACCTGGTCAAGAGCACTCTGGGGCCTAAAGGCATGGTAAGATAGCTGCAAGTTCTCAGTAGTTACACCTGTTAATTTACTTTTAATAGTTGCAGTACGTTTTCAAGCGCTGTTCTAAATCTGGCATCTTGTAGGACAAGATTCTTCTAAGTACTGGGAGAGTTAGCACAGTAACAGTTACCAATGATGGTGCAACCATCCTGAAAGCGATTGGAGTTGACAACCCAGCTGCCAAGGTCTTGGTTGGTGAGTTTTTAATGGCTTGTCATTGCAGTACTTGGTGTTTTTTCATTTGTAACTTTGTTATTGCAGTTTTTGTTTGTGCTTAGAACTAACTTTTTTTAAATAATGTGAAAAATTGAAGCGGGGCGGGGGGGGAGAGGCAGAATTCCGGAAGTAAGGAAGCCAAGGTGTTGCAAGAGTTGTGGAACTCTGCAAAAGTAAAATTGAGGTGTGTGCTGCTCTTGCAAAACTGTTCTGGTATCTTCTTGTTTTCCCTCAGCCCTCATTAGTCCCAAGAGTCAGAGGGACAAGACAACTGTGTGTCCCTCTTTTTTCACTGAGAAAATTTGGAACAGAAATCTACGGGGGTACAGAGAGTCTCTCAGGTTCTCCCGATTTAAATCTCTTTTTATCACTTAATCAACACTGTACTCTGGACAGAGTTAACCTTAGTGATAAACTGTCTTAGTGTGCCAGTGGTCCAGTTTTAGTGTCAAACAGGACACTGAACAATTCAGTGTCCAGTTTCTTAATGGTTTCATGTTTGCTGGTCCTTCTGTGTCAGCAGTTCATGCAGCATACATGGCTGTTATATTCTCTGATCCAGTATGGATACTCTAGAGCTTGTATCCGACCTTGCTTCCTTTTTATGATCATTTTTAAGAATGGGGAGAGAGGGGAGTAGCTCTTGACCATTACCAGGCTGGAACTGGTATATAGCTTGCGGATAAAGAGGAGGAATTGGGAGGATGCTGAATTTGATATGCACAGGTTTTTCTGTGACTTAGAGTGACCTTTTTAAACTATCAAAGAATAAAATTCTCTTTTCTTCTCCAAACGCGAAGTAAAAATAATTGTATGTGAAGCTGGTATTAGTGAGTGTGGTATTTTGAATGAAAACATTACTGCAGAGTTTTCCTTCTTTAGATATGTCAAAGGTTCAAGATGATGAAGTTGGTGATGGAACTACGTCTGTCACGGTGTTGGCAGCTGAATTACTGAGGGTGACGTATTACAGTTTTTCAGATGTGTTTCTGTTTGGCAGTGTGCTCCTGTGGTATTAATGCAAGGTGTGGTGGTTGATGTTTATGAAGAGGGCTCTGAAAGTATAGGAATACCTTGCTCCATTGCCATTGAAGTTGATAGGGGAAAAAACCCAATCTAGGTATTGTGTCATCAAATATATATAAAAAAATATTTTAAACTATATTCCTTATATTACCATTTACAAATTCACTAGTATTTTAATTTGGTACATTTTAGAAAATTATTCTCTCTTCCTTTATTATGTAAGTGAAACAGAGAAGTATCTCTCGTGAGTCGCTTCTTGGATGTTGCATTGAGCAGCATGCAGCACTGCTTAGTTGTAACATTCAGGCCTCTGAAATCCTTCTCCATAACATCTTGGGGGGGGGAAGGCATGTTAAATTCTGTTCTTGTATGCACAAGACCTGAATTCATGCTGTTCCTTTAAACTCTGCATGGTTTTTATATTTACGTAAGAGCTTATACTGCCAAACTCTAAATCTGAAATTACTATGAAAGAGACTTCAGAAGTGAGGAATTCTTGTTAGCAGAGCTGTGCCAGTAAATCTAATCATCTCAGATCCAGGAGCTGTGATCAAAAGCATCTGAGAAATGATCTGTCAGTTTGCCAAGTTCCTCTCAAAAAGGGAGTTTGAAGATGTTTGTTTTTCCAACTATACTTTAAGTTGCAGCTTTAAGCGAACAAGAAACTGATCTCAAACATGAAGCTAAAGATAGCTATTTTGAAGTCTATGGTTGGTTTTTTTCATTAATCAAAATTTCTTGACAGTATTCCAAGGGCAGATTGTATTTGCCTAGATTGGAAAAAAAGCCGCCAGTAGGGTGACTTTAATTTCATTGTTACCAGCTCTCTGGTTTTCACTGCCATTCAGAATTTTCGTATTACTTGGAAATGTCTTTCATAGTTAATGTAAGTGTACCTTGGGGAAAAAACCTGATTATTTCTTTCGTTTAAATAGGAGGCAGAATTACTGATTGCAAAGAAGATTCATCCTCAGACCATTATTGCAGGCTGGAGAGCAGCCACGAAAGCTTCAAGAGAGGCACTTTTGAAAGCAGCTGTGGATCATGGGTTAGTAATGTACATTTGCTGTAGGTCTTTTTAAACCGGTCAGGACTAAAACATCAGTAAGAATTATATACCACTGGGAAGTTCTTCGCTCTCTTTTAAGTAGTGTAAAGGCTGACTTTATAAATTTTAACAGTTAAAGGCTTCTTTTTTTTTGTTTCTCTTGATAAACTGCAGAGGCTTTATGAAATGATTTAAAATTAGTTACAATATGCAGAAACAAAATACAAGGAATAAGTTGCTCCCTAGAACAAAAATCTGAGCTGTTATTTCAGATTTCATACTCTGATTTTAAATGTAACTGTTTTCTTTACCCAATACTTTGAGAGTACAGATTTTCTAAAGCTGAATGCAAAGGTTCTCCTAGTTGAACTTTCAAGTTTAAGGTTGTATTCTGGGGCACTGGTGGGATTCTGGGTATCATTTCTCAAAATGGAACACAGTGCACATAAACACAGGCAAGAGGAAGCAGAGAGAGACTCGCAGTGGTAGGTTAACAATAGTTAAAGCTTTCAGACTTTCCACTTTAACTGTACTGCCTTTATTTTAGTGATGATGAAGTGAAGTTCCGCGAAGATTTGATGAACATTGCAGGAACGACCCTTTCATCCAAATTACTTACTCATCATAAAGATCACTTTGTCAAGTTGGCTGTGGAAGCTGTCCTTAGGTTGAAAGGTTCTGGTAATTTGGAGGCTATCCACGTCATTAAGAAACTTGGTGGAAGTTTGGCTGATTCCTACTTAGATGAGGGTAAGTCTGTGTGTTGGCTGTAAGCATGCTTGAGAAATGAAGCTGTTAATAGTTACGCATCTCTACACAAATTTGTTCTAGGAAACATTGCTGTGTTATTATTAAATTGAATAGTAAATATGAGGGGTTTTTGTAATAATTTAAATTAATTGTTCTCCTTTTTAAATTTGAAGTCTTACAAGGCCTTTCTGTTACTACAGGCTTTTTACTTGATAAGAAGATTGGTGTAAATCAGCCAAAAAGAATTGAAAATGCAAAGATTCTTATTGCAAATACTGGTATGGATACAGACAAGATTAAGGTATGGGACTCAACTACTGTTGTGAAACAATGTTTTTGTAAATTGACTTTATTTTTAGACTGAATTCTTTGTTTTCTTTGGTTTAGATTTTTGGCTCTCGCGTTAGAGTGGACTCTGCAGCAAAAGTGGCAGAAATAGAACAGGCAGAAAAAGAAAAAATGAAGGAGAAGGTCGAGAGTATTCTGAAGCATGGAATAAACTGCTTTATTAACAGGTATGTCCTTTCTTGGAAAAAGGTGAGAGTTACAAAGTTGTAAGAGTGGCACTGTTTTCCACAGAAGCAAAAATTTACTCTTTCAAGACATGGTGCATCTTAAAACTCACCTTCTAAATTTGTGTTAAACATCTGTAAGAACCACTGACAGACTGATGAATCTTAGAGCCCCTCCGTCTATGTCATGTTTCACATACATTGCGTTCTACCTTGGGCAAAATGAGTACTTTGTCCACTGAACATGGTACACGTGCAGAGTCCTAGAGTCAGGAGCCCTGTTGGCAAACTGATGGAAGAATCCTTTGAAGTATTCAGAAAATCCTTAGCTCCACTGCTGCTATCCAGTGTGCTTGGGACACTGGTGGTTGCCCTAAGGAAGCTCAGGTAGCATTAATCACTGAAGCCAGGTTAGTGGTGCTGCAATTAGATTGACTTTTGGCGTTCAAATATGTTCCCTGATAAAATTGACTTCTTATAGGCATGCTGTAGATCCACATCACATCAGATACTGTAAATGTTAGTCAAACACCCCTGAGGAGACGTGTGACAAAGGCCAAGGTCATATGGATCCGGGGTGGGAGGTGTCTTCTCTGCATATACCCAGCAGTGCCAATTGTCGCTTTTGAAGATAGATTAGAAACACCTTTCTTGCTGCAGATCACCTCTCCCAGCTTCTGCTGGATTTCTGCAGCACTTGGTCTTTAATTTGGAAGGGAAGAATGATTTGGCGTAGCACTCCTGAATGGTCATTGACCATTCAGCTTTAGACAGCTACTTTGTTGAGATGGGGATGTGTATTAATAAGGAAGTACATACTCTTCTCCGTGGTCTGCTATTTGTATATGTTACAAGACTGGCCATTGGTTGTTCACAGATTTGTAAACTGTTTGGATTTTGTATTGGTGAAGGAATTAAAAGACATTACTTCACATATTGTTCTAGTGCACCCTGCTAGAATAGGTAGTCAAGTGCCCAGCAGGCACTTAGGATCAAAGGTCTTAGTATTTAAAGTGTCCTTGTGCTTAGTGTGATAGCGTGTCTTCAGGGGAAGGGTATTTCAAAGAGCTATGAGGTTTGATTTTTTTAAATTTTTCTTTTTTTTTTAAGCTTTGTCTATTTTCCTGTCAATGCATTTGCTTCTGTGTGGTGTAACATTCCATGTGTGGTAGGTGTCTCACATGCTGACTGCTTTTGTAGTTTTCAGAAACCCGTTGCATGTCCATGCTACTGAGAATCGGGTGTCCTTTTGTTACTCTGGTTTTGTTCCATGTGTAATGGGAAGATGTGCCTGTGTTCTAATTGTAGACAGTTGATTTACAACTACCCTGAACAGCTCTTTGGAGCTGCTGGCGTCATGGCTATTGAACATGCAGACTTTGCTGGTGTTGAACGTCTGGCTCTTGTTACAGGTATGTAGAGTATCTTGTATGAAGCTTGAAGGGGCACATTATTTGTTTGATCTTTAGTAAATGTTAATGTGTGATCACCTAATTGTATTTTTTGCTATTAAGCAGATTTGTGAATATGAAAAGTACTCCAAATAAGCATTATTTTACAGAGCTTTAAATACAATACAAAATTGGGCGTAAGTAACTTTGAAATTACTTTGATTTATCAACTGCTGTATAACTCAGTATTTTTTTCAGAAGCAGGTAACTCAGTGTCTAACTTTAGTATGTTATACTTCATGCATAAACTAACTGTTTTGATTCTGGATCCTTCCTGCATAGTGATTTAAACGTACTTTTTTTTTCCTCCAGTAACTGTGAATAAAGGATCATAATGCGAACTGTAGAATATGATTTATCCAGTTAGTAGTGCCAGTTGGTAATTTTCTTTCATGTTTTAAAAATATTCTCAGTTAAGTCCCTGCTTGATAAGCTTCTGAAATACTTGTTTTCTAGGGAAAAGATGAAACTTAGCAATAGAAAGAATAAGATGAATCCACTATTAATGAATACCATCTGGTTATAAATGGCTGTTGTTTGATTGTGATAATAGTCATCACAACAAATTTAACAATTTTTTGATTGTTAAAAATACGGGCCTGAGTCATCATCTTGAGGTGAACACAAATAAGCTCGGTATTTTTGGTAGTGGTCAGTGTAAATGTGATTCTGATAACCAATGAAAATGAAACATCTGGAATGCTACAGATGATTCTCGTTGCTGAAGTTAGAGATTGTTAATTGGAATGTTACTAAAAAGCTTATTGTGAAAATCTTCATGAGAATGGAGAGCTTGGTTTGCAGGGAGAAAGGAAAATATGCTGACGTGTTTAGCTTAGCAAAGCTGAAGTAGCAATTGTGTGTAACTGTCTGAGGACTCACTGACGCAGGCAGACGCTTGATTGAGAGGAATGTTGCTTATGTTCCAGAACAAAGTCAAAGCAAATTTTGTAGGCAGAACAAATGGACCATATCAGACCACACTGGATCAAATGTATAGCTGAAAAAAATAGATAGGCTTTTAGTAAGCACAGACTCTACTACAAATCTTGTCTTCCCTTGTACTGCTACAGCTACAGCAGTGCTGCAAGCCACTGTGGAATAATTGAGCATAGATTGGGAGCGCATACATGTAAATGGTTTTTTAATAGGAAGAGCAAAGTACTAGAACAATATTCTGTTCAGAGGCATTTTAGTCTTTGTAATACCAGTTTTGTTTACAATACAGGAGTTACAAATAGTGCACAATATTGCTGCTACAACACTGCATGAAACTCAGTTCAGGAAAGTGGTGGCCAATGGTTCTCAGCCATGATCAGACAGGCAAAATGAATACTGGCACAAGCTCAAGTTTAAGAACATAACAAACTTGATACAGTATTTTATAAATACTACATCAGTAAATGCTATTAAAACTTTAAACAGATTGCCATGTTAATACTCGCAAAGATCAACGTTTAGTCTCTTACCCAGACAGAACTCAAAAGCATTCCAACTATTATAGTTTTTCTGATGTGAAACAAAATACTGGTTTGTTAAGGAAGTGGAAGGTTTCTGGTACCGTATGCTGACACTGGAAAAATTTGGCTTATCAGTATTATTAATTTAAACTGGGAGGGGAGGAGAGGCAATTTTGAAGGGTGTTTTGTTTGTTTGCTTGTTTTCATAACCGCTCATGCCCCCTTGGTTAAATCTTGCCCGAATGGATGTTTTCATCATGAGCTTTAACTTATATATGGTCTTACATTTGTAGGTGGTGAAATTGCATCAACCTTTGATCACCCTGAGCTAGTAAAACTAGGAAGCTGCAAGCTTATTGAGGAAGTCATGATTGGAGAAGATAAGCTCATTCATTTCTCTGGAGTGGCAATGGGTAAGTGTTTTACCACTGATGCGATAGTATAGCGTACATAATTTCATTCTGCCTGTGAAATGTCATCTTGCCTCCTTTTTCCCCCAAAATTGATCTGTGTAAAACTTGACTGCAGTGATAACAAAACTGTTACAAATGCTTTGCAGTAGCCTCTTTTTTTGTGTGTTGGTTTGTTTTGATTTTTTTAATCTTTTTGCATTTGTACTTTTTAGGTGAAGCTTGCACCATAGTTTTGCGTGGAGCAACACAGCAGATTCTAGATGAAGCAGAGAGGTCTTTGCACGATGCTCTCTGTGTTCTTGCCCAGACCGTGAAGGACACTAGAACTGTGTACGGTGGAGGTGAATATTAGATTCTTTCTTTGTGATATACATTTTGTAATACTGTTCAATTCAGACATCAACATCTGTGTGTCTTTAATGACTAGGTTGTTCAGAGATGCTGATGGCTAATGCTGTTGCAGAACTTGCCATCAGAACACCTGGCAAAGAGTCTGTTGCAATGGAATCCTTTGCTAAAGCCTTACGAATGGTAAGTTTGTTCAGTCAGATTGCTTGGATTAATAGATACAAAGTTTCATGAATTTACTAACTTCTGACATCAGATAGTTGTTTCTCTTTCAAAGTTTTGGTTGTCTAAAAGTAAAAAAGTGAAATTTAGCAACACAACTTGGATGAACAAATGGGAAAACTTACTGTTTTCTCTCTTAGAAAATAAGTATTGGTGTGTTAATAATGCTGCATGTTACAGAATTCTGAATGTTTAATGCTAGCGCTTTTCTAAGTGGTTCTTGCTTCTCTTAACCTGCAAGGTTAAAAGTGCAGCAGAAATAGCACATAAAAATCTCAGCTTATTCAGTTGGCAACTGATGTATGAAAGAGCAGCTTTTCAATTCTATTGATACTCTAGTGCTATTTGATTGTATTCATGCTCTAGCACTATCTAGAAGTTTCTAGACTTGCATTGGAGTTCACTCTTTACTTCCCAGTAAGATGCATCACAAGAAATGTTTATAGAATATTACTGTGCTAACAGACTGTCAATTTGAGGGGAAAAAAATGCCTTCCTGTTAGTTAATTTAAGGAAAGCTTTTCTTAGGAAATGAAAGACCATAGGAAAACATTTCTGCAAGAAAATTAAAGAGCATGGTAAGACTTGGCGTTACTTCTTGACAGCACCTGCAGTTTGCACTACTGTCACTTACAGAGTGAACAGAATGATCAGGTGGTGAATGCTTAGCAGCAAGCTCATGTTCTTAAAATGAAACCATTTCTCCAGTTGTAGTCTGAAATAGACAGATTTCTTTCTCCCCATGTAAAAAGAACTGAAAAATCTGCTAACATGATTCTGTCCTCTCAGATACTCTCTTATAACAAGGTTTTAAGCAAAATCCTTAGAAAAATAGTTTGCTTTTTTTCTTCTGATCACTGGAATACATCTGCCATGAAACTTCCTCTTCTTGAAAGTGAACAGTAAGCTAGTAATATCAAAGTATGTTTCATGTTTACTAGGGATCAGTCCCTGCATGAGTTAAAAACAACCTGTGTTTATTCCCATAGATCCCAACAATAATAGCTGATAATGCTGGCTATGACAGTGCAGATTTGGTTGCTCAGCTCAGAGCTGCTCACAGTGAAGGGAAGACTACTTATGGACTTGGTAAGGGGCATCACTTCTGTTACTGGACTGCTGCTTGGGAGGGCAATGAGGCTTATTAAACTTGCTCACATCTAATTGTCATTGATACATTCAGCTGGAAGTACGCTGATTGCTGTTTGCTTTGCACAGAATGTAGGCTGCAGTGTTACAGTTCTTTATTGTTCTACCAAGCTTTTCACAATAGAGTGAAATGCTTTGTTTTTCAAGGGGATGGGTTCCACCTGTAAAAAAGTCTTTCCTCACTTCAATTGAGTGTGGTTAGATGAAGCTTAAAAAGAAAGGTATTGATTTAAAACCAATTTTTTTTTTTTTTTTAATTGCAATATGTTAGGCTTAAAGTAAAAGACTTTAATATTTTCCTTACTCTTAATGTCGTTCATTTGAGCAGGTAAGTTACCATACTGTCAGCTTCCTTGTAATTTCCTTAGAAAGCCTACACATTAAAAACAAACAGACAAACAAGCTCTTAATGTGTCTCTCCTTCCAGATATGAAAGAGGGTACCATTGGAGACATGGCAGCCTTGGGAGTAACAGAAAGTTTCCAAGTCAAGAGACAAGTTTTGCTGAGCGCAGCTGAAGCAGCAGAAATGATTCTTCGTGTAGATGACATTATTAAAGCAGCACCGAGGTATGATCAGAGTATCTACATGGTCAGTTACAGAGGTACAGAGCAACCTCCTCCTGTGGAAGAGGAATTGCAGAAAAGTCTTATCCTAGAAATATTGGCGTTTGTAATGAAGACTGACATCTGGCATGCTAACGTTCATGTTACATGAGGGGTTTTTTTGTGTTAGCACTATAAACAGGCCCTTTGAGCCATCAGTGCACTTAAATTAGCATTCCTGAGTAGTGCCTAGGTAATCTTGGGTCACCAGCTACTCATGTGCCATAGATAGCGCTAAAACATTTGCAGAAGTGGCTGACTAAAATGTAGGGGATCATGCTGCTTTTCTTTTTTCTTTAGGCAAGAATCACAGTGAAATGACTAGCTGCTTCTAAAGTAGAATCTGTGGCTAAAACAAAAGCACATTTGTTAAAGTTCAGGAAGAAATGTCCCTTGTAGGCAGGTTATCCCATGCATGCCTGCTCCCAGGTGGTTTGCACTGCTTTGTGAATTGCAGGGGATTTTTACTGTGGTCAGAGGTGGTGTATTAGCTTTGAGATGATGCTGTCTTTTGTGCTGTGAGATAAGCACTGAATACAAAATACCAGCTTAAAAATAAGGGTGGGTGGGGAGGCTGGTGGACATCAGTGTGTGTGAGCAATTTTCTGATTTCTCTTTTTTTCTCCCCAGAAAACGCGTACCAGACAATCGCCCATGTTAAATTTTCTCCAGTACCAGATGAACACAGTGAGGATGTGTGGACCAGATCTCACCTAGTAGCTTTTTTTTAATGATCTATTTTCTGTGAGGTTGTGGAACAGAAGCTTGAAAAGAGCGGATCTCCATCAATGGCATGAAATAACTGACTTCAGTTGGTTTTAACTTATTTCGGTTTCTATGTGTTGTGGGGAAGAATTCGCTTTCAAGTAAATCAGGGGTTTTATACAACCCTCTTTCCTTCTGTTCCTCTCCTGGTTCCACTTAAAATACACCAAAATAAATAAAAATTCATATTCATCGAGTTGTCTTTGTGTAGAAGCAAGAAGGGCAGCTCCCTTCGGACAGCTGCAGTGCACACCCTCGGTCCTCAGATGCTTCAGGCATCAGCACAAAGGGTAACCAACCACTTGGGCTGCTGTAGCTCACTGGTTCAGGTTGGCCTGGTGCGTTCAGTGAGAGCAGTTTATTCCAGTCCTGTCTGTAGAGGCTTTCAGTTGGAATCCTAGGAATAGTCTCTGAAGTTAAATGCTACCTTTTTCTGGTGATACTGGAGGATTACTCATTTTTTGATGATGAAAGAAAGAGGAAAAAGCTGAAGAAGAACTTAGTGCCCAAAACTCCAGTTTAAGGGGTTTTACAGCTTTTTACACTACAAATTTTATATGGGTAGGAGTTCTGCTGAGGGGAAGGTAGAGTTTGGGAGAGATGACCAAATATTCTGTGTGTTTAACTGTGAAGTACTGAACTTGGGCCAACTTTACAAACCCTTGATGAGAGGGTGGTTGGTGGCGAGTGTGCCAGGCTGCATTGCGCTCCTTGCCCGCCCTCCCCTTGTCATGTCTACTGTAGCCTATCTTTATATTCCCTTTCCTATTCCAGTGGTTGCTGCAAGAAGACAACATGTTTTTTAATTGGACTAGTTTCTTCATGCTCAGGTCATGAAGAAGTCCTTGATGCCTGCAGCACATTCGCAGCAGCTGGAAGCAGGGACAAGCAGAGGCACTCACTGTCTGTGTGGGAGCCCCAAGAGCTGAGCCACCAGTGACCCTGCTGGCCCTGCAAGCACAATGCGGTGCCCTGCCAGACAACAGGGCTGCTCGCCAAAGGAGCAAGAGTACTTTCTTGATTTCAAATTGTCTGTGCAAGCATTTTTCTCATTAGGTTTTCTAAACCAGAAGAGACTCTTGCTTACAGAATGCTCCTCCAAACATTTAAACTGATCAGATCTCCGAAAGTGCCAATACTGTGTCAGGAGTGCTGTGTTAAAATACAACCACTGACGAGCAGGTGAAAGCACCTTCTTGCCCACCCCCTCAGACAAGTAAAGCACCAGGTCAGTTCCATAGGAAATAAACCATTGAACTTGGATGTTAAAAAAGCCCGAAATACTTGTCCTGCTGAATAATTTTCTATTGTGGGAAGAAACAGGTTAGATAAAGAATTTGGAAAGAGAGAATTTGGTTAATTCCAAAGAAGGCTGTTTTAACTCACCGAGATGTTAGTATACTTTGTTTAATTTGGCTGCATGCTACAGGGGTGCCAGCCAGATCTAAATTCAGACTTCATTTAACAAGACAGCAAGTGCTAGCAGAGTCTGTGTGTTTCCAGATCATTTTTCAAGCATGTAAATGACATTAAGCAGTCACGAACTGGCACTGACTCAAACCTGTTCTGGGAAGCCAACTGCTGCTGCTGCAGGCTGCGCTGATGAGACAGTTCCACTTGACGAGTGAGGCAGAGAGAGAAGTGGCTGTTCTGTGCTGCCACGGGCTCCCCACCCTCTTCAAAAGCTGTCTTTTACCAAACTCAGTGGTCTGTGCTGTGGAATCAAAAGCTGAAAATGTCATTTTGAGTCAGATTTCTGCGTTACACAATGAAAGCAAAACATACTTAAGAAAGAGTTCAGTGCATTTTGAAGGGGATCTGAACTGGTAGGAGTTACAAGCTGGAGAAATACCCAGCTGAAATTAACAGAGTGAAGTTTGCCTCAGCTTCAAATTCTGTGCGAGCCTGTAGCAGCAGGCTCCCAGCCCAGGGCTTCATTCATGCAAGTTTACCTTTGCAGCTCTTGTGGTGGTTCTGTTTTAGTCAGGCTTTGATTTTCTTCTTTGCTACTGCATGAGAACTCGGTGTGTAAAGCTGCCCTTAATGGCAGTGTTGTTGGTAACAGAAACTAGCAGCAAAGCCTGTTGCTTTCCTCACCATCGTTTAAAAAGCTGCTTGGCAATAACAAAACAAGGGTGGCTGCAAATTTTCCAGGAAGAAGGCGGCAGCGGTAAGAGGAGAGCTCGCGGCTACATCCGCGCTGTTTCCTTGATAGCGCAGCCAGGGTTCTGCTGCCGCTTCCCACGCGGCAGAGAGGGAAACCTTCAAGCTGTTCCTGTGTTTCAGATAAGTCATTTGAGACAAATGCTGTGGTTACTTTAGAGCTGTGACTCGGCAGCAATCACCTTGAACTGTGGCTTCCAGCTGAGCTCGGACTCCTCAGCAAGGTGGAGGGGAGAAGAGCAAGCCCATGGGTGAAGAGCAGCAAGTCCATTCGTGCTCTGTACAGTCCACCCATGGAAAACATCTGAACTATCTCTTCATCTTTGCTGCCATCTCTGAGTGGTCCCCACATGGGTAGAAGGTGGAAGGGAGGAAGTCTTTGCTCTAGAGAGTGCTGGGTGCTGTGCAAAAGGGGGTGACTGTACAAGAGGGTGCTGCTGTCATCTACCTCCAAGCCGGTGCACCTACTCCTGAAGACTGGCAAGGCGGTGTGGGGCTCCCTGGATGCCAGCAAGCAAGGGAGAAAGAAGTAGAGGCTGGGTGGTGGTGCAAGCGTGCTGCCACCTTTGCCAGAGTGGGCAGCTGAAGCGTCAGCAGGGCTCGGCTTCCAACTCAGGCTTGACAGCAGGAGGTGGTGAAGGTCTCTCATCAGGCAGGATTTCTACCACTGCCCCGGACCGCTTGCGGGGTTCAGGAGTCTCCTCTGACCACCTCCCCACCCTGCGCACCCCTTTGGCCACTTTGGGTGCGTTCCTGCAGGGGTTGTGGTCATAGATCACCAACTTCAGGCCTGGGAGGTGAGCCAGGCTGGGGAAGAACCGGATGGAGTTGCGATCCACGTCGATCACCTCCAGGAAAGGCATGTCCAGGAGCACAGCAGGGAACTCGGACAGCAGGTTGCCCGACAGCCAGATGGTGCGCAGCTCCTGCAGGCACCGCAGCTGCGTGGGCAGCGAGCGCAGCGCGTTGGAGCCGGCGTGCAGGGTCTTGAGCAGGGTCAGCTCGCACACCACCTCGGGCAGGTACTGCAGGCAGTTGGACTCGATCCAGAGCGTCTTGAGGTTCTGCAGGAGCCGGAGCTCAAGGGGCAGGCTGCAGAGCTTGTTGTTGCCCAGGTAGAGGATGCACAGCTGCTTCAGCGTGCACACGACCAGGGGCAGCGCTTTGAAGTTGTTGAAGTCCAGCGCCAGGATCTGCAGGTTTTGCAGCTGCTCCAGCTCGGGGGGCAGATGGTTCAGGTTGTTGTCGCTCAGGTACAGCTTGACCAGTTCCCTAAAAGAGCAAATGTGCAGAGGCAGCCGCCTCAGCTGGCTGCCGCTCAGATCCACCATTTTATCCACTGGCATCTCTTCTAGGTCTTCCAGGAGGTACTTCTGGCACTCGTTGGAGGGCACAAAAGCAACTATGGCTTTCAGACTGTTGCCCATCCTGGGACTTTTCTTTGTTTGGGGGTGGCTGGGAGTGTATGTACGGGACAGGAGCCCGCCTGTGCACTGGCCTGCCAGTAACTCCGTCTTCCCAATATAAGGCTCTGTTTACATGGCACCAGCTGTTAATCTCAAGGGCTCTGAAACGTTTCTGATAACCGAATGAGTGTTTGGTGATGGGGATTATGGACAGGACGATGCAGAGCGCAGGTCTCCCTCTCTCACCCACACTTCTGCTCACCCCTCCCCAAAAACATTCCTTCTTGCCTCTTCCTGCAGTGCACACTGTAAATGCTCACTGATTTTGCCCCAAGCCGTCGCCCCGATGCCCCAGCCCCTCACCTCTCACTCCGGCTGTGCTGTCTGTGCAGCCGGTGCTCTCTGCAGGGAT
This sequence comes from Strigops habroptila, assembly GCF_004027225.2. NCBI lineage: Eukaryota > Metazoa > Chordata > Aves > Psittaciformes > Psittacidae > Strigops > Strigops habroptila. The sequence goes on from NC_044279.2 coordinate 37,736,670, forward strand.
TGGCTCAGGAGAGTAAACACCACAGAATACCAGATTTCTAAACCCAGATGTTTAGCTTTCATTAAACCTTCAGTGGAAACGTCGGATGTAATCGAATTGTTGTTTAAAATACCTGTCACGACTTGACTGACTTTCCAGACAAGTGGCACTTTTAGGGATTTACTTTGCAAGGTGCCAAATACATAATTTCAGAGTGTAACTTGCCACCCAGTGCTTATCTTAAGGCTTTAACACAAATTCTTGGCAAACTGCTATCTTGAGCTGCTCTACTATTTACGTTCCTAATTTAACGGCGTTTACTATAGCTTCTGGCACTCCTGACTTTGTAGGGCCTTTTTCATTGCATTATGTTTTATGCCTTGTCTGAATGCCTGTTTAATATGCTCACTATCACAACCCGCCAAGGCTGTCCTCCAGCTACCTTCCAACTGTGCTACTGCAGTCCCTGTGCCCCTACCAAAACCTGACAAGAAACTGACATGAATTTAATTCCATCAAGATTCTCACTTGTTATGAATGAGAGAAATACAATGTTAGGAATTATGACTATTTAGATGTGACAGTGTAAATTGTTCCCTCCTTCTCTCAGCAAGACTCATTGCTGTTCAGGTCAGGAGCACCTCTGATTTTTAGGATGAAATCTTGCCTTCCCATATGTACGCTTCCCTCTGTATACTTAGCTTTTTGAGCTGCTGCTGTTTTAAGCTTTCTTGGGCATTATCCTACCTATGTGTTGGACACGGCTTTACCATGATCTTTGGGTATGAAAGCTGACAGAATGCTTTCACAGAATCGTGGAATGGTTTGGGTTGGAAGGGACCTGAAAGATCATCTAGTTCCAATCCCCCTGCCACGGGCAGAGACACCCTCCACTAAAGCAGGTTGCTCAAAGCCACAACTTCTCTGGGCAACCTCTGCCACCTTCTTACCACCCTCACAGTAAAGAATTTCTTCCTAAAATCTAATCTAAATCTACCCTCTTTTGTCTTAAAGCCGTTCCTCCTTGTCCTGTCACTACATGCCCTTGTAAAAAGTCCCTCTCCAGATTTCCTGTAGGACCCATTTTGGTACTGGAAGGCTGCTCTAAGGTCTCCACTGAGCCTTCTCCTGGTTTTAAGGTGAAACAGCCTTTCCAGCAGCTGGCTCTCTACTTTGATACCTACAGCTTGTTGCCTTCATTTTCCATACTTACCATAATTGCAGGAAGATACTTTCTTCCAACAATCTGCAGTAGGTTTCTGGATGTTAGGTTCTACACAACCATAATACGTGATTACTGAGAGCCACATATTCTTGGAAAAACAAAAGGCAGAGCAAACAGAAGATTGAGAAAAAGGCAATATCAAACAGTTAAGGTGGCCTCTGGATCTCTGGTCAAATCTGGAAATAGAGAGCTCTGTACTATCACTTGCTTTCCAATGTAAAGCAGCCCTTAGCTATCAATCGAATATAGGCTGTAGGATGTTTACTAGTCTTTTTCCCTGCAAGATGTGTCTGTGCCATGCAGCAGTGATATTATGAAATGTATGGAGGGTTTCCTGGGGCAGGAGAACTACAGAGAGGACATCTGGGAACCAGTATTGCAGCAAGTCAGAGAACAGTGAGTGCTGCAACGTGAACGCCACAAAATAGGTTTTGGATGAAGAAGCTGGGCAAAGTGTCAAGCCTGGAGAACAAAGATACGTCACAGTCATTTGTGGCTGTGCTGTGGAAGAGAGGCGCTGAAAACGCTTGCTCTCATGACGGAAGGCGGGACATGCTGGGCATAAGGTCCCAGAAGCACCAGCTGCTTCACACTGAGTGAGCACCTCAGAGAAGCCACTTCACTGCTTGAACACCACGCACCCTGGCAAAGGACTGCTGTGGGGAGCCTGTCATTCATTCCCAGATTTCACAGGTCATCCTTTTCCAAGCAGGTACCCTGGAATGTGGTCTGACTTATAAGAAAATAGTCCCACGGCCCTCATGGTTTTTGTACATGTTTCCATTTCTAAGGAGCTGTGGCACCTCCTAAAGGCAAAGCTCCCCACCCCGTAAGGCACTGTAGGCTACAGGGGTGGAAAACCAAATGCATTTGGCATAAATAATAATGATTTACGTTCATAGTGAAGACATGCCCCTTAGACAAGCCTCGTCAGGTATCCTGCAGATCAGAACAACACAAAAACCCAGGTAAAAGTGTATTAATTATTTTGTTTAGGCATATTTTTCTTAATAATCCATATGGAGAGAGATAACTTTGCAATATACCTTAAATTTATAGGCACAGATACTTATATATTATTTTCTACTTGAATTGCTTCTACTTAAACTTTTAAGCTGAAGACAACTATTTCTTAGCGATCCTTTGCATTGTAGTTTAATCATTATTCCAGCTTATCTAAAAGAGTCACGATGACCTTTTGTTGCTGCATTTTGTACCTGTGTTGGCTAAATGAATGTCTGCTTGGAACACACGGTGAGATCAGAGTATTTGGGGAAAATATAACCTTTGTGTGGTGGGATAACAAAGGGCTACATTTGCAATAAATGAATAATCTTGAGGTTTCTGAGAACCAGAGACTCGGTGGAGGCTCTAAGGCAAAGGCAGTCCCCTCAGTAGACCCAGGGTGGTGTTTTGAAAGCCACTTCATGTCTTCAAAGTTTTCCTGATGCCCTCCAATGTGAACATTAATGACTTCCCAGAAGCATTTGTGGCATTTGAGGAAAAGTTCAAGTGATAAAGGTGCTCGGCACAGACATTGTCTTGCTCTTGTCAAAGTGACACTGCCCTACAAGACGGCATGACATCTGCTCTGCTGCGCATCAGGTGGCACGTGTAGGCTCCTTGAGAAATGCCTTTGCTTCCTGAAAGTTCACAGATGACCACAGCTACTGCTCGCCGTCCTCATTGCCAGCACCCAGCTCCTGCAGCTCGGTGGCTGGGACAGCTGTGGGACAGAACATGTAGTTTCTTGCTGAGAACTTGTGTAAAACCTCTGAGTTCAGAAGGAACAGGAAACACTGCTCAGAGCTAGGGAATTAAAAACCCATCACAGTAAAATGGAAACCAATATAAAAGCTGTGGTTTTGAGATTTTAGTATTTTTTGATACAAATTGAGGCTAGAGGTGCTGATGCTTTTTCAGATCTAAAGCTCTGCACACAGCTTTGGACACCAGCCTTTGCTGAATTTCTGTAGCCCTCGTGATTTTGGAGGTAAGTTTAAAAAAGTAAAACGTGTCTCAAAATCCAGGGGATTAAAAAGCTCTAAATTAGTTTATTTTAAGGCAAACCACACTGTGTGTTTGTTTTTTTCTGCTGTTTTTTCTAGACTGGAGCATTGTTGCTAGAGCAGATGATGACTCCTGCCTCCTCTATGGTCTTAACATTCACTCTTTGCTATGCAAAACATCTGCTGTCTTCTTTGGGAGGGTACTGAGTTCCAGTTCACCTTCATGTGGTGAGCAATTTGTTTGAAATAAGTGATGTATTCCAGGGGAGAAGTTGTCATTGCTCTTTTCCCAGCCTCCTAGCATAGCCCTTTGAACAAAAATGGCTGATTATTCACATTTAGCTTTGACACATGCCAGGCTGCAGCATGTGATTGCTCACTATGCTTCCTCATGCAGAGGAAAGATTCAGAATGTCTCGTAAGTAAATCACAGACTCAGTGCTGAGCTTCCTTCCAGGCAGTTAATGGGTTTGGGGTTGCCCTCTGCCAGATCAGAGCCTCTTTTTGACACCATTATTTTTCCACCAGTTTGAGTTGGACCCAAGTGTCAGGCAGCGGTGGGAACTGCTAACCTCAGGAAACTCACAGGAAAACAAACCCAAGCGAACGCTTCCAAGTGTCTTGCTGAAATGTGTGCAAAGCCACTGGCTGTTTATTACTGCATGTTGCAGCCTGTCATGGTTTTTATTTTCAAACCCCATTTTTTCATGTGGCAGTCACATTTATGTTTACACCGGAGCTCTCCCATAAATAGAGAATTAAACTTCAGTTGTTAGGGGATGACTTGTCATAACCCTATCAAATGCCCTGCTGAAATGTCTCCATGTAAAAGGGAAATGGTTACATATTATGTCGTCTTTCTCTGTATTGGACACATCTGGGCTGCTTGTCACTAAAATAACCTTGAAAAGAAGCTTACTTGGAGGGAACCAGGCAGGTTTCTGGACCACCTTCTCTTTCCCATCCCAACAGTAGCCAAGCTCACAGCATGTATTTATGTAAATGACATTAAGGATTGTTAATAAAATGTCTATTTGGTCTACAAATAAAATGTCTATTTGGTCTACACTGTGCCCTGGTTATCTGTGTGTTAGTAGCTCTGCTGGACACCACTATTTGCACAATCCTGCCATTTCTCTGAGAGCAAATGAATCACTTTTCTGCCAAAGCGCTGACCTCCTGTGATTGATTGACCTGGCGAACAGCCCTCTGCTGACAACGGGGTATAAAAAAGGGGCTTCTGAGTAAATGAGTGTTGTTAGACTCTGACCTGCTTGGAGCCATGAGGGTGATACTGTTGGCTGTGGTTTACATCCCGTTAACCCTGGCCGTGGAACGGTAAGAAAATACATCTAGCATCACTGGTGCATGCCTCAGATGCCTTCCAGGGTGCTTGTGGCTACTTGAGGTCTCAAAAAAGAAACAAATTCAACAAAAAAAGAGTGTATGAGAGCTCTAGAAAGCAGAACCAGTGATTTTTTTGTGTGTTCATTTTATGTAGAATCCCCCTTATTCGATTCAAATCTATCAAGAAACAGCTGAAGGAAAAGGGAGAATTAGAGGAATTCTGGAGGAATCACCACCCTGACATTTTTGCCCGGAGGTACCTGCATTGCTTCCCTGCAGATATTGCCTTATCAGTTGGAACTGCTTCAGAAAGGCTGTATGATTACATGAATGTAAGTACAGTTTTGGTAATGCAATCATAAGGACTCATTGTTCTCTTGAAGGCACATTATTTTTTCCAGCACATTTCAAATCTAGTCTCTCAATGAATATATAGGCCTTCAAGTGGCTTGTTGCTCTACACTGTTAAGTCATATCATTAGATATTAGATCATAAAAATTAGTCTACTAGTCTGCAAAATAAAGCCTGTCTAGATCCTGGTTATCATGGGACCTAGGTAGAAAGCTGATGTAGTCTAGCAGTGGTAGTCCTGTGACAAGTTTTATTTTTGTATAAATCTGTATTGGACTTGATTAGGTCTCCGGACAAATGTTGATTTGCCTGTATCAATCTTGGCTCAGGATTGGGTTTTTTGTGGCAGAACTTGATTACTTCATTTACCTGTATTCTATTTATCAGAAACTTGGATGTTTGAATGTTATAAAAAAATTCCCCAAATCTCATTTATCTGACCATGTGATGTCATAAATCAGTGATAACAAAAGACCCAGGTAGAGGGGTTTTTTTTCTGCTTTTATCTCCTGAGTTTAATGTGTATTAAATATTGGAGACTGACCTGGGTCTCACACTAACCTGGCTGAATTGACCACCCAAATTGAAAAAGGAAAAAAAGGAGTTCCGTTGGATCTCCGGCAAGTCAGCAGGTCAACCATTTTGTAAATTGTCTTTCCTGGGTTTAGCATGTTGTCCACTTATGATGGTCTGTTCTCTGTTTTATTTGGTTCTTCTGTTCTGCTTATCTAAAGAAAAGCTAAGTTGCAGAGATGATGTGGAGGCTGCATCTGAACAGGGAAGGGAAGGCCAAATTAATTCAGCAAGAACTTCCTGACACTTGAGAGCCATAATGAAATATGTCAAGATGAGCTAGAGATGTGTGTGAAGAAGAATAAAGCAGACTGAAACATTTCAGCCTGCTTTAAAGCTTATCAAACAGGGATAAATCTCAAAAGGACAAACCAAACCCACTTTCCCAGCATATCCAGCCAGCACCAGGAACAGTTTTGAGGAGGTTTCAGTGCAGTGTGTTTGTGGGTTTTCTGTTTTTTCTTTTTGATGAACATGTCTCAGAACTGCCTCTCTTCACAGATTAATCGATAAAGGTTTGTTTAATACAGAAAGGAATAAAATCCTGCTGTATATTCTCTCAAATGGTGCACTTGCTTGCCTTTTCATGAGTATCTCATTCAGGGTCAGAAACTATATTCAGTGTATTAACAAGTATGCACTTGAAGATAGATATTCAAATATTTGTATTGCTACAAAAGGCTTGGCACTGGCTATTGCTTTTCTATCTGCATTTGAATTCCAGAAATGCCTCTTCCTAAAAATAGGCCTCTTAATGCTGAAGTGCTTTTCCAGGGCCAGATAGGGGCACTTAGACACTTACATTCGGGATGTGGATAAGCTCTTCACTCCAGCACTCATGTGTTCACAGATTATCTCTATCCTCACTTGGTATCCAGGAATGGTCAGTCATTTCTTTTCCACTGGATGAACTTTGTTCAGTGCATCAGATACAGTCTATGCAACAGAACAGATTTTTGACTTACTAATAGTTGATAATTACAAAGGAAAAAGCCCAGCCACATGTGACAGTGTTTGTGCCAGCGGTGGGAGTCCTTTGATGCTGGCAGAGGCAGGTCGTGCTGTCTCTGCATCACTGGTTTGTTACTGACATCAGTAAAGTGCTGCTGGAAAACCCATGTGGTTGTGTGAGAGTTTGACCACTGCAGTCGGTGCAATAGGGCTTGTTGACTTCCTGAGGGAACCCAACTGAGTGTTTGCTTAACAGGTTTTAAAAATCCTGCACTGTTACGCATGCAGCTGGAGTGAAATCTGCTGCCCGCAGCACTTCTGGAGCCAGACACCCCTTCCTGTGCATGCCTTCATGTTCAAATTGCACCCAACCCCCTGAGAAAGTGTTGTGTGATACTCCCGAGCCTGCCTGTTTCTCAGGAATAGCTCACCAGCCCGGAGCTGACTGTGTTGTTTGCCCCCCAGGCACAGTACTACGGAGTTGTGAGTGTCGGCACACCGCCCCAGAAGTTCACTGTCGTGTTTGACACCGGCTCCTCCAACTTTTGGGTCCCTTCTGCTTATTGCATCAGCGAAGCGTGCAGTAAGAAATGTTACTGTCCCTTACGCTCTTTGTGTCTTGTGTTCCTTGGACACTTCTCCTTTCCCATCCTTGGCCTGCAGCAGGGATTTGGGAGGGGAGGATTTGGAGCACCCTGAGGGTCACTCTCCCCTCCCTGGCTTGCTCCGTTGTCTCTGCCCCTCCGTGTCACCCCGCAGCCAGGGCAGGCACTGGCTGCAGCTGCCAAGGGTCACTCTGCACCGTGAGGTGCCGGATGTAAAAGGCATGAAAATAAACCTGGGAGAGCTACCAGTAGTGGTGGAAATGCCCATTTTTGTTTTAATTTGTCTTTAAACCCCAAAATAACCTCCAAAAGGTACAGAAAAACTGGGGTGCCTGCAGGGGAACAGCCACCTCCATCGACACCTTCCTTGTAAGACAAGAAAAATCTGGCTCTCCTACATCTCCTCTGGTTCTGTGCTGGGCAGCGGGTGCATCACCAGGACTTCCCCTCGGTGCACAGATGTCATTTGTTTTGTGTAGGAGTGCACCAGAAATTTAAGTCCTTCCTGTCGGATTCGTACGAGCACGGAGGGGAAGCCTTCTCCTTGCAGTATGGCACAGGACAGCTTCTGGGCATTGCTGGCAAAGACACGCTGCAGGTGAGCATCCACCTCAAACGGGTGTCAGCCTCCAGGTCAGCTGTTTTCAGGGCAGTTCACATACTGGCTTTGCCTTGGAAAGCCTTGCCTGGTTTAGGCAAGGCCAGGGTGAGGCCCCAGCAAGCTGGGTGCTGAGAAGTGTGGGTGCTGCTCCAGCTTTGGGCTACCGAGACAAACCCCTAACATTCTGGTTTTTGTTTCTGTTTGTCTCCTTGGGTCCTGTTGTGGGTTTATAGACAAACAGCCACAGAATTAAGGCATTAAAAAGAATCGGTGCAGCCTACCTGCCAAATGGGCACCTGCTCTATTGACGCAAGTCACACAGGGATATTGTGCAGGCTTTATAACTGGAATGAATCCATTTATATGGATCTGAAATGTGGATAATGTCTTGTAATTGATGGTGTCTTTGCTTTCAATTGTTTTGGGTTTGTTGTTTTTCTTGTTTTGGTACCAAACAGATAAGCAACATCTCCATCAAGGGCCAGGACTTTGGCGAGTCAGTGTTTGAGCCAGGGATGACCTTTGCCCTTGCCCATTTTGATGGTGTGCTGGGCTTGGGTTACCCCTCCTTGATAGTGGGTAATGCTCTGCCAGTTTTTGACAGCATCATGAACCAGCAGCTGGTAGAGGAGCCGGTCTTCTCTTTCTATCTGAAAAGGTCAGTCTTTAAAGCATCACTGCCAAAAGAAAAGTAAATCTATTTTAATTGTTGATAGAGACAACAGTGCATCTGTATAAAGCTTCAACTCAAGAAAGTAATTTCCCCCATTTCTTGGGTTTTGGTTGGGTTTTTTTTGTTGTTTTGTTTATTCTGAGGCAAAAGTAGCAACTGGCTCAGCCTGCTCCTGCTGCCTATCTATCTTAGTCCCTGGTTTGGAGGACTGGGACATATGCAGTTATAATTTAGAAATAATCTTTTTCAGCTATCCATACCTGAGTTCAGAAAGGGCTGTGGTTTGTCTTTTGCTTTTTAAGTGTATGCTGGCTCACTCCCATGTCTGTGTTAACCTGTCTTCTGCTTTCAGAGGAGACGACAGCGAGAATGGTGGTGAGTTGATTCTGGGGGGGATAGACCATTCTCTCTACAAAGGTTCAATCCACTGGGTCCCAGTCACCGAGAAAAGCTATTGGCAAATACACCTGAACAAGTATGTATGTATGAAACACCTGGTGGAATTCACCTCCCCAGGTAAAACCTGCAGACAGAAACACCTGGTTATACAGGAGGACTCAGCTGCAGTGTTTTACCCTTGTGCCTTTCAAAGAGGGGTTTCACCAAGATGAGGCAGGAGTTTATTAGCTCTTTACACCTGCTGTGACATGGCTAGCTGTTTCCTGGGGGAGCATGTTAATGTGTTTTGGTATGATACACCAGTGGTCAAGTTGGCTCTTGGTGGACTCTTCAGTTAAGTCGTTGAGGCACCCAAGAATGGAATCCAGCTCTGGGTCCTGCTCTCATCTTTCCTGTTAACCTTGCTCAAAGCAGTCAGTGTCTCTTTGCTCCTCCTCCATCATGCTGTGTAAATCAATGAGGACAGATACCTGCAGGTGAGGAAAAATTCATCTGCAGGCAGCAAATGATTAGGGCTGTAGGAGTCCCGAGAGAGAAAAGTGAGTCCACAGACAAGACATCTTCCTCATCCTTTTATTACTTTCTTGTCTTCTAAAGACATTCTTGTCTTTTAAGACTGGCAAAACTTGGCAGCTAGTTTTAACATCAGTCCGTACTCTGGCACTTTAGCTAGCAATAATATGCCGCTTCAGTCCCAGTGTATATGCCATTTGCTTAAAGATCCTTTGTTTTTCACTTGCAGTATAAAGATCCAGGGCCGGGTGGCATTTTGCTCCCATGGCTGTGAAGCCATCGTTGACTCAGGCACTTCTCTTATCACGGGCCCCTCTTCACAAATCAGGCGATTACAGGAGTATATTGGGGCAAGTCCGTCGCGTACTGGAGAGGTAAAAACTATACAGCCAGAAAACAGGAAGAGAAACTGGTATTTGGTGCACAGAGCTTATAGGGTGGGAAAATAACCAAAATAATTGCTCAGAAAGGTCTCAGCAAAAGCTTTGCTTCCAGGACAGCACTGAACTAGCAGCCAAGCTGGTTTTGACCCAACTGCCTTGCTGCCCCAGCCCTCCTCACATATGTCCACCTCCTCTCCCATACTCATCAGTACGGGTGTGTAAGGGAAAAACGGAGACATCTGTTTGAGGAATCAATCTCTACTCTGCATCAGAGATCATTGTCTTTTGTAAAATAAGAGGATTTTCAGTGCCCTCAGCTATAGCTACTGGCTTCCCCGTGATGCTGCTGTGGTCAGCCCCATCAGCATCAAATGAAAAAGGAAAGGTATTTTAATTATGCCCTACAATGGCTCCACTGACAGGAGCTCTCACTGTCAGCTTGCGGTGGAGCAGGCAGTGTTGTGCCAGGGATCTTGAAAGCCATGCACAGTGGTGTCAATCACCATGCTGGCTCCTGGCAGATGAGCCACGTGCGTGGACAGACCTCGCTGTCTCTTATTCCTCTGTCTCCTCACTGGTTTTCCTCTCTTCTCTGCTGCTCTCTCCTGCATCCCTCTTGCTGATTCTCCCCACAACTCCTTCCTGCCCTCCTTCCGTGCCTGCCCTCTGAGGAGAACCTCCACATCCTCCAGTGGGACAAAACAGCTTTGATGTATCATTTGATAGCCTCTCTGACCCCACTTCTGCAACCCCTAACTCCCTGCACCAGTCTGGGGGGGCTTGCATGAGCCGAAGTTGCTCGAGGTAGATTAGGCTTTCCCACTGCCTTGCCCACGGGCCGGGCGGGGATGCCTCTCTACTGCCCTTTGCATCTCCCTGCTGGCAGTTTTCAGATGGCATAACCGAACCCTTGTAATGTCTAAGCACTGAGATAGCAAGCCTGAGATGGCTAAATCCACCTGCCGCCAGGGAAAGAGCAGGTTGTTTTTACCTAAGTGCCTTATCGCTGGCCCTTGGCTGACTCCCATGGGTAATCACCACATCACCACAGCTCCAGTGCCCCAGGTAAAGCTGCCCTGTATGGCTTCTGTCAACTTTGCAGCTGTCTTGATCCTGACCCAAAACTGCACTTGGAAGAAAACTGAGTGTGATGGTTGCTCTGCAAAGATCAAAGACAAAAGTGGGCTTTTAATCTGCCTCCTTTCGTAAAAGGAAGACCTGGAGTGGCATTTGTGTATTTCCAATGTACTTATATCAGCATAGTATAAACAAGGAACAGGTCATTGCAGTAAAAGTTTATATACTCCAGTGCTGACATGAGAACACTCAGCCAGCACCTCAGATTCTGCAAAAATGCATCCTGAAAACAAGACTTTCTATGACTGTTTTTGTAGCAGCCACAGACAGGCTGAATATACTGGCTCAAATTTATCCCCCTATAAGTGGGTGCATCCATCAGTGATTTTACCAGAGCTTATATCTCTTTCCAGCAAGGATTAATTTATTCTGGACATACTAGCTATGTAAATGAATAAATGTAAATTATAATGTCTTGCTTCTTGTATGCTACAAGCCATGACACTGTTTTTTTCACTCTTATCCTCTGTATCTCATGGTTTATTTTGTTCTAATGGCATGACACCTGATAAGTATACACAAGATTTAGAGGTATGTTTTCATAAAGCAGATTTAACAACAACAAAAAATAGATTCTTCCTTCTAGGAAGTCTCTAAAACAATGACTTTAAACACTACAGCTTACGCAAAGATCCCTCTGGGGCTTGGAGCATTCTGCAGTGCCATTTGAAACACCAGTTTTTTCATGAAATAACTAGAAAGGCCAGGAAATTATCTTCTGTGTTACTGTAAGTGGATGTATTATTTATGGAAATTAATGACCATGCCAGAGTTTAGTTCTTCTGCTTTTTAAATCCCACTCCAGGGCAGAGTATAAGTACAAAGTGCTATATTCCTCACTGGCTTTTTTCCCCTAAAACGACGATGTTAGGGGAAGGAATGGTGTGAGCTCTCCCTCCGTGAGCTGGAGGCAGTTCCCTTCACCCAGTCCAAGCCTTTTGCTCAGCTGTTCTTGCTGATATAGATTGACTGGGGCTCACACACTCAGTTTTGCTTCCGAGTTCTACAGGGGGGACATCAGAGTCTCCCTTCACCTCATTCCTTTTGGGGCTTCCAAGGATTTTCATCAGTGCTGGGTCCCTTGGGCCTTTGGTGCAGTGGTCTGAGCTGCTAGGCTGTTTTGACCCAGCGCAGGAGCTGCGAAGCCGGAGGGCAGTGTTGGGCCGTAAGTCAGCCTGCTGCTGTTTGTAGCAAATTCAGTTACCTGCCACTAAAGTCTTGCATTTAAAGGGCAATATTTAAAAAAAGGCAAACCGATGCTGTCTCAATCTGTGCATCACAGTTTCTTGTAGACTGCAGAAGACTGTCAAGCTTGCCTCACATAAGCTTCACGACTGGACACCATGAGTACAAGCTGACAGCAGAGCAGTACGTCATAAAGGTGTGTATCCGCAGCCTCCCCATTCCCTGTTTCCTGCTTCCTGAGATGGGGCTGAAGCAGGCTATCACAAGGACACTTTGTACTTTCTTTTCCAGGAGTCTATTGAAGACCAAACCTTCTGTATGAGTGGCTTTCAGTCTCTCGACATCCCCACTCGCAATGGACTGCTCTGGATTTTAGGAGATGTCTTTATGTCTGCTTTTTACTGCATTTTTGACCGCGGGAATGACAGAGTGGGATTTGCAAAAGCTGCTCATAGGAAGGATTATGACTGAGTCGTAATAGCATTTATTCTGCCTTAACCTGAATGTTAATGTAATGATCTTCAACACAAGTGTGAAGAAGGGCTTTAACTGAAGCTCTGGACCTAAATACAGTTGCTCTGTCCCCACCAGGTTTTAAGGGCTTTGGTGTGATCCTTATCCCAAATTATATAGCTTGGTTCAATATCTGTATGTTTACAACTAAGAAACAATTTTTCCTGAATATCTGCCAGACACCACAGCTCTCAGGGTGAAGTGAAAACAGCTCAGCACTCAGGTTTGTGGAAGAGCGGGAAGGATAAAAAATGCTGAACAGTGCCAGGCTGACAAGATAGTAATTATGAGCAGGGAAAACTAATCCCAGTCTGGTCTGCTCTGAGTACTCTTTTTAATTCTTGTGTGCTATTTTCCATCCCATTTCCCACTGCTTTCTTTTTCCTCACTATTTTCCATGGTTAGGGCTTTGTTCAACCTTGTTTCCCTAGTGCCATGGAAGTTCTCTGTATATTGGCTTACTCTAACCAGTTTATATAAAGGGGAATTTGACTGATGCCTGTGCGACCACTAATGTCCACTACTGTTCCTTGTACACCATTTCCTGCTCCCTGCTCCTTACGCCATCTCTCAAATCTGCTTTTTCCCTTGGGTTCGTTCTCACTTGTCACTTTCCTATTCCCCTTTTGGGTCTCAGCATTTAATGTCTGTATCTTAGGTCAGATGCTGCATTTAGTGTCTGACACCTCTGCCCCTTGGCGATGTGGGCAGCTGGGAGCAGCATCTATTTGTGCTACAAAACCCAGACCACAACCCTTGCAAAGGGAGGTGCAAAGGAGTACCAATGCATCACCCCTGCCACAGATGAGTTACGGGGTCAATGTACCAGCACTAGACATCTACTGCCTCTTGCTCAGCCACTTCTTGTCAGCAGTGGCAGCAGCTTCAGCACTGACAGAGGTGTGAAACAGCCATAGGTAGCTGTGCTGTATTTGGCAAAAGAGGATTCACCTAAATTATACCCATTGGAGTATTTGTTTGGATTGTTAGAACTGGTAGTGCCCCCGTACCTGTGAATAAAACTTAAGCAAACAAAATCTGCTCCAGTCTTAGCGCTGTTTCAGTTTCATTTTATGTTGTCTTACAGTGGTTCCCATGCCAGAGAGGAGGGGGAAGAAGGCATGCAGCAGAAATTGAAAATACAGGTTGCTCTGCAGCCTGGAGGGGAGAGATGGGATGTGTTGTGGTGTTGGGGCTGCTTGTGTCTCCCTAAAGCTGATAAATGCCTGCAGCCCCAGCCCTGCGCACCAGGCACCTCCCGGGCAGGGCTGTGGAGAGCTGGAGGCTGGCCCCACCGCAGTGTGGCTGGGGCAGAGGCTGGTGGCCCCGGGGGACTTGCTGCTGATGCCTGTCTGGATGCTTAGCACAGACCAAACACAACACCCATTACTGGCCTTGGCAGCGCTGGGGTCACAGCCCCTTAGATTTGAAGGTTTTAGTTGTAAAGCTCGGTAAGTATTATTAGAGCAAGATGGTTTGCCTGTAGGTATCTCTGAAATACTGATCCTGCCTTCCAGTATGAAATACTCTCTCTCTCCGGTACATGTTTTCAGGACTCCCTATTTGCAGTCACATTGTATTACACATTTGGCATCCTGGCTACCAACCTGTAGCAATGGTGACCTGCTGCCAGTTGTCTCTGCAGACAAGATGGAGCTGTATGAAGTTACCATGTATTTCAGGTCAGTCTTGTCTTGTTTCCCCTTTGTCCATGCCACTCTTAAAGAACAGAGTGACCATGAGCTAACTTACTGGTCTAGAAAACGTAATTTGTGTGGTTGTAAACCAAGACAAAGAAACATCCATAAAGCCTTATCACTCATTTAACAGCAGGGGGGTATTTTTGTTATCTCTACTATGCAGCAGACTTAATACTCTGGTATATTTCTGTTTCTCTAAAATATGTATATATTCCTCAAACATGAGCTTGCAGTCAGAGATCTGTTATTTATGATGGAAGATTTTAAAGGTGATGGGACATGTCCCTGCAGCTGGTTGGTCCTTACACCAACAACTCAGTTCTACGAATTCTAGCACAGAGCATGAACACACCCAAGAAATAGGTGTAAAGTCAGGCAGCGTGTGCAGGGACCAGCCCTCTCTTTGTTCTGATATCTCTCATCCTGCTCAAGATTAGCACCATGTGATGGGAGCAAGCTGCTGCTCTGACCTATTTGTCTATCCTGGCCCTATTCTATCCTCACTCTTCTCCAGCTTTGCCAGCTTCTGTAGGTCTGCCTCGCTGTTCCTGGCAGACACCAAGTTGACTTGCATGGGAGGTCAAACCTTCGCCAGAAGTGCTTCTTGACAGTTCGATACAGCCAAGATGACTGTGTTTCTCAAAGTGCTTTTATTCATGCAATAATTCGGCATTGTTTATACCAGCAAACATGAACTGTAAATTGTTGGGTTTGCTAAAATAGTCCATTTACCATGTTGAGGCAAATAAATAGTGTACTGAGAGACATGCCTAAGAGAGCACAGAATCCCAAAATCAGAGCCTGCAGACGTTTGCAAAAGTGGCATAACAGACTAAATGAGGAGATGAATTTTTTTCTGTTAAGTCATCCCAGCACTAGCTTCTCTGCAAGCAGCAAACAGAATATTACAGCTAACATGGAGCTGGTCCATTATGTGTGAAATGCTATTTGTGTAGCTCAGATTACGTTGTGGGATTTCAGAGCAGTCATTCCTAATTTAATATATGTCTACATGTCTAACAGGCACCTCCGTGGGACTTAACTGAAGCTTTTATCTTCCTAATGGCTACAGTGTGGCTACCCTTACCCTCCACTGAAGAATGAACACAGTTGCTGGGCCAGGGAGTGCTGGCAGAGGTAGCAGAATCATTGCTTATAAGATGCATATGCCCTGGTTGAAAGCAGCAGTGCATGTCCTAGGTAGCAGCAAGGCTGAGAAGAAGATGATGGAAGATAAGCAGAGCTAGACAACGTGTAGCTGAGATGGCTTCTTCAGGCTTAGCAGTGCCATCATGAAACATGCTGATGTCTGGGCTGGGGAGGATGAGCACTTTGCTCCAACACCTTAAGCCCTGGTGGAAGCTGAGGTGAGGGAAGAGAGTAAGGACATATAGCGGGACTGGACCCTCAGTGCAGATTTGTATTGGGCAGTTTATAGTTATCTCTGTTTTCTGGTTGAAATCCCCTTACAGAGAGAAGCACAGCTCCTCAAACTTATGTACTGAGAGGGCACAGCTAAATAACAGTCCAGACTTTCTCCACAGCCACTGAAACCTCTTCCTATACATGCACAGCTGGGAGGAGTATGGCCAAACTCCTCCGAAACCTGTATTGCTCTCCTGAATTTAACAAAATTCTGTAGAGGAGTGTTTCAGGCTCCCAGGGAGAGCAGCAGTTGCTTTTACTTTGTCTAGCTGTGTGACATGTGTAAAACATATCATTTATGCTTAAACTTTACCATTTGTTAAAGTTAAGCTCATTGGTAAATGGAGTTCCTTGACAGCTGCAGATGCAATTATATTGAGAAAATACTGAGTTGAAAAGTGTAGCTTTGGCTCAAAGAAAAAATAGAGAATAGGGAAGAAAGACTGAATGCTGGAAGAAAATCTTTTTTTCTCTGCTGATATAGAGAAGGGTAAACTGTGTATTTCCACCACTGTCACAGGCCACGGCAGGGACTCTTCTTCCCAGGGGAAAGTCAGCAGTCTGGGGCTCTGATGACTGAAAAGCTGGAGGATGCTGCCAGAAGCTGGTATTACCTAGTAACAGCCACCCAGAAAATCAGACTTCTAGGCTAAGGTGCTGTTTATTTCAATATCATTTCACTTTGTTGAGGTTCTCATTCTGTTGGTCAAACCTGACCATAGCAACTTGATTTGCCTGAGGACTCGGGGGGGTGGCAAGGGTCAGGTTGCACCAGAATGCCTTGCTGCAAAACTGTGATGAATCCTCACTGCTCAGCTGCTATCAGACACTGGCATCACCTCATCTCACAGTGTGGAGAAGTGCCTCTATACGTGCCTGTGAAATCTATGCTTGGCTTTTCTGCGCACCTGGAATTCCCATAATATGAGTTTAAACATCTCTTCCTAGATCTAAGTGTCCTCTGCTTCCTAAACTGACGGGGATACATGTGCTTTTGTCTAGTGTCTCTGAAGGATTTGAAAGGGTGACACTGCTCAGAGCATGTCTAATGCATACCAACAGGACCCAGTTCCCAGACTGAAGCAAAGCTGGAAGAAGTAGAAATGGGGGGGTGGTTGATATTTTTCTCCCACAAAGCCTACCCAGATGCAATAGCAGAGTCCTGCTCTATGTGACAGCCTTACTGGAAGGGCTCTTCACCTAAGCTGCTGGCCAGAGGAGCAGGCAGGTCTGTTCATTCCTTTCCCAGCTTCAGGGGTCCTGAAGACTCCCAGGAGCCACTGGTGCTGCCAGTTACTGTGGTAGAGACCCTGGTTTGTCATCTGAAGTGCAACTTTCTGAGCAAGACAGCTGGGTGGACAGGCTATCGTTCCATACAGGCCATACCACATGCTGGCTGCTGCAGCCCATCATTCCTGCATCTCCCCTCCCTCTGTTCCTCCTGGTCTCTGAGCTACATGGTCTCTCCCTTTTCTAGGGACACCATTTACTTGAATGCTCACTTGTGGGGGAATACTGGCCTCACGTTCTGGGCTGTGTTTGTGTAGATGTGGGTGAGAGCTAAAACCAAAGAGCTGCCACTGCTTTCAGGGCCTGCTTTGAAACTCCTTGTAGGATTGGTAGCTGAGAGGCCAAGTTGCTACCAGGAGGTTCAGAGAGGTGGCTTGGCCACCCCTGGAGCAGCATGAGCCATCTAATGCTGGCTCAGGTTTGGGTTAATGGAGAACATGTGTGATACATCTGGGCAGCATGAGAATGGGCTGGGGGAAAGGAGGCAGAGACCAATTTTTGCTAGCAGTCCTGAGCCATTTAGTTGTCTTCCTGGGATATTTACAGCTTTCCAGCTGAAGATCTTGGCAAGAGTGGAGTCCTAAACACAGTTACTCTTGCAGCTCTGTCACCTCTTGAGAGGGTGCCACAGTCCTGGCATCACCTGTGTGAGAACCACTTGCAAGAGAAAATGAGAAGTTCAGTCAAACCCAGAGGAAGCTTGTTCAGAGTTTTCTTTCACTCTTCTCATGAGAAAATTCTACTATGGCTGTTTCTTTACTATCCAGGTTTTCCCACAAGTGCTGCATCTCGAATGTCTCTGGAGCAGCAGCAGAAGTAACATTTTTTGCATCACTGGAGGTCCTTTGCTGTGACGATGTCTCAGAATCTGTTAAAGGTGGTGCAGTGCCAGCATTTGGAGTTATACTTTGACTATGGAAGCTTGGTAAACTCCATCGCTGAATGTTTCTCTCATGATCCGTTATGAAACCGGCTAAGTTACTAACATAGGGTTCATGTTTGGGCTCCCCTATCACAGTAGGAAGTGACTGATGCACCTCAGAGCCTGGGAAGTATGTAGTGATTTCTGGGGGGATAAAAGGATCATCCAGAAGACTCACGCTTGTCTCAGTTAGGCTCCTTTGGAGCTTCTCGTCTGGCATGCTTGCATTGCGCTCTGTTTGCGGGTCTGGTTTGCCCAGCACATCAGGTTCTTCCTCCTCGGCTTCAGAAATGATGACCTCAGGAACTGGCTTGTTTGTCTCAGATGAGGTGTCACTGTCACCAAACAGTGCCTCGTTTCTTGAGGTTTCAGTTATGGGTCCTAGGTCTCGGCTACTGTGAAGTCTGTTATTTCTGTCAAGTCCTTCATGTTTCTTCTTGAAGCTCGAGGTAGAGTATCTCCCTCTCGTGTGCATTTCCTGCAGGCGTCTGATGTGCCCCTTTTCATCTGCTGGGAAAAACACTGAGTTCTCACTTGTTTGCCGGCTGTAGCGCTGCTGTGCTGGAGGTGAAGGGCCCTCATGGACACTGAGAAATCTCTTGACCCTTCTCAGCACTGAACGTTGCCTTCGGTGTTTCTCCTCTTCCCAGGGCCACTCTTCCCCATAGAGGAATTCAGTATCAGCCAGCCTGCCAAATAAAACCAGTTAGAATGTGTTGCTTATATATAGAAAGTATGTGGTCTGCATGCACATATATCCTGCTGCCTCAGCAGGAAGATGTAGGAACCAAGGCCCTAGTGTGTCCCCCAAACAAGGGCAAGAAAGGGGTGAGGGTGCCAGGAAATAGTGCCTGTGCCTTTAGACCAGCCAGATCACACAGAAAGCTCTCCACATCCAAGTATCTCTTCTCTTGAGGACCAGGCTGGGAGGGCATCCAACAGGGCATCTGGCACTATTTCGTATTTGAGCTGCAGCCCTCTGTGGCAGCTCCACATGGTTAGGCTTGTGATTAGGGTGAGGGAAAGGGGAGAAAGAAACCCTGCTTGGTGCTGTAGATACTTTTTCAGGAGAATCCTTTGGGCAAAAAGAACAACAGTGAAAAAGCTACTCCTGGAAGCAACAGTGTGATGGTTTCAAAAGATGCTGGAATTACTCAGATGGCCAAATCTCACATACTTCTGGGGCACGACAGCGGGTCTGAAAGTCCTGCCTGTGCCTGGTACCCTTCTCCTGCCCAGCCTCAGTGGTTCATGAGAACAACTATTGCTGCATCTGTTGGGCAGTACACATTACGGACCCAGGGCATACCAGAGGACAAGCCAAACTGTCCCAGTTACCTGTCCTAAGGGTGAGGATGGCAAAGGGGCTCAGGCCAAACCCGAGGCAAGGAAAGCAGGGAGGCAACACTAACCCGGAGGGACAGAGGAACTTCATACAGAGTTTGTGAAGCTCACAGAGTCATGGAAGAGTTTGGATTGGAAGGGACCATTAACGGTCATCTAGTCCAACCCCCCTGCAATAAGCAGGGACACCTTCCACCAGACCAGGTTGCTCAGAGCCCCATCCGACCTGGTCTTGAACACTGCCAGGGATGGGGCATCTACCACCTCTCTAGGCAACTTGTTCCAGGTGTTGGCTTGAGGGGACTGGAAAAGACTTTAGGTTTTGGCTGAAGTTTTATATATTTCCTTTGGACTTGGATGAATCTTTAGACCTTGTTTTTGATGTCTGCATAAGAACTACCAATTTTTTTTTAGAGAGATGAACAGAGAAACAGTTCAGAGGAGAAAATAATTGATAAAAAAGTCCACACATCAGAGCTGTTTGCATTTCACAGGGGCTAACACGGAGCTATTTTTCATTCACTCCCTGCTTCATTTTTTGTGTGAAGTGCTTCTTATTAAAAAATTGTTCGGAGACTCAATAATGTTTCTTCTCTGCCACTTTTTTCCCCCTTGCAATTGGAGTAAAATAAATTACATTCTGTGAGTTTTTCTTCTTTACTTTTTACTCGCTTCTTTACTTTTGTTTTGGCCATTTTATAGGAAATGCATTCTGAAAAGGCTGTTTGCAATAAGAGGAATTCATATAAACCATTGTTCTTTGTAGTAGAATGCATGTAAAAATGGAAAAATAAGAGGGATAAAAATCAGAAAACACCAATTTCCAGGCCAAATAAAGCAAAAACTAAGCACATTTAATTTTGAGAAAGGCTGGAAAATTTTAGAGAAATGGAAAACTTCTTGAGATAAGTTTTAAAGTTAAAAAATGGCTACTATAAAGTTTTTTAAAAGGTTTTCAGATGAAAACATTTACTTGCCCTTGTATTTGTTCAGGCATGGTGGTATTTACACCTACTAACCTGTTCTATACTACAGTATGTCACAAGCGTTTAAACTCAACAGCTTTTAAGCTAACTGGCCTATCACTGATTTCTAATATAGATTCTGACAGCATGGGGCAGTCCTCTGTTGTCTGCATGTTTCTTTATAACGATGGTTCTTGTGTTGATCTCTGCAAATAACTCCTCTTCATTCCTTCACAAAATCTGACTGCTCCAACTTCCATGCCTAGATTATTAGTCAATGAAAAGTCGTATGTTTACAATAATTTCTTGTTTGTCTTCACAAAAGTCTGGGCTGATTTCAGCCATCATCTGCTACCTAAACAAGCACAGGAATAGCTAATTTGCTAACTGGGGGATGTATGAAGAAGTTGTAGTAAATAATTATTAAGAAAAGTCAGTTACCGTATTCAGGAGCCATCCTGTGCTCAAAGACTACCAAAAAACCCTCCCTGCAAACATACTCTATTTAGTAATTACACAATTTAAGCTATAGGTGCCAAGTTCCTATGAGCACATGGACCACCAGAGAAATCATCCCACCAACACCAGCCTGTCCACTCCCTCCTAACATCATTTCCCATTTTCACCTTCCCTGCTCACAGTATTGCCACAGCCTACAGCCCTACCCTGACTGTCCATCAATCAACACGGACTGTAGAGGTGGTGTTATTTCTGATGGCATTAAGAACCGTTAGTGCCACTCACCCCATTTCGATAGTTGATCCAAGAAATGAAGGAATACAGTAATCAGCAGCTGCTTTTGTGTAGGGTGGCCGGGCAGAGGAGTCATTCCAGTAAATATCTTTCTCCATCCTTGGTAAGTTCATGTGCATCTCGTCCACCGCCAGAAGTGAGACCTTAGATTTTTTTGGTATAAATCATGTCACTTTCAACATAGTACAGTATATGAAATAATCTACTCTGTGCTCCTTGGGTCAATATTTCTTTCAGAAACACTTGAAAGTAATCTGTGTGTGCTGGCCTGGGCACTGGGAAGAGACTCAGTATTATAAAATATACCCCCTACATCCTCCTATACTCATGAAAGCATAAATGTTATTGTAACTTGAGTCTTCTACACTGCAAAGATATTTGTGTCGGATCGAAGTCCTCAAGTGTGATGTAGATAAATGGACATGTGATCCTCCAGATGCTATGGAAAGTATGTGCTCCTTCAAATGTCCAGAGGTAGAGAAGCTTTCTGATAGGCTTTGCCCACATTTAAGACATTCAGAACCAAATATCGGGTCATCCTGTTTTAGGACATTCTAATACATTTTATACAAAGGGCTCTGAGGCACTATAGCACAAGCAGCCTGAAGTGGTGTTAAGCCGGAGAGCATCTCTGGCAGTGTGAAGGACTTTCCCACTCCTCTCTGTACCTGCATTGCTTGCTTTGCTTAATATGCTGGTTTTCTTGCCCTGCCCTTGCTTCCCCTGAACACCCGGGCTCTGCTTTGCAGTCTCAGTGGTCCCCAGCAGACGTGGGGTCCAACAGCAGCTCAAAGCTATGCTTGGCTCTACCTGCAAGAGGAGCAGCAGCTGCCAAAGGACCTCTTCATGTCTTTGGGCTCATCCAGACACACAGGGGCTGACAGAAAGGGGCTGTTTGGAAATGAGGAGTAGCTGCAATAAATCTGTACCCTGGCCATCTCATAGCTCCTGTCACTGAGGACATCGGCTCCTGTGTCCACCACAGATGCTGCCGTGGTGGCAGAATCACAACATAAATCATGATATGGGCCCTGCTTATTAGTTCAGGGCCCTGCTTGGTCTTTTTGGTATCTTCACTGCCATTTTTTTTAAGGCAGATTCATATACAATATTGTAATCTCTAGACATTCTGATTAGCAAAATGTGTCCTTAACTATGTGGGAGTAGATGGCTTTTGGATTTGCAGGATTGACCTACATTACATGTTTTTCCAGGCACAAAGTGAGCTTATAGTTTGAGGTCAGTTGTTTGCCTGTTTAGTCAGGCATCATAAATGTCAAATACCAAAACCAAGATGCATTAACTTGTCAAAACAAAATCTGTGGATCATAGCCATAGGTACTCCTTCAGGGAAAGAATTTGTTATGCTGACACTTGTTGCCCTTAGTTTGTGCCTCAGTATAAGAAATAGGATTAAATGTAATGATAACCTATGGTACAGTAAAGCTGGAAGTAGAAATACAACAGCAACCTGTAAATTCCTATCAATGCACCAGTTAGTTTCAAAATCATCATCATCTTCTCCAAATGGATTAATAAGTTGTTCAGCAACCTGAAAAGAAAATAAGACAGTGAATAGAGGTTGGCATGCCATGTCAGGACTGCTGAGAAAATAAGATTGGATTTTTCTCTCTTTCCCTGCCTGTCACTTCCAATCAAATCTTGAGCTCCCATATGATGGTTTTGCTAGCCTAGTGAAGGAACAGCTTGCTTTCCCTATAGATTCATACTTCCATGCCTCGTTGGTGCTGTCAATCATAAATGTCAGTGCTGGCCTGCTGGGAATTGAGACACGTCTGGGCCACAGTAATTCTCACATAAGATAGTCATTACATCTCCTTACTGTTGACTTTGGCTGATTTAAATGAATGGCTAGGCAGCTAGAGACTCTGTTACTGCATTATGGTATACAGTACTCCACCAGCCCATTCGCTCAGTATTCCTAAGACCTGCAGCTGGAATCTGCTGGAGGGACCACAGCTCGTCTCTCCAGCTCAGCCCTCAGCTGCTGCTTCTTTATCGGGGATGATGCTGATGGCATCCCTCTGAACCTTTCAGGAAAAGCAGTCCACCAAAAGACTCAAGTGGATGCTATGCATCATGCTAGCTAAAGCCAAGGAAGAATCTGAGTTTGTTCCTGCTGGTTTCGGTTTCTGCACTCGAAGTGATTAAAATTGCAGGGGAGAAGCCCATCCTGTGGAGGAGACAACCAAGCAGTGAGCTCTAGCACCTTTGTGGTGAGGTGCCTTAGTATGGGAACTAGGATGGGAAAGAAAACCTCTCTGGCTGCCCATAGCTTTATCCAGTCCTGTCCCCTCTCCCCCACAAGGATTAGATAAAAGGAAAACCAACAGACACTGCCCCCCATCCCTATGATCACCAAAATATATTGTGGGGAGAAAACTTACAGCTGCTGGGGGAGAAAAAATAAGATGATATAGGAAAAACTGAAAAAGAAAAAGTTTTAGGGAATTCAGACTGCTTCTCTATTTCTCAGTTCATTGGTACGCTGAGGTTAAATATCCTCTCCCCTTCATGCTTTTCTCCTTCTGTTTGTCCTTTTAAGCCTCAGTTTTGAAGCCAATCACATTCCTGCTGACCCTCCCAAGCCTTCCTGGTGGCCACCAGGGCCAGGCACAGGAGCAGTGGCCAAGTCCTCAGTTTAACTTGGGTATGGGTAAATCGACTGTATGACTGAGCAGTCCTGGTCATGAACCTCGCAATGGATGACTATGATCTAAATAACTTATAATAGTAAGGGAGTCACTCCCTGGTTATTTATTCCCATGTGCCTCTATGTTGCACCAGTGAGTAAGCACCTGCTGACTCTGCTAGGTCACCACTTCCCAGGCCAGCAGTGGAAGATGTCAAATGAACCACCAAGCAGACTAACATAACAGAAACAGCCCAAAATCAGGAGGAATGAAAAGGAGACAGGGGACACCTCTGCTTGCACTCATTGGCCTGGCGCATGGCATTAGATTTTGGGCATAGCTATGGAAGTGCTGCAATAACAATTAGCCAGAATGCAGACTGTGTTTGCGGGGGATCACCACTCAAAAATCCACTGCAAAAACTGTCACGTGAGCTAAAAGAAGTGAGCAGGGCTGGGACAGAGGAAACAGCAGTGGTGGCCTTTTGCTGTGGTCCTGGCATGTGAGACATGACTTTACTCTCAGGAAAGGAATGTAGTGATGGACAACTAAGCCCTGTATTCGGACAGTCCGTCTATACCTGTAATGAAAATGGAGATTTAGAAGTGTCTCACATGGTGGGAAACTTTGCCCCTGTACTGTAGGTATAACAAACCAGGCCTGAGGCCAAGGCATGAGCTCATTTTAGCCATAATTTCTGAGAAATTGCAGAGTTACTGGAAGTCAATAGCCTGAGGCTCTTTCTGCAGCCTGGCAGCCAAAGCCCAACACACTCAGCAGGAAACTGACTGTAACCTTCAAGACAGAAATATCCTGACTCGGGAGCTCTGCAGGTTTCAACAAACCTCCGGTCCAAGGGAGTGCTGCCGATAATACATTTGCTTTTAAAAACTGCTTCTCCTTTTCATTTCCTAACGCAGAAGATTCTTCAGTTACAATGGCATCTTGTACCTGCTATAGGCAGGACTTGGCTGGTAGCCTTGAGCCGATCTGAAAGAGATGCTGCTAATGCCTTGGGTGCTGCTGAAGGTGAAACCATTCATCCTTCAAGAGCACCAGCAGGATGGTCAAGATGAACAGCGTAAGAGTTTTGTAAACAGTAAATCCCTGGACAACACTGCCTAGAACAATGTGCTGCCCCTGCCGCATCAGCCTCCCTTCCTCTCTCTCATGATCCCCCCAAGGCTGGTCCCTATGTGGCAAACCCCTTTCCCCATGAGTTCCTAGGACACAGGGCTAGAGGAGCTTGCCCTGCAGACACTTTACTTTTCCCTGCAATCGACAGCTTGGTGTGCTGCTTTCTGTACTCTGCCCTTTGAAGTTGGGAAGGGGGCTCTAAAAGTGACCAATTTTGCTGAATTTATATTCTAACAGAAAAGTTAGCTCTAAGTCTCCAGCCATGATTAATAACTCCAAAAGGAAATCTCTATGCGCATAAACCCTAATGCACCGATTTGCTTTTCATTTGAAACTTTTCTCCAGCTAGTCTACCTTGATAGTCACTGCAGAGGCAAGAACTGCCATGAGGTATGTGCCTTAATTACTCAACTATGAGATTGATGGTGATATGTTAACCAGGCAGGCATCAATGGGTTGATGGGTAGCATTCAATTCCTTCTATAACTCCTTTTTAATGAACATTTTTATGCGGTAGGGTTGTAGCCAATATTGGCTGCTACTGTTTGATAGCCCTCTGGAACTGGAGGCCTTTAATTGCCTGCATCTGATTAAGTTAACAGCAGATACTAAAGGCTGGCTTTGAGCAAAAGAAAGTATGATTCAATCCCTTTCAGCCCATGACCTTTCTGGAAAGCTAGTTTACCTTGAGCCATCCTGCGTAGAAGAAGAACTGTAACAGCGTGAAGATTGGAATGTAAAGATCTAAGTCATGTCCCTGATACCCTTGGTCAGTATCCAAAAATTGGCGCCCTATCAGGCAGGCAAAGAAAAAAGTATAGACTGCGAGAGTAACAACCTGCAAAGAACGAAACTTCATTGAAATAATGCAATAATACAATCTTATGCATAAAGCAACACATACCCAAAGGCTTCTGACTGCCTTTGGCCATATAATTTACAAATCTCTACGGAGGTATTATGAATAGAGGGGTCACAGGAATAATTATGGCCAGGCAGAAGACCCAGGAAACATAAAAACACTTCAGTGCTTCCCTTGTCTCTCCCAGTTTATGCAAGGTCTTCAAAACATCTCTGCATTAAATATGACTGTTAAATATGACTTAAATAGTCAGTGAGGCCTTTGTGATCCTGTGGGCGTCAATGAGTGTTCAATAGCTCGGAGACTCTAGTCGAGTCTATGGATATTTTTCACCAAACTCCCCTTTTATAGAAATGGTGTTTGGAATTTTGTAAAGGATAAGAGCTCAGTACCTGGGTATAGACCAGTGGAATTCCAACCCAGTCATAACCAAACAAAAGACTACACCAAGACCGGTACTTATTCATCTCCTAAAAGGACAAAAAAAAAAAAAAAGAAAGAATAAAAGAAAAAATAACCCCCAAGAAATTAAAATAGCATGGGGTTCAATTCTAAATTATAAATATTTTGTTACAATTCATTTTTGCACATATAAAAAGTCAAAGAGATATGAAAGTTTAGTATATAGAAATTGTTACCATAATTATATCCAGCACCCCATTGTCACGTTTGAATATTCACTTGGTTTATGGAGTTGGAATGCTTAGTATATTACGTATTTCTTCACAAATTATCTTTCATTTCTGTCTTATCTACAGTTTAGTGATACATGAAAGAGAATATATTATATCATAAAAAGCATGTCTGACCACTTAATGAAATATTCAGGGAGACTATCTTCCCTGAAATTGATATTAAAATCTTCCAAATGTCACATTATTCTCTTTTTTTTTTTTTCTGCCTGCAGCGATGGAACAAGTATGAATTTACAGTGATGTTACAATAATTTTTTACTCATCACTTTGTTGCTTTAGTTAATACCTTCTCAGACATATAAATACAATCCCAGCGAACTGCTGCTGTGTGTGCTTGAGCATACGTCCGTACACAGAGACAAGTGGTATAAATCCTGAATAAGATTGCTTAGATGACACTGGAAAGCTGTGCACACTAAATCAAATTATGGAAGTGAAAAGCTACCACATAGCAATTTCAGATCAGTTTTCTGTAGATTTACCTTTTCTACTTACGTTCATTAGTGTCTGCAGATCTACACTGTCTCGAATTCTCCCCTCTTTTCGTGCCTTTGATGCCAAATTCCCAAACCAGACAAATGGAACCCAGTATTTCAGGTGGGGAGACTTCAGGTCATCAAAAATTTTTCTTTCATATCTTGTCATAAAACCTGTTTAGCCAACAAAAAACAAAACCAAAGACTTCATTTATTCTGTGCTTTCAGTGCTACTGATACTATAAATTTTTAATATGTTTGAGTCTGTTTATGTGATATTTGCATAGAACTATGCTAAATGCTATTTGTAATTCCAACTAAGTAGTCTTCTCTTTTTTTTTTTTTTTGAGTTTTTTGCTAGGATAGATCTTGCCTGAAACAACTTCTTTTGCAATAACTACCTGTTACTTTTCAGCAATGATGGCTTTAGGCAGCATCTCCACATATGTTGTAAGGGCACTTATGTGACCTTCTGATTCTGGTATTTTTTTGGTAAATCTGCAAAGCAGTGAGCAAGCAACAAAGGATACAAGTGCATGCATGAAACAGAGCTCAACAGAGACTGTGTTTTCTGCCAGCAAAACGGTTCCCTGCCAGATTGCGTTTCATGTTTTCTTTGGGGTTATGAAGGCGTGCAAAGAGATGGAAAGGGAACCATGCACAGAAGTCCTGCTGCTAGCGGAACACCGGGCCAGGCGACATGCTGTGGGGCTGCTGGCTGAAGCTGCTCTCTGCCTGGCAATTTGCCTCGCTGGGGTGCTGGGAAGGTATTATGTTTCCTGAAGAGTTCCCTGGCCTTGTGAAGCCCTGCTTCCCCCTGCTGCAAGCAAGCCCAAGGTCAGATGGCAGGGGAGCCAGGGCTGTGCATGACAGCACCTGCATCAGACCAGGTCACTGCCTGGGACTGGCAAGAGAGCAGCTGGGTTTTGGAGCAACAACTCTACCCCCTTGGGTAAGAAAGATCTGCTCTGCTGTTTTCCTTCCAGCCAGCCTGTGAGGAAAACAACCTCAGAAAAACCAAAAGGATCAACTTCACATTTTCTTATATCCAAATCCTGGATTTTCTGGGATTGAAACAATCTTCAGGTTTGGAGAATCTTATTTTTTTGCTCAGGTGTGTGTCACCTACCAAGGTGGATATAAGGCTGCTTCTGTTTTGCTGACATTAGCTCCAAACCAGGACAAAGTTAGTAACATGACAGCCCCAAAATAAGTGCTCAGCCAATCAATTACAAATCTGAGTGCTGAAAATTCAATAAGGGAGTTCAGAGTAGATAGGATCTTTTTCTTGTCTTCAACTAGTAACTAAGAACTGGCTCATTGTTGCTAACATTGCTAATAATACATGAAGCAGAAAAAAAAATACAGAAACTCAGTTGTGTTTTGTATAAATATGTGAATAAGGTAAAAGGAGATTTGTGAAACACAGCAACCTTCATAGATATTCTGTTGTCGAGAAAAATGCCACTGTTTTACAGTTGCAACAATTCAACAGGGGAGGTATGAAATACTGCAACTACTGAAAAGGAACACAAGGACAGGACAGAAAATTCCGTGGAAGAATAGAAGTTCAGCAACAAGACACAGTCCTCCTGCAGTATCATGGAATTTGAGAAAGATCTCTGGTCAGTTTGCAGCCAGCTCTCATAATCAAGTCTACAGAAATAACCAGGCAACCAGAAAAATTGACCTGCTAGTCATGGCTCCTGACTCCTAAAAGTCAGTCTTTCAGGCTGCCTTTGATATTTGGATGGCCAGCCTGCTCATTATGGGACAGGAAAAATGTTTCTAACAGGCTGAGACAGAGAGGATATCAGAAAATTGACAGTCTGGAGTAAACACTGGATGCAAGTCACTTGAGAGGCTCTGGGAAGTCATTATCTGGAAGGACGCAGCCTGAGGAGGTCATGAAGAACAGCAAAGGCACAAGGATCAGTTCAACTCTCCACTGTTAAATGGGTATCTTTTTGGTCAGAAAAGTTCAACGAAGCTGTGTTCTTAGAATCATAGAATGGTTTGGGTTGGAAAGGACCTTAAGATCATCTAGTTCCAACCCCCCTGCCATGGGCAGGGATGCCTCATACTAGACCGTGTCACCCAAGGCTCTGTCCAACCTGGCCTTGAACACTGCCAGGGATGGAGCATTCACAACTTCCTTGGGCAACCCATTCCAGTGCCTCACCACCCTCACAGTAAAGAACTTTTTCCTTATATCTAACCTGAACTTTCCCTGTTTAAGTTTAAGCCCATTGCCCCTTGTGCTGTCACTACAGTCCCTGATGAAGAGTCCCTCTCTGGTATCCTTGTAGGCCTCTTTCACTGGAAAGCTGCTATGAGGTCTCCACGCAGCTTTCTCTTCTCCAGGCTGAACAGCCCCAACTTTCTCAGCCTGTCTTCATACAGGAGGTGCTCCAGCTGCCTGATCATCCTTGTGGCCCTCCTCTGGACTTGCTCCAACAGCTTCATGTCCTTCTTATGTTGAGGACACCAGAACTGCACACAGTACTCCAAGTGGGGTCTCATGAGAGCAGAGCAGGTTATGGCAATACAAACGACATGCAGTTCAGAGCCGCTTGCTGTTACTGCAGCAAGTAGATACAAGTTTAACTCTCTGCTTCTGTGTTATGTGAGAAAGAGTTAATTTAGGTACTTCCTTCCAGTAGAGGGTTTGGGACTCCAGACTTCAGCCTTCTGTAGGTATTCATGTCACTGAGCTCATACCTCATGTTTCTCTTCAGCATTTCCTCGCAGCTGTTTTGGGCTGCTCTCCTCATTTGTTGACTCATTACTTGTGTTTTTTAAGACTTGTGTTCTTGAGCATCCAACTTCCCCCTCGTACTTTGTGGCCAACAGTATTGATATGCTTACAACTGCTGCTAGGCATTTGACGCTTATGGCATACGTGCTGCAGCACTCGGCATCATAATGTCATGAATCTACATGCATCTACTTCCTACAGCTGCATAAAGCATGCTAAAAACGAAAAAAAGGTTCAGAAAGAGTTAGAAGATCCTCCACACCAGACACTGAAGACTGTGTCTTGTAGGGAGAGACTACAGATGGTGAAGTTCCTAAGTTTATTCAATCCTTTATGCATTCTGTTAACAGGTGACTATTGAGAGAAAAATTATGTTTTCACCTAATTAGAAAAATAACAACCCATACACATTCCAAAATCCAGTAATTAGAAGATGACCCTGTGCAAGTTCAGACTGGAATAAAATGCCACTTTTCAACAGCGAGTTCACCATTGTGAATGTCAGTTCACCTAGGATGTGGTGTAGTCTCCAGTATATCCGGATGAATTTTAGATCAGGGCTGGTTATATTCCTTAGAAGGTATTATAGTCAATCAGAAACTCCAACATGACAAAGGATGTTACTAGTAAGCTTTTATGCCTTGTGTTATGGATGAGTCAGACCAGATTATCATGATACTGTTCTCAGATTTAAAATCTATGAATTTAAGCAGTTCATTTGCCTGAAAAGAGAAATGTGTAACAATAGTTATACTGTGCAGTTTCTCAGCTTGATAGAGAAATGTAAAATCGGCACAAGTTGTTGCAATGATGACTGTGCTGCAAGTATCAGATTTCTGCTGCTCACGTTCATACTAAATGCTGCTTCTCCCATCCAGTCTCATATGTAATGCCACAGGGAGCTAGGGAGGGATAATTGCAGAGTACTGTCTTAATCACTGGATGTTAATGAAGCAAAATATTACTCTCAAGTGCTCAGTACTGCATCAACAAAAATTATGTGCCAATATGTATTAAAATCCTACAGAACAAGCACTGAAATCCATGGAGCTGACTATACTATCAATACTTCTTTATCCATTTATAGAATATTTTCCACTGTTAAAAAAAACAACCACCAACAACGAAACTTGTTTTCCAGGTCTACAATTTTGTACAAACACTGCGACATTTTGTCTCTTTTGGAACAGATTGTCTTTAGGCAATAGGGAGGCAGAGCTGGATTAGCCTGCTGGAAATGTTGTAATTTCTCCAGTGTGTACTAGAAGCAGATTGCTGGGGAGAGTGACAGAAGCTTCCCTGACCTCTCACCACTCAGGTAAACAGTTTTGTTTGAAAAACACAAGGAGAGAACTTCAAAATCCAATGAATCCAACATAAATGACTTCTTTTTTTCCCAGTAAGATCAGTGCATTCTGCTGGATTTTTTGTTAATATCCAAGCTTCTCACACATATGTCAAATGTGGATATGTATATTACACACTGCATATTTTAACTTGCTACAATTTGCTTATAATCTCTGCCAAAGGAATATTTTAAGAAAGGCAAGGGGACATTCAGTAAGGACAGTATGACTTCTCCTGTTTTAGAATATATCTCCATTTCTCTGCACTGGCATTCTATCTCTGATGCTGACCATGGGAAACCGATGGCATGGCATCACACCTTGCCTTTAAATACTCATCAGTCAGACCTTCATAGGCAAGCAGTCTTGCACGATTGAACTCTCTTTCCCAGCATCACACTTACCATGTTATCAAAACCAATTAGAAAATAGACATGCTTAATACTTAGTATATTTATCCCTGAAAAACTAAATTTAAAGTGAGATTGTAAATATAAAGGAAAAACCCTTGGGGTTTGTTTTGGGTTTTGGTTTTTGTTTTTTGTTTTTAAGTATTAAATAATTATGTGCAATCTACTTAAAATGCAATCTACTTAAAATAATTGAGATAAAGCTGTAACTTGTGAAGAGCCTACAGGGATCAGTCTCTGATACACGAGACAAGGTTGTATCCTAGGCATCGAGGCAATTGCCATATGTCAATCACCATTCCTACTGCATCATATGTATTGCAACTACATTATTTTTCATGTTTTGGGGAATGTTGTAGCGATGCTCAATGAATCTGTGCGTTTGTGGCAGGCCTGTTGCCTCTGTGATGCTGAAAACAGATCCAGATAAGTTTCCAACTCATTTTGATTTCTATAGTGTCACTGAATGAAGACTTTAAGAGCATTAAAGCTGCACACGTAAGGCACATCATTTAATCCACTGACAAAAACGTGGTAGCTTTGACATAGAATCATAGGTTGGAAAAGATCTTCAAGATCACTAGATCTTAAAGACCTTTAAGACCTTTAAGCGTTTAAGGCCAGGTTAGACAGAGCTTTAAGCAACCTGGTCTAGTGGAAGGTGTCCCTGCCTGTGGCAGAGAAGTTGGAACTAGATGATCTTTCAGGTCCCTTCCGACCCAAACCATTCTATGATTCAATGAGTCTATGAGTCCAGCTATAAAAGACATGGTTTAGTATGAGGCACACATGGGGCCAAAGAGGGAAAAAAAATTAGTCCAGCTCCTTCCCTCCTTGCGCCTCCACCTCTGATGTAAAGGAAAGAAATGAGGGGGAGAAGGACTCCTGTACCTGCTCCTACCACATGGTCCATGGTAGGGAACCTTTTGTACACAGCTGTGCTCACGGAGCGAAAGATCAGCAGAGATGTTAAATTCACGTAACGCATGAGAGTCCTCCTTAACAAGCGCCCATATTCATCTCTGCCCTGGACACAGCTAGAGATGAGGAACATCAGACGATCTGGCCATGGCAAGTTCACAAACTGGTTCCACCAGCGATTCACCACCAAAGTAACATAGAAACCTGGGAGTTAGAAGGAAAAAAAAGTGCAGTGCGTATTAGGATTTTTGTTTAGGTCATTTTGATTTAGTTTGCAGAGTGTTATTCACATCACTAAGCTGCTACATTTCCCAGAATAAATGCAGTAAGTCACATCAAAACCCATGATGGAATCAACGCTCATTATTTAATAGACACTGCAACTTAATGGCCCATTCCAGCTGAGATTCTCATACTCATTAACTTCCAAATTTCCTCTTCTGTAGTAAACCTTGAGTGCATTTAGTGCTTTGATAGATTGGGCACAATGTATCAGTGTTAGTGGGCACCAAATATATACATATGCATACGTGCAGAAATTTTGCTCTTATGTTGGTATACTTCGAACATGAGTATAAATGTTGATGTGAAAAAAGCAACTTGAATTTAAGGAGATCTGTTTGAAGCTGATGATTTCATTGTGAACCTCTAACCTCCCATATGCCCCTCAGCTCTGAAACGCTTCCATGCACAGACATTCACAAAATGCCTGAACAGAGATAGCGCTGGAGAATGATTTCACATGTAACCGGTACTTACCAAGCACAAAAGTTACCGGGATTTGTTCAGCATATTTGTCACAGTAAATTGATAATTTTTCAAAGAACCGTTTTTGGCTACCTGTAAGAAAAAATCTGCAGCAAGAATAAAATGTATCTGTCCTTTCATAATATTCTGGCACTAGCTACAAAGTGCAAATAGGTATAAATAATCAGGTATGCACAATCAGGAGCAACCTTGGCTAATGTCTTCAAAGGAATTCTTAAAGGTAAAGTCCTTAATACTTTTGGCATGTAATACAGAAGCTGGAGGAGAAGACAGTATTATTCCCTGGTCTCTGCAGTTTTCTCATGACTAATTTGACTGGCAGTACTGATTAGGATCACTATGCCTGGAGAATTAGTTTGCTGTCTCATAGGGACCAATGATGATAGCAAGTCTGTAAGGTCTGTAAGAGAGCTTATCCTCCTTTTTCAGAGGGCTACTTATGGTCAGACCTGGTTGAACTGCAAAAGGTTACCAATCTCCAACTGCTCTCATTTGGAAATGTTATGTTTTTGCAGTAGCTTTTTTATTCTTACTCCTACTAAATTTTTCTCTTCCACAAGACTAAAACCACAACTACTGTACTTATTTTGCAGTGAGGAAAATATTCACGAGATGAGAGATAATGAGTGGAGTATGGCAGCTTCTGCCCCTGGGAAAAAGATGTCTAATGAAATACAACAATCTCAAATATAACTTTTTTTTAAATTATTTTTATAGATGAGTATTGCATTTATCCTTTGATTTTATATAAAAGCAACACATGATAAATATTTGGTGGGGTTTACTTACAATTGTGCAATAAAACCTGGAGAACATATAGAAAGCTTTCCATGGTATATTTATCTTGGTCTTTAATTGCCAATTTTCGGTAAAACTAGATTAATTTAAATACATTTGAGACTCCTGTGTTTCTTCACGTGTTAATGATGTATTTTTCTTTCTGAGTTTACAGGTATAGAACATTTTGCAAAATTAGTGATTAATCACACACAAACTGAAGCTCATTTTCTCCTTGCTTCACTTTGCTTGAGCAAACGCCGAGGTCTAATTACAGATCAAGGCAAGAGCTGAATCGTGATTTTGATACTTCTGTGTGGTGTACTTCATCAATTAAAAGTTTCACTGCACTAATTGATGCAACTGCATCTGTCATACAAGTGTTTAATTCACACCTTGGTGGAAGAAGCAGCTCTCCTAATGTGACCCTCCCAGGTCCTGGGTGACACAAAGCTAACAACCATGTCTGGTTTCCATGAAGTTTTGCTTGGCTTTCTGCAAGCTTAAAAATAAAGTTTGCGTGCCACCCTAGCTTTAAGCAAAACTTTTCTTCTCCTGACTACATAACCTGGCTCTCAAATTATTACCTTTCAAGGTTGTTAAGGAAATTACCACTGAGCAACTGAAGACACAGTTCTGCAATTAGAACGAAAAGTCTATATGATAAGCAGAGAGGCACACTCGCTGCTGCCAACTCAACATCAGAATGATAAAAGCTATATAACATAGGCTAGCTATGGGTGTTTATTTAGCCTAACTTCAGCAGGAGGGTTGCTCAACACTGGGCTGAAAGTAGAATCAGCTGGATACAATAGAAAGCATTTTATTTGTATCCTACATGCTTTCTCTGGAACATTAAAGTAAACATGGAAAGAGCACATTAGAAAAGGTGCAAGGAAAAGACAATAACTATGTTGTAACCTCCCCCCATCATTCATCAGCCTAACACTATGAAGTGTGAAACTTCAGTATAACATTTAATGATATGTGAATTGGAAAGAGTGTACCTGTATAATACACTTATCGCTGTGTAAAGAGTAGCAAAAACAATAAATTCTCTGTACAGCAATTTGTAGATGCTGCCTTTCCACTTTAGGAGTAATCTGTGAAATCCAAAGAAAGTGGCATTTGCTACTTTGCTGGAATAAGTGACTGTCATCGTCTTGGCAGGCTGAGCCTAGAAACAGTAGAAGAGAAGCAGGAAACCAACAACATTTTAGACAGCAGATTCTAACCTGAATGCACCCCTGTACAGATAGAAACATAGATACACACACACATATATGCATATAATAATATAGGTATACATTAATACATGCTGTATGTATTTATATATATAGAAAGACAGAGAAAAATAAAAATCTTGCAGTTACAAGCCCCTTTGGGACCTGCAGATTGACTGATGCAAGGCTGTATTTGGGCTTTACCTCAAAGACCACCCAAAAGCACCAGCTAGCACTAAATGTGGCCATCTGCTGGGGGGGCAGTGGTGAGGAGACGTTACACCTCTGAAACCTCTGCTTACTCTCAGTTTGCTCCAGTCTGGTGTGAGGAAAGAAAAGAAAGTAAATTTCCTTGAAATTATTTTCAAAACTTCTCAGCTTCTCAGCAGGAGAAGTAAAGCTGAATTCCGCAAATACACCTTCCTCCCCAGCCAGTATTTTTAGCTAGCTTTGGTAATTTTACTCATCTAAAACCAAATGAGATTTGGACACTGCCTCTTTCATTAATGGTTACGACAGCAGCTGAGATCAGCTAGGGAACCCTGTTATTTCTTAGCTTGGCAGCTAGACATACTCATCAAAACTTCAGTATTGCACTACCATGCAAAAAAAGCCATAGGTTTGCTCAGGTAGGCAGCATGTGACACGGTGTAATTAAAGCACTAAAAGTATATAGGTAAATATTTTATGCTGAGTTTGTTCCTTACTTACCCAGGGTAGGGAGATGCTACAGGAACTTTCATGTGCGTACACAAACCCCCCCAAACAAACTATCTCCAAATGTGGATGAAAGCAGTTTTGTACAGCATGGGAGAAAGGGAGTAACAAAGACAAGACAAAGCCTCAAGGTAGTTGTGTATCTTAAGTAAGATTCTTGTCTATATTTTCTTGATGCCACTGTAGGTCATTTACTCTCAGAAAAAATAATTTGAACTACTAGTTAATAGATGGCTTGATGGTATTCTATGCAACGTGGCTGTGTCTCTGATGCAGAGCATGAAGTAAGCCATTAAAATTCAGCTGTAAAAGTGCCACTTTTTCTTTCAGTCACCAGGGGAATTAGCAGGGAAAAGACACCATAAGCCTTCTATTGCTGACAGACTGTCTCTTCTCCTCTGCGGAACGGCTGCTCGAGGTTTGCCAGCGTGGGCTTAGAGATTTTTTTGGTGTTATTTGGTTTTTTTAAGATGCATGGGGTTTATTCTTTAGCATCCAAATGATAGTTTTCCTTTTTCTGAGACTTGGCACAGGCCTTTAAATTTTTTGTTCTTGTTGTTGAACTCCATAAAGTTCAGGAGCCAAACTGGCTGACTGGCATGCAGAAATGCAGTCCTCTCTGCTAAAAAGCCTGTGGTCAGGATGAAACTCTGAAGAAAATGGAAACAGAGATTTCCATTCCCCAGCAGAAATGAGGCATTATAAACAATGGCAGAAATCTGTGACTGGGCTATAGTGGAGGAATGGGGTAAAAAAATAGTCTTAACGATACACTGAGTTCTCTTGAAAGTATATGAGGCTTTAGTCCTTGCCCTTGCCCTGTGCCCATTAATGCTGGGGAGTATGTCTATTCAAGCCATAACATCAAAAAATGTGTCTCTATCTCCCCACTAATATCTAATCTGTAATGGAAACCTCCAGTGGGACTATCCACATGTAGGACTTAGATCTAAAAATGATATCCGATAATGTGAGGGCTTATAGGCTGGCAGGAACCCAGACCCCCAGGGTAACACAATGCAATGATTAGAAGCTAAAGTTAGGCAAATGCAGTCTGAAGTAAAATATAAATTACTAACTGTGGGGGCAACAAAGTATTGGAACAGGGGACTGAATAGACACCCTGTGGTTTAGGATCTTTAAGATGAGAGCAGATAGTTGGACAAAATATGCCCTTCAGGAAGAATTCACATAGCTGGGACATACAGGACTGAGTGTGTGTGGGGCTGAGTGTGTGTCTGGTATCTGGGCGCCTGTGAAACTTTCTGTCCAGTCCCTTTTGTTGTGGGCCATGGAGGGAACAAGATTGCTTTGCAGCACCCTCACAGCCTCTGCAGCTCTGCAGGAAGGCAGTGATTGGTGTCAAAACCATAGAATCATAGAATGGTTTGGGTTGGAAGGGACCTTAAAGATCATCTAGTTCTAGCCCCCCTGCCATGGGCAGAGGCATCTCCCATTAGACCAGGTCATGGTGCTCAGTTTCTGCATATGGGTTTCAGGAAGGAGTCATCCTCCCAAGCATCCATGACTGGATTGTGCCAGAAACTGGCCAGGAGCTGGGCTGAAAAAAATGGGTCCATCTCCTCTACAGAGCTGCAGCAAATCCTGTCTTGCAAGGCCTAGTGGGTTGGTTTTGGCCACAATTGCAGAGCTGCAATGATAATAGGATTCAGAATGAAGAATATTTCCCCATCCCATGTGGAGGATCCCATGGGAGAGGAGAGTTTTCTCCATGAAAATTTGCCTGCTCGATTCAAAAACTATCAGATTCCAGCCATCTCTCTTAGCAGTTTACTTGATGCCCTTGGCTCTGAATAGAAACTCTTCACATTATCTTGAGAAGCACTGGACGTCTGCAGCTTTTTCTTTCCACCTCTGAACTGGGGCAAAGAAAAGTGGGACTGTTACAGCAATTTCAGTCTTCAGTGCCTTGGTATCCTTGCCCTGCCTTGCTTGTGATGCACTGTGTTTTAGCTTCCTGCTAAGCAAATGCTTTATCGAATATATATATATGATTGGGTTCATATAGGGACTTCAGGGTAATATAATTCAATGTCCTAAAATATACATTAGGTCAGATTAGGTGATTTAAGAACCCCTTAGACTATATGAAGCTATGAGAGACAGCTATGTGTCTGTCTGTTTAGATTTCACAACATAGCAAACAGATTTAAATCAGCACTTGTGCTTTTCTCCTCTTGGAACAACTTGGGTACAGCTCACCCTCTGCTTCCCGGGAAGTTTTGGCATAAAGCCTTGCCCAGAGTCTGGTTCTTGCACGGTGGTCCCAAGACCTTGGTTCATGGGCAGTATGCTGACTGAGAGTCTTTCCAACATTAGTCATGGCCACAGGAAATTAAAAAGCTAAAACTGAGACAGATAGGAAGAGCAAAGCATGATGATGCCCCCCCAGCACATTCCTGCCTGAGCACTATTTTGGCCAGGCCACAGAAGGACAGAGAGCGTTAGATTAGATACCACAGGCACTGGTGTCATGAAAGATTTTCCTATTAGTTGTGTTGCCCTTAACTTCATCAGCAGGTACAGGGCTAGGCTTTCTGCTGGATTTGCGAGCTGAGGACATAACGCAAGTTATGTCCATTTTATGCTTGCAAAGACTTTGGCTCACATCTATGATGCTGCTTTTCCTTTTGCTTGGTGTTTTTTCCCTCTCTGAAACTTTCTCAAGCACAGGCTGAAATGTGAGTTATATATTACACCACTTTTGCTAAGATCATCAGAAGCCTTTAGGCATAAACACCTAAAAATAAAACATTCCCCCCCTACCAATATTGAGCCCACCTGTAAATGGGACTTTTGCCTGGCCGAGAATTTCAGGATGCATTAGGATTCAGAGGAAAACCACAGGAAAAAATAACAGCTATCAGTCTCCTAACTAACCATGAAAAGCACATCAGAGTATGTATAAATAAATAGTGGCTCTGCTCAGACCTACCCCTTGTCATTGTGTCACCTTTTTTCTTAGTTCATGGGACAGTAGAGAAAGTGAGTGAGAGAGATTCAAGTTAAGCCAACTATAAAAGCATATTAAGCTAATGCTGTAACCACTAACCTGCTATTTTGATTTAGCAGTCCAAACCTGAAGGCAAATCCTGGACCCTTCCTCTTCCTCAGGCGTCCCAAAGTCCCCTTCAGGTCTGCAGTAGTCACCTTGCTCTTCCTTTAACCTGAAGCAAGGGGTTGCTGCTGCCGAGCCCCAGGAGGAGTGGACTGACAAGAACAGGGGTTAAATGTCTTTCCACTTCTGGAAGTCTGTTTTTGCCAAGTACTCTGTCCTGTCAGTTACAGAGGGAACAAACGCAAGCAGCAGCAGCAGCAGCAGCAGAGCTGCTGATCTTGCTTTTTTCTAGTCTATAATTATAACGCCACTTGCCATCGGAAGGACCCCTTTCATTTGAAGGAAGAATCTTGTGACGGTTTGGCTTGCACCTCCAGTTTTCTACATTTGATTTCCCATCCCCAAAATGGGATGGACAAGAAGCGAACGTTTTTCTCTGAGACTTCTCTTGAAAAGCGTGATCTCTGAGCCACCTTGTGAAGCCACATCAGTGAATAGCACTGACTACATCTAAATGGGAAAACCGGAGACAACCCCACCAAACTTGTGAGTGTGCTCCAGCTGCACCTTGATCCCACCATGGAGCACACCTTTGCTGCATTGCTGGTTCAAATTGGGAAATCAGGATTCTGGGATGTGCTGTAAACATCACCCATGCCTCAAAACAGGCAGAGTTGCTGCTACCAAAAGACTCAATGAACCTATTAATGACAGTACATTTCAGCATGTGAAAGCCTTTCTGCAACTGATGGGTCTGCACAAGACATCTTCCCCCCTTCCCCTTTGTAAAATGAAATGAACTCTGTTATGACCCATGGCATTAAGAGGGAGCTGTAAAAGGTGTTAGACTGTAAAAGCCCAGGAGATGTCGTATAATATTGCCACAAATCTCTACGGAGAATAAAATACTGTGAAGTAAATAAAAAAATTGCAGGGGGATAGAGAAAACAAGATTTACAGATTTAATACATTTTATGATGAAAGGTTTCACCCCCTACCTTAGTCCCATTAAGCTATTTGAGGCCACTTATTTAATTAGAAATCCCTCAGAAGGAAAAGAAGTTGCTGCCATTGTCTGCCTTTCTTCTTGTTGGCAATGGCAGAAGGAAGACACTTTGATGTCAAAACAGGCGAGACATTAGACTGTGGCATGTGTGTGTCAGGCAGTGGCCTGTGGCAAAAGATGACAAATCATTTTAACATTCAGTGACTTGGCATGAAGAAACATACTGCCTGATCCTACTACAGTGACTGCCCTCTGCAAGGAAAACTTCTAACAACAGGGATATTTTAAGGTCATTGGTAAAATAATTACTTAGGAAAAAAACATTTTTCTTTGCTGAATGTAATTGCTTGCTGGTCTCACTGAGCAGTAAATAATAGCACCTCTGTGTGTCAGTGGGTATCAGGTGGTTTTCCTGGCAGCTTTTCATTCTTCCTGCAGATTGGAGCAGCTGAGATTGCTCCTCTGGCTCTGAGCTGTTTTGCAGAAGACATGAGATTTAGAGCTCCTATGTGTTCGGAGGCAGAAAGAAATACAGGTTTCCAGCTGTGTAGCTCCATTGTGAGTGGTTCTGTAGGAAATATTCCTCTTTTTATCGCTAAGGTGCCCCTAAGTCCTTGCTGGATGTTACCCAAAGACAGGCAATGTTTTTCTCTCTCCTCCATTTCCTCCCTCCCCAAGAGAAGCATACTTGACTGGTTTAGAGCCCTTGCTAACAGTGGCTGCAGTGTGGTTTTACTGCATTCTCTGACTTGGCTAGGCATATCCTTTCACAGGTAATGGTGCTCCCATTTTAGGGACATTTGAGGGTCCAGTTGCCACAGGTTGCCTGGGTCTACCTGGATGTGGGAGGAAGGGAGGAGGGAGTGACAGCTTGTAACTGCAACTGCAGAGTTCCCAGTTAATGAACTTACTACCTTTTCTAGCTGATGCTAATATCTGTGTTAGCACGAGTGAGCAGAGACCTTTATTGTAAATTTCAAGGCAGTCTTACCTTCTAATTCAGCTCTTCAGTTTAGCTTTATATTGATATTTTGAATACACAACATTAACAACACATTGGTGGTTGGCTTCAAAAGCTTAATTATTACAGAAGGGCTGTGAAAGCCATCACACCAATTTCAAGGTTCAGTAAAGACTACCTATAGAGCTCTGCAAAAATCCTTTTTTTCAAGACATTAGAAGCTTCCTTCTTCTTTAGAGACAGAGGATAAAGATGAGGACTTAAAAGGAAGGAAATATCAATAAATGGTGTTCCAATCTCTGACAAAAGTGTCAGCTAAGGCTAAGGCCTGAGAAAATGCTGGTTAATGACAGTCACACTCCTTTGCTTCTGGGGGATGTTGACATGGCTGTAACAGTCCTGCTGTGTAAGAAATGCCTGCTGGAGCTTTAAGAGGGATGTTGGCAAGGAAGCCATGTACAGGATGTTGCTGCAGCAAGCACACAGCTAAGCAGAGCTGTATGGAGGCATCAGGGCAAAGGGATGCCTGTGGCATCTGTTCCTCTGCCCCTCCACCGCTGGGCAGCAGTCTCACAGGGGTGTTACATCAGTGGGGATGGAGAGACACCAGGCACAACTGTCCCATGTCCTCTTCCTCCCCCCCATTGTTGTCCACCACATGCCAGTGTCAAAAGACAGCATGGCAGCAGTGGCAGGAGAAGCAAAGTGCCCAATGGGTGCTTTGGGCAGAAAAGATGGAGCTGTCATACAGTGGTTTCATGGACACTTGCTGATTTCCTGGCATTCTCCCAGGTAGCAGCAGCCAAGGTTGGGTGGGGTTGCTTCCTTATGGCAAAAACCACCCCCCTGTGCAGGCTCTTTCATGCAGCCTCCCTCCAAAATGCCTGGCAATGAACCCCCATTGCTGTATGCTGCTCATCACTGATGAGCTTTCAACAAGTTGGGATAGATACATTGTGTTGGGACAGCTGGCATTATCTGTGCAAGGCAGCCTTGGGCAATTTGACAGGAAAGCGGACATGGGTTTTCTGGAGCATTATCTGCCCGCACTTATCCAGGAACAAGCCTGGACCAGTTCCCAGAGATTCAAGAGAAAGGATTTTGTAAAATAATTCTGAAGATTTATTCCAAGCTGCCACAGTGAAGACTAGTCCATCAAAAACTGAACTCTGGAACCGACTGAAGAACAGAGAGACCTGCAGTCTGTGACATGTTATTAAGCACTGGAACTTCTCTCTCATACTTCCTCATAACCCTCTCTTTCTGCTGAATTTGTTGAATGAGCAAATCTATGCTACGAAGAGTCACCTGGGCAATCTGAGTGACCCCCTCACACTTTAATACACTACTTAATGAAGAGGCACATTCAAAAAGCGTGCCAACTTATTAACTGGCTAATGGGCAGCTGATGTGTGTAACATAATAGGGGAAACAAATAAATGTATATTTTTGAAGGAAAAAAGAAGAAAAGTTCCTAAGGGTTTGGCTTTGTATTGCCTCCTCTCTGCTATGTGACTGTTTCTACCATAAGATGTATAAATAATTACAACCACTTATTAGATTTTTAGACAGAACTAAGTCCACAGCAGAAAATTAAGTTTTATAGCAAATTCTTAAAATCTCATAGTAATGAGCAAAGACTTGCAAACTGTTGCTAGAATTTACAATATAAACCACTAGTTTTTTCACCTTCTTATTTAAGAAATGATTCTGCTGATCTTGGAGACCATTAAAAATCTATATGAAGTCTTATTAGGGACTTCTAATCCAAATGAAAATCTCTTCAAGCCATGATAAGTAATACTTTGTTAAGATATTCACACCTTTGCTACCACATGCAATTATCTTTAATAAGTGTCATATTGCAGATAGATAGCACAAAGAAATTCTGTTTGTATACACTATGTTCCTAAGAGGTTACCGAAACCAGGATGGATTTGCAAAGTGTGTAAAATAGTATTTCACATTTGCAATGAATAGTTTAATTTTATCACTTCTTGTCCTTTTTCTGCCCTTTCCTGGTGGACATCCTTAGAAAATGTTGCATCATGAAAAAGAGCAAAAGAGGTTCTTTTGTTTTACAAGTGCATACTGTAGACAAGAATTTGAGAGGTCTCATCTATAAAAATAGTTTTCAAAAGTTCCTGTATATGCAGCTTTACTAATGATCACTGCTAATGGTGTATTTTGGATTTATGTTCTCTTGATGTGCTTTGGACACATACAAATCACATAGAGACAAAAACATTTCAGTGCTGTGTAACTAGACAGGTTTTGCTAATATCATCCACGGGTGTTTAACAAGATAGCGCAGTGTAACAGATGGTATAAATCCATCAAATACAAGTTATCTCATATTTGTGCTTCCTGCTTCTCTTTGCTCTTGATTTTTGTGCTCACTTACACTGGAAGATTTCTGGAATTCATACTGTGTTCTAGTGAAGCTTCAAGCAAACAGTCCAGTATGTGTAGCAACAATGTTAATGCCAATATCCAAAAAAATGCCATAATAACTAGGCTAAAATCTGGTTTGAACAGCATGAAAGAATTTTCTTATTGAAAGAAGTGAATAATTAAAGTGTTGGGAAGAGGGCAGTATTAAAGAAGCTGCAGTCAGATTTTTTCAGATGATAATATATTGAGTTCTGCTTTATTTTTCTACTTACTGTCACTTGCTGCTGGAACTCCAGTCTTAAACAAATCAGTAAATTAACATAAAATGCCCTCTGCCTGTAGAATGAACATGTAGAGAGCTGTAGAGAACGTGTGATATCTTGCAGTCTCTTTCATGAGAGAAATTGCAATAATTAGAAGTTAATCTAGCAGGAGAGATACCACCGTACTT
The DNA here is from genome assembly GCF_004027225.2 of Strigops habroptila. Taxonomy (NCBI): domain Eukaryota; kingdom Metazoa; phylum Chordata; class Aves; order Psittaciformes; family Psittacidae; genus Strigops; species Strigops habroptila. Next base: position 37,780,149 of record NC_044279.2, read on the forward strand.
AGCATCACTCAGTGTGGATTGTGGAAACATACTTTAAAGGAGGCTCTTTTATCTCTGGAATTCACATGGTAGAATACTTCAGAGGATTACACATGAATTTGTCTGCAGGATAAAGCCTGCTGCCCCAACAGATTAATTCTCCGAGTAATGTAAAACCACATTCAGAAACACCTTGTTTTACAACTTCCTTGTAATGAAATCAACATAATTTGTTATGTGGTAGTGCTGAGTTCGATATTAGAAATATTAATATTACTGCGACTGTTATCAGCCTCAGCAATTCTTTTATTGCTGGAAGGCACAGACACACAAAAGCAAACTGATGTCATAGTGTGGGGCTTGTCAGATGGAAGATGGGATCAACACAGCAACCAGGAATAAGGTGTCGAGGAACTAGGCGCAGAAGTCAGTGCCTGGATTGACCGGGGGAGCTCTCTCTTAAGACCCACCTCTCTAAAGTGCTACCTACCTTGTCCATCTGAAACAGGCTGGGTGGGTTAATTAATATATGCTAATGTAGCGTCAGCTCAAGTGAAAGCTAAATGGCCAAAAGGGCAATCGCAGAAGCAAAGGTGCTTGATGTTGTTCTATGGACTGGCTTTTCTGAAGTTAATGTCATTCTGCTTCACAAGATGACCAAGGTTTCAAAACTACTTGTACAATGTCAAGCATTTAATATTAGATAATTCCCTTGTTTGCCTAAAAATGCAGATGATCTCACAGCCATTTGCATCATCCTCCTTTTGTACATGCAGGATGCTGCAAAACTGTAATTACTTTTTTTAATGAGGAAATTACGTTAACAGAATTTTGTATTGTTGTGGACATGGAAGAATACTGATGGTTGATAAGTAGTCTGTGCTTTATAAGGTATATTAATGTCTCCTGCACTTCTAGGGAGTTAGATTTGAGAAAGAGGGATCTTTCCTCACATCAGAATGTGTCTTTTATAAGAGTACCAAAAGCGTTTATTTGTATTAGAGTTAATAATGCATCTTTGTACAACAAGCACGTTTGTGCTGTCAGTCAAGATTTTAGAGGTATCACTAGAAGCATTGTAAGCTTGTGTTCCTTATGGCTTAAGGAGCTTGGTTTTCAGTGAGCAATGTTACATCTCTGAGAGTAGCAAATGATAACTCCTGTTCCCTGATTGGAAATACAGTAATAATAATAACAAAAATAATAATAACAGCAACAACAATAATACATGACAATGGACAATACACATAACAGTACAATTGAACGATTCTGTTTCTCCCACTTAATTATTAATGAGGACAGCTTTGCTTATTCTTTGAAGAAATTCTCTCTGCATACGTATTTTGATTTGTGTATATGAAAAACCACCTGTAAGAGTGATGATCCAGATTAGTGCATGACTTTAAGAGAAAAACACTGTGCAGCAATGACTGATGCAAAGCTGTAGTGCAATTTACCATATACAACACTGTTAGAGATGTGATTAAACCATGCTGCATCTGATTGGAGAAACTATACCCTTCATTATCTGTATTCAAATTAAAGGGGCCTTCAAACCAAAATGTAGAGCCATGAATGCAACTGGAACTGTAAGGATGGAGGATTTTCATGAGCTGCATCTTGGGCAGAGAGATTTGTGAGAGTATCTACTTGTACGAAAGGGAAAGATGAGACAGAAGAGATTCAAAGAATGAGATGGAGGCTAAGAACAGACAGAAAAGCATTTGCAGGGAGAACTGTTTAGAAAAGGCAAGTTCTTTTTAGTTAGGTATTGTCTGGAAAGGACTTGGAACAGTTTTTGCTATATTTGTGAGAATAAGATTATTGGTATTTGTGCATAAAAAAGGATTACATCAGCATGGCTGACCACCATCCATTTGTTTTTGTAAAGTGAACAATTCACAAAAGTTCTTTTTCTTTTTTAGCTAGTTCTAGTTAAAAAAAAACAAAAGCAAAACAACAAAACCTAATAATATCTACTGCTATCAAAACCGGAGCCTGATACACATGTGAAAAGGATAAAACTGACGGCTTTAGCCCGTGACCCTGGTGGTCCTGCCAATCCTCTATGAAAGCTAGCTCTGGCTTTCCTCCCTTGCATATGTCAGTGCTAAACATTTCCCTCAGAACTTTCTTTGTTCACTTTGCAGATATTGAATAAGAAGGAAAAAAAAAAGAGTATAAAAAGAGAAAGTAGCATCCAAGAAGAATGATAGTGAGCTTAGTGAACCAACAGAGATAAACAACTAGCCTTTCCTTTTTCTATGGACAAGCTTAATCATTTCCACCTGAACTCCAACAAACCCTCTCATTCTCTGCTTTATGCAACTTTTAACTTAAAAAATGCCTACTCAGCCTGAGTAGTTTTTTGCAAAACATGCGCTATGCCATGTTTGTTTACCTTAGTTCAAAATTGAAAGTCTCATTGCTCCCTCAGACATGAGGTTTAGTCTCCAAGCCAAGAGCAGATGAAACAAACCGTAGGCTTGTTGTGTCACTGTTGAGCCAGTACATGGCCCAGAACACAGACAGGCATGGAATGATGCTAGGCAAGGAATTTTGTCTTCAGACTCCTCTGAATAGATCCATGCTCTGACCATTTTAATGAGGTGATGGAAAACTTTTCCTGCCATGGTGAGTTTTCACACATTTCCAATCGAGGTAAATAACACAGATGTAAATGCTAGTGGAGACAAGACTCGTGGGGGGCCTGACTTTAAAGATCACTTTGGAAGGTGTAACAGAGTAATCCCTCTCTTTTGTGGAACTGGAACTGCTCTGGTTTCAATACTACTTCAGCATTTTTTACCATCTACTCAACTGAGTGAAGGATTCAGATCACTTTTCAGAAATGGCTCTCTACTGCGCTGAACTTGCAGAGCACTGCCACCATGAGTGTGCCAAGATGGAGAAGACAGAAAGAGACAAGTAGAAGAAAAGGCCACTCTAAACTGGGAGGTATTCCTGTGCCCACTGGAGTGATGCCCATACCAACTAGGTCATGCTGGATAGAAGATCAATAAAACAGTATTTCGATCATACAGGCAAATGACTGGTACCTGCAAAAGCTTTTCTGTAAGACCAGCTCACCTCACAGAGCAGAACATAGCAATAACTGGCAGCCTTGTTTGAAGTCTGCTTTTGAATCTTTGGGTCATTGAGCAAAAATAAAGAAAAATCAGCCCATTGAAGCCACATCTTCAATTTTTATAGCAACTTTGGTCTGAAAGAATGAAGACCATTGACGAAATCATTATTTAAACTTTATCATGTGACAGATGTTTTGAGGAAGGAGGAAGAAGTGTCATGAATTTCAGTCTAGAGATGAATAAATTAAGGCACAGGAAAGGTAGCCAGGTCCAAAGCAGATTTGAGAATAAAACATAGGATTTCTGAATCCTCACCCTATGCTTTTAACTGTTATTATTCAGAGTATTTGGTGGAGCTATTTTCAGAGTCTCATCAGGTAAAAGGATTCTTGAGTTTTAACTATAGTTTTGTCAGAGCTACAAAGTCTTTTTGGCTTTTGGGGGGTTAACTTTTGGGTAAAAATGTATTTTGTATTTTTATTTTCTGATTTCTAAGTACAGGTTTGGCATTGCTGCTGTCTTCCAGCTAGAGATGAACATGTTGTACTATTTTTAATCGCATTCTGGATCCGTCCCTGGCTTGCTTCTAAAGATAAATGAAACCACATGTCAGTCCTTACATAAGTTGGTAAGGCCACTTCAGTTTTTTTTGTTTCTTCTGCTTAGTATTAAGTTACATTTGTAAGCACCTTCAAAAAGCCTAGAAGCATTATTTATTTCATATGCAACAGCAGAATCTGCCCAGATGGGCAGCTTATTTGTAGAATCAGTCTTATGGCTAAAGTGGAAAACTGTAAACTAACACTCTTGAAGGGGAAATTTCTTTTTAATCCTTGTCATTTAATAGTTGTCATTTAATAGCTAATAGAGAATTTATATTCTTTATTCATTTGGATCTTCCCTGATTAGTCTGTGTTCTGTGTAGTCATATAAAGGTTGGGGGTTTTTTTACCACAGTAAAGAATTTGTCATTCTTGTTATATTGCACCAATGAATTCTGCAGGTTGCGTACAGATGATATATGCTGTGTATAAAAGGAATTTATTCCCCAAATTTATATTTTTTTTTGTATTCAAGACTTCTAATTAAGGAATACAGGGCTTTAATGAGCATTTACTTTTTAGACATCATTTTAAGCTTCTATTTCTGATGCTGATTTAGTATGTTGACAAGTCTAACAGAGCAGAGAACTATGAAAGTGGTTTGAGGTTTTGATGCTGCAACAGATTATTTAAGGACATCATTTGAGTCATTGCAAGACAAATGTGAAAGAATTGACATATATGATATAGACAGAGTTTGGTAAGGCTTTTGAAGTGTCTTCCTATGACACCTCATAGAAAAGGAGGGACACAGCATCTAGCATAAACTACTGCAAAGACAATACAAGACTGATAGGAAAACCATGCTCATACCATGGTTTTGGATGGATAGTTGTTAAAGTAAATCATCTCATCTCAAAGAATCATTCTCGGATGGACAGGGTGCTGGGCCATCTTGTCTAGACTGTGCTTTTGCCAAGAAAGATTGGACCAGATCGTCATTGAGGTCCCTTGCAACCCGGTATTCTATGATTCTATGATTCTGGTTCTCACAAAGTGCAATACTTTAATTAATGACTTGGCTGATCTAATAGACAGTGCACTTCTCAAATTTGCAAAATATTAATGGCCATAATTATTTTTTTTTAAAGAGCAAGATTAAAATTCAATAGGAATTAATGGACATAAAAGAAAGTTCACAAGTAAAGTTGTACACAAGTTGGTGAAAGACTGGATAAGCAGCATTCTGCTGCCATAAGAAAAAAAGCAAGGGATCTTTGCTGGGATGTACAAGCAGGCGTGTGATATGTTAGAGCCAGTGCTGCTCAGACCATAGCTGGAGTGCTGGGCCTGGACCTGAGCACTGTTCTCCTACAACAAGGAGATGAGGACCCACAGGAAGAAGCCCAGAGAGAATAATAAAAAACAATTGGGGGTCTAAAATCCAACACCTGTGAGGAAAGATTAAAATAACTGTGTTTATTCGTTGAGAAAATTGAGGGGATAGATGATGCCATCAAATACCCTGAAGATTATTGCTTCTTGCATCCACCGAGATAAGCTCATTACCTCTTGTCCTACACTGCAGCAAAGGAGATAAGGTTAGATTTTGGAAAATATTTCTAACTCCAAGTTTAGTTCAGCACTGGAGTGCACTGGTTAGGGAGGCTGTGCTGCCTTCCATCACTGGAAGTTTTAAGAAAGAGCTTCAAGATCAGTTAACATCAATCCTGCCTATTGGCTATTATTTTGTGTTTATTTTAGTGGGTAGATTTAAAGAAAAACACAGATCTCACTGGTTTTAATGTTCTGTCAATTGAATCAGGAAAAGCAGCAAAAAGATAAGAGCTGTAGTTTTACAACTACCATAAGCTGGATGCCTATTTATGCCAATGTGCCAATTAGATTTGCTTTCCAAATTATTAACTAAATGTTGAAGTAATATGCCTGACTGGGGAATTCTTGTCTATACAATGGTTCCCAAAACTGCTATCACTGTTTCAGCTGAGCCTGGTGGGGGAAAGGGGGGTGGGTAGGGAAGTATCTCTAAAATAGATAAGATTTATAGTCTCTGTACCTTTTTTGTACATACTTTATTTCTTTTCACTGTGCTATGTGGTTGCAATGCATGTGTGAATTCTACTAAGAGATTCATCCTGTGGTTTGCTTGAGTTTGTTGTTTTATAACATCTTCATTGAAAGAGAAATAATAATTGCAGCTTATTCAGTATTAAAAAGGAAAAAAACCCAACCCTGTAAACAATAAAAGAAACAAGTAGGAAGTACCATAGGAGAGTAGAATAAGAGTTCAACATTTACCTGCGTTATTTATCCATGAAATTGTTGAGATATTCTCCCCCACCACACACTTGAACATCTTCTATAAAGAGAACAACTGTCTCATTCTTTCATTTCTCCCAACCCGTAGGAGGAAAAATTTGATTAGCTGTTGGCATTTGTGTTTGTGTGTATAGATGAGAAACTTCAGTTAAATTCAGATCAAAGAAAAATGATGCACTTAGTTTCTTTCAAGTCCTGCAGCCACTCTTGCCTTCGACAGAGAAGCCTACCAATAGTCTGGGGCTACCTTCTCTGCTTTTGTCTGTTGTGCTTTTTACTCCCTGAAACAATATTCTTAGGTCCAGTGCATTGTAACTATCAGCAGTCCCAATAGAAGACACATTCTCTCGGGTGGTTCAAATGCAACAGAAGACCTGGACAGAGAGAGATGCAGTTCAGGGAGACTCTGTGCAGTGCGGGAACTGTTTGCAATGATATTTACCACATTTTGCACAAGTATGACTGGAGAGAAGCTATGCAAGTGAGACTGTCAGTTGCTAGTACACAGATTACTGGAGCCAAGTGTGTGCCAAGATACCTGTCCAGCTTTCTAACTAGCTAGAAAATTGGAATTTCTGATTTGGGGCATTTAGCCACACTGAGGAGTTCAAAAGGAACAGATGAACTGATTGAACAAGCTGAGTGAATCGATTTGATGGGAGCAGCAAATACGAGTGTTCATTAGAAACAATGCAGTTTCGGCAAAGTCCACACTCCAGATTTTGCACATTGTGCTGTTTTGTTGAATGGTCCTGTCAGATTACATCTATGTAATCAGAGACAGCACCCACGGCATATATTATTCCACCTAAGCTGCAAATCATATATCACTTTCCACTGGCAACAGTGTCTCTGCTCATTTAGAACAATAGCGATGCATGGTTGTATTTCTAAAAGGACTTCCAGTTTTCCTGGTTGCCAGGGACCTGAGGGCACTAAAAGGCCTTAATCATCCGGATCAGCCTTATCTGGAGCCCTACTCAGACACCACCTTCCCATCATGGGCAGGGATTCCAGGGCTCCATTTAAGCTCAGGCCCAGGCCACCAGGATTTGATTCTGCTTTGTCTTAGGTGAGTTTGGTTGCTCCTTCCTTGAAGGAGCCTCAGACCTACATTATAGGTGTAGGTCTACATATAGGTGCCTAGTTCTGTCTCTTGCTCTTCCTGGTAAGACCTCCTGGGTGGATCCTGGACTTGATTTGACACGTCACCTTGTGTATGACTATGTTTCTTGCTATCACCACCCTGCCCTGTTCTTGACTGTACCCTCACTGATGGGGTTACCCTTGGCTCCCAGCTGATGATGCCTGGGGGAGCAGCCTTGCTCTGATACTGATGTGCAGCTCCGGAAGGAACCAAAGGCTGGGTAAAACTACCCTTTTAAAATAGATTAAAGAAAAAAAAAAAATCACTTACTTTTCATTTATGTCTCTGGATTTAATCCAAACTGTTTCAACTTTTAATTTTAAGCATGTAAGTTATATTTTCTGTGGTTTGTTACTGTCTGACTTTTTAAAATATTACATACAACAAAATAGAGGAGTACTTTGACAAAATAAATCTGTTGGTGATTAATTTTAGCACAGTCAAATGTCTTTGAACTGTATAGCTTTTATTTCTTGAAATGCAAGATGTCTAATCTGGTTAAGACAGCAGACTGTCATGCTAAGTACAGTCACTGTACAGGATTAAAAACTATAGGATTACAGATCCTAATTATAGACTCTTATCAGTTTACTATGTCTTAATACATTGTTTTCAACTTCTGACTCCACTTGTCATGTCTCTTTTGCAATCATGTTTTTAATGACCTTTCTGATGAACCTTCTAATTTGGCAAACCTGTATTCTGAGAACACTGCTTGGGTTCTACTGCACGTCAGTATTAGCAAATTAAATTATTTTAAAGGCTTTCAAACTGCTTCCAGAAAAGCTGTAGACAATGATTTTCTGTAGCCATTTTTGCTGCCTGAGCCCCCTGGTAGTCAGTGTAGATTTATATACTGAAAAGGAATTTAGAAGATCTTCGTATTTATAGTTAATATATTTACTTAATGATGAATGCATTGATACATTTGCCTTTATCATATTATTTTTCCCTCAGTGAACTTCTTGCTTGGTGAATGCGATGGTGAATGTTCCACAGAGAACTTTATTTGTCTGTGGCTATGTCCTGCAGTACTGGTCAAACAGGATTCTTTCACATTCAGTGGAAAGCTGTCAAGATAATTAACGTTTCAATTATTGACTGGAATGTGGCCTAGATTCCTTAACTGTTGGATGGTACAAGATCTTGTTTACATTATGTTTTTGCTAGAGTTCCTCACCATTGCAGCACATGGTTCAGTTCAGCTGAAACTAACAACAAGGAAAGTACATCGTCCAGCCAATACTGTTGTCATTTAAAGCGTACTTTCTGGCACTGTAATCGGAGCAGTGGTAAAATGTAGACCTGTTTATAGCAGCTTTCCAACATTTTGCCCACATTTTTAAAGGCATAGGAAACACTGAACAGTAAAGACCAGGACTTCAAAAGGAAAAAAAATGAAGGCTGCATGTTAACCTCTGAAAGGCAGGAAAATTACCCCAGCTGCCCTGCTTGTGTCAGGGTGGCAGTAATGACAGCTTAAGGGCATAGACAAGCCAAGATGAGAGGCAGTAGTAATATGTCTATCAGACAAACTGGTAGAGCTGGAAAACCACATCTTTTTAGGAGGTGAGTTCTATTTTTGCACTTTATGTGGCCTTATTTCACAAGTCTTGTGTATATAAATTACAGTTTAGTCTTTAATTATTACATGCATCAGGCAGGCTCAGAACCTGATCTGGAGCAGTGAGTGAATGAAAAATGGAGCAGTATGTGAATGAAAATCAGTGGATAATGAACTGGCATATATTGCATTTTCTCATTTTCAATTGTGTAAGCCTGTGCCTTCGTTACCGTACACCATTAAATACAGAATTATTAACTTCCTTGTGTTTTTCACGGCAACAAAACATTCAGTCTTTAACAGCCCTGTCCTCGCCTGCCCTTGAAAGCAGTGTTTTAGCTAACACTCTTCCAGTGGAGGCACAGAAACGTTGGCCAATGTCTCCTGATGCCATGAAGTGTTTGCCGCCTGCCCGTTTGCTGCCCCCCTTCTTGTGAAACGTGGTGCCTGACAGCACTTGTGCCCTTCACTGTGTCATCCGTGTCTCTGGTACCTCTCCAGCCAGGCCCTAAGGAAACAGCATTAAGTTATCAGTATTTAGTTTAGTTGATCTAACAGGATTTCGCGGACCATGTTTGCTGTGGGCTGCTCTGGCACCACCGGCAGCGAAGGGATGGAGGCTGCCCCGACCCTCCTGGTCGCGCAACGCGCCTGCTTTCCCTCAGCCTCCGGCCAGACCTCCTGGCCCCTGAAACCCCGACTGCCTGTGGACTATGAGGAGTGTGGAGGAAAAGACTCCCCGAGCCTGTCCCTCACCAGCACTTTGTGTCACGGGTGGAGGAGAGCACACGGGGAGGCTGCTGGGGCCGGCCTTGCACCGCGGCTTCAGGGCTGGGACCGCGTACCCCGGGGTCAGTTACCCCCACCCCGCTAGGGGGCGGTGGCGGCGGCGGGGTCGCGCACACCTGCCCCCGCACCCCGCTGCAGGCGGTGCGCATGCGCGGCGGCTGCCCGGCGCCCCTCCCCCCCCAGGTTGTCTAAGGGGACGCGGTGCGGTGGCGGCGGCGGCCGCTCTCCCCGGGCTCGGCAGGTACGTGGCGGCGGGCTGCGAGGTCCCGCCGGCGGGAGGGGGGCGGCCGGCCCGGCTGCGGACCCCCGCTACCGCACCTGCCCGGCGCCGCGCTCCCGGGAGCCTGTGCCCGGGCGGGCGGAGCCGGCACCGCCAGGGAGAGCTGCCCCTTGCCGTGTCGCGGTGGCCGGGCTTCCCCGTCGCCCGTCCGCTGTGGGGGCTTGGGCTGGGGGTGCCCTTCGGAAGAGCGCGGGGGCAGCGGGCGGCGCGGGCCGTGCCGCTGTGGCCGTCTGCGGCGGGAAAGCGCCGCTGGCCCGGGCGCCCCCGGCTCCGTCGGGGCTTGCGTGGGTGCGGCGGGGGCAGTCGGTGGCGGGGGTGCGCTTGGACCCAGAGCCAGCGGCCGCCGAATGTGGAGCTGGGCAGGAGTAGTTCTCGGGGTCACCCCGGAAGGTGTCAGGCGCACCTGCCCCGGGAGAGCCGCCGGCGGCGGTGGACAAAGAGCCGTCTTCGCACGCCAGGGGCCGGTGGCTCGGAGCAGCCGTCCTCCCCTCAGGGCTGCCAGCGCGGCGGTGGCGGCGGGAGGCGATGTAGGGCCCGTGAGGAAGGGCGGCCGGGCTGGAGTGAGGAGAGGAGGCTAAGCCGGTACTACAGACTTCCCGGCTGGTGGGGCGGGAGGCGCAGGGGAGCGGGAGGGCAGGGACACTCGCTGGGTCCGCGAACTTCGCCCTTCTCCGTCTAGGCCCGGGGCGGTGGCGCCGAGGGGTGCCGAAGGTAGCGGGTTGGGGACCGGAGGGGAGCTTTGCTTCGTGGGACGGTGAAGCTGCGCTCGGCGGTAGCGTTACTGGTCGCTTTAAGGTCTTCGAGCAATATTGAGGGTAATACCTGGTCGCCGATAAGTAGTCTTGTAAGCTCTAATAGTTAAGCAGCGGGGATTTCAGTTACGGTGAATTTCGTAATGCAGTTACGTGACAGAGTGACGCTCGGAAAGGAAATTCTGGTTACGAGTTGATTGCAAGTGATGAGCAGTGCAGAAATTTGTGCTGCCTAAGTGCTGATGCTCCACAAGGTCCCCGAGAGTCGCAGGGCTCTGGAAGCAGAACACCGAATGGCCAAAGCCTTAATGATACATACCCTCGATGCTCGTCTTGCTGACAAAAAGCAACAGTGTTATCATCGGTTTGAGAGTGTTGTCTGTTTTGTTTGCAGATAGTGTAACAAGCTTTATATTGCTTGTTTTGACGGCTGTGTTCATTTGTAAGCATGTTCTTAATATCAAAAGTATTAGAAATATCAAAACCAGTCATCTAGATAGCTAAAATAATTAATCTTCCACAGACTTGCCATAACTGTGAAATTACCAGCTTCTCTTTTGAAGCAGATGTAAGGTTATTCAGTCTAGAAGCATGTATTGGCACCTACCATCTGTTCAAATATTTGTATGCCTCAGTAAAATATAGGGCAAGGTCTTGCTGCTTTAATGTTTTTATTGTTGTTTTTGTTACAGATCTTTTTAATGAGTTCTGGGAAGGGTTAAAGTTGGGCCTTCCGTATTTGTGTCTTGGCAGTCATTCATCTGCTGTGCTTGGTTAATGTTACCTAGTGAGCAAAGAAGGATAAATAATTTACTGTTCTCATTATGCTTTTAATAAATAACAAATGGGAGTGCACCTCACAGCTGTGGCTGAAATATCCCTCTTGTTACACTATATTTAAAAGATGATTTTTTTTTTTTTTTTTTTCCTGTAGGGAAACAGTCACAATAAGCCTTTTGATTATAGACTGCAGCTATCTTTGTAGCTTTTATTGACTTGATGTAAAATTAATGTAAAATGCCAAATGAGCTGGTCTCACTGTTCCTTCCCCTTAATGTTTATGGATTTTCCCAAAAAGGAAATGTGTACTTTGGATTTTTATTTTTAAGACCCTTTTTAATATGGCATTTAAAATCTTGTCTTACTGTAACTTGACTAAAACTTATATTAGACACTTCAGTAATACGCTAACCGTGTTTTTCAGAAATTAAGAAAATGTTTCTTTAAGTGCTCTTGGAGATACATTTAGAAAGCTTTGCATATCATGAAAATTGTGACCATTTTTACTTAATTAATTGGATGATTTTGGTGCTAACTGAAAATGAGAGGGTCTTTAGGTCCAAGTCTTGGCAAGAATGATGCTGCAGTCACTGTTATCAGGCTTAAACCTGAGATGGGATTCTGATGTTGTTTCCAAGATAAGGCAGAACAATCCCGTGTCTTAAAAAGAAGAGCGTCTGCAAAGAGAATCGTATTTGTAGTTAAATTAACTTGGTTTAGGTAGTCTGTGAACTGAACAGTGTTCTTTGAATGTTTTTTTACAACAAAAGTTTGAAGTATTCTACCTTGCAAAGCACTGATTTTTCTGTAGTAAGAGGTGTACTATCTGCCAGACTCTAAACCATGTTTATTTATAGATTTCACAAGCACTTCATAAATATAGGTTGTTGAATCTTGTGTGCTGCTTGTTTCTGTGAGACGCTTGCTGTCTGCACTTTAGTTTTTCTAGTTGAAGATATCCTTGTAATAAAGTTTTTAAGAGATTTTTTTTTTTTTTAATCATCGGTTCAGCAGAACAAAAAATCCTTTACAAGATCGTGCCATCGAATAGAATATATGCTGCTTTTAAAACAGTGTGAAATAGTGGTTTAGATGCCTAACGTGAGAGTGCAGAAGAACAGAAAAAGACCTGCATCGCAGCATTATATGACAACACTAGTGGGAATGCAATAGAAAAATATTCTCATGTTGAACTAAATGTGGTTTTGCTAGCTCTTAAATTCTGTAGACTTGCCTAACTTACAGTTTACCTTCTATTTACCATCGTGCCCAGTTTACCATCTGTTGGTAAAAATGTTGCATAAGGTCACTTGCAAATTACAAGTAGAATATGCAAAGACTGGAGTAGTTCAATGCTTTTCTTTTCTCTCACGTCTTACCGGTTAAAAAAAGAAAATTGTTGTGAGCTTGGGCTCCATAATTACAAAATTGTAAAGGTGGGAATTGGTTTTTGTTCTCCTTAAGGGAATTCCTCTGCCAAATCTTGAATTGTGTTTGTACGATGAAGTGGCATTGATAACGCTGTTTAAACTTGAATTCTATGGCCCAGCTTAAATATAAAACAGTTTATGAAAAAAAAAAAAAAAATTCCACCGAACTTTTCTTCATCCTGTGCCAACATCTGATGAGTATCTTATACTGGATAGCTGTAGCTGAGTTGGTTTTGAACTTTGAATTAATGTGCATATATGTCTTACAACAGTTTTACTTCTTAAACTGCTTGCTTGCATCTCATAGCTATAGGTGTGGAGTAGCAATACTTAATTGAAGTGCTTCTTTAAAAGGTATTTATTAGTCCACTACTCTAATTCCCCATGGCGTTCTTTAGAGCTTAAAACGTATTACACTCCCGACTGTATAATGCCAAATATTTTGAATTATTATTATTTTTTTTAACCCATTGAGAAGAATACAGGCTCAGTGGTGGGCTAATGCTGGTCCTTTTGAGGAACTGCTACAGAAAAATCCACTTTCCTACTCCCTCACAAATTAACTAAAGCAGTCATTGGAGTCTAATAAGGGAAGTCCTTGAGACTTTATTACATTTCAAAAGGCCTGCTGTGTGAAGATTAAAACACTATAGCAAATAAGCACCTTTTTTTGGTAAATGCTAACTAGAATTTACTTTTCAGCAAAATGCTTAGGAACAGTAACTTTTTTTTCCTTATGTGATTCCCCCTCCCCCCCCCCACCTTGAGCAGGTAACCATTCTGTTGTGATGGTGCTCTTTACTATTAAAGCTAAAAATGAGATTTATTTTTTTTGATGCATGGAATGTTTGGTGCTGGCATTGCTTTTAAACAGGCTATAAAGGAAATGGTTCAAAGTTGTCATCTTCAGCCTGTCTTGTATTTAAAAGCAATCTGTGAAAGATGAACTCCAGAGTTTGTAGTAGGCAGTTTTTAACACGACTTTTTCCGCCCTTCCCCGCTCCCCCCCAGGCCACAACAAATTGCAGCTTTTCACGGAACTTTTTAATATTTAATTATTGACTGCTTTGATTCAGACAAGTAGCTGGATCCCTCTTAGAGTAGTAACAGGAAAATTAGATTAAACAGTTTGGTTTGACTGCTGTTGAAAATGTTCACAGTTCTTGATTCCTATTAGAAGCTATAGAAATGTGTTAAACTGACTGTTGTTAAGCTGTTTCTTTGTAGTACGTTTTTGTTTAGATAAAATAACAATTTGAGCATGGTTTCCTCATGCGGTTATGTGGGTAGTCAGCAGTGCAAATGTGGCAATGGAGAGGTAGTAAAAAGCTGCAACATTCTGACAGCTTCCACCAAATTTGCATTATTTCCAGATGAAAGTATAAGGGAATTATTTTGGTGGTTCATCCTGATTTATTACAGTACTTGAATTTTGTATGTCATCCAAATTGCATGCTATCAACCAAGAGAAAAATAATCATGTATTTGGCAGGCACGAATGCTGTTCCAAACTTTCACCATGTATTAGTGTGGTGTAAAAAGTATTAAGAAAATTCACAATTTTGTTTAATAAGTGTGCTGCCCTGAAATGTCAGAATATCAGCTTTTGTTCACAGTAGCAGAAGTACTACTGAAGAGTGCTGTGCCAACACTGTGGTTTTTTACACACTGTCAGCTTGGCTCATAGTAAAAGCTCTCTGCTTACCATGTGCTTCATGTTCCTTCACAGCAAGGCTGTTCATTGCTGCCTTAGTCAATAATATGAGCCCCCCATTCCAAGCCTTATCCAAGCCTGTAACCTTTAATGACACTGAAATTTAATGTGCTTTTCCCCCCTCCTTTTTGTTACCATTACTTTGAAGAGTTCTTTCCCAAAAGAGAGCTTTTATTTTTTGGATTGCCTAGTTTTTTGCATTTATGTTTGGTTTCATGACTTATTAATGTATAATGTGTGTTCAGCTGACGTCTTGGTAACAATGTAATGGTGGTGTTGGTGAGTCTTGAAACTGAGATGTTTAATATGGGCTTCTTTGTCTTGTATGGATGGTGTACCCAGCTTCTGCCTGCTCCCTGCTAAGTGAGAAGTAATGCTAGGAAGGAAAAAAGTTGTGAATGGGAAGTGTTTTACACAGATGGTATGCTTATGAGTGCCCATTTGACAGGCTATGGGAAAAGTTTAGCTGAGGGACTTTATTTTCAGCTCTGCCAGGAATAACTTGTATAACTTTTTTACTTACTGTAGAGAAAGAGCTTGTTTTTTGATAACTGTGAAGTTATGCATGGATTTACTTACTCATAAATCTCACTTGTCTGTTTAGGCTGAGATTGATATTTAATGTATTAGCAGGGTGATAGTCTTGTAAATAAAATGCCGTAATCTTTTTTTTTAACTATTAAAAACACTGCAGGATATAGGCAGGCTAGGTGGAAAAGCTGTAGGAATGGAGTTAAGTGGAACATTTCTCATAGGAGTAGGAGCATATAGGTGGGATAGATTTATTTAGTTATTTTTACAAACATAACTACTCTGCTTATCAGATTGACGTGGTAGTCTAGAGAGGGAGCTAGAAATGCATTTGAGCATTTAGAAGATAAGCAGGCTTCTAATCATTTTTGTCTGTGTGAGCCAGCATGACTTTGTGCATTTCATAACATAACTGAATTTGTATAAATTATCATAAAGATACGGAATGGCAGATCTTTGAGCTTATCATTTACTTGATGTACTTAAAGTATTTGCTACAAACAGCCCTAAGATTTGCGTAGAAATAGTAGAATATATTAAAAATTGCTAAATAGTGTTTTTTAAAAAATAGATTTTGTGGGGTAAAAAGGTTTCCTAGGAAATTTCAGCCCAAGGGGGTATGCATCTGAAAACAATCAGTGATAGTGGTGGTGCAAAATACTATGGTACCATCATTGAACATCAAGTCAGATTGTGAGTTTTCGGTGGAACTAGGAATTTGTCTTTCAAACTTGACATGAAAACTGGTCAACAAGGGGGAAGATGTGGCAGAAGAGTTGTTCCTGTTTTGTTCTCAGCTGTATTCTCAATCTGTGCTTCTGTTGGGTGGTTTTTGGTGCACTTTCCTAGGTGCTGCAGGCATAGAAAAGGCCAACGCATCCAGGCAGCCTTTCTATATCCCTGTTCAGAAGCCTGCATCTTCTGTTAATTGAAGACTTCAATTGTTAATTGAAGTCTGGAATCCAAAGACCTGGGAATGTGAAGAGGCATCTTGCTGGTGTTGCCAGTAGAGTAGTATTGGGTATGGCTTACTTGGTGGTGGGAGCAATGAAAGCAAATGTATTTGTGTAGATGCGAGCCTTACTTTGAGACTGGCAAGGTGGATATTTTTCAACTGGGCTAATGAACTTTGAAGAGCTGTTCCTGCAATTTTGTGTTTTGAAGATGGCAGTATTTTAGTTTATTAAATGTAAAACACATGTAATAGTTGCACTGTAGGGCTGAAAACATTATTGAAATTTAACCTTGAAGAAGTGTCCTGTAGCTCTGGCAGTGCTGCCATTTGAATTTGTTGACTCAACAAATTAACAAGGCTATATCATCATGTACAGCATGTAATTATAATGCTTATAGTAGTTAAGAAGTATAGGGAAAACAATAATGTTTTTCAAACTTACTTAAACTCAAACATAAGCTGTTCATTTCTGTGTTATGTAGAAAAGCTCCAAAGCACAAAACTGACAGCATTTTTCTCTGTAAATCGTGTTTGTGCAACTGCTGTTGGTAGTTCAAAATAAAACAAATTTGTGCATAAAATTTTCTGCAGAAAAAAGCCCCAAAACCCCAAACTGTCCCTTTTTGCTCATGTAAGGTCCTTTTTGTCCCTTAAATCTGGGCAGTTTCTTTGAGGTGGTGGTTGGTGTGTTTGGTTTTTTTTTGGGGTGTGGTTTATTGGTGTGGATTGGTTTTTTGGGGTTTTTTTTTTGGGTTTTTTTTTTGGGGGGTGGGAGCAATTAGCAGAGACAGAAAAATTAGTAACATTCTTGCTGTCTGAACAAATGAGTATCTTCCACATGTACCTGATAATGTGGTAAAGCAACTTGTTTAACACAGGCATATGCATAGTGTAATACTTGAGCTGCAAGCCAGGTTTGAAGTGTTCTCTGAGTTTAAGATGATCAAAAAGTATTGCTGTAACTAAGACATGATGGCATGTGCTAATTTGGGGATTCCATTCTTGGTGTTGTCTGTGTGTTTTATGAAGCAGCTGATTAACTGGATGAAAATGTAAGTTGATGGCATTATCTCTTTGTGTTTATGACCATCATCTTTCTAGATCTTCTCTTTGCCTTGTGATTTCAATTGTGAGATCCAAGCAGATTTCTCTGTAAAATGCAATTTATTATTTCAGTTGGATGCTACAGTGTTGGGTTTTTTTGGGGGGTTTTTTTTTTTTTTTTGCAAGTTAAGTACCTTTGTGAAGCCTTAATTTTCTCATTTATGTATATAACATGGAAAATGTGTGGGGTTTTTGGGTTTTGTTGGGTTTTTTTTCTTTTTTTCCCTCAGTGAATAATCACTGCTGAGTAATTCCTTCACAAATTTCTCCATACTACTTCCAATTCATAGTTTTGAATCATGCAAAGAATTTTGTGATCTCTGATAAATGGCTGGAAAACAGCTTCCTGTTGGGGCTTGTAAAATTCATGTGTTGCACTTGTTCTCTGTTGATGTTCTAAAAACATACGGAATTAAAAAAAAATTAAAAGATACTGTCAGTTAAATTGCCAATTCTTAGTACTCTTACCTGTAATATATTTTTGGTATGATGCTATGATGGCACTTGTCATCATCACTTAATAATGTGATGTATTAAATACACATCCTCATACTTCATGAGAAGTCTTACTGGTTAGTTCTGCCCTTTCAGTGAACTGTTAGAGTATCAGATGTGTAATTTAACCAAAACTGCTATGGACTGTAATTTACTTGAAGGTTCCCTGATTTCTGTTTTCATCTTTGTCGGTGACATGGACAGTGGGATTGAGTGCGCCCTCAGCAAGTTTGCCGATGACACCAAGCTGTGTGGTTCGGTTGATATGCTGGAGGGAAGGGATGCCATCCAGAGGGACCTTGACACGCTTGTGAGGTGGGCCGATGCCAACCTTATGAAGTTTAACCAAGCCAAGTGCAAGGTCCTACACCTGGGTCGGGGCAACCCCAGGCACTGCTACAGGCTGGGCAGAGAAGAGATTCAGAGCAGCCCTGCAGAAAAGGACTTGGGGGTGTTGGTTGACGAGAAGCGTAACATGAGCCGGCAGTGTGCGCTTGCAGCCCAGAAAGCCAACCGTATCCTGGGCTGCATCAAAAGAAGCGTGACCAGCAGGTCGAAGGAGGTGATCCTGCCCCTCTACTCTGCTCTTGTGAGACCCCATTTGGAGTACTGCGTACAGTTCTGGTGTCCTCAACATAAAAAGGACATGGAGCTGTTGGAGCGAGTCCAGAGGAGGGCCACGAGGATGATAAGAGGGCTGGAGCACCTCCCATATGAAGACAGGCTGAGAAAGTTGGGGCTGTTCAGCCTGGAGAAGAGAAGGCTGCGTGGTAACCTCATAGCAGCCTTCCAGTATCTGAAGGGGGTCTACAAGGATGCTGGGGAGGGACTCTTCCTTAGGGACTGTAGTGGTAGGACAAGGGGTAATGGGTTCAAACTTAAACAGAGGAAGTTTAGATTAGATCTAAGGAAGAAGTTCTTTACAGTGAGGGTGGTGAAGCACTGGAATGGGTTGCCCAGGGAGGTTGTGGATGCTCCATCCCTGGCGGTGTTCAAGGCCAGGTTGGACAGAGCCTTGAGCCACATGGTTTAGGGCAAGGTGTCCCTGCCCATGGCAGGGGGGTTGGAACTAGATGATCTTAAGGTCCTTTCCAACCCTTACGAGTCTATGATTCTATGATTCTATTATTTGCTTTGTTGAGATTAAAAGTGGAAGCTTTAGGTTTTAAAATTACATTTATTTCCCCCCCCCCCCCCCCTTACTGGTTCCCAGGTCTGCCCCCCTTTCCTGAATGTAATATGTTTGTGTTTTGATACAAACCAGCTTTAGGCTATATGGAAAATAGCTTTGTCTTATGATACAGGGTGTGTTCTTGATGTCATCATCCCAATTAGATGTGGAGTCCACTATTAGATCTTCTGGACTCAACAGTGTAATATGTGGAAAAAACATTTTTGTGGTTGAAGTTCATACTTTTGCAAGATTAGTCCAGAGTTTCTATTATATCATGAAGTATTTTAAACATATTTGTGTGTTTTTTATTTTAATTCAAATAGTTGTCAGATATAATGAAGTATTTCCTTCTTGCATTCTGATGATGTGATTATTTAATTCAGGATTTCATATGATGAGGCTTTTATTATGGCCAGTGATCCCTTGGAAGGCTTTCATGAAGTGAACCTCGCTTCGCCTACTACACCAGATCTTCTTGGAGTAAATGAGCCAGGGACTCAGGAACAAACTACCTCACCCAGTGTTATCTACCGACCACATCCTTCTGTTGTGTCCTCCACACCAATCCAACCCAATGCATTAAATGTTTCTGACCTTCCCACACAACCTGTTTATTCATCTCCCAGACAACTGAATTGTGGGGAAGTATCAGGTGTCAGGTAAGTTCTGTGTGTCTTTTTATTTAAATTGCTGATGTTTGTTGCATATAAGCTGTTTGCTTTACTAAAGATATGATTTTAATTTTACTTAAAATGTTGTAATATTAAATTGTGTCCATAATGGTACATTCAACACCACTACTGCCATTTCTAAAATATTTCTTCTTAATGTATTCTATAAATAAAAAAAATATATCACTTTCTTTACAGCATCAATGTTACCGACGCAGTACTTTGTTCTACCTCTGGACCCCAGAGTGGGTCATTCAATCACAATAATTCCAGAAAGGAGAGCAATAACGTAGAGAGAGAGTTTTTGCAGGGTGCTACAGTAGCAGATGTTGCTGAAGGAAATGAAGATATTTTTGGGTTGAGTACAGACAGTTTATCTCACTTACGGAGCCCATCTGTACTGGAAGTAAGAGAAAAGGGCTATGAACGATTGAAAGAAGAACTTGCAAAAGCTCAGAGGGTAAGGCTTGTTGTCTTGTCTCCTCCTGCTTTTTCTCTCTTCAAAGTGGTTCTAATACTGCAGAATGGTAGATGAGCCAGAAGGCGCAGTCGAGTCTACTCATTTCTTGTAGAATTATTAGGACGTAATTATTTTATGTAAAGTTTGCTGAATGTGTGCAGTGCTAATGTCTTAGAATTATTCCTTGATAATGAATTTTTGTAGTGCTGCTGCTACTTAACCATGGAAAGCTTTTGCTGCAATATCTGGTTAAACATGTTTTTTCTTTGAAATGTAGACCATTCCTTCGTTCTGCCAGTTGAGAATAGAGTAATTTTCTGTCATTCCATTGTTACTGTGTAAGTATTTATAGACACTGATTATATACCGCTCAAGTTTTCTTTCTCCCAGAGTGTATAAGTGTAGCATGTGTCATGGAATACAGAAATGCTTTAGAACAGGGGTGCTTGTGATGTTTCATAGGGAAACGCCTGCCTAGGAAAGAAGCAATGAAGATGTCACTGGTGTTCTTTAGATCACTGTTACACCACACTTCAAATTGAATATGGATACCTTTGAAGACACTGTGGCTCAATTCATTAATATTTGTAAAGCGCTTTGTCTTGTTTGGATGGATGGTGCTATATAAATGCAAAGCCATTATTTATAATTTTAACATCCCTGTGCTTCAGTGTTTGAGTAGATTTTGTGCTATTTGTATCTGTGCCCTTTCCTCTCCTCTACATGATTCCATTCTTGTTTAGATTTAGGCTCATCCTATCTTGTGTTTGAACTTGCTTTCCTCTGTTTGTTACCTCATCTTGTTAAATGTAGTCATCGTTTCTGTCATAGTTGCGTTTGCACTTGTTAGTGTTAATCTTAAATATGGATTCTGACATCAGTTCTTCTGTTGATTGTTTTATTGCTGAGTAGTTGCTAGTGTGTTTGTTTGCTTAGTGTTTGACTGCTGAAAGGAAACATTAACCTGAGTTAAGTTTGAGGACCTCGCATGTGAATATATAATCCTAGCAGTTAAACTTGGAACCTTAGAAAGTAAGAGCAAATTAAAGTTTAAACTTCAGAAAAGTTCTTCCAGCTCCTGACTACACCGAAGTACAGCTAATGTACTCAAAAACTCCGATTTGCTACTGTTACCTTGGATTTATCTGAAAATCTTATTCCAGTGTATATCACTGTCTCACTGTGTGTATCACAGTGTTTCCTATTTCACACTGAAATTTAAGGTTGCTTTTAAGGAAATGCCATTAAGGCTGCTAGGACATATTAACTACATGTTATGTATTTTCAAACTGTTTGGGTCTTCTTAACAAAAGCAATTCAACACTAACTTGAGACCGCTGATGTCAGAAGTCTTGCTAATTCTCAACCTACCAGGTTGATTCTTACCAGTGTTACTGGATGGATAACTTATTTTGTCTGCTTGCCTTCCCAAACTTGCACTGTTTCAGAATTGCTGAGTAACACAGGTGTCACAGCAGGACTCTTGACAGATTGTACAACAATAAACCCTATTCTTCTGTAATATCTGCTTTCTTCCACCGTCTGCATGAGGACTAGTTTTTTCTATCCCTAATTCATCTCTGATTGCTTTCTGCAAAAAGTCATGGCTGTTCACATAGGGCTGTGCCCACTGTGTGATATTCAGTATGTCATGCAGTCTTTAAACTTGGAACTTTTTACAAGGACATGTAGTGATAGGACAAAGGGGAATGGTTTTAAACCAAAAGAGGGTAAATTTAGATTAGTGATTAGGAAGAAATTCTTTCCTATGGGGGTAGTGAGACACTGGCACAGGTTGCCCAAAGGAGCTGAGGCTGCCCCATCCCTGGCAGTGTTCAAGGCCAGGTTGGACGGGACTTAGAGCAACCTGGTCTAGTGGAAGGTGTCCTTGCCCATGGCAGGGGTGTTTGAACTAGATGATCTTTCAGGTCCTTTCCAACCAAAACCATTCTCTGATTCTATGGTTTCCAAGTCCATTCACTTTTATTGATGAGTACACAGTTTAAATATCTGTAAAGATTAATAGATTGTTCATGTGAGTAGCTGGTTGTTTTTTGCATGATGGTTTTAAATTCTCTGTAAGTCTTTGTGCTGTTTATTAGGAACAGTGAGAAAAATGAGAATTACAGTTAGCCCTTGAATTTTGTGAGCTCATTGAGCCTGGAAACCTTACAGGCTAGACTTCCCAGGAGTGAACAAAGTAATCACAAATTTGCTATCTTGCATTTTTCATTTGCTCCAAATTTCTTACCCAAACTATATGCTATTGTAATATGCATTTAAGGATTGATTTGAATTTTTGCAGTTGCAATCAGAAGGCAAACTAGAAAGGAAATAGGAATTTTGAAGTATAGGGATCCACTGTCTAATTTTTTTTTCATGTCTCTGCTTAGAGTGTAACTCTGTGTGACTTTTCTCTTGATATGCTCTCAGTTTTTTGTATTGGAGAATATATGTATGGTGTGTAATTTAGACATTTAAGTATTGTTCTGGAAGAAATTAATCAGGAAGAGACTAAAGATTTATTCTGTTTTCTTTTCTCGTTTATGGGTATGCCTTGTGTTTAAGACTGCAGACTTCACTTCTCCATGAGCAGCACTGTTGGCAAAATTATTTAAAAAAAAAAGTCTTTCAAAAATATGTTTCCTGATAGGAGAAAATACACTCTTTACTTCAGTCGAGGGTCAGTTGCAGCACCAAATCATGTCATAAGATTGGGAGAAAGGTTGGGTCAGAGATAACAGCAGGGCAGCATTCTGTACTAATGCAGCATATAAGACTGGGCATACTTTTGCCTTAAAATGCTCCCTTAATTAAAATGACATAATTTTTCACTCTTTGTTGAGACCACGCAGGTAACTTTTGGCCCCTCCCTCCCTCCTCCCCCTGCTCCTTTTTCTTTTTTTCCTACTGAAGACTTAATTTCTGGCTATATTCTGTGAAGTGCAGCTGAAAAGCCCTTGCTTTAGGTGATGGGAACCTTTCTCTTTGTTTTGCTGCTATCCTTTTAAAGCAGCATCAGGAAAATTGAGAAGGTGTTAAAAGGCTTGGTGATTCAATACCTGCAACCTTATCTCCTCGTGTCTGTATGCGTTTGCAGTTTTTATCCCATATTTGGATTGAGCTGTGTCACCATGGTTACTGAAGGTGATCAACCACATGTAGCTAACATCTGAGAGAATAGTGATGGTATTTTGGTACATGGTGTTTCTTGATGTGCAAGTTTAGTGGAGTCCTTGCAAAGGAGTGTCTTTTGTTTGCTTTTCATCTCAATTAACCAGCACATTGCATGTATTTTGGATACCTTGCTTGTAGTTTCTGAGTTATGGCCATTCATAGTCATGTTTTCCTTGAATTTTTGTGTGATTTGGCCCTGGAGTTATTCCCTCATGGATCAGGCTGTCAATGTAACAATGTCATCCATGACTGCAGAGGGAAGCTTTGGTTTCTGTGTTGATATGTTTTCTCTTGGAGTGTTGAAATTATCAGCTGTCACTGATGGTTAGCCCCCTCCTCTGATGAGGAAAGAGCAGTCTGCTAGGGATGTTGGTTGCAAATACCATATTTGGATTGAGAATGAATTCTGTGCTTCCTGCAGTCTTCAGAGTAAGATCTGTAGGCTTGTTGGTAACAAGTAAAACCATGTTTGACTTCTTGTACTAGAAATCTAAATTACTGGTATTTCCCTACTAGAGGTAAATTGAGAGTTTTTTCCACCCCAATACACTGATTCTCATGAAAGAGATGACAGTACAGAACGTAGTATTGTAAATTTCAGTGTAGTTTAAGAACCTGATCCTTGGATCTAGATTTTTCTTTCAAAGGGTTCGATTTCTGTATGCGTTCTTCATCTCAGAAACAGAGTGATACAATTTGATCTGTTTGTCTTCATATCTTGTGTGTTGATAGAGGATTTGAAGTAGATTTTCTTTTCCATTATTCTGCCTATATTGTCAAAGGATCCAATGCAGTAGAAGCCATTGCCATTGTTGTAGTGTTTCTGCACAGGCTAACACTTTTGGTTAAATCTCTTTATTTTTCCAGAGTAAACCATGACATCTTAAAACTCTGTATGGATTAATGAATAATCCATACATAATATTGACCTCATAGCAGCCTTCCAGTATCTAAAGGGGGCCTACAAGAGTGGTGGGGAAGGACTCTTCATTAGGGACTGTAGTGGTAGGACAAGAGGTAATGGCTTCAAACTTAAACAAGGGAAGTTTACATTAGATCTAAGGAAGACGTTCTTTACTGTGAGGGTGGTGAGGCACTGGAATGGGTTGCCCAAGGAAGTTGTGAATGCTCCATCCCTGGCGGTGTTCAAAGCCAGGTTGGGCAGAGCCTTGGGCGGCATGGTTTAGTGCAACGTGTCCCTGTCCATGGCAGGGGGCTTGGAACTAGATGATTTCAAGGTCCTTTCCAACCCTTACTATTCTATGATTCTGTGAATAAGTAGACTCACAATAACTACCCAGAAATTCCGGTAGTACTATACAGTGCATCCAGCATTTTGAAATTTCTGTTGTCATTTGCTTGTAAATTAACAAACACTAAAGGTGAGATGTCCCAGAATAATGTACCATCCCAGAACTCCACTGAAAAGTATGCTTTCAAGCTTTTCTAAACCAAAATTGCCACTGGCAATGTAATGCCACTGGCTTGTAATTGTTAAAGATGGGTTGGTTTTCTGAAGGTGTTTTAGCAGTTCCTTGCTGAGTGATGAAAGTTTCCAGTTTCCACACCTCTGACTGATGCCGTTGTAGTGTATCATAAGCACAGAAATTTTCTCAGGCAAGTAGATTACACACAAGCAAAACAGAGGCATCTTCACTCGCATCATAAGATAATTCAATAGTTTGTGAAATGCTTTTATCTCTGAAGAGATATTCTGGACCTTCTCTCACATTAAATAACATTGTAAATGTGGTTGCAATGGACTAATTTTTCTGCAGCTTGTTGAAGTTGGGTGCTGAGTGAAGACCACATAAACAGAAATGCATTCTAATATAAATACAAACTTTATTGACAACTTCAGAATTTAGCAGTATCCTATAGTTCTGATTGTAGGTCATATCTGTAGAAAAATTTTGTTCTCTCCTTGGTCTTCTGCATTTAGGTCTGACTTGGTTAATTTGCTGAACTAGATACAGGATGACTTTCCTTTCTAGAATTTAAAATAGGAATGGTTTTGAAGCAGTAATTTGCATTCCTTATCTCACTGGTTCTTTCTAAAGACCCACCTTGTAGTTTGTGAAGATCAAAGTGAAATAAGCAATAATATGACTCTTTGATATAGGATTAATTTTTTTTTCCCATGCAAGTTAATTTTTTTTTATTACCTACTTCGGTAACTGCGTGTGTTGTGCCAATCAGCTTCATATAGTTACTTTTTCAGAACGGTAATTTGGGAAGGACTGCAGCATGGATGAGTCTGGCACACTCAGTTGTCTTTTCTGCCTCTGTATTGTGTATGGCTGGGAAGTCTCCAGTAATGCCTTTAAGACACGGGCAGTAGTAATGTTTTTAATAACTGCTAAGCTTTTTGCTTTGGGCACTCTTTATTTCTGCCCTGCTTAAAAAAACCTCAAGCTATTAAACTTGCTTGGCAAAATGAAATGTTATGTTACGCTCCTCCTGAATCATGCCATGGAAACTTGCCCAGGGTTTGACAAATCTGGCTAAGCAGCCATGCATAGTAGACTGACTGGTTGTGTCTGCTTTCTGTTTTCATTAAGCAGCTTTACTTGTCTGCCTAAATCTTAATCTAAGCTCCCCGAATGTTTCCAGTTGCAGGCAAAACTATAACCGTTTTACTTAAAATACTGTATTGATAGTGGTTGCCCAAAAGTGAACCTGAGGTAGTTCTGTCTTCATTGTGAGTTTGATAACTTTTGACCTGAATATTAGTATAATCTCCTTTTAAGATGTATTGATGTGTATGTAGCATTTTCCTTACAAATCAGTGAAGGAAACCAAAGGAAATGTGTTGGATGTATTCTCTGCATTTATAGGAGCACATGAAACTTGAGCTTTAAACATTTTGCATCAGAATCTTTTATTTCCTTATTAAACCCCATACTTTATGTGGGAAATACTTTAAACCAACACGATATTACTTAATTAAATTTTGTTTCCCCAGTTATTTTTTTAGCCTTTTCTTTTTTACAGTATTTTTTTTCTCTTTGGCATTTTATATTCCTTTTTTATTCTCTTCCCTTTTTTATTCTTCTTTTTTGAGATAGGTCACTGTGTGCAGAACAGTAGCTAGTAAGTAAGAGTTGAGTGCTATTTGAGAAATACCATGTTTGAAAAAAACAAAGTGGTTTTATAAAAAAAAAAAAGTTTTCAAAGTAGTTAAAAGGTTGCATATGGAAAGTAAAAAAAAAAAAAGGCAAACTAACTAGCCTAAAAATCAGTCAAAACGTCCAAAATTAAAACCAAATAGAAGAAGGGAGAAATAATGCCTTTGATACTAAATGAGTCTAGGACAGTCCTTAAACACAAATTTAGGAGCTGAAGTCAAACAGGACCCTTCATCTGTGAGGAAAATCTATTGCCAGTCTCACTGCAGAAATTGAGAGCAATAATACCAGCATGCTGCAAGGCAAGATGTGGTTTCCTGCATCGTTGTGTACAACATTACTCAGCGTGAAGACTTGAGGAGAAATACTGTCCATCTCCCAGAAA
This sequence comes from Strigops habroptila, assembly GCF_004027225.2. Classification (NCBI taxonomy): domain Eukaryota; kingdom Metazoa; phylum Chordata; class Aves; order Psittaciformes; family Psittacidae; genus Strigops; species Strigops habroptila. The sequence goes on from NC_044279.2 coordinate 37,806,635, forward strand.
CACAAGGGAAGCTGCCATGTGGGCCTCCTTATGACACTGTAGTGACTGGCCTCCCAGAGTTTTCTGAAGGCAGCTGCTTACTTGTTTCTGGAGATTTTCAAACCAAATCGTTGCTAGATTGTATTTGTTGTCTTTAACATGTCAGTGACAGGCTTGGGTCTTGCATTTCAGGAGTGATGGTAGTGTAATAGCTAGCTTGGCAAGGGAAAAGAAGAGGAGGAAGAACTAGATGGGGATGGGAGGGGAGTTATGGCCAAAAAAAAAAATGCTTGCAAGGTCAGAATTGGCTGTCTGCTGCTTTTCTTTCCCTTTTTCTCTCCATCCTTCTCTTTCTTCCCAGATATTCCAGGGCTTAATGGTTGGGGAAGGAGAGAGGAAACCTTTCAAATTTCTTGTTGATCTTTTTGTACTTCTCAGCAAGTTACCCCACTTTTCCCTCAGGTTTGGGACAGTAGAGATGAGATTGGGTCTGCGTAACCTTATACTGCCAAATCTGTGTTAAAATCTTACTTTAAAAGTGGTATGGTGAGGCCTTCTTCACTCAGATTTTAGTGATGTAGGCAAATAGCATTTTTAATTTCATTAAGTTGATTAATAAATCTGCATAAACAAGAGCAGGGATACAATTACAGTATGATTTTGAAATTGTATTAGTTGCAAGGAAATATGCAGGAGACTGTAGTACAATATGTTTTAAGATTCTTTTAGAAGTGGGGATTGTCTTGAGACAAAGCTTTTCAATTTATTTTTGTTTTTAAAGGATTACTTTCTTTCAGTGTCTGTTAAGGAGTGGGTAAACAGAACTGGTATTCTGTCTGTCCCAATAATTAATTTGTTCTATATTTTAAGTGACTTTAGTCTTCTATACTTCCAGGAAATTTTTTTTTTTTTTTTTTTACTTTAGAGTATTTTGGAAATGCTGGTGTTTAGCTTAGAGATACTTTAGATTGGCCTGGTATATTTCTGTATAGCAGGAAGAAATAGCCATGTATGTGCTGCATTAATTTAATTGCTTCTAGTGTTAAGATGAATATTTTGAAAGGCTTTGTTTAGCAAAGGTTTATGTTCCTCTTATTTTCTTCTTTTTCTCCCCCCTCTCTGTGGTATTAGCTTTAAAAGGCCAAATTACTAATCTAAGTCAGAATAAATAACTTTCAATTTTCCATAGGAGCTGAAGTTAAAAGATGAAGAATGTGAAAGGCTTTCTAAAGTGCGAGATCAACTTGGACAGGAATTGGAAGAACTTACAGCTAGTCTGTTTGAGGTTTGTTGGAGTCTTCCATGTGATATACTTAAAGGAAGCTGAGACAGTTGTTTTATGTAGAATCAGTATATTGTATGCTGAATTTTTCTGCAATAAGCTTATAAAGGGATTTGTGTCCTGAAGGCCTGGGTGTGTTGAAGTAGAGGCTTAAGAGCAAGCAGTAGACTTTCCACTTAGATGAAAGAGACCTTGTTGAGCCTGTCAATCTGCCTAGATGCAAAATGAAGAAAATACAGAAAATATAAAGCTTAAAACTATTTAGGCTTGGTTTTTTGGCATAACTATTTTGAGACAGCTTCTCTGTCTGACAACAAGGCTATCTAGATAAGAGCTAAATTTGGGGTTGCCATGGTGACTAAATAAAAAAAAAAGGTAGTTCCAGATCAATGGAGGTACCAAGTACATAACCATGCTCAGCTTTTGAATTTTGGGTCTGGCAGCATGGTACTCCCACAGAGTTGATAAGAAACATTAATAGTGAGTAATGCACTGGGGTGAAGCCCGATTACCAAGTGAGAAGTCCGAAGCTTAAGTGGGACCTCTGCATTTGAGAAATGCTAGCAAAGATTGTGAGCTTGTAGTACACAAAAAAACCCCATCTTAAATCTACGTTTGTAGCGGGATCAGTTCTTATTTTATCACAGGAATATATAGGAATGCCTAGAGGCTAAATTGTGATACCTGTAACTGTCAGAATAAATTTCATAATCCAAAGATGATTTGTATGCTTACCATATTGTAAGTATTGGTTTTCAGCATTAGCATAAAGATAAAACATGAAGTATGTTTTAGAAGCAGTACTTAAACATGTGATGTTGTATTGGTATAAAAGTGCTATTAAAACCTTGAAAAATACTGACACTTAAAAACCAAATTACAAACTGCTCTGTGGGTTGGCAATGCATTTTATTTCATCATCCTGGTTGGGCAAAGTTACTTAAAATAAGAAGCAGTTTGTCTGTGTAGAAAATAAACGGGAGACTGAAAAGATACTTTTTAGCATAAATGCTTGTGTATGTTGGGGGGAGAGGAAAATGTTGGGCAGGTAGTTTAACTGTAGAGGCATAAAAATATCTGGAGTTTTATATTAATGACACTTCATAACTTAGAACAACGTATCAATTTGTTAAAGCTATGTTTGAAATACGGTGTTGAGTTTTAATTAGAACTGTTGTGGGCATGTCACTTGAATTTTCTTTTGTGGTTTGATTTCACTAAGAGGTGCTGACAACAGTGTTAAGGTTTCTTGGTTTTTGCACTGGGATCTACAGCTCTTGAATTCACGTTCTACTCTGAATCCCACTAATTTCAATGACCATATAAGTGGATATGCTAGAGCTTATATTAACGCATTTCAGTGGAGGATTGAGACTTGTTTTGCACAGCTGGATGTATATATTACATTATTACACTGTAATAGCACTGTAACATGCTTTGCTTTCCAAGGTGCATCACTAAGCAGAAACTGCATGCTCAATGTTAAATGTATTTGTACACATTGTATAAATGTGTATGTTCCCATTCCTGCATGTGTCTGTTGTTACTTAAGAGAATTTTACAAACCCATATTATACAGCTGTGTTGTATGCCAGTGGGAGCCAGATCTTCTGGTATGATGATGTATGAACTTTTTTGTTTTATTTATATAGCGTCCAGATACGTGCTAGGCGCTTTACAGATATGAGAAGGATCTTATCGCAAATAACGTAGTTGATGGCTCTGATCTTTCAATCTTTGTTGCTCAGTAAGTACCAAGTAAGAACAGTAATTTGATCACAGGAGCAAATTGCTGGATCAGAGCCTAAACAAATACTTTATGCAGACAAAAGTCTTAGAGGTATGAGGTAAAAGGATGTTGAAAAAATCCCCAGTCCTTTTATGCTTGCTTCATGATTGGCTTAGCCTTGTTTCTTTACTTGGATTGAGCTTTAGTGCTTTTTCTGTTCTACTTAAGAAATGTTTATTAACCCACAAACTATGCTTAAGCTGTTGCTTTGTCTGTTTCATTGATGGTAAGAATTTAGACATAGTTGTTTGACCGGTTCCTTCATGTAGAAATTCACAGTTGATTAAAACTGGTTATTCTGGATAGAAGAAGGGAGAAGTTCTTTTGAATGTGCTACTGTGCCCATGTTGCTTTTGTTGCTACTGGTTGAGTCTTTCTCTTGGGGGTCAAGGAACTTGACTTGTCAGCCACTGAAGCATGACTGGAGCCTGGCGTTCATGACAGGTATTGTTCCTACTGGAGGGGGATGGGTGGAGTTGCTGTATTTCTGAATCTGGGCTCAGGATCAAGGAGAAGAAACTTGGTGGGCCAGTGATCAATCCAAATGATAGATCTGTAGGTATTCTTTGGTATGTAACTGCTATCAAGGCTGTTGCACAACTTACTATTTACAAATAGTCTCTGTGAAGCAAAAGTGTGTCCTTAGTTTGGGTTTGGTTTTTGTTTTTTTTTACGGGACCTTGTAAATTTGTTTGAAGCATTTATACTAGCTAAATATTTTTTACAGGAAGCACACAAAATGGTTAAAGAAGCTAATGTCAAACAAGCTGCAGCAGAAAAACAGTTAAAAGAAGCACAAGGAAAGGTAAGTTTTTTCCTGCTTGCTTGCTTTGTCTTTTCATATGGTTATAAATCTAAAGCGTGAATCATTAAGATGTAAATAGTGCATAACCTGTGTACATTACTAAAATGTAATAATGTTTTGTGTTGCCTTGACATATTCTTAGCTAAAACCTGTGGACATAACTGGTGTTTCAGCATCAGGTAGCTGTCAAGGTGCATAGGAAGCCAGTGTTACAACAGCAGGCAATTGCTTAGGCATCTGCGTGTTAGTACTGTTGGAAGATAAAGTCTTGAATTGAACTAAGATAACTGGAAATTTTGTTAAATAACTTAACATATTCATAGCCTAATACAATATTTTTGTTTGTTAATGACTTCATTTTTATCTCCCACCCAAGATTGATGTCCTCCAGGCTGAAGTAGCAGCACTGAAAACACTAGTACTGTCTACTTCACCAACATCTCCAACTAAAGAGTTTCAGTCTAGTGGAAAAACTCCTTTTAAGAAAGGCCATGCAAGAAACAAGAGTACAAGCAGTGCTATGGGTGGCAGTCATCAGGACCTTACCATGATGCAGCCAATTGTAAAAGACTGTAAGGAGGTAACAGTACAAGAATTGTCCTCTTTTTGCTGATAAGCTGGCTTTATTGTTTTGTTTTACTCAGAGTAAATGTAGTCTGTATTAAGCCTTCCTGTAATACTGACTATTTTAGAGATTTTTTTCATTAATGAAAGAAAATTCCTCTTGCATACCAATAGATGGTGATTTTTCCAAGTCTTGTTTAGCTTTAAATCATTAAGGGAAGCTGAGATGAGATTTGAAATATTGAAATGAATAATTTAGAGATGGGAATTTAAAAAGAACCCAACACAGCAGTAGAACTGAATGATAAGTCCTGGTGGCTTTGTACAAGGTCCACCACTGAAAGTTCATAAACTTTCACAAACATTTCATAAACTGTCATAGAAAAGAGGAGAGTAATTTTCTAGATCAATAAAAGGTGAAAGAAGCCAGGGAAAAGATGGAGTCAAGAGTTTATTGGAGAACAGAAGGAGAGTTACCACTGGAGTTGCAGAGGGGCCTGTGGCTTTTTTTTTTTTTTATCTACTTCTGTAACTGAAAATGGGGAAATAATGAGGTGACAGGTTGGTGCTGGAGTCCTTGGAATGGTCACCAAAGAGTGACCAAAGAGTTGAGTAGGATCTTATGATACTGAGTGGTTAGCAGAACAGCAGATGAAATTCAAAATCAATAAATGAGAAATGAGGCATCTAAGGCTAAAAAACACAACTCTTCAGACAGCAGTTGTGGACCTGGAAATACCTACATTATGCTGGGGGGGGGGGGGGGGGGATATAAATTGCAAGTAGTGTACTTGTGGATAATTCTCTGAAAGCCCCAAAACTCAGTGATGGTTAAGGACCCACAGGGCTTTAGGAGTTGTTAGGAAAGGAATACATAGAAAGAAAAAGCATACTCCTGTATAAACCTATAGTAAATGTGTGTGTCTATTCAAGCAGCTATGATTTCTTCATCTCAGAAAGGACATAATGAAAATATCAGGAAGTGTGACATAGATGGTCAAACCTTCTGTGTAGAGAGAGACATTTGAGGTAGAAGAAAAATCTATGCAATCACAGGTGACATGGGAAAGATTAACGGTGAACAAGTATGAATGATTTCTTGTAATAAGAAAACTCTGGAAGCTAAAAGGAAAATAATTTTCAGTCAGTACCTAACGAATGAAACTTTACAACTCATTGTCACGAGGTGGCATGACTAAAAATGTAAATGTGTTCAAAACGTAGCCATGCAGAGTGACAAAAGAAAAACTTGTCAAGGTATATAAAAGATAGGTACGGCATTTGGCTTAGGAAGCTTCTTTAAGTACAGATGGCTAGAAGCTGGGAGGCTGTGAAATGAAGACACATCACTGTCTTTCCTCTTGTACTGCTCTGCAGCCAGTGCTGTGAGTGCTTGCTGTTGTCAGAGGGATAACAGGCTAACTGGATCTTTAATGTGATTCACAGTGGCCATTTTTATACTTCGTTTTGCCAGTCATCATTTATACTATACATCTTTTTACTAGAAATCTAGAAAATAAAGGCATTTTCCAGTTTGTTTCATACTTGAGCCTCAAAAAAAAAAAAAAGCTTTACATCCTGCCTGCCCACTTTCAGTGGTATCCAGGAGGTTTTCCTTATTAAAATTGAATCCTTGTTGCTCCTTAGAAAAGGAGAGAGCTGGAATGGAATCCAGTTACTTTGCAAGCATCACACTGAGGTCATGACTCAATGAAATTTTTAATTGTTGAGCAAGAGTGAGAGAGGGAAGAAATCTGTTTTGCTTCATTTTCTTGTGGAGAGAAAGTGGTGAGTGTGAAGGCCATGCTGCAGAAGGTCCAGCCTGCCTGACATTTTTCTCTAGTTCAGTCTCCTTTTTGTTGGCTGCGTAAGGAGACACTTAGAGGCTGATAGAGGCTGCTCAAAACAGGTGACCTTCTTCCAGTGACAACCCAGGGCATCAGTAAGAAACACATGGATTTTCCACCCCCTGGGACATGCATCTGTCTCTCTCTTTTCTGAGCAGGAGTATTTAATGAGTCCAACATGGGGTGAAGAAAGCAAGATTGCATGGTGATTAGGGCATTGTTTTAAGCAGAGATATGCCTTCCCTACTGCTCCCATTATCCAGTGCTTTGTGGTTTTGGTTACTGCTTTTGTGTATTGTTGGTCTAAGGTAAATGTTTTTGCATTTCTGGGAGCTGGGTCTGAAACCTAGTTCTTCTCCCTTCTTGCTAATCATTCTTGCCACTGAGTTAGGTTACCCTTTGCATGTTTTTCTTCAAAAGAGGAGCTCAGAGTGCTGCCTTCCTCAAGGGTATGTAGTGGCCTGATGGTAGGGGGAATACAGCTTTGGATGCTTATGGAGAATCTACTACCCAGAGCTTTGCATTTCAACTTGTTGAATGGAGCTGGGTGTAAACACATGTCAGCTCTCAGGTTTCTTTGTGGAATGTAGGCAGAGTGGCTGGCTGTCCACTCCAGACTGCAGTGGAGCCAGAAAGGTGCCAGCATCCCAGAGAAATGCTTCCTAGCAAGTGGGAGTAACCTCTAGGATAAGTATACATGTCTAATTAATTCAGATATTAACAGGACTTAGGCAAGCTGAATAGCTGCCTGAATCTTAAGCAGGCAGGTAGCATCCACTTAGTGTAAATGCTGATAGATGCATCAGTGTTGTTCAAAGAGCTCAAGCATTTTTCTGATGTTGTTTTACTGTAAAATGAAAGCATTATAAACATTTCACTAGAACTATTATTTCCATTGGCTGTCTATTCAATTGCAGGTTATCAAAACTTTGATCTAGTGAAAGCGAAAGTAAAGGCAGGGAGGAGACATGTAGCACCCAGTGTAGATTGGAAAGGAAGAGCATCAGCCTATAGCCACTGAGCAGTTTTTTTTCAAGGCAGCTTCTTTGTAAATTGCAGGTTTGGGTGAAATTGAAAAAATAACCAAGTTAATAAGAAATGCATATTAATTTTTAGAATACTATAGTACAAATCAAAAATGCCTTTTAATTTTTCCTGCTGATACCTCTTCACTGTATTCATTTTAAAGCTGGGCCCGAGGTGGGTTTTAAGGTATGGGAAATGTTCCTTTAGGGAGCAAGTTACACCTATTGAATTTCATTTGTAGAATGAGATTGGTGGCTTAGCAACCAGAGCATTTATGGACTAGCTTAATTAAGATGGTTGTTCCTGATTGTACCTGAGTGTAAGGCAAATAGCTCTAATGGAAAACAAATTCACCAGTCTAATTTTTATAGGTTCTTTTCCAAGGAAAAAACCCCACAAAAATGACAAAAGAACTCCCCCAAATATATATGTAAAAGAATGACGAGCTGGGAGCTCAGGGGAGAGGTAATGCACAGGGAAAGAACAAAAGACTGAAAAAGGTTGGTGCAAAGAACTGTAATGATCTTTTTAATAGGATTAAAAATAAATTATTTTAATTCTTATTATATGTGGTTTTGCCTCTTCTGTTATCTCACCTGCATTATTTGGTTTTAATATTACAAAATTTTAAAATCACATCCTGGCTTATCTTTGGCCTGTAGTGTACATCCCTTCCTATAGCTTTAGGTTTGGGTTTTAGGAGTATAGGTCTGCTATAGTACAAGAAAGGGATTTAACAACCAGTTGGAGGGAAAGGTGCTAAGTCTGTGTCAGCAGAATGTTAAAACCAGTCTGAGGATGGTGTTGTATATCCCATTGGGGACAGGCATTAGTCTTTTTCATTGGATTAGGAGTATGTGTTGGAAGCACTCATCCCCACTCTTGCTTGGTTCATGTCTTGGAGCAGTGTTGGTGCCTGTGAACAGGATCCTTCTCAGGTAATTCTAAACCAGATGATGCCCTCTGGGAGTACCTTGGTGTGCTGCAGTTAGTGGGTAGCTAGCCCATGGGACAGCCTGTTCCATAACGCAAACATGGGTTTTCATAGGGACGTAGTGCCATTCTCCTGAGCACCAGAGTGGATAGGTGCATTCCCACTGCTAAATCTCAACATAGAGATGAAAAAAGGTATTTTCAATGCAGATAAACCCATCTCTTCCTAACACAGAGCATGCTTGCTTACTTCTAGCATGATTTAATGGGTTGTTTTAGTATTTCTCTGTTGACTAGAGGAGCTGTGGGGGAGCAGGCTCATAAATCATGCCCACTGAATATCCTTGCTGCCCTGCTGTAGCATGGTGTAGGAGAGAGTTTGGGCATAAAGGTGAAAAATGGAGAATAAGACCATAGTTTTAATTGATTTGTATATTGACTTCCTGTTTTCCTGTGTTAGTATATTTAGTGTGTTAAATGTCTACTTTCTTAGGGCATTCGGATAGCAGTGTGTTACATTCAGGTGTAGGGTGAACGGATGAGATTTCTAGGATTGCAGTTATTTTCTTAAGATTTCTCTGCATTTCTGTACCTGACAGAAATGGAGATGGGACTAAAATACTGTAATGAAGATGCATCAACAATAATTTTCTTTTTTTTTCTGTTAAACCATCGGTTATGTTTTTCAAAGCTACCCTGGAAGCTTAGTAAATCGGGAAGAAGTAATGAGCTTGTCCCTGGTGTAGTGGTGAGCAGTGAATGGATTACCTCCGTGTCTTGAAAATTATATGTTTTGATTTGCTTATATTTACAGTCTTAGGAAAGTGAATTTAAGAAGGTGTTTGTAGCTGGGGCATGACAGTATTCTTTCACAGTGCAATGGAAAGCATTTAGTTTTAATGCTCATTATTTTCCCGTGACTATTTGCAAATAATACAGTAGTGTGATAATTGCAGTACTAACATATGTGAATTTTTGTGTGTATTTTAGGCTGACCTATCTTTGTACAATGAATTCAGATCTTGGAAGGATGAGCCTACTATGGACAGAACATGTCCTTTCTTGGACAAAATTTATCGGGAAGATATTTTTCCATGTTTAACCTTCTCAAAAAGTGAGGTAATGGAAATAGTCTAAATGTGGTCGCTGATGCTTCATGAAACATATTTAAGGGAAAAGCCAATAGGCTATTAAAAATGTTTTCATCTGAAGTTTAACCATTTTTGTTTCATTAGAGTGTGACAGTTTACAGTGAAATGCTGAAGTTTAGTCTGGAGTATTGTAATGATCCTTTTTTGCTTCACTGTTTTATTTATGCTATTACAGATAAGGCCTTTTTAGGTCTACTCTTTCAGATATTACTCCTTTCTGGCAGAATCAGATGTTTGTAGGAATGAATGGTGGGTTTTTTCCTGATATTTAAGAGAGACTGTTTTGTAGAAATAGTATCCTGTTACTGTCTCTTGTTTACATAGGGGGCAGTAGAGACCAATATATTGAATTTTGTGGACCAGTTTTCTCTCATATCAATCAGAGCAAGCTGCAAGCACAGTCTTTTCTTAGTTTTGTTTTCTCGAAGGGAGGTTTGAGTTACAAGAACTAGACTTTGGGATTTGATGTGATTCAACAGGGGCAGTTTGGGAATGTGGTTTTAGATGAAACAAATGATGAGGTTTGGATTTGGTGTTTGTTTTTTGTTTGTTTGCTTGTTTTTAGCTCATGTTATTCCTACACGCTCTCCCATGGAGAGGAAGGATAGGCATTTTAGCCATGCTGGTAGTAATATGGAACCATTTCCAGCTCCAACTGCTTTACTTAGGTTTTGTTCTTAAGCAGCATTTACAGGCTGTAGCTGTGATATCAGTTGCTAAGGCAAAGGGATCATATTCTTAGATCTCTATTAAAGTAAGAATAACCAATTTTAAAGCCCTCAGACTTGATATTTTTCCCCCCACTAAAATTAAACACCTCACATGGAAAAGGCTGTATTTTCTTCCTAATGCTTCTCTGTTGTTTTCATGTGATGGTGTTCTTTTGCCATGCTTTTCATGTACTATTACTTGCTGGCCATAAGCATTTGTGATCTTTTAGTTAACTTTAAACCAGTTCATTATGGTTGGTGTACAGCATCATATGAACCTTTCTCACTAGAAAGTTTACTTGGTTACTATGGGAATTAAATTGCTGCTGCAGTATATGTAAGTAGGCCATGCTGTTGTCTTTCCCAGCAACTTCATTTTGTTTTTTTCTGCTTCAGTGATGATAAAATTACTGTGGATTTGTATTTTCTCATAAGGAAAGAACGAAGCTTCTAGCACTTTGGTCAGTTAAATCAGTTATTATTTCTAGATATTGTACATAGTAACCAACTTCTGTTTTCATTTGAATATTTGATAAACTAATGTGCAGTTAAACCAAACAATAAACTACACAAGTATTGTGTTTCTGAATAATTGGAAATGCAGTTATTTGCATGGTTGAAGTGTTACATTAATTCTCAGTAGCCTCTTGTGTATGTGAGTAGTGTTTTGCTTTTGGGAGATGGCAGAGAAAGATTATTTCATGTGATTACTATAATATAACATTCTGTTTTTAAAATATTCCAAGTACAATAGAAAAACATCTTTACTCAGTAGGAAGGAAACTTGTCACGGAACTATTTCACTAATAACACAAATTACACCTTCTTTTATATCAGGTAATAGCTATTACTTGTCCATACTTAAACAGTAGTCTTGGGCAAGTGTTTAGTTCAAACAAGCAAAATGAGTATTTCTAGTGTTTTATAACTGTGTATCTATAAAGAATTAACATAAAAAGCCTGAGCAGAGTGGCACTTTTGTTAGAGTTTGAAAGTTGCAACTGGCTTTTCTATATATTATGTTGGCTTTTCTGTGTATTGTTCAGTCTTACTTGTTTGAAGATATTTCTAAAGCTATCTTTGGCTGAAAAGCATATTTACTTCTTTTTTTTTTTTTGCAACATAAGGAAGCATGCTGCATCATTTTGTGTTTCTATAGAACACAATAAAATCAGAGCAATTCTTTAAGTTTGTACCATATCCAGTCTCTGATAAGAACATTGCATGTACAAATATACGCGCTATTTGGGCTTATGAGGAATAACTGAAAATACAGTTAGCATTTTAAACATACTTCATTACATTCCCAGCTGTAAAGGCAGTTATCTTGCCTCAGGGAGGGCAGGGTTATTTGGAGGGCAGAATTTCAGGAGTCTGGAAATGGGACCTCTGGTTCATGATGAAAGCAAAATCTCATTTGTAATTGAATTTATGTTTGGTGAATTGATTTTTTCCAGTGTTCCTTACTTTACAGAAGAAGAAATATGTCACTGCTTTGAGGCAATAGATAAAACAGAGCTGTTTTTAACTGCTTTCTGAATTTCTCTTGCAGTTGGCTTCAGCTGTTCTGGAAGCTGTTGAAAACAACACTCTGAGCATTGAACCTGTTGGCTTGCAACCTGTTCGATTTGTGAAAGCTTCTGCAGTTGAATGTGGGGGACCAAAGTATGTTAAGCTAACAGAGCGTGAATCTTGACTCATTTGAGAAAACTGCTAGCAACCGATCACCTCAGTCAAATTTGTGTAACTTAAACTTTATTTCCTAAATATTTAAGACTTCACAGTTGCTGTTATAAGATTTTATGGGGAAAGTAAGCAACTAATAAATGAAACTTTAAAAAAGACTAATGTAGAACAAATCTTTAAGACAAATTCCTTTTTTGGGAGAGCTGTTTACTTCACTTTAAGCATTGACCACAGAAGTAACATTTGCTTCCTCAGAGAAGACCATCCTGGTACTTAGAAGAGATGCATTTGAACTAGGGGCTATCACTGCAAAACATTATGAAAGAAATAGGTATCAAAGTAGCACAGGCTGCATACTGGACATCTGCAGTGTTTGTGGCATAAGAAATTTAGGACTACATAGCATATGGACAAAGGTAGCTGCAGGATTTGAGAGGTGATAAAGAAAGTAAATCCTCTGAATTTTGAGTAGGAGGAATGTAATGAAGGTGAGATTGAAGGTGAGTTTGAACCTAAAGCAGGAAGTATGCTTGAGCGACAGGAAGGGAATTTTAGAAATTTTGGAATGTTCCTAGAGGAATCTGAAGCAAGACTTGTTGTCAGGTGCTGATACAGACTTTAAAGTGAGGTGGGAGGGACTTGCCCAAGCCACTGGGGCTTTGATGGGTGTGAAGGAGAAGGAAGGGATATGTCAGGGTTAAGCAAGCAAGGTCAGAGTTAATCTGGAGCCTTCCAAATCTTGAGAAAGCCTTGATTTTTCTGTCGGAGATCTTTTGGACGAGTTGACAGTTCTTTCTGTAGTATTTGTTTTCACAGAGCTCAGTTTTCTGGTAGAAAACTTACACTGAAATGTTTTTATCTGGCTCTTAAGATATTTTTTTTTTCTTTCCTCATTGCTATTGGCTTTTAGTTCTTGGTTTTTTTCCTCTGGTTTTGAGTGGAAGAGAAAATACATTTAATCAGATTTCGGAATTTTTCACTTTCTCGTTAAAGAAACTGTATAAAATGAAAATTGTGTTTTATGACTTAATCTTTGATCCTTTCTAGCCTACAAAATTCAGGCATTAATATATTCTTCAGCTTACTCCTGGCACCTGAAAACATGCTCTTTGAGCTGTAACAACTCCTTATCATAAGAGCCCACCACCAATAATGGGACTACACAAGCGGTGGTGATTTCAAGTCCAAGATAAATCTGTGAGCTGTGTTCCATGAATGCAGTAAAGAATCTGAACAGCCAGAAGCTACTGAAACAAGCCATGTGTCATTAATGAGCAATTGGCAAATTGATTTTAAATCATTGTGGTTCAAGCAGCTTCCCTACATCTTGGCATGATGAAATACTTACTCAAAACCAGGAGACTCAATTGCATCATTCAGAAGTTTCATGAGATTTTAAATCTGCTTTCTCCAGTGTAAGATAAATTTTTAATTAGAACTTAAATAGTTGGCTAGGTATACATTAACATTTTGAGATGACAATGCACAAATTGTAGTTTAGTTACTGTAGGTATATCGAAAGCCACGTGTATTCCTTTCTGCCTTTTTCCACTGTTATGTAGCAACAAAAACTTTTGTGGTGTTGCTTGTAGATAAGTAGTGGGTAAGGAATATGCAATATTTAAGTGTAATTTGACAGCAAATGTGCTTTGCCTTATAGATGCTTACTGGCACTGAATAGGAAACAGGCGTTCCAGTTTTCTCTGAATCAGAGAAGCAGTTTCACTTTTTTTATTTTTATACACTGCAAAGCACTATTTTTATTGAAAACACTTAAATAGACAACATAATATAGACAAACTGTAAATAATAATAAAAACTAGAGTAATGTTTTTAAAGGAATTTATTTTATTGTAGAATAAAGGCTGGGGGATGGGGAAACACCTGCATAAAATAGCAGGTAATAACCTAATGGCAAAATAGCCGAGGATGGAGAGCTGCGATAACAGTGAAGAAAGGTTCTTGCTATACAGAAGTTACTGAATGGTGCCTGTGATGATGTGTAGTAAGTGCTGCCTTAACAAAAGACAGCTGGGTTTCCCCACAGGATTCAAATAATTGTCCCCATGGGGAACAAAGCTGTAAGCTGCATGTGTGCCGTGCAGCGCAGAACCGAGTCATTAGTGGTAACTGTCATGCCAGCATTTAACCCGGTGTGATGGAAGATAGCATATAGAAGGTAATTCTATAGCCAGAAGGAAAAAAGGGCTTTATTTTCCTTGCATTGAAAGTCTGTCTGTCTTCTCACAAAAGCTTGACTGAAACTGCAATCAGCTTGCTTCAGCTACTATAGGATTTCTTGGATCAATGGACTGCTGTCAGTCCTCATAAATTGCTATGGAAAGTCATATAGACTCTTCAATTTTCTCCTGTCTCACGTGGTTCTGTGGACCAGCTGCAGGCTATTTAAAAGGGCCTCTGAGCCACTGTTTAGAACCACAGAAGCTTAGTAATTTTTGTTTCACTTTTGAAAGGCTGCTTGTTCTTAGGCTCCCTAATTTCGTGAGGTAGAAATGGAAGGGAGAAGAGCCAGCAGCTTTTAAAATCAGTGTAACAGTGGATGCCATGACAACCCTGTTCATCTGAGATGCTGCAAGATAGAAATTCCAAGTAAATAAAATTCCTGGTTTATTTAAGTTTATTAAGATTGTATTAATAGCAGTTTCCTCAAGAGATTCAAACCTTCTTTTTCTAAAGAATGTTAGAGGAAATTTTCTTTCCCTTTTCCTGTACTGCTTTTGGGGGGGGGGGGGGAGGGGGGAGAGGGGGAAGGAGTCATGGTGACGGCTCACCTTTCTTTGTTCCTGAATATGACATACTCGCAATACACCAGCAGAAGTAAATTTGTTTATATTACCATCACTTTTTGTAGTGGCAGTGGAAAGAATTATTGCCAGACAGCCTGTTTTCCTTTGTCCCAAATGATTTTATACTCTGAATGTAAAATATGAGTTCAATTTGGGCATAAATGCAAAGCTGGTCTTAGGACGCATCTGAGAGAGGCCTCAGGGAATTGGCTGCTATTCTGTAGGGCTGATATTTTTTTATGATGAACTGCAACACCAAGCAGAATTTTTAAAAAAATCTGTGTAAATGTTGGCATCAACTGATAATTTAAACAATGTTTGTTTCACATACAAAGAGTCAATGAAAGAAATCCCACTGTTCCAGAGTTGTCAAGCCAACTTGAATTAGTGAATATGGAAGTATATGACCAGAGCTGAAGAAAGTTCTCAAAATCAGAAATGCATCATGGTACACCGGTGTTGAAACAAAATCACTCCTTATGGAACTAAAATAATTGACAACATAATGTAATAATTGCAGCCTGTAAAATGAAGGCAGAGACTTGGGTACTTGTTCCAATATGAAACAAATTAACTCCTTAAACACATGCAGGTGTTTGGACATTAATGTCAGATTAGTTTATTAAATCATGCAAACTCTGTATTTTGTAGGAAATGTGCTCTCAGTGGACAAAGTAAGTCATGCAAGCATCGAATCAAATTAGGAGATTCAAGCAGTTATTATTACATTTCTCCTTTCTGCCGTTACAGGGTAAGTAGATTTATTGCGATTTCATTTGGAGTAGCAGTTTAGTTATTTTTTCCATACTATTATACAAAATTAACCACCTTTATTTTGTATGGGTTCAGATCACTTCTGTGTGTAACTTCTTCACATATATTCGATACATCCAGCAAGGACTGTTGAAGCAGCAAGATGGTGAGTAGGAAATTGTATTTGGCATATATAAATAGAAATTTACATAGTGCATGTGCCTAAAACTTGCTATCTGTGCACAATAGCAGTGACCTGACATTGCAGGAAAGCTGTTTGTTGGTAGTCTGTTGTAATTTTGAGAATTTGGTAATAAACTCCAATAAAGTTACTTTTTAAACAAGAACAAATTAAAAAGTAGTGACTTTTAGTCCATCTAAAGTTATTCAGTAAGAAACGTTACAAAAAATTCAGTAACGAGAGCAGTTAGTCACAGTTTTTCCACACAGTATTCAAAAGTCAAGTCTCTCTCACACAATATGGAAATATTTTAGACCAAAAAAACCTTCATTTTAGTTTGGTCTGGGCCATTTTTTTCTTCTTCTACTTGGTGTTTTGGTGCATCTTCTTTTTTCATGCATTGAGAATTCAGACAGCTGTTCTTGTCAGACTATCAGAGAGAGCTGGCAAGGATGACAGTATTTTGGGTTAAATTGTAAAAACTGAACAGAAAACTATACTGTAACTGTTTGTCTTGGTGCAGCTGAGATCTGAGGCCTTGGCCATTGCTGTGGCATGGCAAACTCTCTTCATTAGGCCTCTGGTTATAAATGTAGGGCTTGATTGTCCTCCACCCCAAAAGGGAAATGTTTTGGGGTTTTTTTTGTGGATACCAGGTTGCTTTGTTCCTGTCAGTAGCATATCCAACAACTGCCTATTTAAACTCTGCCTGCATGGTAATTCAGAAATTTGCTTAGCTGTGCTATTCAGTTTCAATATGTCTATATCATAGAATCACAGAATGGTTTGGGTTGGAAGGGCCTTTAAAGATCATTTAGTTCCAACCCCCTGCCATGGGCAGGGACACCTTCCACTAGACCAGGTTGCTCCAAGCCCCGTCCAACCTGGCCTTGAACACTGCCAGGGATGGGGCAGCCACAGCTTCTCTGGACAACCTGTGCCAGCGCCTCACCACTCACTGTAAAGAATTCCTCATATCTTATCTAAATCTTCCTGCTTCCAGTTTAAAACTATTCGCCTTGTCCTGTCTCTATGCACCCTTGTAAAAAGTCCCTCTGGATTTCTTTAGGTACGTTTTTAGGTAGTCACTGGTCCGTATTCACAAGGCTATTTTACCCGTTTATCACTGTAAAAGAAAAGTATGTTGATTTGATTGTTTAAACTGTACATAACTGATGTAATTGTATTTCTTGTCCATGTGAAAGAATATTGCCCAATGGCCTTCAGTCCGGGGAAACAAACCATATCTCTTAGGCTCCTGGATTTGCTAAACACAGATAGGGGAAAAAAGTGCCATTAGCCCCGTGTCAATAGCTACTTAAAAGATTGCTTTAACTTTTAAATTTTTTTTATTTTTTTAAGGTGTTTTTTTTTAGTTCGGTTGCATTTTTGAAAGCAGAGTAAAACAGCTTTAATGATTATAGATGTCTGTGCTTTTCATTCTTCCAGTCATTGAGTCTGTGGGGATTTGGTTCATCCAGAATTTTGCTAGAATTAGCCCTCCTTTGGTTTACCTCACCTATAGTCGTCATCTCTGATGTTTCTCAATTTTCAGAGCTCAGTATTTTAACTACACCCAAATCTTTTGTTTTCGTTTCCAATGTGAAATACTCCTGAGGTGATAGATAGACTGTGCCTTGCAAAAAGTAATGCTGCTAACTTTCCTT
This sequence comes from Strigops habroptila, assembly GCF_004027225.2. Taxonomy (NCBI): domain Eukaryota; kingdom Metazoa; phylum Chordata; class Aves; order Psittaciformes; family Psittacidae; genus Strigops; species Strigops habroptila. The sequence goes on from NC_044279.2 coordinate 37,823,815, forward strand.
GTCAAAGGGAATAATATTCATTGAATTCAGCAGAAATTCACCTGTTTCATACACTAAATTATGTCTAATAAAACCTTCCAATGGTGGTAACTTTTACTTCATTACTAGCATTGCAGAAGATCTTGAAAATGTTATTTAAGCTTTAATTCAGTTTATAGTTAAAAGGCTTTTACTTTGACCGAAAGGACCTATATAGTTTCAACTAAAAATTATTTACTTTGCTATTGAGATAAAGGAATGAAGTTAATATTTTTCCATTAAATAATGAAATATTTTCAGCATTATCACAATTATTTATTCTTCATAAGAACTTTTGAAAAAACCTTGAGTTTGGTTCAGTTGTCACCTTTACCAGTCAGTTCAGCTCAGTTGTCACCTTTACCGTTAAAACCGGAATTGGCAGTTGTAGCTTGATGTAAGTATTTCAACAATACCTTTACAAGAATGTAGGCACTCGGGATAGTTGTCCGCATAATGCATTGCTTGTATTTCTACTTATATTTTGAAATATGATAGGGAAGATCTTGTATACGTGTTGCTTAGGTTAATAATCTTCAGTCATTCTACGTCATGGTCTTGACTGTGTGGAAATTATTTTTGTCTTGAATAATTCTATACTCAACAATATTGTTTTGTGTTGCTGAGGTGTCTAGAAGCTTATGGTATGCACCAGGCTCATCAAGTTTAGCAAAATACAGCTGAAATAAAAAAACAGGTCTCTCTGTTCCCCAATTTACTGTTGCTGGCAGATTACTGGTAGAAAAAAGAAGGAGGAAGAAAGATTACAAATGGAAAGATTATAACAAAATTACAGATTCTGTGATGAAACAGTTCTTCTCCAACGAGATCTACTTTTTTCTTCCTTTAGTCTTTTAGTTTTGCAGAAAATGAGCTGGGGACAGGGCAATTAAAATAAGAAACTGCAATGAATTGAAGCTGACAAGAAGTACTGATGTATTTTTGTTCCCCAATTTAAAAAGAAATAATCTAAATTTTGGGGAATTTCCTGTAGGGCTATCATTTAGAATTTTTAAAGTGAACGCTTGAACCACTTTTGTCAGAATGAAGCACAAAGAGCCCTCATCCGTGTTGATTCTGCTTTTATGAGATGTTTCCTACTTCTGAAGTTCCCCTAAACTGATGTACAGTGAGGCAGCCCGTATGTGTCAGTTGAGATGAAACATGAATTCAATATGTTTAATGATATTTCTGTCTCTTTTTAGTGGATCAGATGTTCTGGGAAGTTATGCAGCTGCGAAGAGAGATGTCACTAGCAAAACTTGGCTATTACAAGGAAGAGCTCTAAATCTTTTTACTCTTGCACATGCATGAACTTCATTGAATATACATAACTAAAATTGCTGAATCTTTTTTTTGTCATTTGATATTTATTTCCACAAAGTGGGTCCAAGATTTTCTCCTTTTGCAGATGGCACTAAGAAGTACTCTTGATTGTTTTAAACTGACTTATGCTGTATATGCATACATATAATGCTTAGTTGAACAAATGTGGTAAGCACTTGCAGGTGTAATAGTGATTGTAATTTACATTTAAAAACAAAACTTCTGATTAAAGTGTTAGTCTGAAGCAGTGTCTGTCTTCTGTTCTTTGTGATGCAGAATGATGGGAATTTCCCTAATATGTCATTCCAAAGTGTGAAACTGAGATGATTTTATAAAGAAGGAATAAATACCTGACATTTTCTTCATTCTAGTGTTTAAATAGGTGTATGTCTCTCTCTAGGCATGTATGCCAGTACAGTTAACAGGCAACTAGGAGAAGCTGGAATTCTTTGAAGTGCTGCTTTACTGTATTTTTCATAGAATCATAGAATGGTTAGGGTTGGAAAAGACCTTAAGATCATCTAGTTCGAACCCCGCTGCCATGGGCAGGGACATCTCACACTAGACCATGTTGCTCAAGGCTCTGTCCAGCCTGGCCTTGAACGCTGCCGGGGATGGAGCATTTATCACTTCTTTGGGCAGCCTGTTCCAGTGCCTCACCACCCTCACAGTAAAGAACTTCTTCCTTATATCTAACCTGAACTTCCCCTGTTTAAGTTTAAACCCATCACCTTGTCGCTACAGTCCCCTGCAGAGTGTCTCTCTGATATCCTTGTATTGGTTATCAGATACTGGAAGGCTGCTATGAGGTCTCCACGCAGCCTTCTCTTCTCCAGGCTGAACAGCCCCAACTTTCTGTCTTGATACGGGAGGTGCTCCAGCCCCCTTATCCTTGTGGCCCTCCTCTGGACTTGCTCCAACAGCTTCATGTCCTTATGCTGAGGGGACCAGAACTGCACGCAGTGCTCCCCACACAGGTGGGGTCTCACGAGAGCAGAGTAGAGGGGCAGGATCACCTCCTTTGAATTTCAATTTTAAAACAGTGTAAAAAGAGAAACACAGTGAAGAATCAACAGCACAATAAATTTGGGTATCTTCTATCTAAAGTAGGGGGCTTTTCAAAACTTAAGAAACAATAAAATTACCTTGTTCATTCTCTGGTGAGAAATCTGTCTTGTCCTGCCCTATCTGACTTCTAAAAACTGTCTCTTCCCCTCTAAATTTCTTGCATTGGAATTTTTTCATTCCCTTAAATTATCCCCCCCCACCCCCCCGCTTTTTTTGAATTTCCAGTGTTTTATACATCAAATCCTACAGCTGTTCTTGACACTGGAAAAGATCCATTACATGATTTCTTTAACATGCTGATGATAGTTTCTTTACACACACACAATTTGCTACAAAGAGAACGCAGAAGGGAATCATGGCTTCTTAAGGAAGATGCTTTTTATGTTGAAGTGCCACTTTGGCACCTCAGGTTCAAGTGGTCCTTTTTCCCTGGTCATTGTCTAAGATGAAAGCAAACAGTTGACTCTATTACAAGAAAGATAGTTGTAGGCATGAGCTAGTTATGCTGTGTAAAAGCCCTTTTGGGAAAACACAAGGTCTTGATCGTGACAGCTATTTATCAATTGCAGATAAGAATAAAGCATTGGCAGGTAAACTGACAAATGGGAGAAGTAAAGGCAAGTTTATGTAGTTGGTTCTTTAACAAGAAGCATCTCGGTGATGCAGATTTTTTGTTTGATGTTGAACAAAACCAATGCTACTCATCGCTGTCTTATTGGTGTGTTCTGTGTTTGACAGAAGTACATAGAATGAGCAGTGAGATTTAATACCATACTTGTATTGCTTGTATGTGTATGTGCCTGAAAACACTTTGCAAACAATTGACCTGAAATATTTTACTAATAAAGGAGTATCCAGCCTGGGCTATTTCAGTACTGATGAAATACTTTTATCAATTTCCTATCACTGGGTGCTACTTCCTGTTGTAGAAACCTACCTTAAACTGTGAAAGTGTGGTTTATTCTTTCAGTAATGATAAGTAAGCCTGGTTTTGCAGACTTAGAAAACAAACTGTATTTGTTGGTAGTATGTTTTGCGTTAGGCTCATAAATGCATCCTACATGATTGTTAATCCTTTATGTAATAAGATTGAACTGTTTCCAGGATTACCTAACTGCAGGTAAATTATAGCTGGTAGCTATTGTTCTTCTTAATAATACTTTACAAGTGTTGCTCATTCAAGCAGAGAGAAGGGTCCTTTCTAGACAGATAGTGTCAAGACATAAATGATATCTAAAGTTTATTATGCTAAGGTGATTTTCTTGTACTACAAAGATATACCCAATGTATCTCAGTGGTAATGACTGTCCTAAGTCCCTTCCCTGAAATTACTTTCTGTATTTTTAATATAAAGCTGCCTGTCATGAGGAACCTGTGTCACTGTGAATGCCTGGGGCTTGTAAAAATTGCACAGCAGTTACTTGTCTGGGACTATAACTACTTCAGGAAATGGCTTTAGAAATGGCTTTGTTGGAAAGCCCCTGTGGCAGGGGGGTCAGAACTGTGATTTGAGACTTCTTGACTTCATTGAAGGTTTTGTTCATAACCAAATGCTTCTCTTTACAGATGTCCACTCAAAATGTCTGAATATTTTCCTCCTGTTTGCTTTAGAGTGACAGAATGGGCAATTTTAAGTGTACAAAGATCAATTTAAAGAAAGTGAAATGGGGTTTGCTACTTGCCTCAGAAGACCTTTGGTAAACGTTCAGCTTTCCCATATGTTTTTCAGTATTACCTTAGACAAACAGGTTAATCTGTAATTTAGTTTTGTTAATAATAATAATGATGTAGAAGTTCTGCTTCCCTGTAAGCAAACTACTGTGGGACACAAATTTTTTTAGGGCAGTTGGATAGTTTGATGCTCAACTGTTTAAATGGGATATAGTAATAGGTGAAATTGCTGCTGGCTTTGCTCTCGCAATTTTGATCACTTTTGCTTTCATCAGTAATATTAATTACATCACCTGTGTGAAAGTACAGAGACAAGATAAGTAATTTTTATTGCTGCATTTTTGCGCATGTGTAGTTATAGTTAGTACTGGGACCAAAGGTCTTAAAACAAGAACGTTAGACATACTGAACGGAAGAACGCACATCACCTTCATCTTGCCTCAGGAGCCTTGTCAGATTGTCCTTCACATATAGCAGAGTTTAAGTGTAGCCCTGGCTTGAGGAATGGAATCCACTGAGACAAAGTCACTGAAAACTCGGACAAAACCATGATGTGTTCCTTAGCATGTTCATAATCACCCAGAAGGGAGACGGTGCATTTTCCTCAGTGGGACTCTTCAAACAGCAGGAAAGCAAAACGCTTCTACTGGCTTTTCATGGATGTGGTGGGAGAAAATGAGGCCTTGCAGCAGTTCTTTGAAGGTAAGAGTCTAGGTGTAAGAGGGAGTTGTAATGATTTTCAATGGCAGTGAAAATACAGTAATTGTTTGGGGTTAATTGAAGAAGAAAGAAGGAACTAAAAAGAGCCCTGAAACCCTAAGCTCTTTTTACACAAAGCTATCGTGTAAGACAGTACCAGAACGAAACAGTACAAATGGTACTGATGTGCTGCTGCAGTGCCTTTTTCTTTGTACTTTGGCCAGAAGACCAAAGGGAAGGTGGACCCAGCAGAGCCCGCAGCACCACCGTGGTAACTGCCAGGAAAGAAAACCGGGAAGTGGCTGAGGTCTCCTCGCAATTTACCACTTCTGAAATCTTAGTGAGTCTCAGGAGGTTAGAGAGCTTCCTCTCTGCTCTACCATATCAGGTTAAAGAGGGTTTTCTCTTGCTAATATCATAACTGGTAAAATGGTCATTGTGGTGCTATACTTGGATCCTTCTGAGAAGTTAAACTCAAGATTTTATTTTTTTTTTTGGTCTTTTGGCTGGGATCTGTCCTCCTGCCTTTTTCCTAAAGACATGTTACATTCAAGCAGGTCCTGTTAGTCTCCTGCCTTTCTCTTACCATGCAATTTACTTTCTAATAGATTCCATAATAAAATGGCATTGCTCAGGCCCTGTTGTAGCATGATTCAAAATGGCTGTTCAAAGGCTTATGCATTTTTTTTTCATGTTTACTAAATCTTTTTTTTCCCTTCCTCCAGTTTACACCTTTTTTTTTTTTTTTTTTAAATGTTAACCTTTCTATTCCAAGCTTCTCTTCCCATATTTTTTTTCCTTATATTACCTGTGTAGTAGTTCATGTGATACTGATTTCGACTTCACTTGGAAAACTGCCTTTTCTATTTTGGATAACACGGGCAAATTTTGCTTCCCTGTGTTTCATTCCCATTGTGCTAAATAAGTTATTTTTTCTTTTTTTTTTTTTCCCTTCGCCCTGGCACTGTGTTGGCCTTGGTGAGATGTGGCAACTCTAACTTTGTGGTTGTAATTTCAAACTAGGAAGTGAATGGTTTTCCAGTATTGGTGTTTAGGCCAAGACATTTAAATCAGTGAACCACAATCTAGGGCTGCTAGCCAGCAAATGTGGTGTTTATATGTGTTAGGAAATCAATACCATGTTTCTTAAGTTCACTTGTAAGTCATGGAGATCAAAAGCTAACAAACTTTCTTGGCTTTGCTTTCAGCAACATAGTGTTTGTTTTTATCAAGCTATTTGTTCAAGTGCCACATTGCATAGCTGTTAAATACTCAAAATAGCGTTTAACATGAATTAAAGTATCTCAGAGTATTTTTTAGAAGCTGATTCGGAAAACAGGACTTTCTAGGGAGCATGGGTTAGGTTCCGTTGCCTTTTATGACAATGATGCTTTGATGGTAGAAGGTATCTCCGATTTCACCTGCATGAGTTCTTTAACTAGAATTACTAATTGTAACACTAGAATTATTAATTTAACTCTTTTTAGAAGGTAGTTGGGTAGAACTTTTGTCTGGGCCAGCGTGAGGGGGAGGAGCCCTGTCAATTCCATTTAGCTGCAGGAAAAATGAAACATCTTGGGAGCTTATGTTGGGAAAGTTGCGTGGTTCTGCTGTGTAGTGCTGGAACATGACAGAGGGCTGCTAATGCCATGCAGCATGCAGGGATGCTGTTAGATGGCTGAATTTCATTATCTGGACGCAGATTAGATATGTGTGAAGGCTACAAGAGCTAATCATTCTTTCATTCAGCAGGCTTTAGCTAGGCTTCTCTTGCTGTTAAACCATAGGTAAATCTGAAAAGGGAGAGAGCTGATTTACAGCAGGGTTTGCACTCTTCAAGCAAGGGTTAGCTTTACTAAATATAAGGCCAGCTTTAACTGATGGCCTCTCTCCAGCTTAGCACTGTGGCTCGTGGGTTGGCTTTGTCAGGCCACTTCATAAGGCAAGAGCAATAAATTGCTAGTGCTGACTTGGTGGCCTCTGAGATTAGTCACAGCAGCGTTAGGACATGGTCTTTCAAGGCTACAGAAAAGCTGAGTCGTGCAATACCAAGTAGAGAATGCTGCCACTGAGGACAGATCTCTGCTGATCTCTCCTGGTCAGTGGTTCAGTTTTGGCTTCCAAATGCATCAGCTGGCAGTTACACACATTTATGGATCTGTTTTGTAAGATTATTTGAAATGGTTTAGTTCCTTACAATGCATATTTGTCTTGACACTCATTAGTAAGATAAACTCATGTTTGCATTATTGAGAGGGGACAGTCTGAAAAAGGATTTTTTTTTTTTTCAAGGAAGATAATGTTTGGTTTTCTGCCAGTCACTTCTTTTAATAGTTAATAGACCTCTTAGATTAGATATGACTCGGGCTGGGATTTGACCTTGGCTTTTTCTCATTCAAGTAAATGGCTTTTCTCTTGTCGTGCGGCTGTTCCAGGAACTTCTTGTCTTTTATTTTTTTTCTGTCTCATTTCAGTTCCACACTAGAGATTTCATCTTTGCAAGTTTTTTCTGTGATTTCTGTTGAAATTAGTATTTTTAATTAAAACATTTTTCTTTTAGAATCAGTAACTTCCTGTTTGTCAAGGGAAGGTCAGAGCTCCTGATTAGCTCTTGTGCCTGTCTGTGTGTAGCAGAACAATCTATTCTTGCTGACATTATCAGTGGATTGAGAAATTAAATGAAGGCTGACTTTGTGACACTGTTCAACTCAGCCTTCTCTTTTCTGTTGTTATTGGAAGATACAATGTGTGTGTTTGGTCTTGGTGCTCTCTGTGATCTGAGGAAGTCTCTGTGGAATCACCACCTTCTCTATACTTCTGCTCCTGCATGGACAACATGGAATATAGTTTTGAGCTCTTGGTAAATAAAGCAAGAACAAACATGCCGTTAAACACAAAACACTTAAAACCCAAAGGTGTCTCCATTCCATTCCATTTTAAGGTTAAGAGATTGGAACAGCAGTAAAAGATAAAATGAGAAATTTATAAATGGTGATACTTGTTTCTCTGGCAAATGTTGCGTTGGGGAAAAGCCATCTCTCTTGATGCAAGCTCTCTCCTTACCACTGGGAGTTATAGGTCTTCCTGATGTTGAGTAACCCTGGCTGTGGTACATCTGGCTGGCTTGGGCTCTGCCACCTACAGCTGTTTTGTCCTTAATTCCTTCCTGTTTGTGGCTGCCACATGCCTGAGGTCCATGTCCATAGCTCTGCTGGCTCTGCAGCTTTTATCAGTGACCCCAGGTCTGCTCCACTCAAAATGAACTGGGCTATCTTGAACAATTTAAATAGTGACCAGTGCTTGGAGTTCTTCAGTGTGAAAGAAGATAAGGAACTATAAGCCCCATAAGTAATACTTACCTTAGCGTAAGTCAATGAAATTCAGCTGGATTTTCCACTGAGCCTATATGATGGAACTTCTAAAGTGCTGAGGCCTATTTTAGTGGTAAAGTATCCTCAGATGAAAATCAGTTCATAATTCTCAAGCAGAACTTGAGTTGAAAGTGCTTGTAGCAAACATGAGATTTTAATTTCAGCATGTAGGCATCACTGAGCACTGACCATGCTCTAGGTGCCAGTCTTACTACTCAAACTGTATTTAAGTATTGTTCGCCATACAGAGGAACTGATGTTTAGCACCGATCTTGCTACAAATAGTTGGGCTTGGCTGGGAACTTCCTGGCATCCTCTTTTAATACAAGGAAATTATCAGTTTAGTATTGAGTTTTTGTCAATACCAGAAGTTTAACAGAATAGTTTATTGGTCTGAATTTATGTTTGCAGAAAGAGCACTCCCTTAGCCTGGTTATTTGGGCACTCCTTGGAAAGTGATGGCTGTGGTTCAAGCCAAATTGACAATGACCTTCTCTGAAATAGCTGCTCAATTAAAGATATAAAACTTTCTGGTTCTCTGTCCGCCATCCTTCACTTCACATCTGGATACTACTGAAAAGAAGGTGACTGATTTAAATGCAGACATATGTAAGGCACTACATGGAAGTATTTGGGAGAATTAATCAAAGCAGGCTATTCTGGGATTGAGGCTGTTGACTATAGGACTGTGAAGTGAAGCTCAGGTGCCAGGTGGTGAGAGCCTCATGGCCAGAGGAAAGGAGGGGATGTCTGCCAAAGAGTGATACATGAAGCAAGCAACTGCCAGATGAGGAGGCTGGAGTTCACACTACTCCTTGGGGGTTTAAGGCTGGGAAAAGGGACAGGCTCGGCAAGAATGGACAGGGAAAGAGAAGCCAGTGGTAGAACTGACAAGTTTTAGACTTCAGATTGAAGGGGCTGAACAACAGAATATCAAGCTTATGAAGAAATAGGAAAAATACAGTCATACATTGCCTGTGACTGCACGCTCAATTCTGCAAACAGCTGTGGATGAAACTCCAGCCACAGCACTGTCTTAGCCTTTCATTTTTATCAGTTTCTTGGGTGGCTGCAATTCTCTGTGCAGTGGCACTGAAGCTGATCATGTCACCCAGTGCAGATTCTTCCCAGAGATGTCTGGGCACATCATGATGTGGAGTGTGGACTAGGAGGAGAGATCCTTGGGTGCAAGCTGATAACCAAGGCTGCTGACTCTACGTATGCTCCGGCAGCTCTTGGCCAGGCTGTGCAGGAAGCTGCGTGCTCAGAGGTGCCTCTCAGCAGGGCTCGTACACACAGGTCTCTGCCTTTGCAGCCACCTGATGCCCAGGAGAGTGACTGGCTTGTGTACCACCCATATCTATGAAGTACTCACTGTTATCAAATGCCTGTGAAATGGATGCCACCATTTAAAATGAACTTGCATATGATCCAACAGCTCCTCCTTCACTGAAACAGGTGCCAAAGCAAGCACATGGTGCCACTGACCTGGAAATCACAGCCAGAAAGAAAATGAAGTTCTACAGGGCACCCAAAGATGCCGGCTCTGTTGCACCTCTGTGTCCTGAACTTTCATTAGTGGTGGCCTATCTTGCTGGTGTGTTTCCTTCCTCTCCCAGCACAAAATTACTCATTCCTTCCTACCCATTTAACTGTTTATGCAAAGGGGAGAGATTCAGAAGGAATGGTACATGCTGGTGTACTCATCTTTGGACTGTGGGATGCCCTTATTAAAGGCCTTGTCCTTGTTTGATTTGCTTGTGTCTGACCTTGGTCAAAATAAGGAGTTCTTGGGTCTGTGGTACAGCAAACCCACTTTGTATCTGACCTCATGTTAGTAACAATTACATCATTCTGTGTGAGGGCTGGGCACTTTGAACAGGAGGAAGAGGTGGGTAAAAGGAGAAGGTAATTGAATAATTTTCCTGTGGACTACCTTAACAAAAGGAGAAGCGTTTGAGGTTGAAGGGGGGATATCCTAAATTCAGACATGAAGAACAAAAAGATTTTATTCCAACAAGTTTGAGGAAGGCTGCTAAGGAAAGTCAGGCTCTTTTGAACTTTCAAGCTGATTTTGCAAAGTGCTTTACTGCTACTTCAAGACTTCCCTGTTAAAATTTTGCTGAGGCAAGTAAATATACTGCACCTATTGAATCTGGTATGCAGAGGACAGGTTTTCATACAGCGCCAGTGTATTGGGGGATGCCAGGATGTGCAGTAGCACAACTGTGAGTTGCTATCTCGCAGTGAAAGGCAGCTAAAACCAAGTCTGCAGCAGCAGTAAGCAAACAATGCTCAGAGTATTCTGTGATCACAGAGCAATTCAGAAGATGTCTACTAGCAACATGAATTTATGTATTGAAAGTCATATAAGGGAATTCCTGTGCAAGGTGGTTGAAGTGGATTTTTAGATGCTGCTTGCAGTTAAATAATGTCTAAACACCGGATCAAGAAGGAAGCATGTCAGACAGACATCAGGAAAAGAATGGAAGACATTTTATGGTATGACTTTCTACTATGCACAAATCTGACACTAGGAAAATCACCAAGGGCTGTTTCAGCTCCTGTGCTGGGTGATGGTGATTACCCTTTTGTATTCTCCCACCCTGCTCTGCTCGGTTGATGTCAGGCACTGGCCTGAGCCCCGCAGCTCTAGATGCACAGGCCAGTCCATTCCATCTTGTGCAGCTGTGGGACAGTGCCGCCTGCAGTGCTGGTGCCTTCCAGAGAGAGCAGGAACTTCGCGGTCCTTATCTGGTTTGGTTTCTGGCTGGTCACACCCAGGTTTATGGCAGGCTGGCGGGAGGGGTGGGAGCCTGCAAAGCAAACCTGTCTGGTTTGGTGTTTTAGAGAGTTCCAGCTGGCTTTCTGCAAAAGTTGTCATGAATTCTAGAGACTTTATAATCATAAAATCTGTTTATAGCCTTTGGTTACCAAGCAACAAAGAGCAAAGTACAGAACCTTTCTATTCATTAATATGTTTAACATGTCAGTGGGCTGTTCTTTCCAGGAAAATAAAAGGAAGCTACCAATCAAATGTTTCTCAGGCTTTGTTTGTACTTTCTTCAAGCACAGGGTGGTGGAATTTTAAACTTTTTCAGCAACTCACTCGCAGTACTAATGCAGGAGGTGTGAGACAATGTCTGGGCTTTGCCCCAGTCACCTGTTCTGATCCCAGTGTAACAGGGGATGATGTTAGATTCAAACCTGCCGTTTCTAGTGGCAGGCTGGGGCCCTTCATCCTCTTGCTGCAGGAATTCCCCGAAGCCTTAAAGCCATGCAGGAACGGGTGCTTGCCTGGTGCTGCTCTGTCATCTTCACCTTCCCCTGTGCACCCTCGCTTACTCTGCATTTCCCAATATCCCTTCTCCTAGAAGGAACAAACACACCTGTTGCACACAAGATGGGATGGATTTGGTTTTCATTTGTGTAGGAGAGCAGGCAGCTTAGTCCCTCTGAACTTCATTCTCATAATTTCTTTTTGATGCTTTTAATTTTAGGGCAAGATGTCTGTGGAGCCTTGGAGAATCCCATGGTTGATACAAGTATGCTGGAAGAATTCATCAGTAGTGACATAGAGTTTGGAACTTTGTAAGTATTACAGCAAGAGGTACTTCCTCTCCTTAGTAATATCTCCTAAATACTTTTCATTAGTGCTATGATAAAATTTGAACACAACAGTCAGACCTGAATTCTGAGTTTCAAGAGGACTGTGGCTCTCTTGATATTGTCACTTGAAGCTGTGTAGGAAGACTTGGAAAAATGAATTACAGACAGTGATGGAAATATGGCTGTCTTGTTCAACAGAATGAATGATAATGAAGTCTGGGATAATTCACAACCATTACACTAATTACAATAGTAAATGCAAAGTTGTTATTTTAACATTCCTTTAAGTGCTATTTTAGTGTTTATGTTTAGAATAAGTGATATAAGTGAGACTAATGTATAATAAATTGAGAGAATGATGGAAACCTCCCAGTGTGAGGGAAGCGGGCTACTGTTTTCATCCTAGTGATCTATTCAGAACAGAGAAATTGCCTGTTAATCTTTTCTGAGGCCGACTTTAAGAGGTACAAGGGATACATAGTGCAAAGGGTCTTGGCCAAGCGTGGGAAGTCATGCAGCACAGATCCGTTGAAGACTTCAACCCCAAATCTTTCATTTAGGCAACTGTCAGATGACTGTTTTTTGATGCAAAATATTATTAATGGGCTGACACTTGCACTTGCCAAGAAGCAGAGCAAGAGGTGATGTTTTAAAAATAATGAAACGGGATTTTTGATTCCAGGCACGCTCAGCAGCACACAAATTTACTCACAATGGGCTAAGTAGGCTTCTACATGCTCTAAATCATGAATGAGTTGATTCTCCCTCTGCCCAAGCTATAAAAGTAAAGAAGAATTAAGAGGTTGTTGTATATAAATATACATAACCTTTATTTTTAGTGACGAAACATGTTTCAGGTTAAACAGATTACCGAATTCCTGAATGACAGCTTTAAAATGTTATTCTTTTGCTTTTATACATGAAAGAGCAGATATATAAAAGATCTATATATATGCTACTATGTAGCTTGACTATGTTCCCTATTACAGTTGCAGTGCTACAAAATATTTACGGGCAAGAAAATCCACACAGCTGCTTAGGGTTTGGAGGCTCAACAGCATTTTACACTGATGCCCCAGTTACTCTTCCTTAATTACGGAATTTAGAAGAACATTTACTGAATCATTAGATCTCTAAAAGTAAAATTATGAAGTATTCGTCTGTATTGGAGACTTTGTGCATAAAGAGAATAGAATCTCATAAAGGAACTTGCCAAAATGTGTCAAAGGAGAAAAATATTAAAAGCCTCCATATATATAGATATGCGCCAATCAATATAATGGCATGTGCAATACTGAATGCAGTGAAAAGGGCGCTGCTACCACCAAGGCCTTGGATGCATCTGGAAGTGTCCATTAGAGATTGTCCCACATCAGACAGGCCATTGGCATTACATTCGTTCTCCTCTTACACCACACATGAAGCACCATGTGACTTCCTCATCTTTTCCTAGCTTAATCTTGAGTGGTGAAAGGAGAAAAAGGTTGGCCATGGCCTTTCCTAAGTCGGTATTTGATTGATACACTGTGTCTGTAATGCAGAATCATTTAAACTGCAGAATATTTTTTCCTCCAAAAGCACAATACCAGTTTCAGTAAAGTTCTAACCTGGAAACATACCCCTACTACCTCTGAACTTTTGAATATTTTTTTTTCCTAGAAAGTGCCTGTATCTGCATTATACTGATATACCCTAACTTTAAGCAGAAATTGAGTACTGAAGGCAGTGTTTGAAACAAGGAACATGAACCAAATGTGTAGAAGGGAAGTTTTAGACTTTTATGGATGTAACTTTTTAAATTTTACAGAGCAGATTTGGAATCAGTAGCTACAGATCAAGTATCCCGGGGGGGGGGGAGTAATTCAAATGTTTACTAACTTCCTACTTTATTCAAAGTTGAAAACAATGTTTAAAGCAGTAGACATGGTATTTAAAAGCATAAGAAAATTTGTTTTGAAGGAAATTAAAGATTATTCTAACATGGAATTTTTAAATGTATTTTTTAGGAGTAATCATGTAGCTGAAGCTATCCCAAAGTGCAGGGTTGTGGATGTGGCATGTTAGAAAACCAGTAGCGATACCATTGTGAAATACACAAAGACATGTCAAAAGTAACAGGCTGCGACAAAAAATGAAACTGTTCTCTCATTGCATCCAAACTCAGAAATATAAAACCTGAACTAGAAACAGTAGAATGTGATGGAAATTTTCCATTGATGCTTAAAATATTTGCTGTGTATGTGGGAACACATCTGTTTTCTGAATATGATGGATGCCCCTATAAGCAGTTTTATTTTATTCAACTTCTGCTAGAACACTGGGCCTTAGTAAAGGAGGTGTGCCTTGCTACATGTCTGTCATCCTTCTTCTGGCGTAGCATTTTTAGCCTAACATGCATCTTAAACCCTTGCCTTCCAGGTAGTGCTACAGAGCAGTGTTTGAGCCTACAACTCATAGGAATACTTGAAAGGGTTAAAAGTCTATTTCTTGAATCTCCATCTATTCTTGCTGTAACAGAGGAACCTCTGTAGTTCCTTTAAATGGCAGTGAGTTGACGTACGATTTTCTCTCCCTAAGCTGCTTTGAAAGCACCATCATGGACTGGAAAACTTGAAATAAAGTAGTTGTGAGAGACCTGTGCCCTCAACTGACTGGAGACAGAAGCATCTTCTCTCTGTACTGATCTGATGTTGACTTAGGATGTTCCTATTTTCAGTGCCGAAGGAATTCAGTGGTTTTGCTATGATGCGTGGGAACATCTGCATGGTGCTGTGAGCTACCCATGAAGGGCTTGGCCTTGTTTAATCTGTGGTGTAATTCCAGGTCTCACTCTAAGAGAATAATCCTTCACACAATGTCTAATAGAAGAAAGACTGTAAGTGTAAAAGCAAACCAGAGTATCACAGGGAGATATAATACAATATCATCAAGCTATGTACCAAACAGTAGATAACCAAGAACCTTCTTTCAAACTCTCAGACATCTGAAGGGCTGATCTGTTAGAGACAAGTTGAAAGCAAAGCTCTCAGTGTCAGTTGCACACAAGAAAACACTCAATTCCTGCCTGAAAATCAGGAGAAAGCTGCACAGTAAAATATGGGTTGGCCTGTTTATGTACAGAGCAGTGCACTTGAAGTTCTTTAGAAAGGAATCGGGAGAGGGTGTGTTTTCAGAGATCTACCTGTTTGAGTAACAGAAAACAGTGAGTGCTAAAAACCACAGAGCACATTTAAGTTGTTTGGCCTTCCACAATGACCTTTCCAAGCAGGGGTGTTAAAATATAAATCTCTCCTGCTTGGCTATGGGGTTTGGCAAAGGACGTGGCTGTGGATCACACAGAATTTCTTGATTCACAGCCAGGATTCCTCTGTCATGCCTCCAGTCCCCAGTTCCCATAATGACTGTCAGAGCATAGCTGCCTTCCCATCCCTTGCCTCTGCACCCCCTTCCTGTAGTGCTCCCGCATGCGGCTTGAAGGTGCTGTGCCATGCGGGGACCTCGCCTCGTACGGGCTGCTGAGCATTCCTTCTGTGCAGTTCTGACTGCCAACAACCCCGAGCTGCTGTGGAGGTGGCCCTGCTTTCCAGTTCGTAGGATGTGAAGCAGCAGATGAGCCCCTTGGTTGTGTAACCTTACGCAGAAGAAATCAGCCCAGCTCTGCCTGAATTTGGCGCAGCTCTCAAGCGTCCCTCGGCAGGTGTTTTCATGGCAGGAGACGTGTAAGCTGTTCGACGACAGTACTACATGGGGTGCTGCATGGATCCGCACTTCGTGAACATCCTTTGTGGTGGGCAAGAGAGCGCAGGGTCAGATTTTGACTTTGTTACCAATTAACACAAACTTCTGATGACTGACTCGCGTACAGAGAGAAAGCGAATATAAACAACACTCAGGGAAACACCCTTCCTCCCCCCACCCCGCCTTCTCGAGGCTCCATTTAAACAGAGCAGTGCTCCCTCTTTCCTCCTCCCGCGTAGCCGCCGCTCCGCACAATCGGCTCCTCCCACTGCCGCCTGCGAAGGCGGTATGGCACGGGAAGGCTTCTCCTTCCCGCTCCTCCCTCGTTACTCGGGTCCGGCGTGGGTCGCTCATGGCCCTCGGTCCACTTGGGGCGCCTCCCCGGAGCCGCAGCCGGGGCAGGACGCGGGCCCGGGCGTGAACAGAGGGAAGGTTGCTTGTCACCTGTAGAAACCCCCATTAAGCTTCTGTATTTTTTGGTGAGCAGGTAAAAACTCTTGTTTCCAACCGGGCAGACGTGCTTCCCAATTGTGCAGGAGCCTCTGCTTCCCTCTGCATTTGGGCTGCACCTCTAGGTGATAAAATGGCACTTACTAGCATCTATCTGACAGAGTCAAAGAATACTTTGGCCAAACTAAGGTCTGAAGAAATCTGGTAATGGATGAAGATGGTACAGATCCTTACCCTGTAGCCTGCAGAGAATGGGTTTAAAGCCCTTGTGAGCTCTGTGTATTCACAGTCACGGGTGTGCCCAGAAGTAAACGAAGAACTGCTCATGGGGAAGAAAGAGGACTGAAGTTAATGAGTTGTGGAGGGAAGTTTGGGCAGGGGCTGGAAGGGATGGGTCCTCCCTGCATGGGGGAGAGGTTGAGGGCCATAGGAGATGATAGTCTGAAGACATGTAAGCGACGTTGCTCCTGTGAGAAAGGTCAGCAACCACGGTGAGCAATGCTTCCTGAAGACTTGTCAGTAGCCTGATGGTCCTCCTCCAGATGCTTTCAGCGTTGCTTTGTGGTCATCCTCTGTGTCTCCTGGCAGTAGAAATGAAAATCTCTTTTTCATCCCTAGGCAAAGCCAGTTGCCAGACTCCCCACCGGACTCTGGATCGGAATCATGTTCTCCGCCACAGCTCCAGAGTAGGTCACATAAATTCAGCCTCTCCCAAGCTTATAGGAAGGTCTCCAGCTCCTCTTCTTCACCCTTACTTTCTTGTCTGCTTACTTTTTGCAGCCCCATGGTACAACACTATGTGGCCCAGTGGGCTGCAGCCTCCACTCCCATGCCCATCTGCTGTGGCAACTAGCAGGCTTCCCTGCAGGTTCATGGAGACTCACTCTGACTTCAATGCCAGTGGGCATCCTTGCACCATCCCCCAGGGCTGCTGCCTGAAGACAGGAAATGCTGCAACTCCTTGGAATCACTCTACATCGTCCAGCTGTTTGGGTTTTAATTATTCATACTTTCAGCCAAATGCACCTGAGATTTCTGGGTAAATGATAAAGCTTTGATGCAACAGGTAGAAAAAAGCAGACGTGTTAGAACACCTGGTTCAGGACTGGTGTAAAATCCCTGTGGGTGTAGGGTTTTCCACAGGATGGCAGTGTTTAGGCATTTTTGAGACACTTGTGGTTGAGGGTTCTTTAAACATCTGGCTTGAAGTTCAGATTGGAAGTAGAAATGGATTTCAATTCTTAAAACATTAGAAGGCTAAACTACTTCGTAACAGGGTAGAAAAATATTCAGGCCTTTTGCAGTACCTATTGTAGGGATTTGTTCATAAAGATCTTGTGTTTTGACAAGTGACATGGGAGATATAAAAAACCTGGTATCATATCTATGTAAGCAAGTGAAATGGTATTCAAATACCATCTGCCATATCCACTCACCAGCGTGTTGTGGATGCTTAATTATTTAAAATACACTGGCTAGTGCAAGCATCCAACCATGATACCTAGTAAGAATGAATTAACTGATGCATGCCAGAGACGGCTCCTTCTGGTTAAGGGGAGAGAAATGTGAATTCATCAGTGTTAGTCCTGGGCTTGCAAATGCTCTGTGTCATGTACAGAGCTCAATTATGTGTTACATGTGATGTGGGGAAAGAAGCTGGGCCTGGGTTTTTCAGTGGAGCCATTTGTGTTCTTTGTTTTCCAGTAGAAGATGCCAGTTAGTAAAAATTCTATTCTTTTTTGAGGGAGTATGTTGCTTATTTGAACTTAAGATAAAAAATACTTCTTGATCAAATGTGGAACTTTGGAACAAGCCCAGAAAACCTATCAAAATTAATGCGGTGGGCAGGCTTTTCTTCTCTTCGTGGAGAAACCTTAATTTGTACACCTACTGGGTCTGACCAAGACTTGGAGTTTGGCTTTTTATTTCCCCCACCCAGAAGGAGTGACCATCTGTCAGGATATTCTAATTTACATTTTATAATGTAAAAACTTTGGAAAAATTTTTCCCCTCCTTTGCACAAAGGAGCATTTTTAAAAATCTCACTTTCTGGGAAATAGAAGACTTACCCAGCAGTTGCCCCTCAAGATCTTTTCATTAAGGCATTAGCTTAACTGCTACTAGTGTTTTCTGTATAAGAAAGAAGGTGAGTTCATACTTGGTGCACTACAATTATTCAAGATAAAGCTGTGATTTTAATGCAAATATCAGGAAACAGTAAACCCCTGCTGTTTATGCACTGTGTAAATTTTAAAAAAGGATTAACTTCTCTATTCATATGAAATTAAAAGAAAATCAAACCAAATTTATGTTTTGGAAGGAAAATTTGCATAATTCAGTTTTAAAAAGCTAATGACGATCTCCGCCCCCGGCAAATGAGAATCTGGATGACAGTACAGTCAGAATGAGATACTTGGGTGTTCTCTTGTCATGATTCTGTAATATCTGTATTTAAACTTATAAATGAGTAATGAAACGTGTGTTTTTAAAAAAGTATTTCTGCAGCATCAGGCAGAAAAAGGAAGCTCTCACAGTTACTAGGAGATGCCACTGATTCTTCAGTCCAGGCTCCGGACTCCAGACAAGGTAAGCAACTGTGTGAGGATGAAATGTAATGGTTCATGCCATATATAAGTAAATATTTTAAGAGCACAGCTCCTGCTGGCTCTGAAAAGGTAGTGTGGTATTAACAGTCTAAGCTCCACTACCAGGTTTGGAGGAATTTACCTTTTCAGTGTTTTTGAAAACCAGGACTTCTGTATATTGGACGAAGAGAGAAGAGGCGTTAGAGGCTGATGTTTCCTGAGGAGTCTCTGTACAAAATATTCTGCCCTTTTTCATGTGTGAACCTACAGTATGCAGATGATACCATACTCTGCTGACTTTGCTTGGCACTAAATTGACTGGGCAAAGAAATCATCTTGGGTCAGCTTAACAGGGAATTAATGTAGTGGGTGAGCAAACAGATTGCAGTTTCCCTTTATGACCTCAACTCCGATTTTTTACTACTAGATGTATCCATGTGCAAACTTGCTAAAAGCTGTGTGTTCTTCCCCTTCCCCAAATTAATTCAGTTCATTGTTTTATCAAGATGAAAATGCTAAGCTTATACCAATTGACACAAAAAAAAGCTTATCAGGCAAATACAGAAATGGATCAGCTTCTGTGAAGTGTGGGGCTCTCTGCGAATGAACGGTTTGTAATGAACAGTTCATCTGAGGAATTCCATACTTGCATAGTCTGCAGTGGAAAATCTGAGAGCTGCTTGTTATTTCTTCAGAGTAAGATTTTTTTCAGCATTAAATCAGTCTTCTAGAACAATTTTAATGAGTAGCAGCTGGATTTAGTAGGTTACTTTTCCTTTGGTATCTTTTATTTGATCAGTGTTTCTTGGTTGTGACTAGTCCTCTTAAGTCTGCCCTTGCTGGAAAGAGAAGACAAGCAGACACTTCTGTGTCTAAAATTGCTCTTTCTGGTTTTAATACTTATAGACACAGCTTTGAAATATGCTTTCCTTGGGAGCCATTATTAAGAAAATCTCAGTGACACACATGCTATTGGAAAAAGAACACAGGCCTTGATAAAAATGGCATGGGGATAATTTAGAAATGAGATGTGAATTTCTTTGTGGGTTTTTTGTTTCTCTTTTAATATATTTTCTCTCTGCTGTATGTCCGAAGCAGGGAATTGCAAATGAAGCTTGGGCCTGAAATGGTTCTGTAGGCTGTGTCTTACTGTGCTGCCACTGGCTGTGAACAGATCTTAGTTTATATGCTCAATGATATATTTTCTGCTGTCATTACTGCACTCCATTTATCTGTCCCTCTTACAACATTTTACTCTGTCTTCATAAAATGTATAATATCTCAGAGAATTATGGTTGACCCTG
Source organism: Strigops habroptila (assembly GCF_004027225.2). NCBI lineage: Eukaryota > Metazoa > Chordata > Aves > Psittaciformes > Psittacidae > Strigops > Strigops habroptila. The sequence continues at coordinate 37,843,654 of NC_044279.2, forward strand.
TCTATCTCAGAATGCTCAGAAAGTACTAACCAGTCAATCAGATGTAGTGGTGAATGTGCTTGCTATTGGAAAACCGCGCCTGCTGCTCTGGGACAAAGTACCTGCTGCAGTGAGTTGGAGTATATTCAATTTAAACCTGCAGTAGAGAGAAAAAGAAACATATGTAATTATTATGCTTAATTGCTTCTTGTAGTGTTGCAGATTTACAGTAAAATGCTTAGCTTTCCTTTTGTTTCTTTCCTCCCTCTTAAAGGAAACTATCCATCCTTTTGGAGAGAATAAAACCGGAAGTGCTACTTGTGTAATATTTTGCAAATCAGGAAAGCTGAAAATTTTATATTCTAGGACAAGGGAATATAACACAATCTTTTGGAATAACTGCGAAGGGCAATCAGATTTAAATATATATGCAATATGTTTATGCTTTATATATATGTAAATATATTTATAAAAATGTTTCTGCAGGATTTTTGGCTAGTCACAAAAGTAATAACTGAATTGTCACTATCTCCCTGCAGCAACTGCCAAGGACTGTGCTGCCGAAGTGCAAGAATATGACAGTGATGGACAGAATGCAGCTCTGGAAAAATGCTGTCAAGCTCTAACGTGGCAACCATATCAAACTTCTCAGTGGAACAGCTTATTTAACTCTAATTGTGAAAAACTGTAAGCACTGACGTCTGCACTTGGAAAAAGTGGCTTCCTCTGTGGTGGTGTTTTGTTTTGTTTTCTGGTATTGTAGTTTTGTAGGAATAAATGATACGTTTGGCATCCCTTGTTTTTACTGCAAATAAGACTGGAGAAGGAGGTATAACAGGCATGATGAAATATGAACTTGTGGATGTGTCAGACAAGCAGAACTTTAAACACTGGTTGGTATTCATGCCAGGTTTTCTGATTTTCCTTCAGGGATTTAGGGACAAATGAAAAATGAGTTTAACTTAAAATACCCATTAATTTTTGTTTATTTTGTAGAGCACATTGGGGCAAGTAATTACTGAGTGTATAGCAGCTTTCCCTCTAATCACCTAAAATACTAAAGAAAAATAAAAATCAAAGATACCTATGTTACTTTAGGCTCATATAACCTAAGTCCTAATAAATATAGACATATATGTATGACATGTAGTCAAAGATGTAGAGTTTTCCTGTATAAATCAGAACTATAAAAAATTGATTTTATTAGCCACATGATCTGGGAAAAGGTCATTCCAGGCTCACTTTACATCCCTGGTTTTCTCCATTCTAGCATTTAGTGAATGACCCCTTTTAACAAAACCCCTTCACCAACGTCTGGTCAGTTCTCCAGGATTGGTGCAAACAATTCATCACTGTCTCCATGGGACTTGAATAGCTCAGTAAATTTTAATGTTTCTCTAGCCCAACCTGCTAAAGGCTCTCGTGGGAGTCTGGAGTGTACCAGCGTAATTGTTGAACACTGACATGCCCTGTTTGTGAACAGCATGATAGGGGCAACATATGCCTTGCTGTGTCCCACACAACCCTTCTCCTAAGGTACTGACATGGCAAGAGAGTGGGCAGCTCAGTGCCTGCACCTTTCTGCTCTTTGGGAGCTGGATGGGCTAAGAAACCTTCAGCTGTGTTTGTGATGTGAATTGTCACTCTAAATGGAGTGGATTCCAACTCCTGTTATGCTTTCAGTCAACAACTATATGAGAGCTGTGAGCCGATATTGGTTCCTGTACACTTAAAATTGAAGTTCCAGACTCACATTTCTTGGTGGCTTGTGTCAACAAAGACAATATGATGCTGAGCATTAAAGCATCCAAATACATGTTGCTATTGCTGTGAGAGGGGATTGAGATACTATTTGCAGAGGAAGTCAGTGTTACTTTTAAGTGATGTCAATGGCAGTGTCTTTGTTCCAAGATGCACTGTAATTATGGTACCATGCACAGATTTTCTAGTGGTGATCCTGTGTTCTGTTAGCCTCAAAGAGTCATGTGTTTATCACTGCTCAGTGTAGATAGATTGGTCCTGTACCTGGAAATTGCTGTGCCCACTTCAAAGGCATTTCTTAGGTTAATTATTATTTTCCATTTTAGTCATCCAGTATTTTAACTTTTTGATTATTTTATTTTCACAACAAAATGCTGTTAGCTAAGGTAGATTCATTAGAAAAGGTTACTCTACCATTAATTATGCCCTGTGTTGTGTCTGCTTGGCACTTTCTTAGCCTCTTGCCCCATCACTATTGACTGGTGAGGCTCTGTTCCAAAGAGTCTTTGTCTCAGAAACAGACTCTGAAGTCTGTTTCTTTGTCTGAAGACTCAAATTCTGAAGGGAAAGATGAGTTTGAAGTGTATTTCTAGTAGAGACACTTGTGTGACAGGGATATCCCTTGCACCTAAACATTTTTCCAAGTTTTACTGTAAGACTGACCATTCTTTGTGGAATCAGATCAAAACATGTATTTGCTCTTAATTACTGTAAATGGTGTACTCAGAAAATGGTGAACATTAAATTCCTCTTTGTGAGTCATTGTTTCAAACAATTCAACTTGGAGAAATGGAAATTTGTACTTTTTGCCTCTCAACCTGCTTGCCTGCATGGAAGTAAATACTCTGACATTGCTTTAAGTATATCAGCTACTGAACTTGCTTCATACCTAAATCTGAAAAATTACTCCTTTCCCTACTATGAAATACACACATTTCCTACATAAATGAAAAGAACTACCAGTTGTAGGAAGAAACAGAAGAAGTTTTGCTTCTTTAATAATGGTGGTTTCAGGAGCTGTTAGACAATTATAATTTTAAATATGAATTAACGTATGACTTCATAGTTTTTAAGTAGTTACAGAATAACCAGTGGTTGTTTGAAAGGGGCCTTTTGTTCATAATTTATAAAAAGATAATAAAGTTAGTACATTTCTTGCAAAGCCTGTACGCTTTGGTTTTTCCAACTAATAATGTGCAAACAAATGGATGAGTTCTGAAAAGCCATCTTCAGTAATTGTGTTAATGAGAAGTTCTCAGTAGCATCAGACGAGATCATCATTATCACACTTTCATTAGCAAGAAAAGCCAACCCCCCTATAAGAGAACCTTGCCATGTAGTCCTATTATTTTAGAATTATCCATCACTTAAATCAGAGGACTGGAAACACCGATGGGATGGTGAGTTCCCTGGCTCTTTTAGAAAGATACCTTTTGGTAACTTTCCATGTTTGCTGTGAATCATAAGGACAGAATACACTTTCTTTTTGGGTGACAAATTTGGCCTTTGAATAAATAGAATAGAGTTTCCTGAACTGGGATAGGATGGATAAAGGAGCATTTTATAGTCATTTGGCCAGAGGGTCAGTGTTGATAGCTTTTCTTGTAGCTTGAGTAAAGCCTAATTTGAACCCCAGCAGCTTCTGTACAAGCATTTGGTGTGGGAATTCAAGAACAAAAAAACAGGGAGTCTTGCTGGCTCATTAGCATGTTGTTGTCTGCAGCACTAGTTCAGCTCTATTGTTTATACCAGTGTTGTAGTGAATACTTAAATACTCTAAAAGGTTTGGTTGTGCTTTTAGGTGCACAGGCTTCCTTTATACCAGATTAGTAAATGACGATTATGTAAACTTCTCCACCTCTGGTTTCCAAACATTTCGTGTGTCAGTCTAGAATCAGAGTACACTTTGTATGCATTTTCATTTTTACACCTCTAGAAGATAAGAAAATAATACTGGTAGAACTGGTGATTGCAAAGATGTATTTTGGCTTCCATTTTGTCAGTAAAAATCAGATGGATTTTCAGACCACATTATGTTTCGTATTATGTTCAAGATGTCACTCAAATATGCCTGTACTTAAAGTTGCTATTCTTTTTTCTTGTTTTTGTAGACCTGCTGTAGGATATCACATTGTCACAGATAAAGGATTTAATTTTTCAATAACAGATGATGCCTTTGTGTGCCAGAAGAAGAATCATTTCCAAATCACAGTCCATATTAGAATCACTGGACACCCAAAATATGTCAAAACTCAGCTGGGGGGGAAACCAATAGAAAAGTTTTGCTTGAAAGCTTTTGGAATAAAGGCAAGTATTTCTCCTCTTACATTTAAGAAGTTAGTATGTGGTTTTTCATAGGATGAAGTAAAAATTTGAAATGAATTATTTTCTTAGTAATTTTTGACCAAAAATTGACAAAAGAGAACACTTTTAAGTTACTACTGACTTCTGTGTGTAAATCTTTTGCAAGAAAAGTGATGTTTTATGGATGCTTGTGCTGGTATATGTTAAAAGTTGTCATGGTTTCACTGACTTCCCTCTCTTTGGCTGAAATTTTATTCCCTCAGTGGGCAGTGCAGGGCCATCAGCTGGTGTGTAGGTGGCAAGTCTACCCATTGGTCAAAAAGATGTGTTTAAACCCAACCAAAACAATTCACAAAGCAAACAAAGAGAATAAAATCTGCTTTTCCTGAACAGTTCACGTGTAGAAAACCAACAAATTTTCCCCATCTCTTCTTGCTATACTTTCCATTTTCATTTTAAGAACCAAATTCTTCCCAGCCAATATGAGTCCACAAACTTGCATATACAGAAATAGTAAGAAATTTTAATATTTCTGGAAGATTTTACCAAGTTTTTCACTTACTTTTCAGTGAGTGAACATTCAGTGATTTAAAAATCACAAAATTCAGTGATTTAAAAAAATCAGGTAGCTGTTTTACAAGGCAGTTACTACCGATTTTGCTTCACGCATTCTAATTCAGAAGAAATTCATGAATATTACTGTATCTGTTCCCATCTGAAGCAAAATGCTTCTTGGTACCATTCCAGAAAGGTACAGAAATTTACTTGAAAATAACTTACAGAACTATCTTGCATAGGTTCAGTTCTCATGCTAAATATCTACATTTATGCTTTGGGATAAAATGAGCCAATTTTAAAAGTCTAGATTCAAAAAGCAATTTTTCTTTTGCAAATTAATGCATTACTTTTTTTTTTTTTTTTCTTTTTTTTTTTCTTTGTTTCTTTCAAATTACATCCACAGAAAGATTTGGGCCTTCCGACTAGCTGCCAGGTGTCAGTTGACCAGTTTCCATGTAAAGTTCTATGTAGTTCTATGAGAAATGAGATTACACTGTTTCAGACACAATTTGCCTATTAATTTCTGTTTAAAAATTTATATGTTTGAAAATCTAATATTCTTGTCATTTTTGAAAATTCTTTTTGCTTTATAGGTGGAATCTCCAAATCAAACAATTGCTATTGAACAGTCTCAGTCAGATCGAAGCAAAAAACCTTTCCATCCTGTTAAGTAAGAATTTTGAGAAAATTCTTCCACTTAATTTCAATACATGCTTGGTCTGACATGTGAAGTAGTTGTTTTTTGGAAATTTATAGTAGGTCTAAACCAGTTTTCTGATCTTTATCCAAATTCCATTCTGGGTGTGCACATAGAATCACAGTAGTAATATATACTTGGTTAAGAAATATATACTTCATTAAGTAATATTTTCAGCAACTTTACCAATGTTTTAAGTGTGCCTATCCAAAATATTTATATTCAACATTGTCATATGGTGTTTAGAGCTGTATGGCAGGTGCATTTCCCAAAAATGTCAATAATGTTCCTGTCCTACGTGGGCGTGAGAAGTATTTGCAGTGCTTTTAGGAGGGAGTGCCTCTGCTAGAAACATACATGCGGCTTCTCCTCAGAATGCTCTGCCATTCTTCTGCTTCTTAAGTTACTGGCAGAATCAGTGTTTTTTCTCCTGGTATTAAGTGTCTTCTGTTGGAGCTGTTCTGTTCTCTATAATTAAATGAGCCTTAAACCAGAAAAAGATAAGACAGTGTCAAATCTGACAGGACAGTGCTGGGATAAAGGCTGCAGTACATAATCTGCAAAAATGAAATTTGAACTTGGGAAAAGAGCTCAGCGTTCACTAAAGTACCTCTATTATGGCATTTTTTTCCTTTTGCATACTGACAAACAGATTCTGAGTGCGTGTAAACTGTTTCATGGCTGAGTGTTCAGTGGACTGTGGTTTTCTCCATGCAAACTCTTTATTCATATTATTTATTACTTACAGGAACAGTGCCACTATGTATTTGAGACATAGGTGTGTATGTTATACTTCCAGACACACAAATTAGAGGCAGGTGAAAAGAAAAGACAAACAGTGAAATTTATTTATTTTAATGTGGACATTCAAATCCAATAATAAGCAATGTTAACCTTGGCAAGCAACAAACACCCATCATATGGAACACATATGGTTTTATTATATTCAAGACTGTGAACAAACAGACCAACAAACACAAGACTCCTATTACTAAGAACAGTTTTCCACTGCTGGTGCTTTATCCTGTTTATCTCTGTGACATAATCTATGTGTTTTTAATGCATTTTTATAAACCAGGGTTACTGCATTTTTACTGGGATTCCTCTTTTTGTTTCATTTGTCAGTTTTTTCTCAGAACTGTTCTAAGGAGTTTGAGGAAATCTGGCTTGAGCCAGGTGGATCTCCAGATGCTTATTTCTGATCTTTTTTCCTTTTCTCTTTTAGAGTTGATCTGCCAGGGGACCAGATAACTAAAGTGACACTGGGAAGGCTGCATTTCAGTGAAACAACAGCAAATAATATGAGAAAAAAGGGAAAACCTAATCCTGACCAGAGGTATTGCTGTAGCTAGTTGGTCCATGTGTGTGAAATGAAAAAAAAGGTCTGCTTTAGAATGGAGTTGATGCTTATGAAAAATCTTGGCATTGCCAAATCTGTGATTTTATTTCAAATTTTGTGATACTTGGTATCTGCTTAAAGGCCTCTCTTCCAGAGTCACAGAATGACATTAGAAAAAAAAGGAGGAAAATATCTCATCCTAATGGTTAGAGGTTGTTTTGGGAAATTATAGCCATAACGATGGCTGGCGAAATCAAGAAGCCAAGAAACCAAATAATGAGCATTTTCTTCTGAGGAAGAAAGGGTCTTTGAGTCTTCTTTACTTAAATTTATCACAATTACTGTAATCTTTGTTCATTTGCAGTGATTGTGGGGATTGAAAGAGCAAATTACTTGAGAGCAAAGAAAATACTTTTTCTTTAATATTGTAGTATAAACACATTTTAAAAAAATTCTATCTTTTTATGTATCAATAATAGTGGTTGTATTTAAAACATTTTCTTTTTTTTTTTCTGTGAGAAGATGTTACTTCAATTATTATCTTGACTAAATCAATTTCAAATTAGATACTTCATGCTGGTAGTTGGACTGTATGCTGTCTCTCAGGACCAATTCTACCTCCTGTCTGCAAACGTCTCTGAAAAGATCATTGTGAGGGTAGGTAGAAATTTATATTGGTTTCAAGTGAAAGGTATTTACTGTTTTGATATTCACGATATATGGGGGGACGATGGGGGAGTGTACATGTGTGACTCTGGGGCATAAAAATTGCCATTGACTCAAAAAGATTGAGGAAAAAAATTGCAGATGCGTATTGTATGAGTGTGTTGTTATCTTTTAATTATTGGGATTTTAAACCATTAAAAGTAGAGCTATAAAAGAATTTAGAAAGCAAACTTTTTGTGAATTCCAATACAAAATACGTTGATTTTTCCAGATTGTTTTTTCTTTGAGGCAGAACAATTTCCTGCACTTGCCAGGAATTTGGTAAATGCTTTCATTGGCTAGATGATTCATTTTCAAAGGAGGATGAGAAAGCAAAAAAAAAAAAAAAGAGAGTAAGGAAAGAAGGTCAATCAGCCCCTTTCTAGTGTGATTCCAGAGTGCCCTGGCTCTTGATTTGGTGATTGTAATATAAGTTGCAGAATAGAGAAAGGAAGAATTGTCACTCTTCCTCATGACCATTGTTTTTCAGTCCCCTGATCCACATAAAGCTTTCCTTTTAGTACTTGGTTTTAGCCTACAGTAAGAGTTAGACTTGGAAGAGAGAAAAAACCCAGAGCTCTATTTTAACAGGAGCTATGGAAGGTTAGGGTTAGGATAGAAAGGCAGAACCCCAGCACGAGTGGGGTTGCAAGGGGAAGGTGGGGGCTGCCAAAAGCTTTCAGTCCTGGCCCTTTTTCATGTGAGCAATAGCTGGTTAATGTTTGAGCTGTGCATAGCCCGGGATTGTGGTTATTTCTAGGGTGAAGATTATGTTTATGGCTTAGAAAGATACGAAATGCGTAGCTGCCATGTGGTGGAGCTGAAAAAGACGATGAGGGCCTCTGGAAGATTGCAGTCCAGTGAATTCTTTTGTGTGGGCCAATCGAGGAGTTGCTTCTTATTTGCACAGTGTCTTCCTAGTCCTTGTCTTATGGTGAGGAACAGGCTAAGCATTTTGGTTTAGAGTCATAGAATCATAGAATGGTTTGGGTTGGAAGGGACTTTAGACATCATCTAGTTCTAACTAAGCTCTCAGTCAGCTCCTTATTCATTCCCAGGCAGAGCTCTGTGCACTCCGGCTGGTCATTGACATAGACAGTGACACCTCCTCCTCATATCCCCTGCTTGTCCTTCCTGGTTGAAATAAGACTAAGAGCTCTAGTGTATTAAAAGTGGGGCTGGAAAGGAGCTCCTGAAGAAAAGTGAGGGCTGTCAAAAGCTTTTAGTCCTAGCATCATTTTTTTGTAGGCCATTGCTTGGGTCCTTTTTGTCTGTCTAGGCTTATGATTACAGCCTGGTTTAGCATTTAGGTTTGGAGAGAGCAAAAGTGCAAATCCCCAGTATGTGTGTTGTTGCACAGAGGTTTCCAAAGGGAGATGAGGGCTTTCAGATGGCTTCAGTCCTGGATGCTTTTTTGTCTAGCCCATAACTTTGTGTGCTCTTGTGCTATAAACCTTCCTGCAGAAATGATTGGGTTTTTGGAGGGCACTATGGCCAAGAGCTCCTTTCTGGGTGGAGCTGTGAAAGGGCTTTGAAAGCAGTGTTTGGAGTTCGGAAGTTTTCTGCCCTGATGAGAAGTTTTATCATCCTAGCTGTTGCTGTGGGTTCTTTTATTTCAGGACACTGAGCATTGTGTTTGTATCATTCCTGCAAATTTAGTTCTCTTTTTGTCCATTAATTTCCACAATACTGCTTTCATCTGAATTTCTCATTCTGCATCTAACAGTGTTACAAATATCAACTCTTTACTAAACCGGGAAAGCTGTAGAATCTTCACATTTGACTCATCCTTGGGATTATTGTTACCTTATATATATTTCTGTGCAAGATTTTTCTACCATTTTTAATGTTAGATTCTTCTGAAATGTCGATGGAGAGAGCTACTTCCATGTGAGTGAGACAGTTTCTTAATAGGAATCCAGGGAATGAGATTTTGCAAACCCGGCCACTATTCCAGACAAAGAAAAAAGAAGGCAGAAAAGCAGAAAGGTCAAGAGGGTGTGATTTGAAGTGGTGAAAAAATCAACAGGATAGATGGAAAGGAAAAAAAATAGTTTTCCAGGTGCCTGAGAGGGCTTCAGTGGCAGGGTACAATGAGCCAGCCACGGGCTAACTGAAAGTGGCAAAGCTATGCAAATGCGCTGTGAGAGAAAGCAACTCATGTTTTGGCTCTTTATACACTCAAACATAATGAAACTACCAGCTGAGTAGTGGTTATCAGGCATATCAGATCATGCTCTAATTGTGACAAACAGTGGTAAGTGCACAGCACCATGCCTTGTAGATGGCAAAGGCTTGTGAAAGTGTGGCTTCTTTAAATGAGTGTGAACTTTTTGTCATGAGCATATTTTTGTCCAGAGTAAAATTTTAAAGCCCGTATTCAAAGGTTTTTTTGGTTGGGTTTTTTTTTTTTTTTTTATAACAAAATCAAGTATTGAAATCAAATGCCTTTTCTAATTATACACACTGCTTTGTTTTATCGTTCTTGAAAAGCTCTGTTTCCTTGACATGAAATTTGAGTTAATTTAAAACATTACAGAGTATTTGATGAACCACATGTGTTTAATCTATTCCTTGTTTGCTCTTTTTTGATATTCAGCCTCAGTTAAATTTGCTGGTAAATAAAGAATGGTTATGTGGCATAATGTCAAAGTTAAAATTTGGAAAGCTTTCGACATTGACAGTTTGGTTTAAGGTGATAATACAGTAGAATTCAAGGGAAAAAGCAATGAGGCCAAGGCTGTGTCAGCAAAAACACTTAGAAGTGACTCCACTCTGGTTTTTTCTGTCGGTGTGTTAGAAAAGCTCTTGACTACAATTTAAATACTAAAGACTTGGCATTTCGAATTGAGTAAGCAATAGTACATCTATACTATACTATATCATTAAACATAATTTTTTCTTCCAGGCATCTAACCCAGGGCAGTTTGAGAATGACAGTGATGTACTGTGGCAGCGAGGACATGTTCCAGAGACAATAATCTATCATGGTCGAGTAGGAATTAACACAGATGCACCAGATGAAGCACTGGTTGTCTGTGGAAATGCAAAAGTTATGGGCAGAGTCATGTATCCATCTGACAGCCGAGCAAAGCAGAATATCCGGGAGGTGAGGGCTGTGGAGTATTTAGGCCATTTATGTTTGCACATGTGTGGATCATTGTTCTGACACATGAAGCAGCTTCTTTATCCTGGGTGTGCCGAAATGCTGGCCTAAAGAAACCAGATGTACCACTGTGCTCTGTAGAGCCATCACCTCTGGCCATTGGAAGAGGCTGCCCAGGGAGGCTTCGGGTATCTGTGTAAATGGGAGTTGTCAGACTGGAGGGTTACTGGCAATATGAATAAAAATACCACTCTGCTAATGGGGAATGGGAAGATTGTCCATATTTTTCCATGTGAAGATTGGCCAAGTGTCCATGTCAGGCTTGTTCTATCTCAGTGATGTCCTAGATGCCATGACATTTTTAGTCTTTCAACGTGTGAATGTTGGTATTTGTCCAACTAGGTTGACACAAATGAGCAGTTGAGAAGAATAACACAAATGAGGCTGGTGGAGTACGACTACAAGCCTGAATTTGCATCTGTTATGGGAATAAAAACCACCCATGAAACAGGTATTCAGTCAGCTCTGTTCCCATTTTTCATTAACTTCCACTGTTGTTCATTGTGTCATAGTATCTTTTAACACCCTTCCTATTCCATGCTCATTTCTTAGAATAGTACAGTTGCACACTTTGCTGTGTATCTCTTACAATACAAAAATGCCAAAATTAAGCATTTCTGGTAATTTTCCAACTTCCGTTTCAATTTTTAAAGATAGGAGTTTATTTGCCCAGAAGTTTAATTAGAATGATGTGGTCACAAACAGTTTTTTTATTGCAGAGAAACAGGAATTCTAAAGCTTTCTGTTTGTTTTCTTTGGAATGGAAAAAAAAAAGTGATATCCTGGATTTTCCTACCATAGAGAAATTCTAGATCATGTTTGGCCCTACCTGCAGCTTTTAAGATAGTTAACTCAAAGCAGACAACCATGATCAGTAGTATGCCACTGTGTTTCCTGACTTTATGTTATCTTGTGAACAGGAATAATAGCTCAGGAAGTGAAGGAGCTTTTGCCTCAAGCTGTTAGAGAAGTTGGAGATGTTGCTTGTAATGATGGAGAAAAAATAGAAAACTTCCTCATGGTTGACAAGGTATGGTCTTGAAAGAACAGTTGGAGGTGTGTATTTAGACCGTTCTTGTCATATATGGAGCTATAAACACACATTATACTTTACACAAAGCTATATTCCTCCACATATATTTACAAAAATCGTGTTTGGCAAATCAAGAAAAAGCTGAACCACCAAATGTTAGTAAATGGCTGAATCTTATAATCACAAAAAGTATTTACATTAAAATCTCATTACAATAAAAAATAAACATAAAATGAAGGAGAAAAGGAAAAAAACGTAACTTTGCATAGTGATTTCTTAGCATTGGTCCAACAAGTGGGACTCCAAAACATTCTTTTGTGTTTAAGTGTTGAAGTTAATTAAGTGTTCCAGAAGTTAATTAAGTAATGATGGAATTCTACCAGTTAAATAAAAACTTCTTTCCTCTAATCCTGGTGTAATCACTTCATACCAAATACAAATCCTAGCTCTGCGTGCTCTGTGGGAAGGCTTTTTTTAGCCATCTGAAGTCCTTACTATAGCTTCAAAATCTTATACTATAAAATATTTATGGCACACAAAGTAATTACCTTGCTCACAGGTTGGAAACAATGGCTTAGTCTATTGTCCTGTGCTCTCTTCCTCTCGTTTTCCTGTAGAAATAGGGCTGCAAGGGACTGTCAGTCACAGAGTCCAGTTACACATGACTGCAGACAGTGCTTGTCCAGAACATTGCTCAGAGAGGCCCCTCTGTTGCATGCCATTCTCTGCAGGTCAAAGGACCACTTCCCAGCTTTTTCCTGCTTATAGCTGATAATGGGAAGACAGAGGTTATACAGATTGGTAACTGTGTCTTGTCTGGATGCTGTCATGAACATGATCCTGTATTCATTATAATCTTGCATTCTTTCATTATTCTATAGAAAACACAAGTTCACACCACCAAACTTGGAGAAAATATCTATTAAAAATACTGCATCTCACTTCTTTTGATAGGCTACAAACAAGTTAAGTCTGGTAGGCTGTTTTCCCTATAAAGGAAGCGTGAATTAGACACCTTGATTAAAGTTGTGGGAAGAGCAGTTTCTAGAAATGCTGATGAAAAGGAGACTTCTAGAAAATTTGCTGCATTTGATCAGGTTTCCAAACCGTAGCTGATTTCTAGGTGCTCACGCAAGAGCAGTGGTGTTAGGTTGTGACACTAAGGCAGCACTACAAATCAGATAGTAGATGCCTGTGTGACAGTGTTAAGGTTTAAAACTCAACAGAGTATGAAGATAAAATATAGTTTTAATTCTTGGTTTACAAAGCTTCTTCAAGTTCTTCTGCAAGTCCTCATTTTCAATTTACTGTGAATTGAACATAAGCAATTTTTACAATCTAGCAAAAAGATTTTATAGTCATAAGCGTGTCCCATTTACAGTGAGGTAACTTGTGTTTGCATTTTAAATATTCAATGTATCCTTACATAAGTGAATTCTATATTCATTACTCCTTGTTACGTATGACTGATGAATATACTGTATCTCCTTTTGTCATTGTTTTCTTCTCAGGATCAGATCTTTATGGAGAATGTTGGTGCTGTAAAGCAGCTTTGTAAACTAACCAACAATCTTGAAGTCAGAATAGAAGAATTGGAACAGTGGAATAGGAAACTGGCCAGGCTGAAACGAATGAACAGTTTAAAGTCAACTTTCAGTGAAGAGAGCAAAGTCAGGTACCTGTCTGGGATGTTTTCTGATAGTTGTCACAGAGATCGGTAAAGTGCTCTCTGTGGTAGAAATGAAAACCAGTTCTGCTTGACAGTGGAGCTCAGCTCATTTCCAGCATTTAAGTAGTGCAAAAAATGCCAATTTCTTGTATTTCTTAACTCACTGACAAAACTAATATTTGAAATGGCTGATAAATTGTAGTAGTTTTTGTAATTGCTTCAGTTGTGTGAAGCAAGGGTAGATTATGTCCAGTTACACCCCTGGACTGTGGAAATTGCTGCTAAGAGAAATCTGCAGAGCTGCTTCTGCAAGGAGAAATCCTCATTAGTTCTTCAGTGGAAGTGATAAGCACTTCCTATTTCTCTATCATTTCCCCAAATTTTCTTTGAAACCAAATGTAACATTTAATAGCATTCACCTGAATGAATTAACTGGAGGCCTTTGTTCTTGAAAACGAATCTGACGACACTTCTGCCTTTCTCTTTTTAAATGTTGGAATTGCAAAAGCAAGTGACATTAACACCCTATTGAAAATGTCTCTTTTTCATTTATTAGTTGCTGAAGCATTTGAATGTTAAAAAGATTTTGTTCCTTACAGCAGGTATAGTCGAGCTACTAGTCTTTTGCCATCAAAAAAATCAGTCCCGCTAAAATCCAGCAAGGTGAGTGAAATATGAAATATACGAAATATGCCTATGAAAGAGATTTTGTAAGTGCTGAAATATTGATGAAAGCTTTTGTGTTTCTAAATATAGAATGAAATTCCTTTCCCAGAATTACTTAGTGTAGTGCTAGAAACTTAAAAACTGTAATGAGATAGAAAATATGTATGAGACACTTCTACTTCTCACCTATACATTGTGTATGTGAGAGTAGATCCACGCTGTGTAATGATGTGAAGGAGAAGACCAACAGGACAGAGCTGTTGAGCCTGTAGGTGTGCTCACATGGTGCAGTGCAGCCTTGCACAGAAATGCTCATTTTAGTTTGGAAGTCTGCATAGTGGTAGTTCTTCCTCAACTTTCTTCTTTGGATGAGTCTTTCACTGTGGTTTGTAGTTAGCATCTCACTGTGGTTTGTAGTTAGCATCTCTTGGTTTATACTGGATAATTCTGTCCTTCAGTTGGTTAAGATCTGGATAGGATGTCATTGCTATTGCTGACTGCCCATATCTTGGTATAGAAAGAGGAGATCCCTTTTCACAGAGATTGAATGAGTTGACCTTTTGCAAGACAGTCTTCTCTAGGCTGTTAAGTCCTGTTCTTTAAGATGAATTAATGCTCTTTTGTCTACCATGCTTTTGCCAGTGCCAACGAGCAAGAGAAAATAGCAGGTCAAATGTTGTTCATTCCGTAATGACAATAAAATGCTTCATCATCTGAGATCATCCTACTTGTTTGGATAGTGTTTTCTGTATTTACACTGGCCCTGGTTTAACTTGGTCTGAGCATATACTGAAAGCTGCTCATCTCTTAGTTCTGGCCACTGCTGAGTTCTTAATTTCATTTTCAAGAGTATGAAAAATGGCAGGAAGAAAAGAGAAGGAGCTGTTATTTTTATCCATCCTTTCTTCTTTGTAATATTTGTTTCCCCAGACTATCAACAGTGCACATTGCATTCACATTTTTTGGGAGCCTTTCATTACTTAAGTTTTTCTCTTCAGACGTGACCCTTGTATAAGGATGACTTGTATGGTTCCTCTGAAAGAAACAAGGTTAACCTAAAGTCAGACTAGTGTAGTATTCTTTAATCTACTAGTACCAGCTTAGTTATGTTAAATTAACCAAGCATCTTTTTTTTTTCTAGGTTTGTTTGTCAAAGACAAAAGGGTCTTGCTCCATGAAGGTTTTCCGGGTGACTGTAATAGCTTTGATTGCTATTATGGCACTATGGTAACAATTAATTATCAAAAGGTTGACTTGGTTCTTCTCCCTTCCCCTTTCTACTTATCTCATCAGAAAGAAGACTGCAATTTTTTTCTTCTTCTCACCCTTCCTACTCAAATAACACAATGCGTTAAAATTAACAGTGAATATACCTGGTAATGCTGTAAAGTTGAAATTGTTTTAGAAAAGTGAGATACTCATGTGGTGCTCACACACCTAATCTCTGTCCATGTCATAATGTATGGTGCACCTTGAATGTATCTTGGTGGCTCATGCGACAGGTGCAAAGCTGAACTTGTGAGACTTTACATGTTTTATGCAATCATTCTGTGCTGAAGTATAATTTCGATGTACAGAGTGATTCAGTTGTGTGAAATGAAGCTGGACTTTTTTCAGCAAGTGGGAAGTCCTGTGACTATGAAAGTTTAACTTGTGACATTGGACTTGTGGAAAGGAAAGTATGCTCTGGGCTTCTGAGATTTCCCTTTTCTGTTTCCAGTCCAAAACCTTGGGTCTTACAATCTCTCTGTGAACTGAGTACTTTGAACTGGTGCTGCAATTCTATTTACAATTGAAAACTGACCATATTTTGTGTTGAATACAAGTATATGCATACATTTATACAGTATCTGATCTAAACTCTATTAAATTCAGTTGGAATTTTTCCCACTAAAGGGAAGGTGATCAGATAGTTGACTCATACATTACCACATTTCGTCAAGGTGCTGTCGAAGTATTGTTCATATTATGTTACATAAGAGAGGGATGTAAAACTGTAGAATAATTCTCTTTCTACAGTGCTTTGACGATCTCGACCCTGTATTTACTTAGCGTTCATGACAGAAGTTTTGAAAATTATCCAGTTTACAGGCAAGTAGTTAAATTAGTGTTAGTGAATTAGAATTAGTAATAGGTTGTGGACCAATCTGTTTTGGTCCACAGCTCTGATGTCCACTTCTTAATTAATTGTTTTTCTTCATCGGCAGTACAAGTTCTCTCCTACTCTCTCGCTCTACTACTACAGCAGGTATGGTATCTCTGCTGGTCTGCATGCATTTAACAGACTTTCAATTTCTGTGCTATTATAAAATGTCAATAGACACACAGCACTAGTGAGAATTGTGTCTTTCTTTTTATCTTTAGCGTTTCATGGGGAAAGCACAATTTCTCAGAGCACTCAACCCGTCAGCGGGATCCCTGAAGTGAATTTCTGTGACATTTTGCCTTGTGACCAGGTCTACTGTTGTCCAATTTATCAAACAAAAGTTAGATCTTCAGCTTATGAGGGAACCAATGTAAAAACGAAACGTAAGTTGAAACATTAATTTCTATTATTTGTCTTGTGAGTAAAGACTATATGAAGATGTAGAGGAAGGTAGTTAGGTTCCTACAAAATAGCCTAGTCCAGAGGATTTAAAAAATCCCGATACAACTAATCACCATTGCAGTCAATATGTTTTTGAAAAATCTGGCCTGATCACCATCAGGAATTTTGGGTCCTGAAATGTTTTGTCAGATGTCACTGTTCTTCCTGGCCGTTCACAGTAGATGATTTCATGTGAACTAGAAAGTCACTAATACCTTTAATTAACCTTTGGCTACAGTTGGACAGGAGTTGATTGGAGGTAGTGGAGGGTAACAGATACAAAAAACCCCAAAAGACTTAATGGTGTCACAGTGGGATGATAATACATCTTTTCTGTGGGCAGAAACAGAAATTCAACTGACAGAAAACAGAAAACTTTTGACTTAAAACTTTGCTTATTCAGGCAGGATTTTTGAGTAGACAAATTATTTAAAGGCAGAGCTCTATGAAATAAACTATTTTTACTGGAATTAATTCTTCAGATATTGCTTGCCTGATGTTACATGTGTAATATATGAGTAGGTGTACTGTTTAGAACTTTTATAATATTTACAAGAAAGAGTTTATGCATAAAGGGATGTACAAGTTGTCGGAATCGGTATTCCGCTTTCCTGGACCTTAACATTGTAGTGTCTGGAAGCAAGAGTTAATATTACTAAACCTAGCATTCGTACTCTTCATTTCTTGGTCTTGGGAACAATTCTTGCACCAACCACAGCTAACAAGTTGAGGTAAAACTGGGGACAGATGCAGTTCAGCTTCTACAGTACAAATGTCTGCCAAGGCAGGCATTGCCAGTTGCTGGACACTCTTAACGACATAAACTGTTTCAGTGGGATTCGCCCACTGGCCATTCTTTATACTTCAAAGTGTTGTCTGCAGACAAGCTGCATGCAAGTAGTTCTTATTATTCTTAGTGCTGCAGTAAGCCCTCTGGCAGATATAGCTCAGTACAGTGCTTTCAAGAGGTTATACCTAAGTGATTTGTATTGCTCTACAGTCTGAAAGTGTTGACTAATTAAAAAGACATTAATCTGATTCACAAATGAGAGAACTGTAGACAGATGAAAATGAAATTTGAAAGCCTTCTATCCCCAGCTGGCTGCTTTTGATATTAGGTGGAAAAAATAAACACAAAGCATTACCTTCTCAAGGTCTTATGCTCCAAATAGCATTAAGAGTGGATCCAAGAGTGAAAAATCAGCACAGTACACAAGCTACTGAAAGATTTCAGATCTGCGCAAGGTTAATGAAGCTGAATGTATCCCCAGATAGAAGGTAACAATGTCAATATGAAACCCAAACACAAGGAAAACCAACAAGCTGCTAATGTTGCTGTAGCCAAGACAAATGAAAAAGAAAATGTCTTCAGAACAAAAACCTAAGAATTAAATAGGGGCAATAATCAAGATAAACAGTGGATATTTTAGCATCAGCTAATTATCTGATTTGTGGACAGAGAAAACTATTTGAAATTACAGTTGAATTAAATGCTATTTGGAGTTCATATTTAACAGACATGCTCCACTATGTGCTACTTGAATTCAGTGGGTGTAGGCTACTACTGAGTACATCCATTGTAGCTCCCAATCTCTTGCATCTCAGATTTGTTGAGGAGAAGGCTATTAGGAGTGTTCAAGTAGAAACAAAAGCATTCATGTGCAAGACAAAATTTATTGACAAAAATTCAGCACATCTTTATGTAATCTAGCTTAATGTGGCCTTTTCCCCTCATACTTTGCTTGTATTAGGGGCTGGTTTCTCTAAAGAATTTAGACTTTCAAACTCTTATTGATTTCAGTGGAGGTGAGCAGTGTGAATACCCTTCAGCATCTGGGCCTTTTCTGCTCTCTGCTTCCATGCCATTAGTGCTTATTGCTTGCCCCTTCATGTTAAGTATTTCTGGTAACCAGGGACTGTCCGTCCTTTCTTTCAGAGTGTTGTTTCTCCCTGGTGTCTCTCCCCTCAATAAAAGCTTGGTGAGGGCTCCTGCTGGGAATTGGTCAACTTCAAGCATTTGCATTTATTGTTTTCAGATGGCAGTTAATGGATTCATAGCAAGCTACTACCACCACAAGAAATCACCAGCAGGTTTTTTCCATAATGCTTATAGCATATTATAACTCATTTGAATTAAAACCAGAAAGTGCTTTAAGTAAAAAAAAAAAAGAAAAGATATCACATTTGTTGGATGTGGTATTTATCTAAAACTAATCTGGAGACAATAGTTTTCCTCATTACATTCTGGTCATGGTAATACTTTCATATTTGTTATTGAATTGGATCTTCACGCCCCACATGGGCCTTGAGAAAGCCCTCAGAGTTACTGTATGTGACAGAGTGGAAGTTTACAATTTACTGAAGGCTGCTACAGTGGTTTTTGGTGGTTCCTGGTGTTCTCAATTGGTAACTTGAGTTCCAAATAAAAATAACATCAGGGTCCAGGTTTCTACCTTTCATTTGGATTTCATCAGCTTAATGGACAATGAAATGGTAATTTTATGATGAGTTAAAAAAAAAAAGTAAAAATAAATTTCTATACAGGTTACTGACTTCACTTAAATAACTGAGATCCTAGGGAAGTAAATCTGGCTTCACCCTGGTTTTTATATAAAATTCTCATTCCCACTTCATACTTTCCTCCATCATCTGTGAAAGAATCACACTGTTAAATGTTTAGTGACTCAGAATACTTAATAAATATTCCTGCCAGCACCTGCACAACTGAAGTATTTTATCTACAGGGGGAACATCTTTCTTTCAGTGAGCAATCTTTTACCTTTACTAGGGGATACAGGTTTTCCTACAGAATAGTTCTCTGTCAATGAAAATGCAGAATGGCAGGGAAGGATTAATGCATTGCTAACATACCTAGACTATTAAGAGAAAACAGAAGAAAGTGAAATGAAGATATGACAACTAGTTTGTAAATTAAAAGGAAAAAGAAGAGAACTAACAGGCTTTTTTTAGATCTGTCTCAAGACCTGCCGTTCATGTATAACTGATTGCACGTGTTCAGTAGCCATTTTTCTAGGTATGCGGAATAGTATAAAGAAATGGGACAACAGATCATAGAATCATAGAATACTTAGGGTTGGAAAGGACCTTAAGATCGTCTAGTTCCAATCCCCCTGCCATGGGCAGGGACACCTCACACTAGACCATGTGGCCCAAGGCTCTGTCCAACCTGGCCTTGAACACCGCCAAGGATGGAGCATCCACAACCTCCCTGGGCAACCCATTCCAGTGCCTCACCACCCTCACAGTAAAGAACTTCTTCATTATATCTAATTTAAACTTCCCCTGTATAAGTTTGAACCTGTAACCCCTTGTCCTACCACTACAGTCCCTAAGGAAGAGTCCCTCCCCAGCATCCTGATAGGCCCCCTGCAGATACTGGAAGGCTGCTATGATGTCTCCACCTTCTCTTCTCCAGGCTGAACAGCCCCAAACTCCTCAGCCTGTCTTCATATGGGAGGTGCTCCAGCCCTCTTATCATCCTCATGGCCCTCCTCTGGACTCGCTCCAACAGCTCCATGTCCTTTTTATGTTGAGGACACCAGAACTGTACGCAGTACTCCAAGTGAGGTCTCATGAGAGCAGAGTAATTACAGATGATTACTAAATGCAACATTTACCGCCTAAGTTGCCGGAACTGGTAGATCTCTATGATGACCAAGTAAATAGAAAATGGATTCAAGGAGTAATTAGCAGCAGTATCACAGATTATAACAAACCACGAAAATTAGGGCAATCCCAAAGACATTTTTGTGCTACGTTGCTTCTGGGTTCTCAGATTCCAGTTGTTAATGTTGTTCCATGCTCTCAGTCACCTAATAGCATGAGAAAAATCTGGATTTTCTTATTTCCCAATACTAAAATGAAAAACAAAATGTGGAATTAACAAGAAAATAGTAAGGTCAATCCAGCTGTCTTCAGTGAAATAATTCATTTTGATTCTTCCTTTTGTAAAAATAATTTTTTATAGAATGAAACAGTAACTTCTGTTCTAAACAGTCATTTTGAAATCAGAATTTTTCTTTGGAAAATGTGGGAACTGAGCATTTTGATATTCTAGAAATACATTATTCCTTTATTTTTTTTTCCACAGATGAAATCGTATTTAGTGAAGCATGTTGGTTTAGGCAAGATCAACATTTCTTGGTGCCAGTTTATTGGTAACATGTCTCTGGACAGATTCTTGGCTGTCAGTTAGTGCAAAAGCCCAGGAATAGCTTTAAACCATTTCCCATGAGCTTGAAGAGCCTTTTGCCTTCCTCAGGTTGTACTATGTGATAATTGTTCAAAAGATCTTTTAAAGTTCACTTTTCTACAGAAATGCTGAGAAAATTAATAGAATAACAATAAAAATCATCAGCTTGTATTTCCCACTCTAGTTCAATATTCCAAATTACAGAGGTGGCATCACTGAACATGGTGATCATGTTGTTAGAGCTGTGTATTAGTTTCTTTAATTTGATGATTCATCCTTCTCTTCCTGAAGTGCTGTGTCTCACTAGGGTCAGTCCTCGGTGTCTTACGTCTTGCACTCAAAAAGCTAATTTATTCCTCTGACCTATGTTTGTGTGGCAGATGCCTATTCTTACTAACTCTGTTTTCTCAACATCACTAGTAAGAAAGATGTGGCTTTATGACCAGCTGTGTGCTGAAGTGCCTGACTGGATATTGACTTTCACTTTGTCTCTGTGTTACAACAATTGGTGGTATTCTGTGTGTGAGATGAAATTTATTCTATTAGGCTTTTTTTTGAAATGTTTTATATATCCTATAGCATTTCAAAAGCTTGTTTCTTGTTATGTACAAACTCTTTTGACTGTATATATCTTCTTCTGAATAGAAGTGCTTTGTATTTTAAAGGTTTCTCTTGTGGTTATGAATACCTTTATCCAAGAGATAATTAACAAAATATCTCTGGATGTTGTATTCATATTTTGCTGTTACAACTGTGCAAGGCCAATATTTGTACATACATCCTTTCACAGGAAGGAGAAGATCCAGTCTGTTATCTGAGGAAGATCCAGTCAAAAAATCTAATAGAAGACTTGACCTTGGAAGTGACTGTAAGTCCTGTATTTTATAAAAAACCTGTTGAAATATCTAATTGTATAACTTTGAAGAGCTACCTTTAGGCTTGGAATTCTGCTGCTGGAATTAGAGAAGTTTCATTTATAAGTGAGCATTATAGAGAATTAGCACTTAGAAATCTATTGAATACCTGTGATTGACTGTAATTTTCTTGTCATCCCAATTTATTCCTACATCTTTATCAGATTTTTATAGACATTCTGGCTGCCCTCTCTAGAGACTCTTTTGACTTGTCTTCAGATGCAATAAAATGACAAGTGACATTTTCCTTGACAGGGGCTAAAATCTTGTAAGGTGCTTAACACTGCTAACCCTTATACAGCAAAATGCTCAAGGATGTGATTGTAGTATTTGTGTGCAGGAAAAGCATGATACAGTATAAAGGAAGTGTTTGGGTTAGGATCAATTGATCTAGTGGATTAAAGCATCAGTTGCTTGAAAGGGGCCATCTTTACTTTAGGCTCCTGACACTGCCTGCCTCAGTGGAGCTGGTATGAAGTTCTTCGACACAAGACTTTTGGCTTGATTTCAGGCTGCCCTGGTAGCGACTGCGCACTGCTGCCAGAGCCAGTCTGGGCTGAAAATATTGATTCATTTCTGTGAAGATGGGTATCTGCTGATTACATATGTTAGAACAGCATGTTCTGGCATTCGTTCAGTATAAGCGGGATTGTGCCTTGTCTTTTCTGTTTATGTGGATGCTCTGTTTTAAGGTTTGGAGTTTTTTTATAAATATTTGGTTAAAGATCAGGCAGTATTTGGATGATAAAAAATCTATGCACTGGCTTGCACTTAAAGCAGGTAATATGAGGAAAATCATTCCCCTTTTGATTTTTTTCACGTCTACACACCTCAGGAAAGATCCTCTGTGGCTTTACTGTGGTACGTGTTGTAATGAGATGCTGCATCATAGGGAAATGTTCTCCTGTGCTAGTTCTTTGAGATTAACATGCTCAATTTCCCTCTGTCAGTTAAGCATACCTGTGGATATTTGCATGCTGAAAGTTAAGTATATGCTACCACACAGATGTTTTATAATCAGAGCACAGGCCAGCTTATAATCATCAAGTTTCTCTGCAAAACAGGGAACTGTTGCTGTAGAACAGAGGAACAGAAACACAAAAGCAGTGTTCAAAGCACGATGTGAAAAGCAGTCTGGAGCCTGCTGAACCAGGTCCTCTTTGTGCTTTTTGCACCACACTGCGAGACTTAAAATAGCAGCTTGATGCTGTAGTCAGCAGCTGGAGTCTGGCTATCTGCTCATGGCTCACATGCTCCCTCCACAACTGGGCCTTCCCCAATTCATTGGCAGTGTGAGGCTAGGTCCACTCAAGGGGATTAAACTTGTTCAGCCCCTTACGCTTGAGGGCCCTTCACAGTTCAGACTGAAGTCGGCTGGTTTAGGGGTCTGAGATGCTGCATGTCCTTACTACAGACCTGCACTGGTTGGATGCTGTAGATATCCCCAGAAGAGATAAGCTTTTCAGGATGCAGCTCAGTGCAGTGATTCCTAGGCCAGCTGTGAAAGCAGTAGCTGTGCTGCTGTGTTAGCACACTGGTTCTTGCTGCCTAACTCTCCACAGGGCTAATCTGCCTTGGGGAAGAGCCACGCCACCATTGCTATACCTTTGTTGTATATGTAGGATATTGCAAAACTGTTAAGTTCTTGCAAGTTCAAGGCAAAATTTTACGAAGAAATTATAATGTTCATTAGAGTTAGGTAGTTCTCCTGCACATAGGATTAGGAACAAGTTTTGTTGCATTCCATATTATTTCTCTGAGCAAAGGTAATGTTTTTCAAGTTAATGGTTACTTGCATGAGCATGGCTTCTAGTACATTAAAATGAACATTGACACATTTTTATTCTACTTGGACTGCCATCAAAATAGCCTTCAATGTCTGCCCAAAAGAAAATGTTACAATACCAGATGCCCAGCATATCTGTCCTTGTAAATTGAACAAGGATCTTACCTCCCCTGAGGTAAGATGCCATCATTCTGATGGCAGAATGAAGGTAATCAATCAGAGGCTTTTTACCGAGTGCTAATTTAGACCTGCAGCAACTCCTGTAGTGGCAAGCAAGAGAGTAGACGCCACTGTATTTACTGCAGTTTTATTATGCTCTTATCTAATATTTCTGAAATAACCAAGAATAAAACATTATTCTTCATATTTTTAGGGATTGATACAACAGTCAGTTCCATACAGATTTTGGAAACTCAGCAAAGCATTGACAACAGCTATTGTAGTAAAAATCTACAGTGCAGGTAGGTAAATTGTTTTATTATGCTTTATTATGGTGGAATAAAATACCATTAATATGGCATGGCTGCGTGGCTGGCTCCTTCTCACAGTTGCTTCGTCCAGCATGCAGGAGTTTTTTAGAATCATAGAATCGTAAGGGTTGGAAAGGACCTTAAGATCATCTAGTTCCAACCCCCCTGCCATGGGCAGGGACACCTTGCCCTAAACCACATGGTCCAAGGCTCTGTCCAACCTGGCCTTGAACACCGCCAGGGGTGGAGCATCCACAACCTCCCTGGGCAACCCATTCCAGTGCTTCACCACCCTCACTGTAAAGAACTTCTTCCTTAGATCTAATCTAAACTTCCCCTGTTTAAGTTTGAACCCATTACCCCTTGTCCTACCACTACAGTCCCTAAGGAAGAGTCCCTCCCCAGCATCCTTATAGGCCCCCTTCAGATACTGGAAGGCTGCTATGAGGTCTCCACGCAGCCTTCTCTTCTCCAGGCTGAACAGCCCCAACTTTCTCAGCCTGCCTTCATACGGGAGGTGCTCCAGCCCTCTTATCATCCTCGTGGCCCTCCTCTGGACTCGCTCCAACAGCTCCATGTCCTTTTTATGTAGAGGACACCAGAACTGTATGCAGTACTCCAAGTGAGGTCTCACGAGAGCAGAGTAGAGGGCAGGATCACCTCCTTCGACCTGCTGGTCACGCTTCTTTTGATGCAGCCCAGGATACGGTTGGCTTTCTGGGCTGCGAGCGCACACTGCTGGCTCATGTTAAGCTTCTCGTCAACCAACACCCCCAAGTCCTTTTCTGCAGGGCTGCTCTGAATCTCTTCTCCGCCCAACCTGTAGCAGTGCCTGGGATTGCTCCGACCCAGGTCTAGGACGTTACACTTGGCTTGGTTAAACTTCATAAGGTTGGCATCGGCCCACCTCACAAGTGTGTCAAGGTCCCTCTGGATGGCATCCCTTCCCTCCAGCATATCAACTGAACCACACAGGTTGGTGTCGTCGGCAAACTTGCTGAGGGCGCACTCCATCCCACTGTCCATGTCGCCGACAAAGATGTTGAACAGAACTGGTCCCAACACCGATCCCTGAGGGACACCACTCGTTACAGGTTTCCAACTGGACATAGAGCCATTTACCACAACTCCTTGTGTGCGGCCATCGAGCCAGTTTTTTATCCACTGAGTGGTCCCTCTATCAAATTGATGTCTCTCCAATTTAGAGACAAGGATGTCATGTGGGACAGTGTTGAACGCTTTGCACAAGTCCAGGTAGACGACGTCAACTGCTTTGCCCCTGTCCATCAGTTCCATGGCTCCATCATAGAAGGCCACCAAATTGGTCAGGCAGGATTTCCCCTTAGTGAAGCCATGTTGGCTGTCACCAACCACCTCGTTGTTTTTCATGTGCCTTAGCATGTTTTCCAGGAGAAACTGTTCCAAGATTTTGCCAGGCACAGAGGTGAGACTGACTGGTCTGTAGTTCCCTGGGTCTTCCACCTTCCCCTTCTTGAAAATGTAGGTTATATTACCCTTCTTCCAGTCATCGGGAACTTCACCTGACTGCCAGGATTTTTCAAATATGATGGACAATGGTTTAGCAACTTCATTCGCCAGCTCCTTCAGGACCCATGGATAGATTTCATCAGGTCCCATGGACTTGTGCACATTCAGGTTCTTAAGATGGTCTTGAACCTGATCCTCTCCTACAGTGGGCCTAAGGTCTTCATTCTCACAGTCCCTGCATTTGCTTTCCAAGACTTTTGTGGTGTGGTCAGAGCATTTGCTGGTGAAGACTGAGGCAAAGAAGTCATTAAGAACCCCAGCCTTCTCCAAATCCATGGTAGCCAGTTCTCCTGATAGCTTCCGGAGAGGGCCCACATTGTCCCTAGTCTGTCTTTTATTTGCTACATACCTATAGAATCCTTTCCTGTTATCTTTTATATCCCTTGCCAAACTTAATTCTAGCTGGGCCTTAGCTTTCCTAACCTGGTCCCTAGCTTCTCGGGCAATGCTCCTATATTCTTCCCAGGCCGCCTGTCCTTGCTTCCACCTTCTATAAGCTTCTTTTTTCCCTCCAAGTTTCCTCAGCAGCTCCTTGTCCATCCATGGAGGTCTCCTGGCCCTCCTGCTGCACTTTCTTCTAGTCAGGATGCAACACTCTTGAGCACGTAGCAGGTGATCCTTGAATATCGACCAGCAGTCTTGGGCCCCCCTGCCCTCTAGGACTGTATCCCATGAAACCTTACTAAGGAGGTTCCTTAGGAATAAAACCTAAGGAGGTTTTATACCTTTTCATATTTTTTTTCTTTAAGTTTAAATGCAATTTCCACATTTTTGCAAATATATTGTCTGTCTCAAAATCCTATGTGCATTAATGCCACTTTTTGCAGGTCTGGAAATTACAGTTATGTTATTCCTGTTAACAAATACACGCCCATGGATGTAGAAATCTCACTGGAAATGAAGTAAGTACAATTAAAGATAATACATAATAAGACAGTAATTAATATTTTGGATAGTAATTATTAGCCGATTTCTGTTGTGACATGAATTTGTCCGTATTCAGAGTGGGTCAAATCTATGCACAACAAAGTTCTTAATGTAGATCCTTTGCTGTAGCATAGGCCCAATACTGCTCTCAGCCCAATCAGAATTTTCCCCCATTGATGCAGATATTAAAATCCAATAGTCTTAAGGTTCAGTCTAATGATCATTTGAGCAGACTTGTACACATACAGTAGGAGGATTGTGGCCTTTGGCCTAGGGATTTGATTTTTTCTTTTTGGTCTATAGTAATATTACTAGGCAGATATACAAGCATATATAAATAACTCCAGAGAACACAATTTTTTTCACCTCTTGTTCCAAGTCCCGTAAAGGGGGTTCCTGAGCAGGAACCTCTGGTAAGGCATAAAATTTTGACTTACAGCAGGAATAAGCAGCAGACTTATTCCTCTCAGCAGATATTTTCTCCTCAAATAAAAGCCTAGCTCCATTGTATTCTCCCAGAAGTAACAAGTCCTTTCTTTTGGGTTCTTTGAGAAAGGCCAGTGATAACCATAACAGCTGCCAGACACTGCTTGATGACACTGCGTGGCTCCAGTCTCTCCAAAGAAAGGGCCCTGTGAAGTTATGGATTGTCTTTAGGTCAAGTCTTTTGATCTTGAATGTTATCTTTGTAAACATCTGCCTTTTTCAGATAAGAGGAAATATAAAAATACTCCTGAAGTGCCTGCTTGTTTTCTACAGCCACTGAAAATTTGTCTTCTAAATCTATGCTGTTATAATCTAATAATACAGCCCTCCCATGTAGGGATTAATACATCATATTCGGAATTTCACTGAAGCAGTTACTGAATTTATTTTGGATATTGGTTTGTGGTGTTGGGGGGAGGGGGATTTTCAGTATATACCTTTTCTATATACTTTCATTAAACAAAGCCACAAAATTAAAAAAATTAAAACTCTTCACAAAGACCAAACATATTTGGGTTACTGCCATGTCTAAATACTGCAAGATAAGTAAATAATTTGAAAATTTGAAAAACCTTTATTCCTGCTGAATGAAATCAAATGAAACCAACACACACTACTAACAAGCCCACTAGGACAGAGAATCTGCCGTATATGAATTATATGCTTTAAAATGGATGTTTCTTACAATACCTTGTTAATGTTGTGAAAACACATTTAGTTGGGGGGTGCTTCATTGTTGCCCAAAGTATAAACTGTAAATATTCATGTCACCTTTTCCCCATCTTTGCTTTCATTTTTTCTGCTTGACATTTCCATATCCGAGTTCCTTTAGATCTTCAAGGCATTTTTGTTTGCTTATACTCTTCTCAGAAAAGCCATCTGCTAACCTAGCAAGTGCCGGAAACTCCCTCTAGGGAGAGCTTGGAGAAGATATGACCACAAGGTCATTGCTTTTGAAGAATTCTGAATGAAATTTCATTTACCACTGCTTTGCCAGACAAAGTCTAGTATATTTTTACTTCTTTTTAATGTCATATTTGCATGACTACAGTGGCAAATAGGATTTATTTATGTAGGTCCCTGTTTTAAGGCTTATGGGTTTGTCATCTATAAAATTGATGTTGTGTTTAGGTGCCCAGGTACCCTCTGGCACAGGTCTATTATGCCTGTGCATGATGTAAGTCATGTGACTCAAGCATGTTATGACCATTTAGTAAAAAGCCATATACAGTAGCTTATGGTATGGATATGCTTAAGGTTTAAGGAAGTTTAGTGTACATTTCTGGATTTATCTTAACAACTGTAAAGATCACCCAGATTTACAAATGCAAAATATCCTCCATTCATGGGAGGGAATGGGACCAGATTAGAGGTTGGTGACTTAGGTTTATCTCCTTCATATCATCCAGTGAAGTAAGTGCCTCTGCTTTATTCCTCTTCAATTCAATTATTTGGATTTCCTCCCATATATGTATATTGTATTTATATCCATGATTCTTCTAATTTGAGACCAATGGGAAGGATCCTTATTTTTCTTTGTTTCTTGAAGCACTACAGAACCATTAATTATATTTCTCTGCGAAGTCACTATTGGAAATTATTGCTCCTATTATTCTTCAAGCAAAAACAGTAGGAAGAATTTCCTAGACACCACACAGGTAAGATTTTTGCAGCAATACTTTGGCTTGTGGGAATCATTTTTATAAAATGAATGGCTGCCAAATTCTGATCTTGATTAAGGTAGTAGAAATCCAAATGGTACTTTGAGTCTGCCAGTCATAGCTGGCTTTGACATGACCATAATGAGAAGTAGCCTTTTTGTAGGAGATAGTTTTCTCCTTATTTTTATAAAAATCTATCTAGTGACACTCTGCAAGGAGAGTTTTGAACCTGCTTCAGCCTAACTCACTACTATAACTCATTGTATCTGCAGAGATACTTCAGAAATAGGCGTACTTGTCACCCAGGGCCTTAGGAGACAGAGTTCTCTAAACTCTCACCTACTCTACTGTTTCCATTATTGTCTTATGGGTAATGAATTCCAGTTTTCAATTCTTGAATTCACTGGAAACAATGGTAGTATTTCCTTTTATTTCTGTGTGAACAGGAGTTTACCAATAAATATCTCTAGGGAATATTCTTCATTGTGAAAACAAGAGTAGGAATAAAAGCTGTTAAAACGTGTTAGCTTTTCTCAGTAAAAGCAATACTTAGAGACCGGATCTTGCAAACTTTTGATTATCTCCAATGAATTGATGAAGGCCTTAAATTCCCTTCAAATTCTCTGGAAATATAAGACTTTCAAGGCCTGGATATATCCACATTGCTTGGAAATGCTTATTCTGGCTGTAACTGTAGGAGAGGCAGAAGCGAGGATAATAGCATTTCTGAACACATTATAGGAGAAACCTCCCTGAAGTTGAAGCAATTTCGTAGAATCATAGAATAGTAAGGGTTGGAAAGGACCTTAAGATCATCTAGTTCCAATCCCCCTGCCATGGGCAGGGACACCTCGCACTAAACCATGTGGCCCAAGGCTCTGTCCAACCTGGCCTTGAACACCGCCAGGGGTGGAGCATCCACAACCTCCCTGGGCAACCCATTCCAGTGCTTCACCACCCTCACTGTAAAGAACTTCTTCCTTAGATCTAATCTAAACTTCCCCTGTTTAAGTTTGAACCCATTACCCCTTGTCCTACCACTACAGTCCCTAAGGAAGAGTCCCTCCCCAGCATCCTTATAGGCCCCCTTCAGATACTGGAAGGCTGCTATGAGGTCTCCACGCAGCCTTCTCTTCTCCAGGCTGAACAGCCCCAACTCTCTCAGCCTGCCTTCATACGGGAGGTGCTCCAGCCCTCTTATCATCCTCGTGGCCCTCCTCTGGACTCGCTCCAACAGCTCCATGTCCTTTTTATGTAGAGGACACCAGAACTGTATGCAGTACTCCAAGTGAGGTCTCACGAGAGCAGAGTAGAGGGCAGGATCACCTCCTTCGACCTGCTGGTCACGCTTCTTTTGATGCAGCCCAGGATACGGTTGGCTTTCTGGGCTGCGAGCGCACACTGCTGGCTCATGTTAAGCTTCTCGTCAACCAACACCCCCAAGTCCTTTTCTGCAGGGCTGCTCTGAATCTCTTCTCCGCCCAACCTGTAGCAGTGCCTGGGACTGCCCCAACCCAGGTCTAGGACCTTACACTTGGCTTGGTTAAACTTTATAAAGTTGGCAGAGTCTTCAGAGTCTTCTTTAGATTTCTGATCTGTGGTACCGCACATTATATGTTCTTTACCGATTTTAAATTACTTTTTTGGTACTTTGTCAAATTAGAGCAGTTGGGATACACCCAGACTTAAGTTGACTTTCTGATCAACTTTTCAGGTGTCTTTGCAAAGTTACAGGCTTCTCTGCAACTGCTGCAAAGCCATCAGAAAGCCAAAATAGTACAAGTTTTGACCCGTCTGCCATATTTCCAACAGAATTGAAATTAAGTTGGACCCAGAGAGTTTCACAGTGCAGAAATATTCTTGAAGCTTATTGCCAAAACTGGTAAAAGAGATTTCCTGTACCAACCTGAAATCCACATCAAAAAACTAATGCAGCAGTGAGCATTCAGATTTGATGTGACTCAGAATAGAAATGCTGCCTAGTTGAAGAGGTTTTTTCAGGAGGATTTTCCTAGGGACTGGAAGGCTTATTCCCTACCAAAGGGCAGGACAGCAATCATTTGGACTCAGCAATCTCACATGAGTTGTATCATGTGAACATATCATCTCTGACAGAGAGAATATGTCAGAAAGTGAAGGGAGGAGTGAAAGATGAAGGAGTTGAGACACTAGAAACTGATGAAATAAAAGTTACCATGGATCATTAGGTTAGAAAGAGGTGAGGATTGAATTTTGTGTTATTCAATGTAGCATAAGCACTTCAGATAGAAAATGTATGATTTCATTTGTACATGACTATCAAAAACAGCATGAAATCTTGCCTGCATCTGTTTCTGAAATACTGAGTGAAGATGTTACCCATATCTTTAGAATATGTACAGGAACTTTCACTGCCTTCTGAGGACTACCAAATCAGCAGAATTGTCGTTTGCTACTATTACACCTTGAAGCTCTTGGGCCACCTGGCACATCAGGAACAATCCTTATTTATTGTAGGATTAGCTTCGATAACTAGAGAGGGAGCTCAGTTATTCAGAGCCAGCTGCATGTCAGTAGGAGCCAGATGTCTGTCAGCTCCTGCACAGAGCTGATCAGAGCAAACCCACATTTGCAGGGTTTAAAATCAGCACTTTCTGTCTTTAAATATTCTGACTATAGCTATCAAGTCTTGTTATCATAATTACTTTGCACTGCATTTGTCAATGAAATGTTTCCAGAGCCTACCCTTGTTTCCAATTTAATGTGGAATAAGGTTGTCTAATCTCTCTCTCTCATTTATCATCTAGGGACGTCAGCATATTTGGGCTCTCCCTGTAGCTAAATCGTACGACAGCGCCTACTATTTCCGTGTAGCTGTACCGGTAAGCCTTTGCAAATGTCAACGCAGCAAAAGACAAATAGTATTTGAACTGAGACAAGATCCTATATGAATCTCCTTTATTTTTCTTCTGCAGGGTTTTGCAGGTTGCTTGACAGATCCTTATTTTGCTGGAATATTTTTTACTGATTACTACTTCTATTTTTATCGGCAGTGTAACTAAAATGTTGGAGATTCTGTTCTTTGGGGAAAAGACAAAGAAGCTCTTCATATGAAAAAAGAGACTTGTGAATGACCCTCGATATTTTTTTAAACCTCTTGCTGAGCTGTATGGCATTCTCTTGTTTGTTTCACTTTTAAAACAAAAATGAAGAAAAATAAAGTGTTTGACAAGAACCGTAGCTCTGCATTTCCAGGAACTGTTTCTAAAAGGATGTGAGGCAATGAGTATATGATGTGTAAATAAAATAATTCCAATAATCATAGTGAAGTTATATGATATTGTACACACAGCAGACAAGAACAAATGGGTAGGAGCTCTGCTGAGCTGGGATACACTCCAGTCCTGAGAAGATGGTAAGATGATAAAATGGTATTTGCAGTCAAGACCAGCTTCTGTCCTACAGGCATATACCTTCTTTTGGCATCTCCTGCCCTTTATGTATATATAAATCTATTCCATTATTTTTTTTTTTTTTTTTTTTTGTAAACAAACCCAAAACCAACCCAAACTTTGGGAGAGAAACTTAGCACTGTGCAAATGCCCTCTAAAGTAAGTGCTGTAAGTTAGGGAACAACAGGGCAATTCCGTGGCTTGTGTATTTCCATTTCAGAAACAGTACCATCATTACCATTACAATTGTGTGATTTAACAACGCTGCTGCTGTTTGCATAAGACACATTTAAGCTATATATCCATATATATATATATATTTTTTTTTCTAATAAACTCTACAGCAGGAATGAGCTATTTACTCCTAAGTACATGTTATTTTTTTTTCTCTGGAGTTTGTGATTTGTGCTGTGTGACGAAAGAATAGAAATGTTTAAGAAGAAGATGATTGTCTCGCCTGCAGAGCTTTCTAAGATGCATATGGATACGCTCT
The DNA here is from genome assembly GCF_004027225.2 of Strigops habroptila. Lineage (NCBI taxonomy): Eukaryota > Metazoa > Chordata > Aves > Psittaciformes > Psittacidae > Strigops > Strigops habroptila. The sequence goes on from NC_044279.2 coordinate 37,876,047, forward strand.
TGTGTGGGAGAAATCTTTCTGTTTATATTTAGGGAATGCTTTTTTAAGGTAAAGCTGTTTGAATGAAATTTCACTTTAGTTGCTCAAACAGAAGGAAAACAGATGTAATAACCAAACACAATATAAATAGTGTTGTGGTGTATGTTTGGAACAATAATTCATTTTCTGTAGAGAAGAGAAAACAAATTTAATGAAGAGGCTGTAGGCTTTTAAAGATTTACAATGTAAAAGTTACATTTGAACAACCTTACTCTGAATGAAATTCTTTTTTTAGCAGTGAAAGAGAAACATTAGGAAGAAAAATTAATCTCGACGAAAGAGCTGACCACAGTCTTTTTAACCACCAATGTATATTTATTGCCTGCTGGTGCAACAGGAGAGTTTAATTTGTTTCTATGCCTTCATTTGGCATTTCTTTTGCCACTATTTTGGGATTTCCTCTAAGGATTGACCTTCTCACTGGGTTTTTTTTAGATGTATGTGCTTCAGTTGGGATTAACTGCAATGGCTGTTTATTTTTTTTTTGCCTTAAAGACTCACTACTTTGACCTTAAACATGTGTTTGTATTGTTCCTTTTTACTTTTTTTTCCCATGGGAAGTATTTATGGTGCAGACCACATGTTCTGTAATATCCCAGGGACTAAATGGACTTGGAACTCTGCATCCAAAAGCATCAGAAGTTTGTGCCTTTAGTTTTTTTTGATGGTTCATGCTTGAGGGTAATACCTTAGAAGTGTCACCCGGTCATGGATAATAATACACATTTTGAACAAAAATTGTACCTTTCTAGACCCACCTGGTTTTCATCACATTGTTCTGGGTTGAAATACTCTTCCCCGTGGCACAGAGCACTGCAGTAGGGAAATATAAGCTCCCAGTGTTTCCTGTTATCAGAAACCTTCCTGTGATCAGTCTGGGGTAGATGCATGTGGGATGCACTATAGCCACTAATTTCTTTGTGAAAAAGCTTGTTGTGATTTTATGACACATTACTTTGCCTTTTCAAGAATTTTCAGCTAGTTCTTTACTCCTGTTATATGTTTTCAGTAAAGTATTCTTGAAGATTTTATTCAGATTTAAGATGACAAGTTGCTGTACAAAGGCTGCGTTCTAACATGTCCAAGGTGACAAAAATCAACCTTGGCAAAAGCTGGGGGGGAACTGGCAGAAATTAAATACTTGGCCTTGAAAATCTGTGATAAATAGTCTTCAGGCTCCTGTGGAAACCCGTGAATGACAGTGAGCAGAAAGACTTTTTAAAATGGGATGACATATTAACAGTAGCGTTCTGGTTATCTTCAATGGGGATCAGATGGATCATAGCTTGCTTTCTAGAATCCGAAAAATACTTGCATTAAGAATTGTTAGTGGGTGAAATTCTTGTCACAGTGTGAGAAGTTGCTCTCTCAGGAGTCACTGACTTCTTAAATCATGAATCCATTGCATAGAACCCAAGTCAATCCAGCTGCAAAATGAAAACGTGATTTACATCAGGTTTACTCTTTCTGTTCACCTGAGTGCTATAGTCTGTTTAAAACACATCAGTTCATTATAGGTAGGGAAACTAGTTTCAAGATAAACAGAAAATTATTCTTAATTTATAATCTAGTTGCAGTGCTTTAAGGCTTTTATGTGATATGTTGCTTGCTATGAAGACATGGCTTTTATATATGACGTTATAGTACACTTAAAAACATTAAACAGAACTCATGGAAACTCATTATAGAAATCATTTACTGATCTGATCTTACCTTCATCTTGAAATAATTCTACTTAATGTCCCAGCTAAACCATGCTACAGAGCAAAAATTTCATGTAGATTTGTGATGGGTATTGCTGCCAGTCTGTGACTGTGAAAATCCCGGCTGCTCTGCTGGCATCTGTGGATTGCTCTTCCACATGATGTTTGCTTCCTCCCACAAGAAGTAAGAGGCAGGACTGGCTCTGATTTGAGCTGAGGGAATAGCTGGCTGCTCCCTCACACAGAGAATTCCTACCTGCCTTTGGAAATACTAAATTGTTCCTGTCTGTTTCTTTGTGTGAGCACCAGTTTGGGTCTTTTTCTCTTCTTGGCTTCAGATTTTCTTGAATCTTGTAGAAACAAGATGTGGCCGAGCCACTATTGAATTTGATTGTAATTGGTCAACACATTAAAGATTATTAGTAAGCAGAACAGGGAGGTTGATCATATCAGCTAGGAAATCTGATGTTCTATTTAAAGCCACAATGTAATTAATTCCAGACGAAACAATCTGGAGTTATGGTTCTCAGGTTTCTTAGGGGAGATGGTGCTTTTTGGGGAAGTTTTAGTTTGTTGATCCAGAGCTTTGGATAATGTCTTTGACACAAGGAGGCTAGGATTCAGTTTACGTCCTCTGTAGACCTGGGGTCACTGATGAAGTCTTTGTGCCTTCATTGCTCACTAATAAAACTTTGCTGATAGTATTTTCCCTTCTTGAAGAGGAAGATTAACTGGAAGTAGGGCAGTGTTGTAAGGGTAAATGTATTAAAACAGAGATGCTCGAACGTGTCAGGATTATGCATGTTTGGGACTAATCAAACACAACCTCTTTTAGTAAAACAATGTGCTCAGCACTTTTGAAAAATCAGGCCCAGTGGGGAGCATATAGCTCTAACTTTAGCTTTTCAGTTTGAATGCTTTGATCTTGGCATGTTAACCCAAAATCCTTGTTAAGTTATAGAAGTTTTTCTCCAGAAAAGCACGAACATTTTTTTTCTGGACACTTGGAAGGAACAGGCTTCACTGTCACATTTCCGCACCTCTCCCTTGCTTTTATGCATGCATAGTATTTGTTAAATTTTTCTAATATATGGATGTGTTTGCTCACTATGGAATGAGTAATTTTAATTAATACCTGAAGTGGCAGCTGCTGGCTATGTCCCATGCTCTCAGTATCATTTGGCTGAAAGAACAGTGCTTTCTAAGGGAAGGCCAAGGCATAAGCATGTCCCAGTCCTTGATTACATGTATTTTGTCCACTGACTTGCTTCCCCTCCTGCTAAGCTTTGGGGAGTGCTGAGGGGTGGTCAGGACTGTGGGTGCTGCCTGGAGGGGCTGGGCTCAGATGCCTGCCTGCTCCCATGATCCACAGAGAGACTTAGGATGTGGGGACTTACTGAGCACAACCAGAGCGGCAGTGAGGTTCAAGACATGTTAAGGCACTTTAGTTAGTCCTAGTGTGTCTTGTCCAGGTCCAGGGTAGCTTAGAAAAAGAAAAGATTCATGCATGCACAGCACTTTGGGCCCTGATGTCCTCATAAATATAGCCTCCTGTCCTCCCTCCAGCTTCCCAAATAGCGTGTTTTCTGTCAAAATGGTACATGAATGAACATTTTCAGGTTTCATGACCCAGTTTTAACCCTGGTTGCTATGGTGCTCTGCAGGCTGGGCGCTTGGCAGGGCAGGGCGATGTGGCCATGGCACACAAGCCTTTTGTTGCTCCTTGGCCTGGGTCCAGCCAGCTTGTTTCCCCCCTTCTCCCTCCACCCCACAGCAGCTGGCAGCAGTCTACATCTGCAGTCCAGGAGCAGGAGCCAGGCTACAGTCTCTGCTGCCTCTCTAGGTCAGTCTCCTGGAGGAGCCACCTTCTCCCCGGCACACAAAGCTATTCTCCTGCAGACCACAACTCCCATCCTTTGGCTGCATGTTCCTGTACTGGAAAAGCCTTCAGCTTCCTGCTCCTGGGTTAGAATAGGATCCCTCTCCTCCTCTCACTAATTGTTTTCCAGCCATCCTGTGTCCTGCTTTACTCCCTCCAGAAAAGGAACTCATTACAATACTTTAAAGGATGAGATTTAAAATAGGTCATCTTCTTAGTTATGGGTAGAAAGAAAAGTGACATCTATGAACAGGATTTAAAACAAAACTCATTCTTTTAAAGGCAGATGTTTTAATTTCTAGTTGATGTTAAATATATCACAATTGCCTACATGCAGTAGTATAAGCACAGGATTTGCAAATTCAAGTTTCATGTTAATTTAGCTGGTAAAGATATTCTGTGGGGTGATCAATGCTTTGCATTTTTCATTCAGTCTTAATGTTACACTTTTCCTTCCACAACATAATCTAAACCACAGACCAGCTGGCTGTGTTGATTAAAATCCTCTTTCTGCTTTTTATTAATCTTCATGGTTTTGCCCTAGAATTATGAAGTGGTCATGGTCTATCAGGAAGGAAATTTGCTGGGCCAGAATGCAGTATTTACAAATCGAGATTTATGCCTCAAGCATATTGCTGATTCCTAAAATAAGTTGTGTCTTGAAGGCTTTGTTACATCTGCAGAGCCTTACACGAGTTTGGAACAAAGCTCTTCAGGTTAAATTGCTTACAAATAATTCATTATGTGTTTGGCTGACGCATTTCCTCACTGAAAACCTAGATTAAGAGAATGTCATTAGGGAGTGGGGGTGACAGAGGGCTTTTGTTGTCAATAGGCCTAGTCCTGCCTTTTGGTGGTGTAGAGTTGTGCAAGCTCTTCATATGGCCCCTCATTGCCTTTATCTTGATGGCTGAGGGAGAATGCATGGGGTTGTGTTATTGCTGCAAGGGGGAGCACTGATCCCTTGCACAGCAAAGGGGCAGGAAACGTTCTTCAAATAGAAGGTGATGGAGCACTGGAAAGGCTGCTCTGATTCCCAAAATCAGTGCAAAGGCTACTGGGTCACAGCCTTGATCTTCCTTGCTCTGCAAAGCTCCTTGCACAAAAACTGTTTGTCCAGGCTGGATGAGGTTCACCCCAAAAAAGTAATGTGCTCTGTGACCTGTCACTGTTTTGTAAACAGCTATTTGATCATGATGAATTGATGTGTTTTAAAAACTAATTTGATGTGATGATTAGGCAATCGCTTTAGCATGTGTTTTTTCAATTATCTCTCGTTAACAAAATGAGGCAGTAACTAAGCATGATCTATCTTTTCCTGATTTCTCACAAGGTTAATTAGGACTGTGGATATTCTTGCTGAGGGGTTTGGATATCTTTGCATCTAGGGATGGTTAAAGTGGTTATGCCACCTATACTTAGGCCAAGATCCTACGTTTAAGGATGTTACTCATTGAAAACGTTACATAGGTAGGCAGTTCTGCCTACAGGTGCACCCTTCCCTACTGTATGTTGCTGTTGGGGACTGTGTCAGTCAGTGCATACATTTTGGGCAGTGAGAGCACAAAATGGTGATGGATGCTTATAAATAGCACATAATAATACCTCAGAATTTTGCTACAGGGAGACTGGTTTGGTCTTAGGCTTTACTCTTTTGTTCCCATTAACTACAAACACCCATTATTACTATTCCAAATAACTTGCCTTTCGAATTCTACACCATTGCTATCCGCTTTGGGCTTTAACAAGGGGCTGTAAGATTTGCAGGTTGAAGATTCAGGGCCAAAAAATCTTCTAGAGGAATGATATGCTTCAGCTCAGTGTGCCTCTCACCATTGCAGGGGTATCTGTCTTACAGCAGAGTAGGGCAGAGTTGGGCCGTGAAGATGTGAAGTACTTGCAGCGTTAAACCCATGGCCTTGTGTGACATCAAGAAGAAAAAAGTTCCCTGTGAGCTAGCTGTGCTATGACTTGAACTGTTGAACACAAGATCTGATTATCTGGGAATTAGTCTTTTGTGAATGGAGCTGCTCTTTACCTTCTTGCAGGTGTCTTAAGCCTTTGTAGGGTGCCCTTTCCTGAAGTCATGTTTCTCAGTTTCTAGGCTGGTTTGGAGTCTGCTGCAACCTTACAATTTTGCAATTTTAATCTTCAAAAGCAATTACTTTTTCTTACTTTGGAGGGTCATGGCTGCAAAAAAGTCAGTTCTGACTTCCACCTTTCCCGGTTTACTTTTGTCAGTTTTCCAGGCACTGATAATGGTTTTTGAAGCTGTGATTTCTTCAGGCATAGAAACTTGCACTAGCAGCTTGCTGTGGTAGCCTCATTGCTTATAGGGTAAGCATTGCTTGGCCAGCTGGCTGCTGAAGTTCGTTTTTTTGAATTAAAAAAACAAACCCAAAAGGCTACTGGGTAGGGTAATTAATGGTCTTGTTTTTCCTCTTCATGACTGCAGAGGTCTTAATTTCAGTGGACTTCTGCCATCTCACACATTCCCTTTAACATACTGCATGTAGCAGCTGGGCTCTGGCCGCAGAAGTCATGGCATTCAGTTGATGTTCTTCCCCTGTAACCTCCTGCTTTCCCATCTAGCTTCCCCCTGCAGCATCATGGCTGAAGCAGCTCAAATTATCCTCTTGGCAGTATCACTTTCCTTTGTGATCTACTTGCTTTAAGGATCTGTCTATTGCCTTGTCTCTTGGTAAATATCATCCCAAACTCAAGCTTCTTGCCCTTACCTTCCAGAAATACTCAGCAGCTTGGCATCTCTCTATTGGGTTTTATGTTTCTCCCTCTTTCCAGCCCATCAGTTTTGTCCCTGTGCTTTCTAATGTAAATCCTTCTTCCATGTCACCATTTCCTACAAATACTAACCAAAATCATCATAGATTTAGCCATGCACTAAATAAGTATTTCATGAGCTTTCATAACGTAGTGTTGTTTCTTCAGTGTCTTCTGTGCTTGGGATAGTCTTACTGACTTGAGCTGGTGCTCCATGTAGCACTGGTGATCCTCTGAGTACAGATAGCAGGTCTGTGTTTGCTTTGCCCACATGTGCTCCTCAGCACGGGACATGAGCTGAACCCTTCACAAGCACAAAACACAAAAATGAACAGAATTGCTTAACAAAAAGAATGCAAACTCTGCGTTTCTGGTTCACTTTACTGTCCCCTAAGGATTTCTTTTAGCTTTATGTGGTTAAATTTACTTTTCAAGACAACAAAGAGCAATCTGAAGGCTCTCACTCTATCTATCCATCTTGGAGAGGTTTAGTTTCCTTGCTTCTGTTCAGACAGCTAGCAAGAGCCATACCCTGCCCCGTGTTTACTTATTTAAACTGAATCAGGTATGATGGTTACACAAATAAAAAAAACCCAAACCAGTCTGTGTATACAAGAAGCAGCTGATGTTCTGTTTCTGGAGTAAAATATATGTAGAGAATTTTTTTCAATGCAGAAAGAAGAAAAAAATCTGAACCTGTCAAAGTCAAGCATATTAAAGGAGATGATTGCAAGAAGATGACCCATATGCTGTACATAATACATGACTCTCTTCCTCTTCTATGTCAGTTCTCTGAAAGATGAAAAATTACAAGGGCTGAAACTGAAAGCATCATTAAATGTTAATCTGCTGGGGCTTCCTTAGCGCTAGCGAGGTCAGGCTGTGCTGCAGAACACAGTGACAGATGGAGCGTCCTCTGTGAAATCATGCCACGTTGCCAAACACTGCCAGAATATGAACTATCTGTCACTGTGCACGTGCTCTGGCCTTGTGCTCCATGAGCTCCCTGCCCAGGGGTGCTCTGAGGGATCCGGCCCCCTGTGCAGGGTATATTGTGTGGACACCGAGTCAGGAAGGACAAGCTCTAGATTAGGGCCTGCAATGAGCTTTCTGCCTCTGTGAACATATTGTAACCTGCAGGCAGGAAAATGCAGGTCTTGAAAATGGTTTGTCCGGGCATAGCGCTGAGCCTGAGATCTCTGAATGGCTCTGATGGGCACTGTCCCTGCTCAGCCTGGTTCCTGTGTTTTACATCACCTTGTATGAAAAAGGCTCAAGTCTTGGAGACTAACCATGTTTGCAAAATCAAGTTGAAAGCTCCTCACTGGCAGCCTTAAGGGCTTTTCCCATAAACATGTATACTGCATCTAAGACAAAGGGATAGGTTTTGCTTGCTGTCTAGATACACCTGCTTGTGACCAGGCTCCCTACATTGCTGTGCTTTTGGCATCACCACTTCATAACTCGCCAGCTAATTTAGTGCTGAAGCCTCTGACAGGTAAAGAAACCGGTCGAGTTCCTTCCTAAAGCTTCAGTACAGCAAAAATGGGAATGATCCCCAAATTGAAGCCTGCTCCTGTTTGCCAAAGTCCTTTGTGGTGGAGGAGCTGAGGCTGTTCCCCAGGGCTGCCAGAGCCAGTGTTGCAGACGCTGTGGTCTTAGGGCCTGTGTGCTTGCATTCAGGAGGGAGATAACATGAGCACCAGTTCAATGTGACTTACCCCAGTGACATTACACATAGTTGGTCTGCAAGCCTCATCCTCTGCCTTGCATACAGAAGAGGGCTGTTCCCTTGCACTAGCAGAGGAGGAGAAGAAGCTCTGATGTCCTGTCTCTGGCGTCCTAAAGCTCTCCAAAGCAGTGCTGATGTGCTTTTCAGTGATGACCTGGTTTACAAATGTAGTTCAAGCACTGTAAGAGGCACTGTTGCCATCGATAAATTATATAATTAGGGTTTTAGCAAGATCCTTAGAAAACAGGAGCTTTCCTCAGTCACTGCTGCTTATGAGTTCACTCATTTCAACTGTGTGTAACCTAGGTTGCACATTTTCCCAGCATGGGCAATTTCCAGAAATCATTTGCTGGGCTTGATTGCCTTGTGAAGGCCAAGGACATTTGTGGAATCTTAAAATGAAGCTTTTAAATTAAGTGTTAGATCAAGAATTGAAGTTTTGTATTCAAGCTCTTTCCTCAGCACCAAACCTGAAACAAATGGTTGTGCACCTTCATCTATGTATCACAGCAAAGAGAAAAGCAACATAATCTTTGCTTAACAGAAAGACATTGTAGCTTGTAGTTATTTATGCTTTTGAGGCAATTGCAAGCTTTTACTCACTGTGGTTGTAAAGAGGGAAATATCCAGAATATGAAGGTGGCTTAGCCCTGAACAGAATAATGTCTAGGGCAAATCAGTAGGGGTGGTGGTATACCTTAAAATATCAGCACATCAACGCCAGTTAGGCTGACAGGCAGCTCAGGTGTTCATGAAGGAGGGAAAAGGTAGTAAATTGTCAAGCTGAGCTAGGTACAGCAGAGGTGAGGTTACTATACCTGAGGTTACCCAGGAGGGCCCTAGCAGAGCAGGCAGCAGAAACAGCATCTTTCAAATTGCAAAACAGCCTCCAAGCCTTTGCTCTCTCACAGATGTCTCCTAACCCCTCTTCCTGAGCTCTGCTGTGTGTCTGCCTTTCAGTAGGTGGCAAGGAGCCAGCTCACACAGGCTCACAAGGAGTTTTATAGTTCGATAATGTTTCTCCAACAGCTGGCATAATGCTGATGGAGTAATAGAGAGTTCCATGTGGGTGAAATCTCACTGACTGTGGGATCAAATTTATGTTTCTCCAAAAAGGCTAGTCCAAAAATGTGCTTATCTCAGAAGAAGTTTTCCCTTGGCTGCGTGGAGTTGTTGGCTCATCTTCTGGGGAGGGAGGAAAAGTGGCCACTGTTGCATGGGCTATCTGGGAGCACAGGCTCTACGTAGAATGGGAAGAGAGAGCCAAGGTTGCTTCCCTTACAATTCACCTTGGACTTACAGCATTTCTGTGGAATGTGGAGTTATAAAATCCTGGTATCTGTGTGTCTTGTCTTTGCTTCCTCTTCCTACAGGTTTTATTCAGACTTGTGCCAATTTTCTTCTCCAGGTATATGCCCAGCTGGATTTTGATAATACCTCCAGAGGCTCCTGTGCAGTTCTCTTCTCAATTACTGCCTCCCCTCTGCGAAGATTTTACATTTCAAAATGTGATGAAAAGCACATTTTCCACATTTACTTTAGCGGTGCTAACAGAACACCCTCCACAGGCCCTGCAGGTTCTCAGGATGTGAGGTCAGTGCATTGCTCTGCTTCAGTATAGCCATGTTGGATTTTGTTTTTAAAATGTTTCATTCAACGTCCTGGAATATTAATCCTTTATCTTCAATAGATAAGCCTGTGTTTTCAGCAACAAATGCAGGAAAATAGCCAGTGTGGAGCAAGTACTATGTGAATTTGCTTCTACTGAATGATCCATCATGCTAAGCTGCTCTGGTCTAGCTGGGGCTCCAGGTGAGGGGGTCATCCACTTTAGTATGTCTCTGGAGTAAATGTTCCCCTCTTTCTATGCTTGCATTTACAGGGAGTATGCCTCCTGTCTAGGCAGGGAGCTGGCCATTTGTGTAACCAAGCTGGTGCAATGCGTTGCAAACAAAACCTGTGCTCAGCTTCATCCTGTTGTTTTTCTTTCTTCTTGAATTGTTTCAGTGAACCTAACTAAGCCGCTCAAACAGAAAGCCTATGGCTGTTCCTTGTGTGAGAAATATGCTGTAGTTGTTGTGAGCGGGTGGTACTGTTCTTGCAGTGGGCACCCAAGACTGAGATGCTGTCATTTTCTGTGTCCGTTAATGACCAAAAGGAGGAGAATTTGGCTTACTAACTTGGCTTTCTCTGCTGCTTGGTGCTGCAGTGTAAGCCAGTACCACACGAGTGAGGGTTTATCTGCGTGATGCTTTTTAGGTAGAAGTGGGCAAGGCAGGTAGAAGGCCACCCCAAAATGTGAGGTCACCACAAGTATTGCTGATGTGCCCTGCAGGGGCACGACTAGAGAGCCCTCACAAATTGCAAAAGCTCTTCTGGCATTTTTGTACGTATGAGGGAAAGAGAAGCAGACCTCTTGACTCAGGAGATGTCTTCTGACATCTGCCGCAGGATAATGGTGGTTCTCATCACAGTTTCCGTAACTGCAGCTCCTTGTCCTGACTGTGAATTTCACTTTCTGGAATCTGGGCAGGAGAGTTCATGTCAGCTGAAGTAGTGTATGGATTCACAATGTATAATTTGCTGAGTAATCCAAATTAAACATCAGCTCCCACATCGCTGAGTGGTTCACTGGAGGTTTTTCTTCTCACCTGCCTTGCCCGTATCTGAGCTCTGGCTGCTGGTTGCAGCTGTGAGAGGGAGAGCCAGAGGGTGCAGCAAGGTGGCTTCTCTGGGCCAAGAAGGCCACTGGGTGCCACCTCAATCCTCCATGAGCAAACCCATTCCCAATACTGACCATTAGCCTTGCCTGTGAGGAGTAGCAACTCTTACCTGGTTTTCATAGTTCTGTGCTTTTTCCTTTGGAACAAGAATTGGTATTGTGGGATTTGTTGTTTTTCTTAATGAGTTCCTCTAAGGAACCCTATTTAAGCAAACAAAATTTGAAATATAAACTTCAGAAATATTTAACAAGCATATGCATCTTTGGCAGGATTCAAACCCAGAAAAGAGGGAACAGAGAAATCAGCAGATGGAGAAGGATGCAGCCGAAGGAATTGCTCTATGAAGGAGCCTCTTTAACCTGTGAGACTGATTTTCACTCTCTATTTTCACTTTCATTTGGATTACAATGTCAAAGTAACTAAAATAACCAAAGTACAGACAGTCATACTTACAGGAAATGACACGATTGAGGATTTGCTTCCTTCAGGAGAAAGTAATGGAACTTAGTTACCTTAGGCACAAGCTAGATGGTGCTAAAGCATACGAGTAAGATGATGGTCACGTAACAGCTGTGTGAAATTAAAATATAATGGTCAAAAGAGGCTATACTAAGGGAAACTCTTCAGTGTTAGAGGCTTTTTAACACTTGCTTTTGCCTACTACTTTTGCTCTGACTGTGTAAAAGTAGTTTCTACTTCCCTGAGCCTCTCAAAATGCCCTGTCAAATGTCTTAACACATGGAAGCCTCTCTTTGATATTCTTATATTGAACTAATCAATACAGATGACCCTGCTGTATTGACCAATCTTTTTTTTCTAATTGATTATTTTTATACTTAAAGATTTTGAAATGCAAGATCTTTGCACTTATAAAAACATGGCCTACAAAGACTGTAAGGTGCATTTAACTTCCTCCATGTAAGAAGTTGAACTGCAAGCAAAGAGACTGTTCACTTCAGTAAAAATCCCATGTGCTTTAGCCTGCACACTTAGCACCTTTGTTTGAACTCTTTGTTTGAACAACTTTATTAGCACATGGCAGATACAGTTATGTCCCTACACTGAAATGTGTTGTGGTGGATAGATCTTTGGATAGTGAGTCAGGAGCCATATCTTCTGGCTCTTCCCTTGACTTGCTGTATGATCTTCTGCAGGACTTAGTCTCTACTTTTCTTCTTGCAAAATGGTATAAAGATGCTTCCCTAGCAGCATAAAGCACCTTACTCTTCAGAAATGAGTAGTGCTGTGACACATATATGTTACTGAGTGTAGCAAAAGAAGTAAAACTGGAAAAGCTGAATATGTTCAATGTGCTTAAATATGCCTGGAGGTTAATAATTTAATTGGCAGAGTGCCCTAGTTTTCTGGCTAATGGGCCTGTTTAGTGAGCTCCTGCTGTGTCTGACATTGTCCTGCTGCTGTTCAGACACAGTTGTACATCTGGTGATCCAATGTACATCCGCTGCTCAGTTTCCTGGGCCTCTTCAGTGAGTGTGTCAGAGCCGGGGTGACGCCAAAATACTCATCCAACGATCTCTGCTTTCATCGAGGCTCAAGGATGTACTGGAAGTGATCCTTTTCACAATGTGCAATGTAATCGGCAGGCACAGTGGAAAACTGATGCAGTGAGCAGAAGAAATGGCATGTGCTGCTCTGCAAGGTGCACATGTGGGAATATAGGTCAGTGAAACACCCAGAGGGGTTGCACAACTGCAAAGGACTTATTTATGTGCACAGGGTGCAGACAGCAGGCTTGAGCTAGCCAAGCTGCTGCTGAGCAGCCTGGTGTGTGCCTGGGGAACGGTGTGCCAACACACACCATTTGAGCCTGGTTCTCAGAAATAGCTACAGCGCTCTGGTCCAGAGCTGCCTTCAGGCTGGCATGGACATTTTGGCTCTGGAATGGAGTATCTGTGGCACAGGGCTGTGGGGTGAGTGGATTGCCAGGGGCTCATGGCTCTCCTGGGCGTCCCAGCAGTGGTACATGCCCAGTTCTCAGAGCTGCATTGGTCTTGGTCACTGTGAACATGAGCAAGGTGAGGCTTGAAGGCTAATGCGGGTATCATTTGTGTTTGCCAGCTGTATGACCTGATCTAACAGATGTGGGTTTGGACTCACAAGACTTTTTTCAGGCCTGAGGCAGTAACAGCCATTTTTGCCCTTAAGCAACCCAAAATTGTGCAACTTGCATCAGCTCATGGAATATTTACAGCTTTGTACCATGAGGTCTTCTCAGTTTCTTGATCCCCTGCTTATGTCTGTGTGCAGCATCTTATAAAATTTCTCCATTCTTTTCTGCTTCCATTTATTTGACTGCCATGATTACCCCCGTATCAATACAGGCTGGCGGAAGGACTTAAGGGTACTTGTGGATGAAAAGATGATCACGAGCCGGCAGTGTGTGCTTGCAGCCCAGAAAGGCAACCATGTCCTCGGCTGCATCGAAAGGAGCGTGACCAGCAGAGCAGATTCTCCCCCTTTACTGCACTTTCATGAGATCCCACCTGCAGTTCTGCATGCAGCTCTGGGGCCTCAACATAACAAGGGTGTGGAGCTGTTGGAGTGAGTCCAGAGGAGGCCATGAAGATGCTCAGAGGGCTGAAGCATCTCTCCTATGAAGACAGGCTGAGAGTTGGCTTGTTAGTCCTGAAGAAGAGAAGGCTCCAGAGAAACCTTATTGCATCCTTTCACTGCTTAAAATGGGCTTATAAGAAAGATGGGGACAGACTTTTTACAAGGGCATGTAGGGATAGAACAAGGGTAAATGGCTTTAAACTGAAAAAGGGTAGGTTTAGACTGGATATTAGGAAGAAATTCTTCACTGTGAGGGTGGTGAGACACTGACACAGGTTGCCCCATCCCTGGAAACATTCAAGATCAGGTTGGATGGGGCTTTGAGCAACCTGGTCTAAACCATGACACAGTCTGTGGGAGATGTGTAATAATTTTATGAATTTTATCACAGACTTACTAGGAAATGTCTTTTCAACCAACAGTGGACAGAGCCTATGGCAAGGTCCTGCTGAAATATCAAGCCACTGGACTTTTTATCCCAATCTGCATGAATTTGGAAGGCGCACACAATTCAGCTGTGAGTCCATCTGCCTTTTAAGAGCATTGGATGTTTTTGGTTTCAACCAGCTGCCATTACAATCAGCTGAGGATAGCAGCATGGTGGAAGAAGCCTTTCATATTCTTCTTTCTAATGCTTACTATTTTATTTGTTATTTTGTCAAGGCTATGCTGTGGGGTCCTGACTGGGAGTTTTCATTAATGGAAGCACTGTGACCTCTGAACACCTCTAGCTGCTGCCTACAACTTTTTTTCGTGGTCTCTCCTGAGACCAACAAGAAACACTCAATTCTCTAACTTCCAGTGAATGCTCTATTTCCCTTGATCCTTTCTACCAGCTGGCTTGCCCTTAACATTTGCCTGCAGGGAAGGACTAGAAGCTTGCTTGTGAATAAAATAATTAATAAATGTCTGAAGACTTCACGAGACATTTGCTCCAACATGAAGACCAACACAGCTTATTGTGCTATTTCTGAAGAAAACATTTTTCAGAGGAGTTATTTTGACTAGCTCTAATTTCCTAGATCTCTGAGGTTCCTAAGCACTCTCTTCCCTAACTGAATAATGTAAATTTGCTGCAATTAATTTCCCAACCCATAACCAGATACTAGTTTCTTTGGTTCCTTTGGTTTTCACGAAAGTGATGAGCTTACTACTCTTATACTGACTTCACTTTCTTTTGATAAGGGAAATAAAGGCATTAAAAACCAGCCCTCCACCCCATACATTGAGAAAGTGTGCTTACATTGGCAACAGGCTGGCTGATACTCATAATAATATTTTAACTGGACTGCAGGGAAAGTTTCCACTAGTTTTTTGGCTGTTCTTGAATATTTTATGGAAGCATCCATATTTCTCATAATCAGTCTGTAAGCTGGCAATAATTTCTGGTTTTACAGAAGAAGAGTGGAGATAGATTAAGAATAAAACCAACAGGTTTAAAGGAGGATGGGATTGTCTTCCTGTGACTCAGTCTACCGTGTTTGATGTGTTCAGCTATGTGCTGCTTGGAAGTCAACCAAGGATGTTACAACAGATGTCTGACTAGTCATTCAGCTCAGTATTGAAGATTCAAGCAGTGTTGCGCTTGAAACCAGCTGGTGGTAGCACTTGACCCAAGTTCAGTGATTGCACCCCAGGGCTTATTGAGCATGCAGTGATTGTTGGGTGATGTTACCCAAGCAGATGTTCAGCTGGCAAACTTGCCTTATCTGTTGTTCTGTCCTCTGTGAAAACATGGAAAACATACTATGTTGGGTCTTCCTGGAGGAGAAATTGAGGCTGTGGGGAGAGAATGGCAGCCAAATGTTCCCACCTGGAATTCAACTTGTCCTGCTGTCCATCTTAGAGTGAAGATGCAAAGCTGGGTTCACTGGCAGCCCTTCCAATTTTACTGCCTGGTCTGGTTTAGAAACGAGCTCTGTAAAACCTATTCAGTATGTTTATTTTACCAGAAATCCTATTGGTTTATGATACCACAAGTGAGCGTGTTCTTGGGTATTTGATCCCTGTCAGGATAGGACAAAGATTTGCTCTACAAGGAATTTTAAGTCAAATGTTATTCCGTCAGTCTGAATTCTATATGTACTGACAAAAAATTATTTGGTGTTTTATTCTTGCTGTGAACAATGCAAGATTTTCCTTTGGGGATTCTAAGATTTTTCTTACCTAGTAATTAAATCTTAATCATGTTTCGTGCACAAGGGGGGAAACCTCTCAGTGTCTGTCTGTCCCTCCTCCTCCTCCCAGTTGCATTTGCCTTGTCAGCTGTTCAATCTTTGACTCTGCAAACCGATACCGAAATGCACTGCGCATGAAAAATCCCTGCTCTGCATCCTGCCAGGAGTCATTTTGTTTTGTTCCCCTGGCATCCAGAGGAGGTTTTCCTCCCCAGGAATTACACGCTTTCCCTGCCAAGAGCCACGGATGCACAGTGTGCCTGGCACAGCACTGTCATGTGCCGTACTCCCCGCGGCTGAGATCAAAGAGCTCTGGGCAGAAGGCCCTGGAGAGCTCCAGCTTCTCGTTCATCCTGAGGGGTTTGCTGTCAGAGTCACCTTGGGTAAATGGGTTCTGTCCTTGTACCAGCCAGCCTGGAAAGCTCTATGTGTGTGATGGAGCAGGGAAACTTGCTAGAATTAGAAAAAGATAGTATATAATGCAGTGTGCAGATGTTTTATGTGTATTTGTATATATAGTATTTCATAAACGTACAAGGACTGTAGATGTTTGTCCTGTTGTGAAATGAATCCCATATGTATCCTGTCCTGGATTCTGAGATCATGTTTGTCTCGTCAGGAGCTGAGTCCTTTATTTGTTCTCCCCAAATCCTTTAATGTAATTCTGTAAGAAAATGCATTGTTCTTATATATCCACCCTTTTGGTGCTGCAGTGCCATATTGCTATTATTACTTTGTTTCTAGAAATGCTTGTAAAAGCAGTGTACTTTTTCAGGAAGGTGGATAGCTATCTCACTGGTTTTCAAAGCCATCACCATCATCAAAACAATGATCTGCAGTACTGACAGTTTCAGGGTGCCTTTTTTTGTACAAAAGGATAGTCTTCAAAAGCATAGCCTTTGAGCTCTACAAAAACTTTTGTACAAGTAGTTAGGTTTATAGATGAATTAACTACCACGAAAAGAACAAACGACACATCACGTAACAAAATCTGATCACCTTCCCTGTGTCTTGCTTGGACTACTACATATATTTGTCCCAATGCCAAATCTTTAAAATTAATCATGGGTTTGCTTTCAGCTGAGGACAAACTATGACAATACAATCTATTGGAATGGAGTTTTCTTTTCTTCTTCTTTTTTTTTTTTTTTTTTTTTTTTCATTCTGGAATCATGTTCTGTGCTACAGGCCTTCCCAACTTAATTTATAAACCTCTTTCTTTTCCAGCCAAGAGCCAAACATATATTATATATATGTATGAATGCTTATTTCTGTAAGAATTCATTATTTTTACCTTTTAAAATGCACATAAACATTGCCAGATATGAAAT
Organism: Strigops habroptila; assembly: GCF_004027225.2. NCBI lineage: Eukaryota > Metazoa > Chordata > Aves > Psittaciformes > Psittacidae > Strigops > Strigops habroptila. The sequence goes on from NC_044279.2 coordinate 37,892,986, forward strand.
GTTTACAGCTTGTAGGGCTGAAAAATGTGGTGATGCTGCTTTAGCTTTATCACAGATTTGTCCTTTGCATGACTCAAGGACTTACTCTGTTATGAAAATTATATGCATATCCTTGGAGAAACCTTTTCTTTTCTTTTTTCTTTCCTTTTGCAGACATAATCTACACCATGGTAATAAAAATCAAGCCTTGGTAGAGTTTTGCCAGGAAGAATATTAGCATGCTTTCCATTCTTCTCTCGTTCATCTTAGAGGACTCGGGGGTATTTGATTTGGTTCTGATTGCCACCAACACATGCATTGCAGATGCCAAATAAGCCTTTGGGAGACTCAAACACTTGCAGGCAGGAGCTGCTGCTACCAATGACTGCATGCAATTTAGAGAAAGCATTCATTGATTCCTTTTGTGCTTCTGACAGGAGTTTGTGAAAACTGACCAAAATGGTGGTTTCCATTGCTCAAACCAGTAATCAGTGTGAAGGAATAAAGCTTTTTTTTTTTTAGTCAAATTGCCTGTGTCAGCATTCAGAGTCATGATACCACAGCCAGATCACTTCAGTATGAAGTGTGTTACAAGGAGAATCTTCTGTCACCCATTCTGAAAGATCAAAGGCCTCCAAGATGTGCATATGTTTCACAGTCAGTGGTAATTGGTTTTATGTCAAGCTTTGCTACAAGAATGGTTTTGGATTTTGTCCATCTGAAGTAACATAGCAGTTAAGATTTACCTAGCTTATAGTATTAAGGATTGTATTAGAAGTAATTTGCCTAATGACTAATATCTGAACTGTTTCCTTCAGCCACTCTTCTTGGGCAAGTCCACTGCAAGTGGAGATGCTGCCTTCACTTTCCCAGAGCTAGGATCCTTTTTTCTAGCTTGAATAAACCCCCCTGTACTGTGTAGGGTGTTTAACTTCATTGTGTGCTTTTAAAAATAGAAGTAATAGGATAACATGTTCTAGGGTGAGGCATCCCTGCCCATGGCAGGGGGATTGGAATTAGATGATCTTAAGGTCCTTTCTAACCCTAACCATTCCATGATTCTATGAATATTAGGACTTCCCTAGCTGTGTTTGGTGTTCACTCTGGATATCTGAGTGGCTTAGTCTCTTTCTTTCCCACCCATAGACCAACAGATCTTTCTTTAGCTCTCCTCCTTCTGTGTCCCCCTGGCTTTCTCTGGCTCCCGAGAGCTATCTCCAGTGCCCCCCTCTCAATACCAGAAGTCAAGTAAGCTACAGGTAGCTTGACTCAGTGCATTTGCTCCCATTCTGTGCCCACTAGGTTGTGCTTGGGTCAGCTGCCTCCCTTGCTTTGCCCCTAACACAGCACTGCTGGTCTTCCCAGTATTTACACACTGCATTTACATTTAAATGCATAAGCACAAAGTGCTCGTAGGAGTGGAGCTTGAGGCTGACTTGCGCTTGGTCCAGCTGGAGAATTAGTGCCATTTAAGAAAGTATGGTAATTTTTCTGGTGGTTGAAGAGACAGAAGTTGAAGGTTGGTCGATAAGATCCTGGCTGGTCAGTGCCAATACCCTGGCAAGTATCCCAGCAGTGCAGCATAGCTACGTCCTTAGTGGACTCCCTTTGAGTCAGCCATGAATGTGTACGGATGTAGCCAGACTCAGTTTACCAGAAATTCCAGTTCCAGAAATCCAGCTGGAGACATTTTTGGTGAGGGTGTGTGTCAGATTCAAGCATTACCAGATTTTGAAACCACCAAAGGCACACAGCCTTGTGGGTGCCTCCTGTGCACTTATGAAAGGTGGGCTCCTCCAGCTGAATGTGGAAGGTGTTTTGAGGGATAACATATGGAGTATGTGAGCTCCTGGTGAGGCTCATCAGTGGTAAAGGGTCACCTTTTTGTGTAGCACCACAACAGTTGCTGTGAGTGTGGAAAGATGGTTGTCTTGGTTCTGTGGAAAGACACCTGCCTACTCCAGAGGTGAGCACCATGGAAAGTTGTCTGCCTCCTTCTGCATGTATATGTGGACTGTTTCCACCACCTGTAGTTTTCTCTATATTGTACCTAGGTAAGGATGAAGAGAAGGAAGGAAAAGTCAAGGCTTTTCATGCAGAATATGTTTTGGCAGTGGGTTGCTCCAGTGAGAGAGCATTGCTGATGGAATGGGGCAGGGGGAGCAAAGAGGAACAGGAGTTACCTGCTCCTGGCTGATTTCCTGCCTCTTAGGATAAATCTACAGCTTGCATTTATTTTTCTGCAGCCTTTATCATGCTGACATTGATGTCAGCCTGCACCAACTTGTTTTCTCACAGCAAACACAAACAGCACTTGATGTGCATATTGTCATTTTCACAGCCCATATGGTCTTCTCAGGTTCCTCAGGTGCTTGGCAGAAAGGGGTTATTCATCAGCAGCTTAACTCACAGCTCCTTGGGGAGTCAGGGATGCTCCTCAAGGAGGGTGAGAAGCTAATCCCAAGCCTAACAAACACTAGCCTCTGTCTAGTGTGGTCTCATAATTGGCCATGTGGAGCGTGGGAATAATTTCAGAACAAAATAAACCACCCTGAGGAAGGAGTGATTCCTGAAGTTACTGTAATCATATGTCAAACACCTGCATGTCCGCAAGGGAGTCCAGCTGCATCTCCTACAGTAGCTGGGGCCATGGACTTCTACCCCCTTAAACATGAAGTTGAAGCTGGTTGTCCAGAAGAAAGGGCAATGAAGTGCAAAAGCTAAAGCTTCAGCTACTGCTTCCTTCTGCCTGGGGTCAACTCCCTTAAAAGTGATACTCCCTGGATAAATGAGCCTAGGAGACACGGGAATTTCTGCCAGAGCAGAAAGGCTGGGTAATCAGTTACATTAATTTGGGCTAAGTGAAGCATGAATGAGGCCTTTACCATTCATTCAATGTTAATCATATTGTTAGCTAAAATAACAAAACTGACTCTATAGAAATCCAGTCTAATTTCCTTTTGTTGTAAAGTTAATCCAACCATGTTGTTATGGCATAGAAATTCTGTCTTCCTAAAAGATCTTTGACATTGGCTTAACATCTCTTTCATAAGCTTAATTCTCCTGATTGAATACTGTTTGGGTACTTAGCAGAGATAATCACTCCATATATCTCGTGAAAATAAACTTATAATCATCTGTATACCCTTGAAAAGGGAGACTACCAAACATGCATCCAGGCAGAGCAGGATAACTCTGAAATAGTAAGAAAGAATCAGATGAGAAAAAAATGATATAAATAGTGACCTAGACATCGTCCAAAAGGTAAAATCATGTGAGAAATATTAAGGTGCATCTTCACTGAGAGATAAGACATATATGTGTTTATAACTCATTTTGTGGGTAAGAGAAAATAAGAATTGGAAAGGACATCTTAATCACTGATATTCAAGGTGTATTAAGCTCAATAAAGTATTAGATCATGTTCTACCTAAACCTTGGCTAATGCTGGTTCTTCCTTAACGTTTCCTTAAAATCCAGAACTGCACTGAAAAAACAGTTTAGTCAGTTGATTCAAACCTATCCCAGTCTCAACGTCTGATGCTGAGATAATCAAGTTGAAAAATACAATTAAATCCTATTTTCAGGTCTGGCTTTTGAGTGTGTCTTGTGCCCGCCCCTTAAAATACTGCCTCCAGGTACTCTTGCATACTTTATACAGAAAAGCATGAAAATACGTATACACAGACACACAGTAAAGTCGCTGGCAGCCAATGCATGTAACTCTCAGCCAACCACACTTGTGTGGTGCTTGTCCTTAGTGAACTTTCCTCTGGTATTTCTTTTGTGTTTCAAGCTCATGCAGCACTGAGTTTTCATCGCAAAAGCAATAGGGTATCACTTGGTCGGTTGCTTGGTTCAGTGTGGAGAATGATACAGGTTCTCCTTTACATCCAAAGTCTCACTATAAACATCTCCAGTATTGCCTGAGTCTACTTTGACGTGCCTAAGCAGATGTTGGAGTGGGCTTCCTCAGAAAGGCTGGGTCTGCCCTTTCCATCCTGATACTCCCATCTCCTCCCTGTGTTGGTGTCAGCAGCTGCACTACTGTGCCACTGTGTGCTTGTCCAGCTTTTGGCTGGGATAGAGTTAATTTTCTTCCTAGTAGCTGGTATAGCGCTGTGTTTTTGAATTTAGTATGAGAACAATGTTGGTAACACACCAATGTATTAGTTGTTGCTAAGTAGCGCTTACCCCAAGTCAAGGACTTTTTAGTTTCTTATAATCTGCCAGTGAGAAGTTGCCTATAATGCTTTTCCTTAGCCTACACAACTGAATTTGTAGACAAAAGGGAAAATTTATTAGAAGTTTGTAATTCTTCCTTTAAAGACAAATTCCACTGTCTAGACCCAGCCAAGGTGTAACTTTTCTCCTAGGCAGAAAGTGGAACCAAGAAAGAACACCCCAAATTGCAGCACCTTTGAAAGCTGGGGAAGTTGGGTTACATTTTAGCTAAAGGCTATCCTAAAGACTGGTTGTCTGGAGGCTCTTGTTATCAGTGCAAAGTGGTTGCCTATCTGCATGCAGGTACCTGGGTGGGGTTATATGGGGCCATAAATCACTAGGGAAAAAAAAGCTGGGGAAGGGCTTTCCCTGTTCTTTGTTCTCCTGACTTCGTGTGTCAGAAAATAATTAACAAATATCTGTGAAGGATTCTTGGCAATAGGGTGTCCTCACTGTTTTATGGATATAGGAACTGCCTTCCAGGATAACCCTTGGTCCACACCTAGGTCAGTGTCCTGTGTTCGATACCAGCCAATGTCACTGGGAAAAGTGCCCATAAGCTCTATAATAACATGTTGCCCAAGCGTTCCCCTTAACCCTATGTATGATGCCTGAGTAGCAACAAAACTTGTACCTTTTTCTCCAGTGTGTTGAGGAAAATGAGAACATTTTGCAGGCAGCATTTTAGGGGAAGTGTCCTGAGGACTCTCTAATACTCTCAAGTTTTCTGTGAGCTACAGAAATATGACCTATTTATATTTATAAACATGTTTCAGTTGTAATGCTAATTGACTGAGGCTGACAAACAGCATTTCATTGGGAAAGACTTTCCATCCTATGGTGCTTTTAACAGCTGATGTTCCATGTACATCTGTTACTAGGCTTATTGCTTGGTACGTGGTTCTCAGCACTCCCAGTGCTCCCAGTGTTCTTCATGAGTGGGTCAGAGGCAATTTCTGACTGGGTGGGCAGAAAGTCCCTCCGGATAAAAATGACTTCTTCCTACTCATTCTTATTTTACAAAAAGCTGGGGACAGAAATTTCATTATGAAAATACAGCTGGGGCTTTGGCTATTTTCTGTAACAACAGGGTTGTTAACAGACGGAATCTTATGTTCAAAGTTCCTTTAGTTTTGACTGAATGGGGCAATGGTATAAGGTTAATTAAGTGCCAATTGATTTTTGCAAACAATATTGGAGAACAGGAATTATGAAACATAAGATTCATTGCAAAGTTATCAAACTTCAAATGTTTTTAATCAAGTAGCCTTTAATTAATCTACAATTGTTGCATTGTATTTAAACATGTATTGCGATTGCTAAATTCTAATTAAATAACAATTGATTACTTAAAATAGAAGAGGGCAAAACAATCTGCTCTGATATTGTCTATGCAAAGCATAGATTTCTGCTGCCCGCCCTGCACCCTTGACAGCGCTGCAGTAGTATTTTCTGTCGGGAGAAAGACCATTTTTCACTGAGATGTAATTAAGCAGTAAATTAGTGTTGGTCACGTGAACTATGGAAACTCTGGAATGCTTCGCTGGTGTGTGTGGTGAAACTTGCTCCTGGCTGGTGGCTGAGGGCACGTGCAGCTCCACCAGCCCTGCCTGGGGCAGATGCTCAGGGTGTGAGTGTGAGATGGGGACCCTGCCAGTGCCCACCCTGCTGGGGCACCCTGCACTCCTTCCAGGGCCATGATGAAGACATGCTTTGGTGGTGAGGAGCATGCCAAACTTGGGGCTGACTTGTGCCGATGGAAAAGCAGTGGAAGCTGGTGCTGTGTCATTCTGGCTCTGGTACATATATTTTGACATGTCTTAGGCAAGTTAATGGTTAACTTTTAGGTTTTCTTCTCTTTGGTCTATTACAGAAAGAATATGGAAGGCATACAGTGTCTGATACTTTATAAACAGGAACAGAGAAACAAGTTATATCAGTAAGGAAGGCATCAGGCGATATAGGGATGTCCAGCAGCAGGATTTTGGAGAGGCAGAGCATGAGATCATAGAACCATAGAATGGTTTGGGTTGGAAGGGACCTTTAAAAATCACCTAGTTCCAACCCCTGTGCCATGGGCAGGGACATCTTCCATTAGACCAGGTTGCTCAAAGCCCTGACCAAACTGGCCTTGACCACTGCCAGGGATGGGGCAGCCACAGCTTCTCTGGGCACCGTGTCAGCACCTCCCCACCCTCACAGTGAAGAACTTTTTCGTTATATCTTGTCTAAATCTACCCTCTGTCAGACGACAGCGAATGGACCTTCCCATGGATGGGTTAGGGGCAAAGGTTTCTGCTCCTGGAAGTTTTCACCCATAGCTGTTCCAGTCATAGGATGTGGGGTCATGGACATTATTCTGTGTATTCAACTACAAGCCAAGGGAACTCCTTGCAAAAGCTGGTTTACAGAGGCATGCTGCTACTTCCTGTTTTGGCAGAGAGAATGGGGACAAGCAAAGGAGGAATTTTTTCATGCTGTGAAAGCCACAGCCTTTCCAGATAGACATAGAAAGCCAGAGATGATCAGTTTGCAAGAGCTGATGCTGCACTTGTCTCCTTAAGACGTCTTTGAATGAAGAAGCACAGCTCCCAGCACTGTCAATTCAGCACTTTGCCTACTTCAAACACAATGACAGGTGGTTGGAATTAGTGGCAAAGTAGTCATCATCAAAATCACACTTACTATATAACGAGCTTTAGCTTTTACCAAGAGTTATGCATCTTCAGTATGTTTACTGGTATTTAATCTGCAAGCTCGGATCCTCTCAGCAGAAAAGCTGACATTGAACTGCTTTCTGGGTTCTCTCAAGCACCATAAACCACAATTATCTCTACTCAATCTCTCTGCAGATAAACTAGAAAATTAATTACTTTTAGATATTATCCTTTAAGAAGCTTTTTAAGAGTGAAGAAAACAAGTTGTAAGCCCTGCAAGGAAGAGTAGTTGTCTCTTGTGGGGTGGGAATATCTTACAATCTTGTAAAAGCAGTGAAATAGGTCCTGTAACCTGAAAATACCAGTGAAGATATGTTTTCTTATTCTACCACAGTTACATGAGACCAAGCCTATATGTTGTTTAATTGAGCTTCACCTCAGTGGCGTTCAGGTTAAAACAATATATTGATCAGGGCGTTGCTTCCAACAGGTTTTGCACTCAGCTGGCCAGGCAGGATTTGCTTTCCCCATGAGAATATTCATTCACCTTGCTGAGGCTGTGGTGCCCAAAGTCAGTGCCTCAGGGCTTAAAGTGAATCCGATCTCTGTCCCTTGGTGATCAGCACATCTCAGCTCTCCCAAGAGGAAATGCTTCTCAGGAGCTGTGGTGGTGTCCTTTCTGAGAGCTTGGAGGGAAGGGCCTTCATCAAACAGAGTAGCTCTGATGCCTTGAATATGTTGTGGAAATACCTTGGCTCAAATAAATGAGTTAGCTAGACAGTAGGCAAAGCAAACAGCCTTTTGTGACCTTTTTGTCTTAATCAAGAGGGAAAGAAAATAACTCATTTTGAAACCAGCGCTGTTCAGTGGACCAGCACTCCCACCTCTGTAGGTGAGCCATGGAGTTATTTGCTCAATGTATTAATAATCTTAAAAAGGGATGGAAAAAAAAATCATATTAATAGTTTGCAAATGACATCAAATCTTTAAGTTAGGATGAAAAAAAGAAAATACGCAAATTTACAATTTATTATTCATTGGCAGTAGCTATTTCCCCTTAGAACAGACAGATTGGGAAGAGCGATTAACTAACAGTCTTGTGTTTTGGTGTGTGAGAGTTAGAGCACGCAGTGGAGGCAAAAAGTACTTCTGTCCATCCTAGATGATGAATGAGAGCAAGCCCTGAGCATGCCTTCTGCTGAGAGACAAAATTCACAGTGGCTTTGTGCCACAGGGTGGCCTGACCCTTGCTGAGGAACAGGACCAAGCTTGGCATGGCACCAAGCAGCTGTGTCCCCACCGAGATGATGAGGTCTGGAATCAGTGCTTGTGCTGGTGAGCCGGCCAAGACCTTCATGAGCTGCTGACAGGAATGATTTGAACTACGGATTTACCCCTGGGGATGCTGGATTAATTTGTGGGCAGGATGGAGGGAAAAAGCTAGATGTGACTGTCGACAGATCACAGAAAACCTCTCACTGATGTACTTAGTGATTTAAAAAGAACAATCCAAGTGCCCAGTTGTGTGAGGGACAGACTGGAAAAAAAAAAAAAATTACGTGGGATTATTATTTTTTCTTTCAAGGAATTTGCTGTCCACCTAACCAGAAACGAGGCTGCTGTTCTATTTACCTGTTGTTTAGCAGAGCAGAGAGTGCTCTGAACCAGGCAATAAAAATTAATGAGAGCAGGAAAAGATCTCTGGGAGAAAAAAATAAGGTTTTTTTCTCAGATAGAGAGGAGATGAATGAAGAGACATGGTGGAAGGATGTACAATAACAAACGTTACAGAGAAAGCAAATTGGCCCAACTGAACTTCCTTCTAGTACTAGAGTAAGAGGGGATTTTGTAAAATGAATGCATTAATGTAAAATGAGCAACTTAAAAGAAAGTGTTAGCAATCTTACTAAAAGGAACAAAGCCAGTGTGTTTCAAAAGCTCTGTGTATCCTAAATCATCCAATTATGCAACCTTTGCAGTAATCACATGGCCATCACAGTATTACCATTTTACAAAATATTGCATCAAAATATAGCTTTTTTTGTGATGAATACTGGTTCCAGTCAAGAGTAGGGTGGTTTTACAGTAAGAATAAGCTTAATGTTCACCATCTCCTATTCAAATATATAATTGGGCATTTGTTTGATAGCTAGCTTGGGGTGAGCATGCAGATTTTTTTGTCCTGCCTTATAAGTGAAAAAAATAAAACGTGGCAGAGAGATTTCGGGTTGAGATGTGGGTGAAATCCAACACTCGCTTCTCAAGAAACAAAGAGGCTTTATGGAAGCAGCAGTGGGGCACACATCTGATCTGCCCAGGCAATGCCCTGGGGTAGGAATACAACGCTTATGTTTCTGTGGCTGATAAGCAGTAGCTATTTCTTCTTGATATTCACAGGAGAAGTCATTTTGATCTTTGCAGTCATAGGGAGGGACTAACCCTAACCCTGAGGAGCGCTCACTGTGGCATCATCAGAAGAACGGGTCAAATCAGTGATTCCTTGCCCCTTGTTTTTTGTCTTAGGCATTTTACTATGTGTCCCCTAAGTTACCATGTGGTTTCCAGTAACTCCCAGTGCCATTCAGCAAAGCCCATCTCCAATCTTCTTTGGTTTTGCTAGATGACTGATGAATATGTGGGAGAGCACATAGTGCAGCACAGATCCTACCTCCTGCTAAATGGAGAGGTCTGCCAAGCTGAGGATCCCTAAGTTTCCAACTCAACTTAACCAGTGAATTTTTGTGTAGAAGTAGGAAAAATCCTCTGCTGGTCAACCTAAAAGTGTTTTGATTGTTTTTGTTGTAGCCTAATGAGATTTTCCTCTGAGATGTTTTTATATACTTTATAGAGTAGAACCAAACTAACAGCAGTTTTAACGTGGCTTCTTATCAAATTGAAATTGTACAGACTATAGAGATTAATTTTTTCCCTCTCTTTCTTTTTAAATTGGTTTCTGATTTACCATTGTACATAAAACTCTGTACCTGGAACAGTAATTTTTGAAGTGCTGCATGTTCTACTATTTCCATGTTTGTCTGGTTGTTTTTTTTCCTGAAATATGTCACCTGTTTTTCCTAGTAATTAGTGCAACAGTTCATGCCAAAGGTAATAAATTAAAGGCTTGGCTTTAATTTAATCAGTTTACTAAAGCATAAACTCATCTTTATTTTTATTCATCTAATAGTAAGTATAGTTGCCAAAAGTATTCTCCTACTTCCTGCTCCATGCTCAGAGCAGGGAGAGAGGTGCCTACAGAAAGCTATTTTATGTGCAAATCTTAAACACTTAAGGAAATGAACTGCCATTTGGAGATGCTCTTTTTCCCTTTTGCCAGAGGAGGAACTCTACATGATTAGGTAAGACTAATCTAGCCTACACCTAGGTAAGACAAGTGCCTTAAGTCAACTTAAACATGAAGTCTTTTGACCATAAGGTTGTGCAATATACCACTGGCCAGACCGTACACTGAGAATGCTCAGAATAGTCTTGGTTTGGTTCCTGGACTGTAACGTAAAATTTATTTCAGGGAAAAAAAAATCATAACAATGTTAAACAAAAAGTTTGCCTTATTTAGACAAAAATAAGTGCCATACTATTTAAATTGAATCCAACTGTCTCATTTTCATAAGCAATTGTTTCTTTATTTCCTGCCTTTATTCCTATGATATATACCATTTGTACAATGAACAAGTTAAGATTCAACAGGTATTCTTCAATGGAAAATGAATTTAGCTATGAATAGAAGTGGCAAATCAAAAGGCTAAACCTCAGTTTCATCCAGAAGCATGTTAAAATCCCTACTGTAAAGCAAATATACATAGCATCTCTGGATGGGGCTCTATTTTGTGTCAAAAGTAAGCTTTATATGTTTTGAAAGTTAATCTTTTTTCTCTTTTTCTCTTTTTATTGCTACTTAGCAGCTGCCTCAGGTCAGAGCCCCCAGGTGACATGCCCCTTGTTTTTCTCATTTGCAATCCTCAACATATGAAATCCACAGCCATGGCTGGCCCCAGTGAGTCACAGCTGAACCTCTTCTCTCAAATAGCAGTGCGAGGTTTACCTTTCTATTTTCTGGCAAGAAGTGGGTTATCCACAGCTTAATAACACGTTACAGACCCAAGAGCGTGTCATTGCAAACGGGACTTAGGTTTTTCTTCTGAACTTTATATCTTCATCGCTTGTTTTTAGATACATTTATCTGGAGTACTTTTAATTAAAGTATTAGCCAAAACAGTCCTATTTGCTATTTGGGTTCAAAAACCCCTGGATGGGGGACTGCCCTGTCCAGTCCTCTTGGCCCTTTTTCTCTCTGATTTCTGATGCTGCACAAGACAGCTGCTTATGAACAGTGGGAAACTGCCTGCATCCTGATTTGATTCAAATTATTATGTTGTCTAGAGAAACAACATTCAGATCAAACAGTTTTCTTTAAAAAAAATAAAAATCCCCTATGCCGTAAGTTCCAAACAAAGCTGGAGTTTGCCTGGGATGTAATGACACCAGCCTGTTGTGCTCTTCCACAACAGCCTGTAATTATTTCTCTCCTCAAACTGTGCATACACCATTGAGGAGATTGATACATAAATAAAAAGGCCGCATTAATTTCAAGCTACATTAGGAATGCAGAAGTAAAAATAACCAATGCCTGATAGACAGATAGAGAAAACAGGCAAAATTAGAAGAAATCTGACTGGGAGGTTTCTAGGGGAGTTATAGAACAAGGAGTTAAAAAAATTAAACCATCAGAAAGCAAAAAAGTTTGTTACTGCTGCAGAATTAGATACAGCGTGTGGGCTCTGCAGGTTCCTGCAGGTCTTACACTTACAGAATTATAGAATAATTTTAGTTGGAAAAAACCTTTAAGATCACTGAGTCCAGCCACTAACCTAGTACTGCCAAGTCCACCACTAAACCATGTCCCCAGCACCACATCTACACATCTTCTATACATCACATCTATACATCTTCTAAATACCTCCAGGGACAGTGACTCAACCACTTCCCTGGGCAGCCTGTTCCAGTGCTTGACAACCCTTTCAGTGAAGAAATTTTTCCTAATAGCCAATCTAAATGTCCCCTGACTTGACCATTTATAGGCTGGGCAGAGCAGTGCTGCAAAGGCATGGCGTAAATGCCTGGGTATTCATCTTGTCTTCTTCAAGGCCATGAGGAAAATAGAATCGCATGAAGCTCAGGGTGATTTTCAATATTGCACTGTTTCTCCAGAAGGAAGACATGTATTGGGAAAACGGGTAGATGGAGATTACAGAGGCTGCCAAGAAGGTGTTGGGTGCTCCTGCTTTCCCTCTGCTAATCTGGAGTCTCTGGCTCAGCTTCAAAGTCTTTGTTGTGCCTGAGAACCAGCTATTTGAACTAGTGGATTAAATCGGGAGTGGAACTTCACACAAAGCTTGTATTTGATGTGACAAATCAAGGTATCTTCCCATCCTCCCTGTCTCACATCCAGTCAGTTCATCTCTCTTTTTTAAAGACAAACATCCTCCATGTGCTCCCGGGAGACACTTCTGGCTGCCAGAACAAGCTCTTTCAGGCTAAGGGACATCCTCTTGTCACTTTTACTTTTTCACAGCTGCTGTGTGTAACCAGGAAGGATGTGGCTGCATTTTTCAAACCAATATATTAGAAGTAAAGATTTCAAATCATAATTATGTACATAAATCTGAGCGATTCGTTTCCTGTAAGAGCTGAGTGTTCACATATTCTACTGAAATCCCAAGGGTGACCGCTTTGGCTAGCAGATAATGTACACTATATATAAAGGTTTTTTTAAAAACAAACCAAATAAATTCTTATTTTAAATGTTCAGTAATTAAGGCCCTTCTTAGAAGAAAGGAGTATAATAATGAGTAACCTGCCTGGTGTGCAGCCATATCCTTCCCAGAGACACACTGTTGCCTCAACCAGATATTCTCAGCAATTGGTCTTGATGCTTTATTTTTCCTAAGCTCATATATCAGATCCAACTTTTCTGGCTAGGAACCTAATGGTGACTCTCATCAGCATCACCCTTTCGGGTATCTCCCTCCAGGTCTCTGGCAGGGGCTTTTGCTGGAGTCAAAGCCTGATACTCCTGGCTCCAGAAGGGGAGCTGGTGCCTTGAGCCAAGAGGGAGGATGGGGTTGGTGGCTGAGAGAGGGTCCCACACACCGCTGCTCTGAACTGTGGGTTCTGCAGCACCAGGAGAGGAGAAGGGAAGGGCTGCCAATGTTCAGGCAGCAAATGCTGCAGCCAAGCAGGAGGGGCAAGATCCAGCCTCAAAGACCCATCCCACCTCATGCAGGGGGTACCCTGTGAGTGAACAGAGCCCTGACTACTCCAGTGTCCCATGAAGGTGTGAGCTGATGGCTTTCCAATGTTTGGGGCTATTCCTGTGCTTTTTCTGAATGTGCAAGGTCTTTTATTCTGATCCCAAAATCTAACTGGGTTTCAAGATTTGTTTTTTTTTCTCTTGTCCATATTTCAGGATTTGCGGTAAAGAAGTGGGATGAAAATTTACACAAATGTATATTTAATTTTTAAAGGACTGTGGTATTAGTCAGTTTTCAGTGTGAAATGTTTAATGAATTACCAAGGGCAAGCAGTGAGGGCCCACGGGTTTTTTATGCAAGGTGTTTTACAGAAATCAGTTAAAACCCGAGTGCTGACAGATCGCACTTTCCACTAGAGTTTAGGATTACACAGCTGCTACTTATGTTATGACTACAGTTGTAGCCCAAATTCAATTACGGGTATTCCATGGCAGGTTTTACTGGATTGCATAGCCAAGTTAATCTCTGTAGTTTGATTGAATGACACCAGTGAGAAACCTGACTCATGCAACACAAGCCACAACTTGCTCCCCTAGAAGTACTTGAGAATCGACTTTTTCTTGAGTTCTACGAGGAGCTGATCCAAATAAATTCTTCATCTGGAAGAGGCTGCTGAAGGACATGGAAGTTTTCCTCTGGAGTAACTGCATTTGTCTGCAGAAATACAAAAGAAACAAGTGATTGTTTGGGAAAATGTGTTAGATTTTTTTCCCCCTTTCTTTCTCTTCTGATCATTGTCTGCTGCTTGCTCTTTTACACATCAGTCTCTTTAAACAGGGAGCCGTTCCGGCTGTGCCAAAATAATTTTCTTTTGAGGGTGCATGTTCTTCTTTTGTTGATCAAAAGCAATTAGAGAGAGAAGAGCTGACAGTTTCACTGAGCTGTCAATGAAAATACCGTAATGAACAGTTCATTGTGAAATAACCAATTCTCCCATTAAATGATCTGTAGCCCTGAGGGAAGGAACTGTGTGGGAACAACAAGCATTGTTTGTTGCTGCATCTCTGTGTTGATCTTTTTATGGTTTTTAGGAACAAAGTGGTATCAGTATTTTGGAAGGAACACTGGGAAGTGTGAAGGAGGCTGCAACGCACCAGGACCTGACCTCACACTGGTGACCACCAGAAGTTTCTTTCACTCTTCAGGTAGGTTAAGGCTGAGCTTAAGAAAAGCATTTTGCAGGGAGTGAGATGCCCACCGTGCCTGTTGGGGTAGCTGCATCTCCTGACTTTATCCTGACACTCAGGGACCTGCAGAGTTTGCCGAAGTGTTTTGCCTTCATCAGAGGTTTTCTATAAGCGCAGAGCTTTGTGAACCTCTATTAAAAATGGGAGACAAGTCCATCTTACTGGTCTTAAATAGCTTTATCTAGTTAATTGCTTCATAATTCCAACTATATAGTTAATGGGCCTTTTTTTTCAATGTGATCATGCATGGTTTGAAGCACTGTCCTCTCCTGGGAAGGGTTTTATAGGATGCTGCATATCCTCGATATGGGCCATTGGGTATGCACAGATACATCTTTATCTTATTTCATAGGCAATTGCTTCCAAAGAGCATCAGCAGCTGAAAATGCAGCACATCTCTGCACCCAGCATGGTCCATCTGAAAGACCCCAATGGCTCTTTGTGGCCACGCTCTCATGCAAATACCTGTGCTGCCAGCGCCTCTGGCTCTGCCTACCCTGCCCAGAGGAGGAGAGCTGAGTAGGCTGAGGAACTTCGCATGGGGAGATGTAGGTAGCAAAGCCAAATGCTAGAAATACATTAAACCCTCAATGGTGCATCAGAGAAGTTTGCTTAACTGAGGCAATGTGCTCCATGTGTTTTAGATGCCTTTCTTAACCTAGAACCCGTTAAAGAAAATGTACCTGTCCTTAATTGACTGTGCTAGGAATAAAACTTATTCCATGCTCTTCAATACTCCTCCCTGACCGACTTCTCCAAAACCACCTTTGCCCAGACTTTTTCTACTTTCTCCTTTCCTTTCTATGACTTCCCACATTTTATACATTTAGGGCTTCTCCCCCATCCCTAGACAAATTCACCTCCTCTCCTCTCTATCCCAACTCCTCTCTCTTGTTGTCCCTTTCCCAGACAGCCTCTCCCCAAGCCAAGCCTGATTCATGGCTTGTGAAAGCATGGGGGAGAAGGGTCTCCTCTGCTCCTTGCTGTCTGCTCCCAGCTGACTCACTTTTGTGATGGTGCTTGACTTATTTCCAGGCCAAGAGCCAGCACAGACGCACAGCTGCTACCCGTCTCTGCATCTCAGAGACACAACCTATATACTACATTGTCTTACAACCACAGCAAAGTGAGACACAGCAACCACTTCTCTCTTGGTCACTTGATGTCATGTCTACCTCCCTGACACAGCAGGGAGAGGATCTTATGCCAGGTATTACAAGTCCCCTCTACCTAAAGGAAACTTTCTCAAAACACACCTGAAGCTAACCAGTCTCAGGAATGATAGAGCTCATAGTTTTCTGTACATGTTCTCTCCTCATCCTGGGATTTGAAGGAGTTCTCCACTTTGATCCTGCAGCAGGGCCAGGGCTGTGCCTGCCATGACCATGTAGCAGTGTATCAAATGGCCAATAGCTTCTCCATGATATGGCCTACTGAAGGACTTTGTCTCCATGGCATGCTCAGGATGGCACCATCTTCACACTCCCTTCTTTGGGACATATTTTTTCTGCAGGGTCATGCAGAAGGTGTCACACTGCTCAGCTTTACACATCTTCAGCTGAAGCTGAAGGAGAGGTAGGTGTGCTGAAAACCCGGAGGAACACTTGCTCTGCAGCAGGTAGGTGCAGAGCTCAGATAGCCGGCATAGGTGCTGAGTGAGAAATTTGGCAGGCTGAAGCTCTTCCCTGGAAGGTCTCATTTTCATGTCTGTTTAATACTCATTAGACCAAATTTATGTCTTGTAGCACAAGTATCAGAAATAGCTTGTACACTGAGATGACAGGCTGGCATCCCTCACACAGGAAGTCAAGCCAAACAGTCAGTAATACCATTATAATAATCTTTCCCAATCCTTGCTGTCTTCTTGGCACTGCTTTTATAGATGTATGTCACAGCTGCAGCTCAGTCACTGATGATCTCATTCAGTCAGGCATCTGCTTGAACTACCAGAAGCTCCAAATATATGGAAGAAAAATTGCCTTCTGCAAGTGTCTTTTGGTCTAGGGTATCATAACCAGTGCTTGGGCACCTCACTGCAATTTGTGATAGACTACTTTAAAGGTATAATCATTTTGTCAATGTAATTAGCAAGAGTTCAGAAATCAGCACTGAATGCAGCAAAAAAACAGATGACCAAATTGGTGTCTTGTCTCCTAGAGATGTGAAAAAGGGAACTTTGTCTTCCTACCAGACTGGCCAAATCCCTGTTACAGCAGCACTCAGGCTACTGCTTCCCTTCCCTGCTCTGGAGTGTTCAGCTTAGAGTTCAGAGCTCATTACACAATTTTCTGGTTATGCCTATTTTTTTAGCATGATTTCGCTTCCATACTTTTCAGGGTATGCATTTTATGTTAATTCCTATGCTAATAACAACCTGTGAAAAGCCTTTCCAGGAAGGCAAACTGGATCCCAAATTATTAGCTCTGCTTGGTTATTGCTTCTTTTCCCAATTATTGTTTCCAAATAACATTTGTCAGTTTATGCCTCCTGACCTAGATGTAAGTATAGCGTAGTTGTCAAATAAGAGCTGGTTTGCTGCCAGCAATAGGGAAACCTTCTTTGTAGAGACATAAGGAGACCATTAACTTGCATCTTCTCTTACAGGGTTTGGGTCCTATTCAAATAATGAGAAAATAGCTGTCTCTCTCCAGGAGAATAGTATAAATGGATGCCTGTCCTGGTTTTGTCTGGGATAGAGTTAAATTTCTTCTTAGTAGCTGGTACGGTGCTGTGTTTTGGATTTAGTATGAGAATAACATTGATAACACACTGATGTTTTTAATTGTTGCTAAGCAGTGTTTATATTAAGTCAGAGACTTTTCAGCTTCTCATGTCCTGCCAGTGAGCAGGCTGTGGGTGCACAAGAAGCTGGGAGGGGATACAGCCAAGACAGCTGATGCCAACTGGCCAAAGGGATATTTCATACCGTATGATGTCATCTCGGTATATAAACTGGGGGGAAATCTGGCTGTGGGCTGCTGCTGGGAATGGGTTGGCCATTGCTTGGCAAGTGGTGAGCAATTGCATTGTGCAACACTTGTTTTATATATCCTAATTCTATTATTGTTATTATTATTATTACTACTATTATTATCACTATTACTATTATTATTATCTTCCTTTTCTGTGCTATTAAACTGTCTTCATCTCAAACCACAAGTTTTCTCACTTTTTCTCTTCTGATTCTCTCCTCCACCCCTCTGAGGTGGGAGTGAGTGAGCGGCTGTGTGGTGCTTAGTTGCTGGCTGGGGTTAAACCATGACATTACCTTTGAGTGAAACATTTGATGCTGTTTTTATGCTTTTCACATTGCAACAGCATGCTGCCTCAGTGCAGCCTGATACAACCTCTGATGTGTCCAAGCTGGAGATGAAAACCAGCAAACATATCAATTTTGCTGGGCTGTTTGTTAGGATTTTATATTGAGTTCTCCAATGGGAACCAGTGCTGCTGGGGTCTTGTTGGCAAACATGAAAGTACTAATTCTAGATGAAAAGTGCAACTGACTTTGATTTGAGCTCTATAGGACTAGGTTATTTTTGTGTAATTCATGGAATGACATTTCACACTAACATCTGATATATGGATGGATTCTCTCCTTATTTTGAGGATGTTCAGGAAGAGCAGTGGGTTGCACAAAAGCTTGGACGTAGTGGGCCAGACATCCTTTTATTTTTGATTGCTGCTTTGCTGCTTTTCATTTGTTGTTCTGTATTGCATGGCATAAACAGCCAGCATATGACCATGGTATTTTAGCATCCTATTGCAAATTCGCAGCAAGTCCAAAGCTAAGCAAACACCATGAGTGTGTCCTAAAAAGGCAAATTGTCTCCAGAAAATGTCACCCAAATAATGGAGTTTTTCTTCTTGTCCTAAGGATTAAGCAACCATCTTTGGTCAGTTTGCAGTTCCTTTTAGGCATCCTTCACAAAATGAAACTTCTGTAAACTGACTTCTATAAGAGGTTGGCATCTGCATGAACAGGGACAGCATTCACTGGAATGGGATTCAGTGCTCCAGGTTGGGCTGGATGTGGAGGAGTGTGATCCTGCTTTATTTCAAATCTAGAAAACAAAACCACTGTCAGGTCTGGGGTCATGTCTTGCATTTGCGATGATGCATTCAGCGAGAGCATGTGCCCCTGCTTGGTTTCCTCAGGCAGTCTGAGCGCACTGGTTTAGGAATTACTGCCTCTCCCTGGGCAAGATGCCTCTGATACTCTGCTTCTGGCAGGAACAGGAGTGCCTGGGTCCCCTCTAGAGTGGGAGAGCTCACGGAGGGAAGCTCCTCTTCTTCCTTCCCAGCTCCAGTGGGGGTCTTGATGCCCTGGGAGCTCCCAACTCTGTGAGAGGCAGGAATGACTCCCTGCTGCTCTCCCTGAGGCTGGAGCTTTGCCCCTGCAAGGAGCTACACAAGGCAAAATCTCCACACTTCTGCTGAGTCTGGAGCCATGCCAAGACTTATTTCTACATGCTGAGCACTGTCAGAAAGATCAAAGCATTGTTGAGAGGTGGAAATAACAATTACTGATTAGAATTAACTTCTGCCTCAGAAATTGCATCTCCGACCTCTCATTCAGTGCCTCTGCCCTTGCTTGGAGCAACGAAATTCTCCAAGGCCCAGCTTTTGATTTTCTTAACACTGGTGGAAAGCTGGGGCAAAGCCCCCAGCTCCTACAGGGTCACTCCAGCTGTGCGCCTGAATCCAGTTTGACAACGGCAGAGCTGATGTGAAAGCCAAGAAAGTGCAGGAACAATTTAAAGCAGGAATGGAAATGTTTCCTCTTTAAGGAAAAGGAGGTGATACTGAGCCCTTTCCATGCTAATACCCATTTCTGAAATGAAAGCCAGGCTGAAAGCAATAGATATATCCTGCACAGATTGCAAATCATCTCATCTCGTGTCTGGTTGCTGAAGTCCTGGATTTCCTAAGCAATCTTTCCAAACTTAAAAAAACTTCTTCCTAAGTATTAAATTCAAGGCAAATCCATATGGTGGATTATAACAAATGCACTGATGTTAAAAACTGAACTCTTAGAATAAATTATGTGATTACCTTAACCAACAGCCTTTCTTCTTTGTAGAAGCTGGAAGACCTTCAGTTGCTGTTAGTTTTGCTTGTGTATGGGAGGGTGTCAGTAGGAACTAAACAGCAGCACCTACAGGGGCACCTCTCACTAAAGTGGCCTGTCCTGTGGCCCACATCAGTGCTTATAAGCAGGGAGAGAAGGCAAATTCCCACTGTCAGTTGAGAAAAAAAGATTACCTTTCTCCTGATAATTTCTCTGCATGATCCCCCCTTTTTTTCCCAGACTTCAAAATCCAGGATTGTGTAGCTGGTTCTAGGAATTAAACTCTTTAACATGTGGTTAATTCTGCTGAGAGGGTGAGGAAGGAAAGGAAAGTCTTAGTGAGGAACAACCTTCCTGCTGCCTGCTCACCTGAGTGCTTGTTGCTGGTGAAATCCTACCACTGGTGCTTTTGAGCAGTAGCTCTCAGCCCATGATCTCATGGCTCCTGGAGGTGTTGTCTACCAGGTCCATGGAGGACATCTAAGAACAAAACCAGGAATGCTGTTAGGAAACCCAAATTCTCTGCCAGCGTTTTGGAGGGCAGAGTTGAAAACTAACACCTGAAAGGCCACAGGCTGTATGCAAGGTACCAAGAGGTGACAGGGCTCTCACTCCATCTGTTCCCTTACCTGTCCTATGGATTGGTCTCCCTGATTTTGGTTTGCTCGGTGTCGTAAAGCTTATTGGTGTTATCCTTGCCACTGGGTCACAGTAGCAATCCTGAGATTAGTGCTTAGATAGTATACTTCTGCCTTCCACTTTCCAGAAAGTGGTAGTAACATTAACCCAACCCCTCTTTTTCTTAGTAGTCTCTTTGGTTAAAGAAAACAGTGGTCAAAACCCATAACTTTCCATGCAGCTTTTATACCTTGAAGGACTGGGCTCTCCACTGCCCTTTGCACGTGGAGGTAAGGTGTTTGCAGTCATGGAAGTGATGCTGAATTTGACACGCTGGGCACTGTATGTGTGACACGCTCTGGAGCCGTCAGCGCTATACACATAAGAAATACCCTTTGGATGTTACCTATATTCTATGCATCCTGCCAGAAAGAAATAGAATTAACACCTCGCAAAGCAGCGCGGTTCTGGGCAAGGACACAGTGACAGTGAGTGATTGAATACCCTCTCCCAAGTGCTGTGGCTTCCCCTGCCCACCTCTCCCAGGGATCCCTTCCTCTCCTAGGATACATCCTGCTCACCCTGGCTATGTCCTTGCCCTGGCCCAGCTGCACATCAGCATCTGTGTCCTCTGCACCAATCCAGCAGCACACCTGCTATTGAGGAAACCAGATGTGCCAGCTATGTCACCTGCATATGCAAGCGCTGCAGCACACCTTTCTCCTGATCCCCCATGCTGGGCAGAGCAAGTTGTCAGGTCTCCACTCTGACTGCATTGGACTTACAGGGAAGGCTGTGATGGATGAATGCTAGAGCAGGGACATGATGGATGCCTGTGCTTCCCACAGGTGCATTATGCTGTACATGGGAGCCCCACATGGAAAACATGCATCCAGGGTTGACCTCCTGCTGCAGCCACCTGGTTAAACACTTCTGCTGGGCAGTACCTCTGAGCTGGGGTTGGGTGCCAAGCTGTGATGCAAAACTCACAGCTGTGTGCTACCAGGCAGTGCTATACAAAATATCATAGCCTGCAACAATTCAGCACGATCAAGTGATTAGCGGCTCATAAAGGACCACATAAACCCATAAAACTGTTGGGTTAATAACATGGGCACTTGTGGCCTGTAAGAATCAACTGAAGGTAAATGAGGAATCAAGGTATTATTCTCCAGTTTGTTGTTACCCTAGTTTGCTTGTAAACTTGCAGGTATTAAGCCCGATATTGATGTCAATAGAGTTGACTGTAGCTGAGGGGCTGGACTTTTAATTTCCAATGGAGGTACAAACCCACAAATGCAGCAAAACCAATCTGCAATTAGGAACATTTTTCTGAACATCTAGATATACTCACAGCAGTGGAAAATTAAGTGCCCATCACTGTGATTTTGGCACTTAGAGCTGGAACAGTGCCTGCTGCTAAGGGAAGAAGATAATTTACAGCACCACACTTCCACCTTCCAAATCAGGTTCGGGAAATTACCCTGAACTGGAAAAGGTGCTTTTGCAAGGAAGGAGGTTGAGTGCACTGCAAGAGCCCCTGCTTGCAGATTGATAGAATATGCATGAACTGGAGATTCATTCCCCTCACCTGTATAATCTTAATAATCTGAATCTTAATATAATCTTACTAACAGAACAAAGGAAATAATTGTCTTCAGGTTATGTCTGTCTTGATGCACTCGTTAATGCTTCTTAAAGTGCATATTTCCTGGGTAGTGTCTGATGAAGGATGTTCATATGCAAGAGATTTAGTTGACACTAACATAATTGTTTTGTGCCACTGGAGTTCTATTTCACAGCAGTTATATCTACCTTGCTGTCGTGGGGACCCGATTGTGTGGACACAGCAGAGTGGCTTCAAGTGCTGAATTTGTATCTGTTAACCTATACATAAATGTACTTCCTTTCCTCTGTTCTGATGGGAACTACAAGCCCCCACATCTTGCCCGGAGCATGTGAAAGTGGTGCTGAGTGTAATCACACAAGCCTAGCCCACTGCCTTATCTTCTGGCTTTCTCTCCCCTGGTAACTGGGATGGTTCTGAAGGAGCTGTCCTTTGCAGAACACCCTGACCGTCAACTTGGATTGCATTAAGAGGATCACCTTTTAATGACTTTTCTTATTCTGCTAGTAGGCTGTTCCCTGGTTTAGGTAGTTCCTTATTTTCTTAGTCTGGGTGACTGGAGAAGCTCCTTGTAGGTGTGATGGGATCCTGATAATCTGCTAAGAAAGGTACTATTAACCCCTGCCATTCTTATGTTGTTTCTCTGATGGACTTTCCCATCCATTCAGACTTAGGATTTCTTTTTCAAATGGAAATAAACTGCTTTGATGGAATCTCCCCAGAGACCTCTGGACATCTTTAAGAACCAGCCAAACCCACAGAAGCAGTTTAGGGAGCACTGAATCCCGCCATCAGGCTGAAGGATTGACTACATAACCCTTGACATCTCTTCCAACCCTGGTTCTGCGACCCATGCTTGTATTTCTTCCTAATAGCACAAAAACCCCTAAAAACATGAGTTGAGAATTGCAAAAACCTTCAAATTAGAATGCCACTGAACAATTTTTGTTAATAATGTAATATTTTCTGAGACAGCATCTGATATTTTTATGCCGAGCATGATTTCTGAAATCTTTAAATTAGCAATTTTAAGTATAACATATGGCATATAGGTTTCCACAATAGTAGCAAATAAATACAGGCATGTGTTTGCATCTAGAGTCCTGCTCACAAACTAATCATGTCCATTCCACACCTGCACCCCTAAGGGCAGGAAGGCAGTTCACATTTATTCCCTTTTCTCTTAATATTTAATTATAACAAAAGCTAATGCAGCTAAATATTACAGTGGGATCTGAAGCCATAATTGAGGTTTCTAGGTGCTGCAGGTATACAGGTAATTTAATTAGGTTACTACACCCTTCGGTGAGGAATCATTTGACAGATGGACACTGGTCTCAGCAAAGCTAGTGAGAGCCTTCCTGCAGTAATGGTCTCCTTCTACCTGGAGAAATCAGGGTGAAAACCTCAAGTCAGTGGTACTCCTGTTCTGGATGCAGGAGTCAGGTCCACACCACCCATTTCGCGCTGCAGATGTAGTAGATGGCAACCTTTCATGCTGATCCAGGCACAGCTTGCCTGAAGACCTGTCAGTCAGCAGCTCATCCACATTGATAATCTTGGCTGAATTCACACCTTTGCTCACCACCTTACTCAAAAAAACAACCGGGATATTACAGAGGAAGCCCAAGTGATCTGCCTTAGCTTAGCACAACGAATTAATTTATCTTAAGTGAAAAGAAAGGGGCCCAAGGAAATGCAAGGAAAGGTTTTATTTCTTAACACCATTCAGTCCTCTTCCTCCTCAGGCCATCGATTGCTGGTCTGTAACATATTTGCTTCCAAGGTCTGCTCCCCAGTGGGTATTTTAAGACTTAAGCTTTTATAGGGAAAGGTGTTTTTTATTCAGGAGGGCCAGGAAGTTTCCTGAAGTTACTCTGGGAATTAATCCAGAGAACAGGACAAGTCCTGGCAAGTGGCCAGCCCCCACTTTGAGCCACCTGGGTTTGGGAGGTTCCCAGGCAAGCCCTCTTAGTAAAGACTTTCTCCTCAAGCAGTGCTTTGCCTGTATGTAGCTATTTCAGGCTATATTCAGAGCTAAATCAGGAAGTTATGCTCAAAGAAACTTGGCTCCACTCTAATTACTTATTTAGTTACACCTTTATTGGAATATTATAAATATGCTTAAAAGTGGAACAACAGCCTGCCCTTTATGTGCAGTTTGGTAGCTCCTACCTTAGCTGATGTTTGCTTCCATGAGCACACAAAACTCTTCTGGAACCTGGAGGGACCCTCTCTCATACGGACACAGCAAGAGGTGAGGTTCTGACCCCTAAATTGTTGCTGGTGTGCATAGAAGCACAGGCAGCTTGGCTGCCAGTGGGCGTAGGGATTTGGGTCGCTGTAATCCAGGTAGGTGAGCAACCAGTTTTTGGCGACCTTTCCTGTAAATATGTCAGAGGGTTTGGAAATAGGTAGGAAAATACCTCTGTGAGCTGACAGATGGCTTCAGGAGTTCCTCTGGATGTAACACTAAACCTGCCTGAGCTTTTGCACAGTTTTTTTCCTGATGGAAATAGAAAACAAAAGAAGTTCCAGTTTGTTTGTCATGAAAGTGGATAGTATTTACCAAGACTTTATTCCAGCTACCACAACGGTATGGTTACTGCAATAGATGTAAACTGTCACTTACAGGCTAATGGGAAGCAGATGTTGTCCAGAAAAACACCCTGATGTATACAGCATGCAACACCGGGCTTCCTGCTGTTGTGCAGGGCTGTCACATCTGCAGGGAGTGGGTCACAGTGCAGGGAAAAAAAGGGTTATGTGTTACCTTATCTTTTACTGGTTCAGGAATTTTTGAGACCAGGCACTTGCACACCTTCATCAAAGATGGTTTATTTTATTTAAATGAGACCATTTTCAGAACAGGCTGCAGGGTCACGGCTGGGAGCATCGCATACCGGTTCAGACTCTGTGCTTGTAACTGCAGCTCACCAGGGCCCTCAGTTCTCTCCAGCAACCTCCACAGCTGAACAGGGTTCAGCTGAGAAACCAAAAGGCTTCAAGTGCACTAAATACAACTGTGACTGTGTGCAACAAACAATTTGGTTAAAAATACAAGTTACCAGATTTAAGCATATTCTTTGGCAACAGGGCCTTCCCTGATGGATGGGAGCTACTGTGAGCAACCTAAGGAAACAAACTACAGTCAGGTTCATGACAGTGCACCAGGTGTACGTGTCTTCACAGGAGGACAGGGGAAAACCCATGCCAAACACTCAGAAAAATTGTTTCCCAGTGAAGCCAGCTCAATATTTAATGAGGACCGGATAAACATTTTTTATTAGCTAAATATGATGCTATATATTTCTTTTCTATGCACCTACCCATTTGCTGATAGTAGGCTAAAAGTGCCTCAGTGTATTTGGGTGTATTATACCCTATTGTGACATTTTGAACTGACACCAGCTGTCCTGCCAAGGGTGTGCTGCTGGTGTGTGCTCTGCACTGGTCGTGAAGGCTAATTTGCAGCAGCCTCTGACTGCCAGCATGGAAAAGGTGGGAAGTTTGCTTTATGAGACTACCTCTGGTGCAAAATAAAACTATAGGCAATATATACATATCTTTCTTATTTTTTTAAGCAGTAGCGGGACTTCTGCACAGCAGAACCTCGCTTCATTTCTGCAACTCAATGGGGTCTCTGTAGATTGGCACTGAAATTGTTTAGCCACTATAATCTTGCATTGTAATGGCATCACCAGGAGGTCCTTCTGTGCATATGCAAGGTCCATTACCCAAACACCCACCTCCTTCTGCTATGACGGTCCTACCTAATAATGAGGTTTTAATGACTTTTTCCAGGCCTAAGGTTTTTTCTTTTAAATCCAACATTTTAATGACCTTTTTTTATGGCATAATCAGACAGTGTCCCCAGACTGTTAGAGTGTTTGTAGTGTTACAATGTCTAATTGTGGATCTCAGTGTTGGAGATTAAGTGCTTCCCCTCTTTCTCTAGGTACCTGGCTGTAACACTTAGAAACTCCATGGAAGACAAAGGCAGGGTTGTGCAAGGGACAGTTTGAAAGATAAGGTGGTACCCTGCCCCTTACAAAGGGCTTTACCTCTGTCACAGGCAGACCTCTGGCAGAGGGTAGGCAGGCAACAAAGGTCCCCATGCTGTCACCCAGCCTGTAACAGCAGAATCAGTGCCAGGGTGCTCGGGGCAGACATCTCTGTTACTCAGAAGGATTTTGAGTGGATG
Organism: Strigops habroptila; assembly: GCF_004027225.2. Lineage (NCBI taxonomy): Eukaryota > Metazoa > Chordata > Aves > Psittaciformes > Psittacidae > Strigops > Strigops habroptila. Next base: position 37,918,882 of record NC_044279.2, read on the forward strand.
TACCACTAGATTGTCCTAAGCCATCACCAGCTTCCAATCTACTGTTTTATAACTTGCCCATTTTCTTTTTTTCTCCCTCACAATTTCATTCCCTCCCTTTTAGAGTGATGATTAGCAGTTGACCATTTTCCCATTTATGAATGTGATTTTTATCACAACCTTTTTTATATGAATGATAAATGCTTTTGAGGGGAGAGAGAACTGGTTTAAAATCCTTGTTTCGTACAACCTTCTCTGCAAAATGAATCTTTGCTGTTTTTTTTTCAGCTCATCTGTCCCACCACCTCTACCCTGTGCTTGGAGGGAGACCTCAGGTCATTATTTGGGTAACCATTTCTAGACGCTGCAGGTTATTGGTGCCTTGCTGTGGTAGCCCAGACTAGCAGGAGACTGCTTTGGGAGGCTGAGTAGCCAGATTTAAGCTCTGGCATTTGGTGGCACACGCAACTGCTTAGAAACAGCACTTCCCTGTGGGCCTCCAGGAGGGCAGGGAAAAGGGGCTCTTCTAGCCTTAGACCCAGAGTTCAGCCTGGGGTAGCCCCTTCCCCTCTGCAGGGTCCAGAGCACCTGGTGGCTGTACCCCTGTGCCGATACATTGCCTCCACCTCTCAGTCCCATTGGGAGGTCCTGGTGAGGAAGGGATGCACACCTTTCACATCCAGCCCTGCTTTTTCCTTTAGTATCAGTAGCTTTGATTTTCTGGGTTTTATTTGTCTTCTTTCCTAGGTCTGATCTGTTTCTTTAATACAAGGCTTTGTGGCTGTCTCAGCACAGAAAGCATTCAGGGTTTTGCTGTGAATTTGCTGGTCCAGTTATTTTATCTGCTATTGAATCTGCATCTGCTGCTTTGCTCAGGGTTAAACAGGAGCTCTACCACCTACGGCCCCATGCGATAGCATTCGAAACCCTCTCTGAGCACAGATTAACACTCATTTCCTTGATGTGATGATTCCTAGCTCTGACAGGCTCTTCACACAGCCACAGCAGCTCTGGCCTGGGGCATGTATGACACAACCTTTACAGGTCTCAGAGACCTTCTCTCCCAGAAAGCTGTGTGGAGGACATGGTGCACAGCATGGTGTTTATACATCCCTGCCCCAAGGCTGAGGCTGTTGCAGGCTCAGCACTGAATATTTCCAGCAAAGGGTGGTTCTGTGGTGGTGCATTCGCAGCAGCTGCTCCTTCCCAGTGAGGTGGTCCCTCTTTGCATACAGGGAGAGCCATGCCCCTGCCCTCCTGGGGTGGCATCTTCCCTTATGACACTGTGCTCAGATGTATGTCTGAACCTACGACTCTTTATCAGTTCCCTCCAGGCACCACGCGACTGGGCTGCAGGAGGGACAGGGGAGAGGGGCCAGGACATCTACTGAGGACACAGGGGAGGGTGAGCCAGGCAAGGTGGCCAGCGCCTTTCCCTTCCATATGCTGTGCCATTGGGCATAAGGCACTCCAAATTATTTTCTTTTGGGAAAAATAGCTTCAGTAGGAAAAGTGGTAATTTAGGAGCAGGAGAGCTTTCTGGTAGCAGAAAAAGTACTGTGAAGTTCAGCTGAGCAGATCAGGGTTTGAGGTTGAAGTGCCACATTCCCCTTTAGGCACCAGGGTCTCCTTTCAGATCTGTCCCAACACCCCGTCATGGATTTGACTCTTTGAATTTGTGGCCTCTTCAAAATTGAAGCACAGCTTTCTCTGATTGTTTCAATGCTGGTTGTATTTTCTTTAGTAAATCCAAATTGATTTATATAAACAATTCCCATTGACAAGTACACAAAGGTAAGAGTTCTGATTTGGCCCTCAGTACTGAAAACTCTCGCAGTTCAGATTAGCAAAACGAGGATTGTTTGGGCTAGAACAGCCCAAAATGTACTTTTCCAGCTCTCGTGCAGAGAATACTTTGGACAACACCTTCCTTTTGTCTCGGCATTTGTTCAGCTCCCAAGTGAGAACAGGAGTTCTCAAAATGGAAAAGCATAAAAAAAAGCAGAGCTTGGGTTTTAAACGGATCTTCAGCCAGATTTTGGCAATGAGGATCCAGCTGGTATCCTCAGAAAGGAAAACAGCTTTAGCGCACAGAGCCATCAAGTGATGTTGCCTTTCCAGGCTGAGCCGAGTCGACCGTGTGATACCTGGGGGTTGTCCTTGCTGCAGCAGCAGGACCACAGGCTATATCCAGCAGTTGATCCCTGTCTTCTTGCACTCCTTGCTCCTGCCCCTTGTCGTTCTTCTCTTCCCAGCTGTGGTGAAAAGGCTGTTTTCTGTGCCCTGAACCCCTGCTGAACACCCTCCTCTCCCCTTCACCCTGCCTGTCCTCCTGCCACTGGCTCCCAGCACCTTGTCTCCTTCCCATGGTCCTCCCTGCACCCCACTGCACCTCCTGGTTCCTCTCACAGCCCCTGTCCCCAGCTCAGCCCAAGGAACGTGGCTGAGCATATCATGTTTTTGAGGAGAATCGTCTCAGCATGGCAATGTATGTGAATGGATCTGCACTGGAATCATCTGCAGCAGTGACAGCACCTTTTGTTTCTCCTGTGTGCACATTAACTTTATCAGCCGTTAGACCTTGAAATTACATTCTACCCTTAAATATACTGTTGGGAAATGAATTCAGCTGAGTAAATTGCAGCTCTCTGCAAACTTATGTAGGCTTGGGCCAGCTGTTATTTAAATTTCTTTTTACCGTGCACTTTCTTACGGGCCACAAAGTGTGTGTATGCAGTTCCGGGAAAAAAAAAAGGATTCTGCTGCAAGGAGGTCATTTGCAAATATTGAGTGAGCACATATGAATTTTACAGTGTAATTAATATGATGAAGTTGGTGTTTACACAAGGAAGTTGGTTTGGCAAACCTGTGTTTGAGTGTCTGTAGGAATTGCATCGAGAGCCCCGGGTTACACCTCTCCTCTGAAATGAATCCTCTGCTCCATCCGTCCTGATGAGGATCCATGAGGTACAGAACTATTTCAAGTACAAACTAATTATTTTTTCAATATTGTTAGCTTCCTGAGTATCTTTTGGGTACATATATTGAAAACCTATAGCCCACGCCACAAGTGTCTTGTAATATCTACCAAGACCGTGTCCTTCAAAGAAGATAAATCTGAAGGACTTGAAGTAAATGTCAACAGGTAGTAGGCAAAAAAGAAAGAATGGGACACAGCTCAAACAGCAGAAAGAGACAACAATTTGTGTACAACTAGTAAGAAGGCAGGTGTCTTTAGGATGTTGACGAAGAGGGAGAGTATTGACCTCACCCAATGTCAGGCAGCAAAAGTGAGTGCTGCAACAGAGATGCTTCCCACATAGCCATGGAGGCATGGATTTGCCTCCCTCCCTATCGACTCTTGAGGACACTCAAGAAATTGCCCAGCACTCTGAGACCTAAATTGGAGACCTGAAAAGATCCTGGGAGGACCTAAGGGCCTCAGCCTGTCTGCCTACTGTAAATCCTCACCTTGCTGCTTACCAAGAATATTTGCTGATTCTGTGGCCTCTTCTCAGGTTGCTGCAGAAGTGAAGCATCCTGTAGAGCATGGTCTGGCTTTGTTGCAGAGGGAGTCAGTGGGAAGCTCTGAAGGGTAAGACTCAGTGGCCACGTTTTAGGTAGCTACAGTCAGTTTATGTGTGTGTCCCCAAAGGCATAGGGTGCAGATAGAAAGCACCCTATGAGTGCATGCACCCAAAGTCACCTTAAGGAATGCACAGAGGGAACCAGGCTGGTGGTTCACATCCAAGTGCTAAGTGCCTCTCATAGCTTTTTTTGCCATGTCACCAGTTCATCTGTGGTTGCATCAATTGCTCATCTGCAGGGCTCAAAATGAACCCACCCCAGCAGGAAGCCTGCCTGCCTTGCAGGTCATGCTGCAGGAAGCAGCAATATCACAGCTCACTGCTCCGAACAGCGCTGGCCCAGCAGACCTGCTGTCCTGACCACTGCCTTTGTGAGCACATCTCCTGAGGACAGTATGGCATTAGGATAAGTGACCCCCACATCTGAAAAATGTACTGCCCGCTTTTCTTCCTACTCCTCTTTTTTCCTGCTTCTCAATTCCTCTCTCTTATTCACTGATCTAGGAAGCTCTGACAACTCCTTTCCCTTTAAAGTGGTATGTTTTCCTCTCACACACATCCTCCCGCTTAAAACATTGATGTCCATCAGCATTAGAGAACTAGAATATGGTGCACACTGCACGTAGTCCTGCATGACCATTGAGGTAACAACTTGGGGTCCTATGCTGAGCAGATCTTAGACCTGCACCCTTCTGCTCTGCCTATTATATGAACTGAGGAATTTTAATTCTAAATAATTTTTATCAGTAAAAGTTAAATTATAAGAAACTTTTAAAAAATGTTTTTATTTTATTAGATATAACAGGTGTGGATGTTTGAAAAAAAGTTCTATGTTCATATGTTGCTGATTTCTAGGCTGGGTCTATGGAAAACACTAAGAATTTCTGGGTATCAGTGAAGAGAACATCATGCAGTAATGCTGATTAAATACCCATTAAAAGTCATTAAATAGAGATGGAAACTACTGAACTGAAAAGTACAAACAGAATGTATGTGTGTGCATAATCTGGAATGTTTTCTTTAACACTGTTTCTCATCTCAAGAAAGTACATAACGTAGGAAAGATCCAGGAAAGAATAACAAAAGTAGGGATTTGGTGAGACTTAACATTTAATGAGGCGAATAGAATCCCAGGGAATCACTATCTGTGACAGAAAGACAATATAGTAAGAACCTGATTGATTATGATTAGTATAACACAGATCAAACTGTTGTCTTGACTGTATTTTATAATAAAGGAACAGAACAATTGCTTACTTGAAAGAGCAATAAAATTGTAAGCAATATAAAGAATTATTCCCACAATAAGTTTGTGGTGGTCAGTGCTGGAAGCGGTCATCCAAGCAGGGAGTGGGGCAGGATTCAAAGAAATGCGCATCACATAGAAGGAACAGGTAATGTGTTTACAGATGGCACCACTGGGACCTTTGCCCTGCCCAAAAGGGGTATAGAAATAAGCCCAAAAGGAATGAAAAGAAGCCCTGGAATGGCCTTTGGGGCCTGTCATGCCCATAGCTTCATAGACTGAAAACAAAAAGGTCTTAATATGTCCTGGGATGGGAGGCCAAAGGGAATGAAATGAAATGTTGTGGTAATAGAACCAGATTTGCTGAAAGTGAATTCCTCCACTCCACATCCACACAGCATTTAGCTGCATGACACCTCTCATTTGAAACCACTGGAGTCAGTAGCAATTCTAGCTATATTGTACACATATCAATTTAAGATTACTGAAAATACATGAGGTGCACAATGATTAATATGTTGATGTGTTTTATAGTCTGCATGTAATATTCCCTCCTTTCATACAATGTAAAGTCTTTGTCGTATCTGCTAACCAGCAGTTGCTATGTCTCAATTTATACAATCACTGGCTTAAAAGAATCTTTGTGACATAATCCCTCTAATTAATGACCATAAACAGTCAGAGATTTTTCACAAATTTATTTTTACAACGTTGTTTTGGGGTAGTTGTGGTGTTGTTACCGTACTAAATTTCTTAATTATTAGGCGATATGCTAATTTAAACTAGGCTTTACTTGTCTCCGAGAATAAGATTCTTAATATGTAATTAGCTAAAACAACACATTATTTAGCCATGGTTTTCACACCCATGTTATATTTTAAAATACGCCTTCAGTGAGATGGTGTTATCCTTTCATATCTTGCCAGCGGTGCTGGCTCCATTCAGTCCCTGCCTCCAGCGCCTGCCAGCCTACCCACCCTTTATCCTGGTTGATGTCAGGGCCCAATAAACTTCATATCCACCTGCAGCCCACCCAGACACCAGAGAAGACAGTCACTGCAGCTCTTTCTGGCTAAGCTTGGAGCTGTGTTTCTTCCTGTTTTACCCTGGTTCCTGCTGCTGACCTTGCTTTGCTCCAGCTCCTGGGCCAGCATGAGCTCCTTGTCTTCTCTACCTTGCTTTTGACACATCTTCCAGTCCGGTGTGCTCTCTCTTTCTCTTATCCAGCTCCCAACTGTGCTTTTTGCCCATACCTCTACTCAGCATAGTTTTTACAGTGACTTTGGTTATCTCACTGTAGCATACCATCCTAAGTCTCAGGCACGAGCTCGGCCTTGCTCTAAGGACTGGGACAACTTGGCAAAACATCCTCAACAGGCAGGGAATCTCATGGTTCCCCAGCAGCCCCCAGAGCCTCAGACCATAATCCCTCCAGCCCTGCACTGCCTCTCCCCTGGAGATGATGATGGAGAGGCTTTATGTTGCTTTGGGGTCTTCCCAGACCTTGCTTTGATGCATCCCCTAGCACCTACCTTCGCTGAGAACTTCTGCGCTCATGGTGAGATGGTGCCTACTCTCACTTTCATCTCCCAGATGGCTTCCCAAGATGAGCACTGGATTAACTAATGGAATCCAGGTTAGCTGCTGAGGCAACTTCATTAAAGAGGGGGCATTTATATCTGGCCAGAAGATGTGCTGCCATCTGTAGTGGTTTTAGCATGCTGATATTATGCTATCAATAAGGAAAGAGGAGAAATTACCTGCCATTACAGGTACACTGGCCCTGTGGAAAGTACCAATATTGTATTTGCTGTTCTGTCTTTAAGCTGATTATTTCTGTACAGAAAAGTCTGTGGAAAGCAGAAAATCACATCAGATCTATCCATGAAAATCAAGATATTTATCAATCTATCCTCAGTTAACCCTTAGCTTCTACCAGGCCTGGAAGCCCTTTGACAGTTGTAATGGTATTCTCTGAAGGTAAGGGAGACAATTGTGTGGGCTGAATGGCTTATTCCATAAAGTCTCTTTTCAGGAGGCAATTAGTTAGACTATTTAGATGTCTAACTCTTAGACATCTCAGGTATCTTATTCCCATTGGGACTAATGCAAGCTGAGTGCCTAGGTAGCTTATTATTCCAGCTGTTTTCAACAGGTTTAGGGAAAAGGAATAAAAAGCTATACCACTTATTTTTTTATTTTTTTTTTAAGAAAACCACTGAAATCCATACTTGTTAATGAAAATATTTCATTTTGAAGTCAGAAAAACCAGGAAATTTTCCAAAAGAGAAAAATATATGCAAAAATGTGTTTGTGTGAGAAACTGATTTTTGTAAGGCAGCTCTAATGCGCTTTCCCACCTGCAAGTCTGATCCTTTCTGTGCTAATTTCTGAAATACAAGAAATCCTAAACTGAGGAACTAATGCATGGTGATTTGACAGGGGAGAAGGGATATGCTAATGCAAAGTAAATAGATATAATTAAATTTATGCAGGTCTTTGCAGTGCCAAGGAAAGGAAGGGAAAAAGTTCTCATATGGGAACAGTGCTGCAATGAGTTTTGTAAAAAGCTGGCTCTCTAATTTTTATCCCTTTGGAGCAATATAGCTCAAAACAAAACCCAGAAGCTGCAAAAGTGAAGCAAACCCTGAAGAGTACAGATATGTAATCTGATAAAGCCGACGAGCTCGCAGCTACAGGACCTTCCTTTGCCTGCTACAAATGCTGCCCATGGATGCCCTCTTTGTGCATGCTGCACTTTTTCTAGCATGCTTTGCTCATGCTTCTAAACACCCTCTGGTCTCTTCATTTTCCTTCTCCAGTCGTACCCAAACTCTGCATCAAATAGGGTGGGAGACCCTGGGAATCTGCTCCAGCGGCTAGGCAAGCACTCAGTGCCGGATCCTCCACAGCCACCCCAGGCACCTCCCCACCTCCTGCACTCCAACTGCCTGCCTGGAAACCATACCTAAGTGGAAAGGAGATTGGGAAGGACAGAGGATTGGGCTGATGTCCAGGGTACCCATTTGTGGAGCTGCTGCCACATTAATCTCCCTCAGAAGTCAGGAGCTTGCTTCCTTTTGCTTTACCCAAAATAATTCATGAGGCTCTTAAAAGCTATTCTGTATGTACCAAACAGGGAAGCCCACAGAGCACACCTGAAAGATGGTATGAGAAAATAGGATATCTGAGGAGGTGCTAACAGTTTTATTGGGTCTTAATGACAGGGGGGAGGGGAATTTTAAAGGCTGCTGGAAGACAGAGGTTTCTTTTTCCAAGTATAACAACATGCTCCTCCCAGGCACAGCACAGAAGTATGGAGCCCCTTGGCTGGTCTACATAAAAATGATATTGAAAACCCATCAGTGGAGCAACGCAGCAGAAACTCAGGCAGCGATTTGGTGTGATCATACTGTCCCACTGGCACTGGCATGTGTGACAACACCCATACACCCATGTCCACCTGGTTACATGCTGCCTAGGTACAAGTGAAGCACCCCACACAGAGGTATTGCGGGTTCCTCCTAATTGCCTGCAGACTGGCTGCCTTCTGGGAATTCTTGTTTTACAAGTTTTAAAGAAGCAATCCCTCCACCAACCAGCTCTCCGGAGAGTCTGGCATGCCGTCAATCCTCACATGTCTGCAGGCTTTTACTCCTGCCTCAAAGTGTGTGTGTAGATTATTCTTCTATATTTCAAGTTCACAAGCATGCACACGCCTTGCTTTTGACATGTAAGTTAGTCACAGTTACATCAGTTCTCCTCCTCCTATGTGGATGCATAGGCACTCACAGAGTCAACACATGCAACAAACAGGTATTATAGTATTATACATGAAACACAGGCACATGTATGCATGCACACACAGTGGACAATCTATTGTTTTTCATATATGCAAGCCCAGCATATATGGTTATCTTGAGACCCAATAATAAGAGGCTAGAAGAGCAGCAAAAATGCTGTTGCCCTAGCAAGTAAAATGATCTTTAAATAGCATATGCCTGTTTCTGCCAAGGCCATTGTTCAGACACAGACACAGCTGTCAGTGTTTCATTCAGTGAAGGATTCTATACCTTCTGTGCTATCAAACCAAACACTGGCCTTCCAGCTGCTCAAGAGAATTAAAGATTACACTGAAGAAACTTAGAGATTTCTGAGGGAAGGACAGACGAAGGCAAATAGTTCCAAAGACAGACAATATAAAGAGTTTCTTTTTTTTCCCTTCTGGTTATGGTAGACCCAGTAAACTTGCTTGTTAAAAAGGTTATTTCTTCTAGTATGCAATTAATTGTCCTCTACTTGGTGTGCTCTTGCACTGCCTTTATGCAGTGCAATTTATCAACCATTTCCCTTTCAGATAATGAAATTTTCACATGCGACATGGGATGTATGGAACTGCTCTCAGCTGCCTTGGGGGCTAATTTTAAAGCCAATCAGTCTGGAGTTTAGCTGTTGCCAAGAGCTTCAAGTGAGTGCATCCTTTTTCCTCACAACCCCTTTTATACTATGTGATCTTTTTATGGGCATTAGCTGCTTGGGATGCACACAACTTCTGTTTATTATTTTCGGCAGCAACTGATATCTTGAAAGATGCTAAGAACCAGATCATTGCCTCTGAAGTAGTGGTATGAGTGACTGACATGCAAATCAGCCCTTAACATGGTTCATCTGCCTCTCTGAGGATTTATCCAGCATCAGGAAGCCCCCAGGGGACACACAGCTCCTGCATCTGCCTATGCATAGCTCCACAGGCTGGGGGCTGGCATTTTGGTTTCACTCCAAGGTGGCAGTGGCTCAGCACTGCTGGGACAGCCCCTGGGGCTGGCAATGTAATTTATGGCAACCACCAAGTTCCTTCATTTACAGCTAAGACACGGCCAGCATGGCTCTGCAGCAGCATGGGGAATGGCACAGGCAGCTGAACCATGTTCCTCCCCACCTCCTGTTGCTCACCATCTCCACCCCTGGGGTCCATCGTGCTGTCTGCAGGATCAGGAGAAAATGCATCCAATGTAAATTTCAGAATTAGCTGAATATGCTCTGACAAATGAGTGAAGGGGCCAGCTCTACCTTATCCACCAACTCACCTCCATCCTCCTTCAGGAGGACAGCTCATGCTACTACTGCCTTTTGAAGCCTGGTGGGCTTCTCGAGCACAGCTGGTGACCCCCATGGAGTCTGCATGTCTTGTTACTTACATCTGTGTTTTTAAAATTTGGATGCACTGATAGTGAAGGATTTACACAGATGACCTGATTTTCCAAATTGGTGAAAATTAATATTAATATCTGCAGCAGTGGCAGCTTATGGACTTGAGATCACTCTTTTTCCCATTGAGATACAGAAATCACTCTTTTCTCTCTGATTGTAGGTATCTCTAAGCACCTGGAACTTCCTTAGCACCTGAGCGCTTGTAAATAATTTGTTCTGTTTCTGGCAGGCCTGAAATTAGTGCTGAGAGAAAGCTCTCACCCAAACACTTCTATCTCTCTCAGTGTACAATCCAGATTTGTGGCCATTTTATTGTGTGAACCTAGGCCATCTTCCCTTACAGTCTGACCTGTCAATGAACTTAATGAATGTAAGATTTTCTCATTAAATTTCTTAAACCAAATATTTAATGATTGGTAATATTACTGCAGAATATCACCACAGTGCAACTTTTCAGTAGGGAAAATAAGGAACTCAGAGAGAAAAAGCATATTCTCCTGCGTTGTTGGTGCAACTGAACCTTCACTTCAAGACTTTCAGAAGTCATCCAGAGGGAAAATGCCTTAGATACTGTGCAGATAAAGATTTTACATGTGAATACCAGCACAGAATAGATGATGGGAAAAGTTTTCTCTCTGATGATAAGGCCCCTTGTTCACATGGGTTTTCTTAAGATAATTAGAGGTTTGTTTTTGTTTTAACTTCAAAGGATTTTATAAGATGAGGAAGAGGCACAGGAGGTCTGGAAACATTTGTATACATTAATTTCATGATCTATAATCTGATGTTTCTGCTCCATATGAGAAACCAGCACTTCTATTCTGTGAGTAAAACAAAATGAGTTTTAAACAACTCAGCTCTTCACCAGGTGTGGTGAGCTTATTTCACAAAGCATTTTGAACCCTACCCCAGGGGGTAGGCATGCAGATAGTGCACTTCAGTGATTTTTCTAACTCTGGTGTTATTTAAAGCCAGTTCTCCACCCTAGCACCCTCTAAGAAATGGCCCCTGTGTGTAGAGGGAGAGAGTCAGTTGGTGAAGATGCAGCACTGATGGATGTCAGCTCTAGTAGGACTCATTGGCCCTCCATGTGTCAAAGACAAGACACACTCAGAGATGCTTTTTAAAGAAGAAGCCTCAGAGAGGACTTCTCATGGCAGCGTTCTCATAGCCTCTGTTTTAGAAAGCTTGGGCTATGCTAATGCTGAGTCCAATGGAAAACATTCCCAACCTCATTTGCTTGTTGTTTTGGGTCTGTTGCTGAGGGAACTCAACGAGGAAAACAAGGTGAATGAATTAAGCTTCATTAATAACAGACGATCCCCGTTATCTGTAGAAAACAATAAGATGGAGTTGCCTGGTTGATGCAGTTGGTGCTGTTTAAATTACTCCTATAAGCAGTAGGGCTTAGAAAAGTGCAAGTAGTGCAAGTTATTCTACATTTTAATAGTTCATCTTTGTGTGTAATTGGAAACTGGAAGGCAAAATGCACAGTGGAAACCCAAATTCTGCAGGGTGAGCAGTAATGAAATGAAAACATTTGCTTCAGTGTTCAAAATATAAAAATTACCAGAACGAGATTTCTCAGTCTACCAGAAATAGTAAGAAATGAAGAAGTGGGGGAGGGAGACTATCTAACTTTGAAAGAAAAAGAAACAAGTGGTAGAACTTGGTTTTCCATTGAGCAAGAGGCAAACTTCCTTTTGACTCCCACAGGAGCCAAACCTTGCTTCTCATCAAAGCTGCATGCACTGGGCCTATGGCCACATGTCTTCTACCCATGCAGCTGTAGCTCACACTGGGACTAATATTCTGCTTGGGAGCATCCAGGCTCAGGATTTCTCTTACCAGAGAGGGAGATAGCATGTGTAGCCTAATCCATGTCCCATCCTTACATGGGAAGGAGCAAAACAGCTTGGACCTTCACAGAGCCCCAGACCTCAGCCACCGTCCCTCCTTCATTAAGAGTATAGATGGTGACCTTGGGAGTCTAGACTTCAGAACCACATTAGTGTTTAATAGGCAGTAAATTCACAATTGTGTAGTGAGCACACCATGAACACACAGTGCTAGGAAAAGCCGAGAAAGATGCAGCTCACTCTGAGAGAACTAGTCTATATGACAAGGATGATGTGTGCCAGTGACTCACCTGTTGATGCTGGGAGAATGAACCTATCCTAGAGATAAGGATTGACAGAGAAATAGTAGATTCTTCCCCTATGCATCATTTATGAAGATGGATGCACAGAAAATGGTGCAACACTGGAAAGCAAGTGTAAGATACCATGTGCAAAAAGAATAGCTGGAAGAAAAATATCTAGAGGGAAAAGGACTTGTGAAGAGTAAGTAAGGCGAAAATAAAGGCAAAACTTGATACAGTCAAGTTGTGATAGGGAATGTTTTTTAAATTTCTGGAATATTAAAAGTGACCACTTTTATAATAGCTTTTAATGTTTATCAAATAGATGAAAAAAAGAAGCAACCAATGAGCATACCGACAAAGAATAATAAAGTAAATGACCTCCACCTGGGTCAGGGCAATCCCAAGCACAAATAAAGGCTGAGCGGAGACTGGATTGAGAGCAGCCCTGAGGAGAAAGACTTGGGGTTGTCGGTTGTGAGAAGCTCAATGTGACCCAGCAGTGTGTGCTTGCAGCCCAGAAAGCCAACCATATGCTGGGCTTCATCAAAATGAGTGTGACCAGCAGGTCGAGAGAGCTGATTCTCCCCCTCTACTCTGTTCTTGTGACACTCCACCTGCAGTACTGCATCCAGCTCTGGGGTTCCCTACATAAAAAGGATGTGGACCTGTTGAAACAAGTTCAGAGCAGGCCACAAAGATGATCAGAGGGCTAGAGCACCTCTCCTATGAAAACAGGCTGAGAGAGCTCGGGTTGTTCAGCATGGAGAAAAGAAGGCTCAGGGGAAACCTTAGAGCAGCCTTCCAGTGCCTAAAGGGGGCGTACAAGAAAGCCGGAGAGGGACTTTTTACAAGGGTATGTAGTGATAGGACAAGGGGGAATGGCTTTAAACTGAAAGAGGGTAGATTTAGATTAGATATTAGGAAGAAATTCTTTACTCTGAGGGAAATGAGGCGCTGGCACAGTTTGCCCAGAGAAGCTGTGGCTGCCCCATCCCTGGCAGTGTTCAAGGCCAGGTTGGATGGGGCTTGGAGCAGCCTGGTCTAGTGGAAGGTGTCCCTGCCCATGGCAGGGTGGTTGGAACTAGATGCTCTTTAAGTTCCCTTCCAACTCAAACCATTCTATGAAATGTATTTTTTCTATATATTTGCTTGAATAACTACAGATACAGCATCCAAACTTAATGACAAGACACGGAGATAATATGATGTGATTATGTTCTCTCTCTGCAAGGAGACAAACGCTACTATCATAAGGTTAGCACTTGTTTTCTGGCAATGGCATTGTTATTTTCATTACCTGGTGTGATACTGGCATGCTACTGGAGTATCTTTTTCCTCTGGGAGGACTATCCTGATGAAATACAACTGTTTTACCTCTTTGCTATCAACAAATTTTAATTTTTACAGGGTGTGTTTTCTAAGTCCTTGCTCCTACGAATTGTATCAGACTGATAATATTGCAGCAGCTATGAATACCAAAACATTTGTGTATTTCTCACCACTTCTTAACTAATGCAAGTATTTTTTTCATTGCTTATGACTAATTGTTGTTGTGTCAAAAGCAGTAGACAGGAGAATTGGTGTTTCTTCCAAACATATCATTACAGTCACTGAAGTAATGAGAAATACATCAGATATTTTTAGGTCATCATTTTTTGTCAGGGTAAATAGCAACCTTTTTGAAAAAACTGGGAATCATTATTGCTTCCACTGGGATTCACACAGAATGCACTAATTATGGTGAATTCATTTGGTACTGACAAAGTTACAACAAAGTAATTTCATGGAAGCTTCATTACAAATTACAGAAGGCCAGGTTGTCCTCAGGCCAGAAACTTGTCTTTTGTCTGTCGCCTGATGGAGTACCAGAAGGAGAACAAGCTGAGCTAAGGGGGTGTCAATCCCATCCTCCAACAATCCCCTGGGATTGCCTTCCTGGCTCCTGTGCCTTTGGGCCCCATGGCAGGAGAAGGAATGGCACCCTGGGGCTGGGGAAGAGGCCCGGGGCAGCTCCTGCCCTGCTGCAGGGCTTTGGGGCATCTTTGGGAGTTGCACTGCACGCACAGGAGTACTCAGGGGCTGCCTTTCCAAAATAACTTCCTGTATAGGCACATCCTCAGGACATTATCTGCATTGACTAGAGGTGAGTGTGTAAAATACCTCATTAAAGCACAGCAGACTGTGGTACACAGACGTTCACTAGACTTTCAATAAACCAAATAAAGGCAATTTCACTTCCAGCCAGGAGAGTCTCAGTGCAGTCCCAGAAATGTGGATATCAAGCATGGTGCTTGATTCCTCCTTTGCATTCCTCAGCCATAATGTCAGCTTCAGGCTCTCCTGCCGACATGTCCTGGTGACATGCTGCCACCATGTCTGTGGGGCTGAGCAATGAGTCCTACCAGGGAACTGCTCTAGGGAAGGGAAGGGAAGGAATGGGAAGGGGAAGGGGAATGGAAGGGGAATGGGAAGAGAAGAGGAATGGGAAGGGAAGGGGTAGCCTTGCTAACACTACCCTCCACTTTCCTTGGGCGTTAGGAGGATTATCTGCACAAACACACCTGATTTGCCAGGAATAGAGTTACCACTGCAACCGTTTCCCTGCTTGAGTCTTCCTCATCACTATTTGTGTTGAATTCTATAAAGGCAGTTCTGCTCCTCACAACGTCCTGAGGTGACTACTGTGAGAAACACACTGGGTGGGAGTAAGTAATGTTGCCAGTCAAAAGCAGTTGAGTGTTTGAAACTAGGAATATTTAATGATACATACAGTTTTCAAAGACAGTAGTAGGGGAAACCACATTTCTGTTATTCCCCATAAATTAAAAGATATTTTAACTTTTTACTGATTATTTTTACATTCTAAACTAGTAACTACTTGCCTGATCTAGAGCAATAACATCTTTTTTTGAAGCAGAGAGCATTAAAAAAATCTATCAATCGGCTTCATTATTTTTTTAGAATAAATATCTTGGCATTCACTGAAAACAATCTCTCAGGTGTTTGTTTAATTCATATACTTTCAAAGCTTAATGAGCTCAGATGAGGTTAACAAGTATTGTTAAACTTTGTCCATTAACTAAAAAGCAATTTTGGAACAAAAAAGCTAGAATGTATATGAAACATCCTGGAAGATGTGGAATGACTCTTCTGTTAAAAAGAAAAAAAAAAAAGAAAAAAATAATTGAGCTGTAAAAAAGAGGAAAACATCTCCACAGTCAAATTATTGAAAAATCAACATGCCTGTGTAAGTCGTTCCACAGATGCAAACCACCAGCATGAATATATCGGCCTGTTCTTCAAATGTATCATGGATCAAAATTCTGTAATTTTCCTGAAGGCACCAGGTTTCTAAATTAAATGGCCATAACCAAAGTATTTATATTTGCTTGCGTTTTTTTAGACCAAAGATTCACCACACAGAATGGTTCCCATTGCAGGGCAGGAGAGAGATCAGAAAATGAGGATGGATTTCACTACAGTAGACAGAATTAAACTGAGCTACTGATTCAGCTTAATTTAGCAGAAGGAGAATTAATTTTTAAATAATGAAATGTACTGCAGATTGATGAATGCTCACTTCCCTGAAGCCCTTTTCCTTTTATCTCAGTTCAGTATTTGGGAGCTCAGAACTGGATTTTTCTTTTTCTCCCACTGAAGTAAAAGGTCCATATTAAAGACTCCTTCTTGTGATCACCAAACAGTTGTGTTTTGCAAACCTGTCTCCTCTGCTGCATTAGCAATTGTACCTCTGTGGCCACTGGAGAACAAAGGAGCTTTCTTGACACTAGACCCAGTGTAAAACCTCCAGATTCTTCATCCCGTTTTGGGCCCTGGGAGCCCTGTTCACTCACTCCTATGAGCACAACAGGTTCCACAGGGGATCTGCAGAGTTCAGTATCCGGGTACCACAGAACTGTGCAAAGCTGTTTGAAAGGTGACCCAGCAATTTGTTCCTTTCTTTTGTTTTGTTTTTTATACAAAACTGTGTTTTGGTGTTTCATAGGCTCAGACAGGACAGCTGTATTCCCATAAAAATAAGCCTATCTGCATCAGCCAGCACTCAGATCCAGGAGGCATTGCAAAAGGTTCTACATCAGCCTATGAAAGGGAGGTATCGCCTTTAAATATGTGAATAATCTCAACTTCAATACTCCTTTGATACACCAAATTCTGCAACTAATGGGGAAGAAGCTCTGCGCAATGCTTGGAAAAGTTTCAGGAGCAAAACCTAGAGAGTCTTAGACTCTAAAATCACATTGTGGTTTCTGAAGATGCCAAAGTCATACTGGGAAACAGTAACAGGAAATTAGTGGAAAAGATAGCTCCAGATCACTTTCTGTGGTGTACCAAGACTGCCCTTCAGTGCTTTGCAGCTGCACATCACCAGTGCTTGCCATTTGCTGAACCTGCCATTCAGGTACGGGTCTGTGCCATTCCAGTGGTGACCAGGCTTTTAGTCTTCTGTCCACAGGTACATATGCGTTCAAAGGCAACTAAGAAACACAAATCTATTGCCAGTAGGCTGAAACCCACCATGCAAGGACCGGCACTTCAGCTGGATCTATGCGTACTTTGCTACTGGTAATCAAGTGCCTTTGTAGCTTCAGAAAGGCACTGTATTGGAGAAGAACATCTGGACGAAACCTTGGCACTGCTGGAGTCAATGAGAGCTCTAACTGTGATTTTCTAGGTTTTTATCCACAATACTACTTCATTTGTTTCAGCTCAGCTGAAATGGCCTGGCAGTTTTATGCTTACATGATAACACGAAGAGAATGACAAGGCTGAAAAGCTTAATGAGAGTTAATTCAAAAGCACTGTTAAGGCTGAGTAAAAGTCAGATTTTAGAGATATAAGTGGATGGATGAATTTCTTGAAAGAGGTAGAATTATTACAGTATCAGAGTAAGTGTATTTTGAAATAGTATTTCAGAAAATGTCTGCTCTGAGACAAAAAGAATATTTATATGTTGTTCTTAAGCTTTTATATGTTTTATATTTTCAACTTGCTTTCCACATTAATTTTCTTGCAATTACGTTTAGTGGCTTCTCCTTTTTGTATCATGAATAATAAACTCTCTCAATATTCTTTATACTTTGACTGGACATAAAGACACAGTAGAAAGCATTTTGCCATCTGGCTGAAGACATTTTCTTGTAACACCGCTTGCTCAGTGACTGGTATCCCATTATACAGCAGGGTCGTGAGATATGGTTTATCATCCCAGGCACTGCCTTTGTACAGCAAATGGAAATGACCAAGTTTCCTGACATTTATGAGGGACTGCAGAGGTGTGTGTGCATGCATGGCCTCCTTATGTACAGCCTCCATTTTACAGAGAGGAGGCATACATGCTGCCAGATCTTCTGGAAACTATAGGAAGGGTGACTGTCACAGCCAGCATCAGACTGGACGTCCCGAGTCCTCAGACTTTTCCTACAACTAGAATATAACCTGCCCTGTAGTGATGGGGCTGTGTTTCTCTGTATAGATGTAGCAATTGAAATAATTACACAAAGTACCTAAAGACCATGTCCTCATTGGATAAACGCAGCCAAATGGAGGCTCACTTCAGTAGGGCGACTCAGCATCTGTGCCATTGGAGGGTACTGCCTTCCCTACATTGCACATTTTGCTGAAATACTGCTCCTGAATCGATTTAGCTGAGTGTTATATGTAAAAAGACGTGATTTTGGCTTTGCAAGCTAGCTGCAAGAACAGTGCCACCAATCATAATAAAGGAACTGTCTTGCTCAGCTTAAAGATGCCATTGTATTTTCTCTCAGTGGCTGCTGAGAGCCGAAGGAAAACAGGAAGGCCTGAAGCCTGGAAAAGCAGAGGCAGCAAGAAGAATAAGTCTCTCTGCCAGAGGTAAATGAGCAGTGTAAATTACACCTTTTCAATTTATTAAGTACTAATTAAGGGTTGCAAGCCTGGCATTCTTCTACCAGACATGTGGTGCCAGGGAAGCAGCCACCCGTGCGTTCGGAGGTTGATTGCTATCCTGTGATTATACAAAATCCAAGCAGAGCTTTTTCTTTTTTGGGTATTGCTGTCATTTGAATAATAGATCATCAGCATGCCTCGCTGTGGCGATCCATTACTCACAAGCCGTTATCATCCAAGAAAGATGTGTGGCTGCTTCAGAGAGCTCATGTGGCACTCAGGCAGTGTGCCTGTGTGCTGGGAGCCTCATGAAGGTCTGACTGATCTCAGGAGATGGAAGAAAGGGTCCCTGGCCATCCCCCAGAAGCAGTGGGAATGAGCTGATCCCTGGTATATCTAGCTAGGATATTCCTGACTCCAAATGGAGCCATTGCCACTGAATGTACTATAAATCTTGATGCAGTTCCAGGCAAAAAATACATGTTCCCTGAAAGCCTCCTCTATGAGGAAGGTTTCTCCTGCAGAAGGTTTCTTCTGGGTTTTTTCTGCAGAGAAGCATAGAGCTACAGCACCTGTACAACCTTGTTGACACAAGTCTCTTACTGCTATCAAAGCAAGGGGAGAGGGGGTTAAGAAAGGGACTGTAAGAGGACAGCGAGGTAGCTGTGTAGGTGGTTACAGGGAGCATCCTCCGAGCAGAGAAGTATGTGTGAAGGTCCTGATTTGAAAATTAGTGACAGAGGTTAACATCATGGGCCAAGATGAAGCAGAAGGTCCCCTCCTGGTACCTAATGAGAAAGGAAAGTTTGTCAGGGGGTGAAGAACAGTGATAGGAAAGGGGAATAACCGCTGAGAAGCTGCACCAGCAAGGGCAAGCATCCTGTGCTAGAGAAGAGGGAGGAAAGCGAGGTGCCATCAAGGATACCAGCAAGGAGAGTGCTTTTTGCAGCCCTGCGCTGCCTGGGTATCAGGCTGGGTTTGTCAAGGCCAAAGAGCCTGTGGAACCTGGGATCTGAGATGATGAGAACCCAAACAGGGGTTTTGTCTGAGAGTCCAGCTTAGCCATCTGGAGACAACCTAATTGTGCACTAAAATGTTTTCCTCCCAAATACAGCCAGAAGAAAACAATAGTAACATAACATATATGAGGACATTCTAGTGGCAGTGGAGTAAATCTGAGATCAAGGGTGGCTAACTGGGTCATGAGCCACATGATCTGCAAGCTTCAAACGCAGAAGCTGACTTACACTTGGCTGTTCTTGCTGTGCCTTGCTTTGTGCAGTTGCTTTGTGTTGCTTTACAAAGGCAGCTTAGTTTAAACAATATTTTACCCATACTCTGTGGATGTTTACAGTGAGCATCTCTGAGACGGGGAAAGAAACATGAGTGAGGTTCCTACTAAATCCCATACCAGCTAAAAGCCAGCCATCTGAGCATCTTCAGCATAACTCCAAATAATCCACTTGACTGAAATACAGATAAATAGACGAAAGGTTAGTCTTGCTGATTTTCTTTCAATGTTTTAAATATTATGTTTTCCCTCCCTTAAGTTGCATTAACAAGTGCTAAAATTATTCCTTGTTTTGTGACTTATGGCATCTGTTGTATGACAGGTCTTTCAGTTTACTGGCAAAACCATTCAACAAAATGCAGGAATCCACCCCCTGTTCATTTTTAAGATGTTTCAAACTGTTTTTCCTTTCTTACAAAGCTGAAAGCAGTTAAAAAAAAATTGAGGACAAATTAAATTGGCTCACAGTTTTATGCTTGCGTAGTAACGGAAGGAGAATTGTCAGGCTGAAAAGCTTAACAACAGTTAATTTAGGATCATTATTTAGCCAAAGTATAAGGTAGTGTTTAGAGATAAAAGAAGATGGAAGTTTTCAGAAAAGGTACATTCTGGGAACATAAGACGAGGAAATGCAAAACCATAGTGTGCACTTCCCTTAACAGTCACATCTCACTGGCATTGCAGACCTCAACATAACATCTGCATACCTCTATATTAGCTTTATAATTAACCAAGTAATAGCGGTGGACATCATCATAAAGCTGTTCTTTGAGTGGACTCAACCTAAGCCATTGCATGTAAAATGGTATCATGTGGCAGGAACAGGGGAGGAGAAGGGTGTAATTTCAGAGAGATCCCTCCCCAGGTGGCATTCCTTAATATTACAACTGCTTTGCTTAATTATGCAAATGCTACTGAGACTATTAAAAGAAAAGCTGGAATCTCTAATTGCATGGACCTCCTTGTCTGTATTCTGGGTACATCCAACTATTCAGCTGTGATGCATTTAAGACTATTTGCTCTAGCAGTAACTTTGCGCTAATTGTATTCTGCACGCAAGAATTACTGAGTCTTGTAATTTTGAAAGAGATTATCCCATTTTTGGTAATCATAGTTTGAATTATATACATAAATAATTAGTCCAAAGATATGCATTTTATTCTAATCAGACATTAGTTCTAGAATGATTTCTGCTACAATGTGTGGAAATAAAACTTGACATTTCAAGTTAAAAGTAGTACAAATGAAATGAACCTGTGTACCAAACATGATTTCTTCATAAATTTTCATTCTAAAAACATTTCCACCTCAGTTTACAAAAAAGCATCCAAATAAATAACATCAAGGCAACAAATCCCCAATCCTACCTCATTATTATTACGATGATGATGATGATGATGATGATGATGATGATGGCTAGAATAGCAATAAATAAGTATAAAGAACCCCAAACATTTTAAGAGTTGCCTTTGTATGTCACATCTGTGGGGCAGATGGCTTACCAAAGATATGAAATATAATCAACATCAATTTAAGTCTGAATTATTTTAAGGTGTTTGGGTGGAGGGTTTAATCCAAACCCACTTTCCATGCTCCTGAATGTGAAAAGGATTTACTCATCTGAACGAAACCAGGGAGAAAGTCACATACTTTGATCTCTCACCCCACAGGTTTTTTAAAGGCTTATCTTGTTATGAAAAATACCTGCATAGTTTGTCTGTTTTGTCTGATGTGTCAATATACCATGGGATAGAGAAACAAATTACATCATCTCAAATAGATTTTTGCAACTGGATAATTATAAATTTACCTTATCCAAGAGATTTACCTCTGGGATAGTGTTTGAATTTCGACTACCTCTTTTGCACCTCGCATGAGAAGGGAGAAGGAAAAGTGTGATCAGGAGAAAGCCCAAGCAAAGCTGCTGATAGCAGCAAAGGACAATGGAGAAATTTGTGTTATATGACAGTGAACCAGCCCTTCAGCAAGAAAAGGGATTAATTACTGCGTACATGTATACAGTGACTAATGGCAGATAATCTGGAATGAAGATAAATTGTTTCCCTAATATGTCATGTTTGCTGGCCACAGGCTGCCTGCTTGGCTGCCACAGTCCTGTGGGAGCCCTGCCAAACAGCCTCTTAGGACCATGTGAAAAACTGAGGGATTATCCCTTCATGTGCCCCTTATCTTGACTTTCAAATATTTTAGCTTAAACTATGTCCACGTCACCACATCTAGCTAAGACTGTCCCTGAGGGCATCCCATACTATGAAGCTCTCCATTTTCTCAGGCAGAAAGCTTTTGGATTGGAGATGTCTGGGAAAATGGAAAAGCTGGCAAATAAATAAGAAAGATAATGTCTAGAGAAGTTCAATATTCATTCTGTAAGATTCACTTTTCTTTAAGGAGGCTGGGATTTAGTGAAGCTGTCATTCTGTAACATCCGCCTCCACCTTGGCAGGGTTCCTGCCTGAGCCTGCTGGGTGATGTGTGGCATCAGGGAGGCAACTTTCAGACCCACATTCATCACAGTTAACACTCCAAATGACTCACTTTGTTTCCCTGCTGACTGGCATCAGTCCTGCACTTGCTGGTTTCTTCCAACTCCAGTGAAACTACTCATTGTCTATATGGCGATTTCAGAGGAAAGGAGAATCAGGCCATGTTGCTATCCTATAAAAACACTCTCACCCTGGAGCCAGTGGCATCTGCTATGGTTAAATTGTCCTTATGGGACTAGGAGCTGGTTTTAGAAAAATAAGGAGTCTTCCCAAAAGAGCGTCGGAGCCTGGAGTCTCAACCAGAAAGATCACTAATGATAGCTTGCTTTAAAAGTATGGCAGCAAGGAAGTTAGAGTATACATTCTGTAAGCCTGAGCACTTGGAAACTTTATTTTTTAAACAAAGTAAGTTCCTCGCAGTCTGAATGTCTTAGGGATCTCTGATATTTACAGAATTGTTCAGCTTTCTGCAGGCAGTTGACTGAAATTTGCCCAGGTCTTTATTAATCAATGCTTGCAAGTGACTTTTTGGTCCTGGCAACATAACTCCCTAGGAACGTTTGGAAGCATCATAAAAATGATCAAAAACTGTGTCCTTCCCTGTAATCCCATTCAAAAGACTAAGTAGTAAATGAATGTGTAGCATGGATTATCCCGTTCCTTTCAGAGATGTTTCTTGGAGTTAAGGAATGGCTTGGTGGAATATTGCTTGACATCTCAGTTCAGGTGTTGTATCTATATTTGTTCTTGTCACCTATTTGCTTGTAACAGGCACTGCATCAGTGTTCACAGAACAAAATTAGAAATCCTACTCTTGCACTAAAAATGTAAATACCAAAGAAAAATAAGAAATAGTAGCAAAGATGTCAGAAACTTAGAGGGATAGCTCCTCCTAAACACTAGTGTGATTTTATATGCCCTTGGCGAGCCAGTAACTCCTTGTTTCACTCAAGAGAGATGTATGAAGAATTACTGAATTAATGCATGATATCCATCAAAACAGGAATTTTTATGAATATCATATATTAATCCCTCTGATCTGACAGCATATTTGCAGAATGTAATTAGCTCTATCAGCAGGAGTCTACATTTGTCAAATCATTGTTAAATCAAAATCGGCTTTATGTGCGCATCTTATATAATCACGGAGGCCAGGTTCTTGCAGATGTTCAAACAACAAATACAGCCTTCCTGCAGAGGTGATCCTACTGCCATTTTTTATGGGCCCCAAAAGTGAAGGTGATGTAGAGCATCTAGTTAAGGTTACACAGGCATCTGGCCCTAAGCAATATATAGTGCTCTCGGTTGCCTAAAGAAGATGGAAGTGAGTGAAAACACATTGATGTAATACTGATGCAAATCCTCCTTAGCCCAAATTATTATGGCCCTCCTCACAAGAGCTATGAGAGAAAAATGTAAGGATAAAGACATTACAGTAAGAAAAGAGGCATGTAGCAGTGAAATGATCAGTAATTCATAATTCTTAGAATTTCATCATGTGCACAAAAGATTATTTTAATTTTAAGCAAGGACTGGACGGATCGTTGGTAAGAACTGGTTGTAATTATGACTTCTTGCGAATTAAGACTTGTAAATTGAAGCTTCTAACTGTGCTACTTGCAGAGCTGTTTGATCTGTATCTAAATGTACTGCTGCTGCAGTAAGACATAACCTTTCAATGCAGTGAGTGGTTTGATAGCTTCACTAAGTTTAATGTTGCAACAAAAGGTTACTGCTTTTTAGTGTCATTTGTTACTTATGATTATTAATGAATCCCATACACAAAAGGCTGTCTATACTTACCAGTCCTCATAGAACAACATTATAAACCTTTCCCTTGTAGTGGTAAAGGTACGTTACTTTGACATGTACTTTAATTAGCACTTTAAGTAATGTGAGGTTTTCTGCTGAATGAATTTGAATGCCTGTCTTATGGTTTAATACCATACACATGCAGTGCCAAATTCTGCTCTCCTGTTTATAGTTTCAAGCTTGCTGGCACTTACTGCATTGTGCTGAAATGAGGCATCTAATTAAGTGAAGCATGTGTTCACCTTGATTTCCTTTCTAGTCAACAGAGGAATTTCAATGGACTAACTAGCCAACTGGAAAATGCCTGTCCCTTACTGATGACAGAGCATGCCCAGCATACCCAGACCCTGAAATAGGTGAGATGAACTGAACCGTTGATCTAAGATGTCCTTGCATGCCTTAGGATAGACCTCAGACCTTAATATTTTGAACTGTTCGCTTGCAGAATATTCATATATTCAACAAATCAACTCACAGAATATTAAATAAACTGTCAAAAATACGGTATCTTTCTTGTGAAAAAAGCCCACAATGGTAGATCAAAGTTAGGATTTATTTTTTCTCAAGTTGCTCCCCATGCTGGTGGTGTTGGTCACAGCTTGGTATACAGATACTTCTTTCTTCCTTTTATTTACTTCTTATGAATCTAAATTAAAAGTTAAAATAATTTGTGGACCTTTTAAACTCATGAGAGGTCAATGCATACTATTTTATCTCAGAAAGCAACATCAGGAACCATGACTTAGTATGAAAAATTTGAGCGTGCTCCTTCAAGGCAAGATCTTGGCATCACATCAAAGGTCAATTAATAGTGCATCTAAAAGTAATATTTTTGACTGAAAACTGATGGTAATGGGAAATCAAAACCAGAAGAGATAAAAGAAATGGAGCTTGTGTTGGAATCTTCCATGAAAAGTAGGTATCACGCAAAGGATGATACTGCAGGCAAACAAAATTAATGCTTAACTGATTGGTATATAGGATTTATGCACTCCATGGATGTCGTATACTGGTGCTCTCTGCTTCTGGTCCTCTCTTGTGATGGACAGGATGTCAGTTAATATATAGTGAGGTTTGTGTTTTGTGATGTAGGCTTGTCTTAATGAAGAACTAGACTGCATTTGGCGGTAGAAACTTTCAATCACCATCTTTTATTATGTAAGTGAAAATCTCCAAATATGCAAATCAGTGAAAACATCTCTGATAAAGCAGGTATTCAAAAAACTGATGGTAAATGCGATGAAGAGAGGCATAGTTTCCTCTAAGCTAAACTTTAAAAGCCATTATTTGATTTTCAGAAATACATTAAAACAAGAAGGCTGTTTCTGTGAATATACAGCATTCACCAAACTTCTCTTGGTTTTGAGAAGTCTCCTAACAGTGTCGAGTTACTTGTGAGAAAAATCTTCATCTGTGTTTTTAATTTCACATTTTTGGCTGTCTATACTTTTTTTTTTTTTTTTCCTAATCCCCAACCCAAATAATTTCAAAAGGTGGTTTACAAACAGATAATAGACCAAAGTCTTGGGAAAATCTTTAAAAAGTTGGAGAAAATATGAATATACAAACGAAACAGTTGATCACATATTTTCTTTCCATGGCCCTTGGGCATCCAGCTCTATTGGAAATATTGACATTTATGTCTCCGCTGCTAGTGGAGAATGAAGAGAATGAAAAATATAAGATACTGGAGATGGTAGAAAGAAAAAAATTGACTGGTTTAAATATGAATTTTGCTCTGGACCACTCTAATGTTTTTGTTTTTCAATCAAAAGTACTTTCTTTTACTTCTGATCATATTGATGGATCATGGGGATCTGTTATACCTACAAAAGAAGCCCTCCCCATCTATATTTTTGCATAGGTACACACAACTTTTCAGGAATAATAACAGAACAGTCTGCTATGTAGAAATGTATTAACTGATGACAATAGCAGCTACATTTTATAGGTGAAGATGACCTTAAGAAATCTGAAATTAAGGCTCACTTTCTTCCCCAAAAGTGGAAGATCAGAGCATTCCCCTGAACATGTGAATCAGAAACCCACAACGGACTGATTGATGAATGGATAAGAAAAAAGGTTCTCTTAGAAAGAAAAGGTGTAAACCCCTCTGATGTGGAAGGACAGAGCAATACTTCTCCTAATATGGGCTTCCAGCATCTGGCAATATTTGCATTATTCTTGGAGCTGCTCCTGACCATGACATATCAAGTTACTTGCAGCAGCTGGAATCAACCAGTTTACAATGGCATGCTAACCAGCATTTAAAACAACATACATGTTGGCCAGTATTATGAAATAAGTTTTACAGCAGGAACTACTGCATTCGTTTCTTGCAGTATTAAATTTCAATTTCAATCACTAGCAGCATGGAGTTGATCAAATTATGTCTTTGGTACTGGCCGGACTTTGATCCTGGGAACTCCCTGCGACAACATAGTGCTCCAAGAAGATAAATCGGTGTATACGAATGAGAGCATAGAAACTATTTCATTTATTAATGGTGCTATGAAATTTTCAATTATTATAATAAACCTCTGTACATAAACTTGAAAAATAATTCTGTACATAAGCTTTCTCTCCTTTTTAAAGGGGAGATTTGTGAGGACAAACTCACAGGAGCTGAGATAGTTTCTTCCAATGGGAAAAATCAACAGAGAGCAACCCAGAAATTAAATTTCTGATAAGCAAAGAATGTATTTGTACTTGGTTTATAGTATTGATGCAAAGAAGTAACTGTTTGACATGTGTGATCTGTATGTCGTCTGGACTAGTCTAGGACAGGCTTTGCCTTACCCATTTTGAAATTTGCAACAAGATACTGGAAACCGTAACTCTTTCCTCATCCTCCAACTGCTCCCATAGCTCTTCTCAACCCGCCCTGTGCCCAGGTGCTTGGCTCCCTACCACTGCATCCACCCTGCTCCTGGGCAGGTCTCACTGTCTTTGTGCCAGGACGTCTCCATTGCAGGCTCACCATGAAGCATATGGAGACTTCCATACCTCCACTTTAAGGCGTACCACAGAAAAGCAGGCTTTGGGCAGACTGCCAGGGCAGCGTATTTTGTACTCTTCTCACAAGGTTCATTGCTGAGCAAAGCTGGTTGTCAGCACCACAACCTTCACGAGAACAAAATGTCATTTGAAAAAGGAAGTATGTATGCTTAAATCAAAGGTTTACAGAGACAACCTCTCAGGGCTGGACACCATTCTTTCACTAGTGCTTAGTCCTTTACACTGGCCTGCAGAAGTCAGTGAGCTTGGCATCCCTCATTCATTAATACTGGATTAATGTTGAAGCCTAGAAGAGAACAAATTCAGCCTTGTTCAGGCATGTCCACAGGCTGGATATAGATTAACCTAGCCACATGACAGAAAGTTCATGCTTTCAGCCCAGCTGCAGGAACACAGGCATTACCTAATCCAACAGAAACTAGAAGCAGCACAGAGAGTCAATACGTAATTGGACCTAAACACCATTGGTGCAGAGTTAACTCAATACTGTTTGAGCAAGGTTGAACTAGTGAGTGTGTTACAGAGGACACATACTGGTGCCCGGTGTGGTTTTGATCTGGCTCCACGAACCTGACAAACCCTTGTTGCAAGGGCCAGGCACAGCCTGAGCTTTGCTTGCAAAGTTTGCACATCCCACTTCCCAAAGAGCTGTCGGGCAGCTCTGAAAGGGAGAGCAGCCAAAGTCTGAGAACACCGAATAGTCTCAGAAATGGTTATGCTTCAAATCTGCTTGATATTCCCACTTTCAGTTATATAAATGTAGCAGCATTATTATTGTAGGGCAGGCTATTTTAAGAGAGACAGACTAACAGAGTTGGATTTCAACATTTATTTAGATTCTTAGTTTTGCCACTGCATATGCTAGCTCTTGTTTTTTGTCAAAATGGCTTGACTAGAACTAATGTCTAGCACATATTCCCTAGGGAGGTATGCCAAGCTGAACTGTAACATACACTTCTTATTTCACACTCTTCTACTGTTACTTGGGGTGAATTTGGTCACGTCAGACCCACTCAAGGTCTTCCAAAACAAATTAATCAGATGGAGTCTGTGGTCCTCCACAATGTTTAAGAGTCAGGTTGCTGAGATGTCAAACTGGGCAAAGAAAACTAGTGATGACTTGTTCAAACACTTGTCTCTAACTTTTTCAACGTCCCTCCTTGAAAAAATAGGGCTCCTTAGTAAAGAGATTTAATGTCCATGGACAAAAGTACCAGAGAACGAGATTTAGGTGTTATAAGACTTTGCTCTTCATAAAGGATTTTCTTCCTTCCCAGTGCAATTGCTGTGCTGCCCAATGTAGATTGTCATCACTATTTTGTTCTCCAGTACTTTCTTGCATTTTACATGTTTTTCTCTATTTTTGAGAGCAGAAAAGACCATACAGTGGCTTATTTGCAAAGACATTATTAATTTAAACTCCCTGAGAATGAAACTCCTTTTGTCACTTATCCTCAGCCCCACATAGTGGACTTTATTAAGATATGTAATTTGATCTCACATTAGTCAATTCTTGTGGCCTGAATCTTCCTTCTTTCATGTCCTCTTTTGCTTTTTAACACTAAGGAAATTGTTTTAAGCAAGCAGCAAGCTACGAAAGATTTTCACTGCTAGCATTTTTTCTTCAAGGAAGCCTTGCTATGACCACTCCAGTCTCTACTAGTAGAGAAAGCCTTTGAAATGCATGCATGAGGCTCCACAGCACGGTCACAGTAATGATGAGCATATTAAAAAAAATATAAAAAAGAAGGTTTGTTTGCTTATGTGAGTAGTCACCATATAATTAAAGAGATGAGAAGGTCTGGAGTTTGTTTGTCATTTAGAGAAAGGTTACCCACGCACTGGCTTCTGCTTTAATACAGGTTGGGTCAACTATAGCCCTGCGACTCACCCTGTGACTGCCTTGTTATTGCTGCCCACCCAGATGGATTTGGCTCTTGCACCTTGGCACAGCCTCAGTACATGCCTGCTAACCTCTCACTGTCTGCTGCAGAGTAAATGTGAGGTTACTCAGACAGTGCAATACCTCCTGGAGTGACCACAGGACATCTGGGCTGCCCACTGACCTTTATGTTGCACAGAGACAGGACAAACCGAGAGCTGGCTTGGCCCTGGTCCCAGGGGGGTTGCCATCTTTCAGCAAAGTGGGCAAAAGCTAAAAATAGATCCCCTGGGCACTCAGAAGCTACAGGATGAGCCCAGAGTGGGGAGGGTGAGGGCCCCATTGTCTGGACAAGTTCCTGGGGCAAGTGCTTTGTCTTCTTGGACTGGTGTCTGCCCCAGTCTGCGCAGGGGCAGGCAAGCACTGGCAGTGAGCGCTTGTGGCTGGAGATGTAGTTAAAACACATTTTGCTTGAGGATGAGCCTTCAGTTGCTGGAGGTGGCAGCAAAATCCCTCCAGGCAGTGAGAGATCCTCACAGCCTCATACCAAAGACAGTGAGGGCCCGCAGGGTAAGTCCAGAGAATAAGTGATTTCCAACAAAGCAATGCAAATAGAGCAAAGAAATTAGTCAATCTGTTTCATCCTATCTGTAAGCACACAAAATTACTCATCTACTCTGCCAGGTAATCCTAGCCTGGATAGAATTAAGTTTGTTAGCCCCTTCAGTAAAGTAGCATTAGCTAAAATGAGAGCGCATTATATTCGATCTATCAAGCTAATCTGCTGCACTAATGCGATAATGTTGGAAAGACAATTTGTGGGAAATCTCTAGGAAGCTGGGTTTTATTTTTTCATTTATTTTACCCTTTTTTGGGAGAGTTCTAGGATAAATATGTGAAACATCCAAGCACTGAGAAGGTATTGGAATAAAAAAGGATTAGCATACAACAATACAGCTCCATCTGTGCAATGAAAAAGAACTTCACAGTTGCAAAATGTGTATTTTGTTAATGTTGTGGAAATGTTTTTTTTTTATACTGCATTTCAGAACATAGCCAGGGAAAATTAAACAAATGTGCTAATAAGAGAAGAAAATAAGTGAGATTTTATATGAGTGTAGGAGAAAAAAAGCGATGAGGATTAAGCACCCTCTTGTTTTCTCCTGCAGGTTAGCATCTCCACAGCATCTGCTCTGCCCTGTCTTATCTGAGAACCTTACCAATAAAGAAGGCAAAGCTCAGATGTGGAGGTGTTGTGGTTTTTAACTTAATGGCGTTTGGGTCAGGCCTGGAGGATCACAGGGCACAAAATGAAGTGTAACAAAACACAAAGGTATTTTGAGGTAAATGAAATCTGGAGGGAACCACTTTCATGACAAAATGAGCCCCGGGGATACAGATACATCACTGATCAGGCTTTGCCACAGGCAGGAAAATACTCTGATTCACTTGGCAAACTCAAGTGATCTGTTGGGTGTTTCCTCAAGCTAGTTTTATACTTTCTGAAATCTGCAGCTATGGTAGATTTCCTTTCACTTAAACTTTTCAGGATGAGAAATATGCAACAGTCTGCACTTGCTGCTTAGGGTGATGGGGAGCCTTGATGGTTCAGCCCCGATGCTGTAGAGCATTTCCATCTCCCCAGGCATCTCTATTTCCCCACTTCCTGTGAAGGAACCTCGAACAACCAGTTTAATGTCAGAATCCAGCTTTTGGAGGGCTAGAAATGGCCTGGGTGAATCAGTCCTTCTGTGAATAACTGAAAGCGGGATCCACCTCAGCTGGCTTTAGTGACCTAAAAATTAGGTGTCCAGTCTAAGAAGCTCCCTCTTCTAGCCGATGCAATGAAGTAAACACCTACAGAGGTGGATTTATCTGACGTGTCTGGGTAAAACAAATTACCCTCTGGTGGTGCCTCTTCCTCTCCAGAAGAGAAAAGAAGTCTAGGGTGAGCAGCAGATTCTCCTTATAGTTTTATGGATTTACCGGGACTTCCTCATTATGGCAGAGCTCCATACTTGTGTAGCTGCAGAACACAACTGACCACATACATAGAAAGCCACTTCAGTCAGACCACTTAAGCTAATGTATTCCTGTTTGAAGAAATATCTTCAATATAATCCGCAGAGTACTGTATGTAATGGGTTGGAAAAACCTGTCTGTGCTGAAATCACCTTGAACATTCAAAAACAGTATAATTGCAGGTGGTCTATACATGTAGCCTATAGTGTTCATGAATCTGGGTAAATGGATATGTGAAAATACTTTTATTTTATTCACTAGTGGTATCTGGAACTTGCTGAAATTTTTATTTTCATTAAACATGCAAGGACACTATGCACTGTGGTGTGATTTGAATGCATAATTTAAAGGGAAAATTTTTTTATATATTTTATGAGGTTGTTTGCTGCCATTCCTGCCTAGAATTTATTTAATCAAATTTGTGTGTAAAACCAGCCACATCTAAGGTGAAGATGCAGCACTGCATTTACAGATTGTTTTTCCAAAAGCAATACTAATAATGTACTTACAAAACTTTTGTCAGTCTTTATGAACCAGTTAAAATCTGTTTTAAACAAACAAACAAAAAAAAGCCTACAAAGCATAAAATACTGTCAAGTTCTGAATTCCTTGTATAATGTATTCAGCAGGTCAGAGCAATTATAATAAATGTGGACTGTCTGCCCAGATTTTTGCAGACACAATCCCTGAGTCACAGCTGCCTTTACAATTTCAAAGGTTATTTGGTTGGATTCCACACTTTTAGTCTCTCCACTCATCTGAACTCCATCACTGCTCCATCATTTTCTTCTGCAATGGAATCCAGCAGAAATTTCCTAGGTCTGTATTAGTTTTTATGTAATCCCATCAACTGAATTCAATTACATAGTGCTCCAGGCACCCTAAAAAGCCTTTTCTCACACAAGTTTTATCAAATCACTTATTAGTGAAGTTTACTTTAAGATGAGCATGTTCACCATGGAGAGAGCAGATTGTGGATATTAATATCACAGTATATAATTGCAGTGTTTAATGTGAAATTTAAAACGCAGATACGGATATGCCCCATAAAGCTTTTGCTTCCACTAAGTCCACTGAAGTAGAAAATCATTTTGAAGCTAAGCAAGGCATGATCACATAAAATCCTTTGACTGATACTCTGGATTTTTAAACTTGCCTAAGTTTTATGTGACTCAGACAAGTAATTTTCTACAGTTTAAAAAACACAAACAAAAACATAGCTTAAAAATGTAATCTAGTATTTCAAAGGTCTTAATTTTTCAGGAAAATACATCACTGTATGACATACCTGTTACAATCATTAACATTTTGACTATTTTGTTTTGTTTGTGGGATGAATTACTTTATCTAAGCT
Organism: Strigops habroptila; assembly: GCF_004027225.2. Taxonomy (NCBI): domain Eukaryota; kingdom Metazoa; phylum Chordata; class Aves; order Psittaciformes; family Psittacidae; genus Strigops; species Strigops habroptila. The sequence continues at coordinate 37,950,820 of NC_044279.2, forward strand.
ACGCAACAACAGCAGAATCTCTATTCTTTTGGTGAAGAACTTCAAAAATCGTAAGAGGTTGATTAAATTGTTACTGACAAGATTTTTATTAGAAAAAAGTTGGGAAGGAAGGGAGAAATGGAAGTTGGGGAGGAACGGAGAAAAAGTCCTATGTTTTTGTTTTTCTTTTTTCCCTTTTAAAAGACAGAAAAAGACAGAATAAAGCGAAAAAACAAGGACTGTGGGAAGGCAAATAGCTTAGCTATATATTTGTTGCTGGAAATGCTGTGTGTATTACCATGAAGCACTTGTAGTGTTCACTTTTACAAACCTCAATTGGGGAAAAAACATTCTCTGGTTGATATGCAGAGCTGGAGAGGAGATCAAGAGCTCTGCTTCTTCTGTGCCATGCAGGTGCAGAACTGTGGAGGCTTTGCTTCTACCTGGGGACCAGGGAGGATGTGCTGGGCCAGACAGGGATGGACATTTTGCTCCAGAACTCAGCATGAGATGGTGCCTTCCACTCACCACATGTGCTTGGCCTGGTGGGGTCAGGCAGCAAGTGGGGAAGGCAGCACCCATGAATTCCATCCTGTGTCCTTCCTAGGATGTCACACTGCTGCTCAGTCAGCCACGCTCCGTGTTCTCACTTGGCAAATGGACCCTTAAATCTGACATGACAGATGACATTTTTCATTTTCTTACTTATAAGCTCTGCTTTGTCTTTGGTGAACCTTCACTGATGCCCTGAATGTGGGCTTGTCAAAGGTCTTTCGTGCTAGAACCAAAGTATTACCACCAAGACTATATACTGTGCGAGGGAGAGCCAAATTTAGCTATGTTTATCTGGTGTGATGCATGACAGGGTGTGTATATTCATCATTCCCATACTGTAAAGTGTGCTGTCACAGCATTAGCAGAGTGAGTATTTATTTTGTGATGGTAACTTTCGTAAGGAGATACTAGAAGAGATATGTGTAACAGGACGTAAAGCGCTGTTAAGAGCTGGCTGGGTGCCTGAAATTATATCACTAATGCTTCCTACCATAATGTGGTAATCACGGGGGACTGGGGTTATTTATAGCTGGCTGAGTGGGGAGTCACAGAAATTGTTTTATATGCACGGGGAAAAGTACTTAGTCTGTTTCTGGTTTCAAGACTTCCAAGGAACATGAAAAAGAACTAATCACTTGGCCATAAATGATTAAGAACTGATGAATGAGTCATTTTGAGGCAGTTGACCTGATTTGCAGCTAAAGGCAGTGGCCATGTGCTCTCAGAACTGATCTGGAAAGCCCAAAACCACCCCTGGTCTCCTCAGCTTGTACCTCCAACTCCTCTCCTGCTATCACCAATGCATGCCCCTCTCACCTTCCTCGTGGGAGGGAAGGCAGAGTGAATGGAGGCAGCATGAATGGAGGCAGCAGGGCCCTAATTTAAAGAACATGCCCATAGCTCCTGAAACACCTGGGAACCTGTAGGAGACGAGTGGCTGCGATGGGCAGCAGCAGCATCCCTCTTCTGTGTGCACTTTCAGGCTGTTATGAGGGATGTGAAATGGAGCAGCAGGGATATCTCACTCTCTATATTCATACCATGTAATGAGAAGGAAAAATAGATTTGGTTCCCCTGGACTTATACTGCGAGAAGGCCATCTCAACACATGCATGGCATCTCTGGTGGCTAGTGAAACACAGAGAGGGACACTAGAGGGCTTAGAAACTGCTGCTGGGGAGACACCCAAGTCCAATATATTGCCATGTGCTGTGACTCAGCATGCACCCAATACAGTAAACACCACAGTGTGATTTACCACAGTATTTACTTCTTTGACCACTACTAGGAGTAAACGACATCTGCAAAATATCTTCCTGTGGGTTTGACACATCAGTCTATTTACTCAGCTATGCATCTCTGCATCAGCAAGTCCTATTCACAAGCGCAAGCCATTAATCATCACTGAAACTGAGTCTCCAGAAGTTGAAAGCAATTACTAAAGGAGTGAATGAATCCCAAATTGCCACCTACAGGGGATTTCCCATTTTGGAAATGTTTTTACTTTCATCTTACTGAAAAAAAAAGAGGTAACAATCTACTGAATACTTCAAAGGTAATATAACGAAATCATGTCACAGATTTAGGTTATAGTGTGCACAGTTTATCTGTGTTTCTAGATTACTAAATAAAAAGGTAAGATGTTGCTCATGTTGAAATTACTGATTCCTGCAATTTTTTAAAGTAGCATGTGAAAAGCTGTTCAAAAGCATTTTGGCTGAACTATGTTCTGTCAGAAAGTAGTTTCATTAAAATATAAGTATTTCATAGAAGTGTTTCAATTTCAACAAAATAAGAAATAAATTAAATAAAACTCTGACACAAGATTTCATTATGTCAAATGTTTATTTTTTATGTTGAGCCCAGTGACTCCAACAGAACATCTCCACTGAATAACTAAAACTAATTTCTATAACGTCTGCTTTTTCTGGGTTACTTCCTGGGCCCTAATCTGCTGAGTTCAGAGACATAATAATGTGATATAGTATACCTCTAAAAGGCAAAAATCTTTCACATAAGCAAACTGCATGACCTGATGTGCTCCTTTTTATTTTTGCTATTTCTTAAATTGCACAGTTTAAAGTACAGAGCTCACAGTTTCTTTTCTCATTGTCAGCTGTCCACCTACAAAACAAAGCATTGGCTAGGCATTAGCATATCACTGCTTAATTTTGCAGAGAGGGTGCTTGTGTTCATTTTGATTTTAAATATAATACAGTTTATTCTATTTTCTAAAAGTAATTTTATCACGAAGATGATACATAGTTAAATAACATCAAGGAAACTAAGTTTACCAGCACAAGTGATCTAATATTGTTTCTCTTAAAATAAACAATGAGATGTATGATGGTTTCCATTTCGCTTTGTACCATAAAGTATGTAGGTAGGCATAACACTTTTTATTAAATCAACTGATACAGTTGGATTAAATGAACATGCTGTCACACAAAAAATTCTTATCTCTAATGACATTAATCAAAAGTAAATGTTTCTAGCTTTGTGGTTTTGACACTTCTTTGCCAGACCTGATGGAGGTACTGTATGCTCGAAAGTTTCTTTAGTTTTTGCAGATGGCCTAACAAAAATAGTACCTCTTTCTACAAGCACTTGCTTGTACTGGATTTTGGAACATCATGTTTACAACAGGTATTTGCTAAAACATTAATTCTTAGTTGCTTGACATCATTGGCTTTAAATATTAATGTAAACTAAATATTTTTGCACATCATTGGTTAATTTTGGTTCACCATGATTAAAATACTCAGTTTATAGCCTCAAAGTAGTGTGATACGGAATTTTATTTTCTTACACCTGGGAAAATTCTTCTTGTGTCTGGAAGTCAGGGTTATAGCCCCTTACTGTTCACACCAGTGAATTACGCTGCCCTTCTCATTATTAAATATTTCACTAAAGCAGTTCAATCTAAAAATCTGTGACATAATATAACTAACTGTCAGAGCTTCAATGCTGAAAAAGAAATCAAGAGTAAAATTCAGCACATGCTAGGCTTTAATTCTGGTGGAAGGTGCCTATTGTGCAGCTGCAGGTTACTGCACAACACGTAGTGACTACAGGATCCTGCTATAAGCTGCCAAGACCAGACACTTACAGGAACCTAAGCACAACGTGGAGAATAAACATAGCCCATTCTGAGAGAAATACTCCTATTAGTGAAAATTCTGCAATTTCCCTCTGGTTTCTCTCCAGGTCAGCCAGTAAGTGCTGAAGACATCACTGTCAGCAAGTGACTTTCTTGTTGGTTTCAGGAGATGGAGACAGGAGATGTTGATGCCTCTCAGCATCCTAGTGGGGCACTGATTCAACCGTGACTCAGAAGGAAATGTGTCAGATAATGAGTCACCAGCATTGATACCCCCAACACCTCTGCTCTGGCAATCCAGGTCACCCATCTGAGAGCTGACGGTGACCTCATCTTACGTGTGGTTCCTTGGGACAGCAAAAGCAACAGACGTCATCACTATGAGGCAAAAATATAGTGGAGACAGTTCAGCTACTGTTCTGGAGTTTGGCATCTGGAGCCCTTTGTACTCTTCTTTTTTCTTTTGTTTTTAATAAGGATGGACAACTGCTCAGGTTTTCAAGAAATGAAAAGCCAGGATAGCATTTATAGTACATTGGTGCCATTATCAGGATAATGATCAATCATATTTATGTACACTTTAGACTATGGGTATCTAACTATGATCCACAGCTGGAAAAAAAATGGAAAAATTTCTTTTTTCTTGATTTTTAATCTATTAGAAATCTTACTACAAGATAAAAACAGTTCACTTACTTAGAAAACAGGAAATGAAAAAGGTGGGGTCATCAAAAGAGGCAAAATGTGCCCAGAGGGAGCTACTCCTAAATATCACCTCTTTCAGGGGAGGACCTAATGCATTAAAAAATCCCACACTTTGTTTTCATTTTCTAAATTATTATTTCTGATTTGGATAAAGGTTTTTAGTTTTAATGAAGTCAGATGTGTGTCTTTGTGAGTCTGAGACAACAGATGGGTTGTTCTGTATTAATATTATCTTCATTGTAAGCCTGAAAGAGGAACAAAGGTTGCTGGAGAGTTTAGGGAGAGAGATGTGTGGCAGTGGTGCAACCTTTCTCATACTCTGCTTAATTTAGCATAGGAAAAGAGGAAGAGATATGGGGGGAAAAAAGGAAGAGGAACTTTTACTCGTACAAGTGCCTTTCCAATGGGAAAAAGAATTTATTTGCAAAGCCCATTTCCTTCCTTAACTGGCCACTGTTTGAGCTATTCTCTTTAGGTCTGGGAAAGATCGTCAATGGCCCTCCTTCCATTTCTCCCACACCTCATTAGTTTGTCTTTTAGCAGGAACAACACACCATGGCAGATGTAAGGCTATATGTGTACTGGCAAATCAAACAGGGCAGGTAGGGGCTTGAGCCCTCATCCACACCACTCAGATATCACTGTGCTGCCTGGCCTGTGATGCCTGGTGCTCTCTGAGAAATGTTTGGGCATGGTCTGGGGGTAGCATGTCCCCAGCAGACACTCTGAGTGCGCCCTCTCCTGCAGCTTTGATGAGTCAGGTTGGTAAAGGCGAGCTGTTGGGGTGTAGGTCAGCCTCAGAGGCAGGGAAAGGCTTCCTGGCCCATCCTATTTAGTTGCAACTGGACATGGTACAAACGGACAGGATAGCAAGCAGCAGGTGTGAAGAGGTGGACCCTCCTCCATGGTCACAGGTCAGGCTGCTGTCTAACCCCTCTTTACCTCCTAGTCCTTGGGATTCCCTAACTGGTCCTTTGTGACCGCTATAGTCTGATACATCTTTCCAGGGCAGCTTCTTCAGTACAAGAAGTACCGAAGAACTTCTTTAGAAAGAAGAAAAACACTTTACAAGTGTACCTTAAACATTGTCCATTTAGAAGTGAAATGTCTTGTGTTTATACATTGATTTTATCCGGTTTTCTGGAATAACCACACAACTCCCTTTCTTGTTTTTTTCACCACCTGAGAGCCAGGATTTATTTTTTTTCCCTCCTGTGCTAATATTTTTAACAATCACCTCACCTTTTCTAGTTTGGCTACTCAGAAAACACAAGAAAATACAGCACACTGTCAAGCACAAGAAGATACTTCTCTAAATACTGGCACTTCTGGTAAAAAAAATATCATGAAACCCTTTTTCTTTTGCATCTTTTACCAGAAGTGGCTCATACTCTCCTGAGCATCTTAAATCTCTTTGTTTGAAGAGGCACCAAGCCCATTAAGTGCACCTGAAAAATGAGAGCCTGCCATAAGGTGCCATGCGACCTTTGCCTTGTCACTTCAAACCCCATCCTGGGTGCCACAGAGCAATGACTGCTGATGTCTAAAAGATGGCTGGGGTCAAAGAGCATGATCAGAAGTGCTGCTGTGCTGGCATCAGGCATCTTTTCAGAATTTAATCTCATGATTAAAACACCTCGTGTAATCAACGAGTTGGATTGTATAAGACAGAATTTCTGAAACATCAGCAGTTCAGTGACGTGCTTTTCTGAGACCTGTCATCAACCAACAAGCATATAAAGGCTTTTGATTTTCTAATTAAAAGGGTGAATTTATCTTGATTCCCCACATGCTAAGTGAGGTTGATTAGTGAAAGATATAAGGGATTAAAATTTTAGCTGATTATAATTAAGATTAAATTATTCATTGCAAATAAATTATCTGGCAAGTTGGCCATTATCCTGTTCCTGAGCCGATTAAAACCCAATCTAACATTTTTCAATCCCATAACTATTTTGCAAGTTATTTCCAAGTATTGACTACACAGGACAAAAACATTTCAGAAGACAAACATGGACACTTATGTTCATTGTCGATAGTGTAAGATGGGTAAGTCTGGAAAAGTTGGACAGTTTGAAAAATTTTACTGTATGTCTGAAAAAACATATACATACATCTTACACACCATCCAGTATAATACTTATGTATGCATTTTTTGTATCATCTTGCTAAAAGAAATGTATCACAGAATCACAGAATGGTTTGGGTTGGAAGGGACCTTAAAGCTCACCCTGTCCCAACTCCCTGCCATGGGCAGGGACACCTTCCACTAGACCAGGCTGCTCAAAGCCCCGTCCAACCTGGCCTTCAACACTTCCAGTGGTGGGGCATCCACAGCTTCCCTGGGCAACCTGTGCTAGTGCCTCACTGCCCTCACAGTAAAGAATTTCATCCTAATGTCTAATCTAAATTCGCCCCCTTTCAGTTTAAAGCCATTCCCCCTTGTCCTGTCACCATATACCCTTGTAAAAAGTCCCTCTCCAGATTTCTTGTACACCCCCTTTAGGAACTGGGAAGCGGCTCTGAGGTCTCCCCTGAGCCTTCTTTTCTCCATGCTGAACAACCCCAGCTCTCAGCCTGTTTTCATAGGAGAGGTGCTCCAGCCCTTTGAGTTGTAAAAGGAATATTTAGTTGTAAAGGAACTTATTTTCAATTTAAAGAGGGGCACAGCAAGGCATTTACCACTGTGGTTTTATGTTTCTGCAGAGGTGGGCCTGAGCAGCTGAAGGCTGCAGAATGTTGGTCAAGACCTTATGGCCTTTTTCAGGTTTTTCATGTGGTGCAAGACTACAACAACCCCTTTTCCTTTTATAAAATCAGCTTTACAACCAGTAACAGTGCTTTCTCTGCCTATACCATCTCAAAGCTTTCTGCTGCTTTCAAAGGATCAGTCTAGCAAAAGCTTTCTGTATTTCCTGCTGGCAGATACATAAGAAAGCAGCATGAGATATCAGCTTGCCACAGCACACTGTAGTGGCAATGGGCCTTGGCACACCACTGGGATCTGTCCCTGGCTTCACCAGTCACCACCTGCAGAGCTGGGATCGGTGCCTCCCCAACTGCTGCCCCACTCCCCCTGGCTCCCTTCAAGCGTCAGTAGCCACTCACCAGGTAACACTGCAGGAAAGGAACACGAGAGAGTGAACAAAGGCTTTTGTAACCCCCAAAAATCCTATTTGTGTGGGATAACACATACCCTGCTGATGCCTGTATGCTCAAATGGACCCATGCCCCAACCACCCAAATACAGAGGTGCGTGTGATGGGGACAGAGCTATCTGTTCCCAACATTACAGCACTGAGGAGTCGTTAATCCTGGCACAAGCCCTTGCCAGTGGGCAGGGTGTCATGTGAACAGATGAAAAGCAGCACAGCCATGCCAGGCATCTGGCCAACTTCATCCCAGGAGCAATGGCACTGGGATTGACAGCATTGCACCTGTGAGCTTAGTGCCAAGAGCTTGGCTAACAATTTTAGACTGAGGTTAATATCTGCTGGATCGAATGGGTAGAGGAGCATGTTAGTGTCACTGCAGGCCAGAAGTAGACTATCCTGAAAGTTCTAAATGAAAGTTTAGTGGCTGCATGCAAGAAACTGTTGAATTTTTAAATGAGCAAAGAAGAAACTATTATTTGCAAGGTTCATGTGAGGGTTTTGTCTTTTGGGGGTGTTTAAGGCTGTTGGGTTTTTTTGCATTTCAGAGTCATCAGATTAGAAATCCTGTTTGAATTCCTCATACTAGAGGATGACTTGCACGACCGGTATCTGAATTTTGATCAGGTTCTTGAACATTTTTCTGCTTTCAAACCAAAACATCTCATAAATGCATCTTTCAAGGGAAAATGTCATCTGGTTTGTTCATAATTAGAACATAATTTGTTTATTATTCAGTACAAGAAGAACATAGTTTGTTCATAATTTTATCTACCTTTTAAATATGAACACTGTGTTTCTAGCTGGCTACAAGGGTTATTAGAGTTTGAAGCTGAGGCACATAAAATGCATTTCCAGGAGAGAAAGTACTGTGTTACTGAGCAAGCCTGCAGTTACTTAGACCAAATTCTCTTGTTACAGTTCTTTCAGAGAGAGGAAGGTATAAGCAGCAAAATTTCAAAGATCCAGCTGCTGTGGACTCTGTCTTTATTCTTCTCTCTTTTTCCAGTCTCCTTCTGAGAAGAGGATGGGAATAAGAGTGGATAAAGAAGGGCATCATTTGCGGAGAATCATGCTCCTGTAAGTGTTGCACTTCCCGGGCTGCCAGAGTTCTGTGTGTGTGGCTACTAATAGCAATGCCAGACTTCTGTCTAATCAAAGCACTTTTTCAGCTACCCTCCATCTCACTTCTAGGATGAAACTTCATGTGTGACAGCAAAGCATGACTGTAAGCATTGCCAAAGCTGAGGAGAGCCAGAGCCAGACTGTATGACAGGCAGTGTGCTAGTGAGCCTGCGGCTAAGCTCCAGCCATCATTACCTCCCACGGTGAGAGATTTTATGATGAATAGTCATGGTTGCCACATCCTTAGCCTTGGAGGTGATTGTCCATGATGTGTTGTGGTTGGAAAGAAGCAGTTGCAGCCCAGGTGGGGTTCCCAGATGCAAAAGCTTGGTTTGGCACAGCAGGGGATTGGAACAATCCCTGATGTGTGCTCTGTTAGCACTGAAGAAATCTGTGTACAATCTCTTCCCTCTGAGAGCAGCAAAATAGCTAAAGGCTTGTCAGAATTCCATCATGCAAAAAAGAGGAGAAAAAGAAGTCATTAAGACTTCACACAGAGAAGAGAGAGGGGATGTTAATGAGCGTGCACTACCTGGGAGGATCCTTTTTGTCCCAGAGAGCTGGATGGAGGCACATATAGAGTGCAGAGCTGTACCAAGCAGGGAACATGAAACAAATAAAAAGACCCAAACAAGTATCCAGGCTTGCTAAAGGCTGAGACATTGAGAACAGTCCAAAAGATAAAGACTTTACAGCCAAGAGAGCCTTTTTCCACTGATGGACCAAATGGAGCTGAAGCAATTGTCAAGGGTCAGAGGGAGAGAGAAAAAGTCCCTGATTAGAGGAAGAGAGTAACCTAGAAGGGAATCCCAGAAGGGTAAGGAGATAGGAGGAGGGGTGTCATGAACAATAAAAATGTACTGACCTAAATTCCAAAGAATGCTAAAATGTTGAAGGGAAATCAAGCAGAGATTTATATACTAAATTTCTTATGCTGCTTTAAATAAAATTCAGTTGAAGGAATTTAATTCAGAATGGGGCTTTCCACAGGATTTGGATTCTGGGACAACACAAGCTAAACTAGTAGGATGTATTCAGTGGTTATCACTGGTCCAGAGATGTTCACCACAGCTGTACTGAAGCATCCCACATATAGGTAGTGGATCATGATCTGCCCGTCTATACTACCTATGACGATACATGGATCCAGGGAGTGAGCTGGAGGGACCAATGACAGGCAGACTTAAAATAATCAAATGCTGAATATATGATTTAGAAAGTATCGATGGATGAAAGATGGTCCTTATACAAGATGTGAAGAGAAAATAACTGCAGATCACTCCTTTGTGAAGGTAAACAAGAAAATATTCTTATATGCAGCTATAAGCAAAGTAGCAATGTTAGAAATGAATTAGGGAGGTGAGTATCTCTGACATTTCTGTTTTGTTATGACATTTTGGTTTCTTTTGTATGTGAAGTGAATTTAATTTCTGCCAATTTTGGTTTTGTGTAGAAGTACTGTTTCAATAATTCTGCCACTGATATATATTAATCAGGGTATATCCCCTCTGGAAAAGTTCCCGGTCTAAAATAAACATGTACTAGGACATTCTGCTGGCAGATGAGTGCGGATGCTGGCTATGTCTGACAGACAAGAGAAATCAGAATGCATTTTAAAAATATTTTGGTTTTAGCTATCATTTCCAGTTATTTATTATATAATAATTTCAGGGAAGGAATGTTTGTGTGAAAATTACAACTGGGCATCTCTTTTTCTCAAGAAACTCCAAAGAAAAAGAAAGTCATGTGATATACAGCAGCAAGGATGACTAAGAGAGCTTTTGTTTTCATCCCAGGAGATGGGGTTTAGAAAGTAGGATCCACAAGTGCTCTGTTTCTCTCCAGAGGACTGTAACAGTACAGTATTCACACACACAACGTACATGCATGTGACACAGCTCTTAAAACACAATTCTTAGTTATTTTCATGCTGTGGGTGGGTGAAGCCCCAGTGCTCATAAAATCTCTCTTATAAAGGAGAAAGACTGTTTGCCCAGTTCAGAGAATACAAACGAATTATTCTAAACTAATTCAATAGCTTTTATTTTCTCCAAACTGCCATAAAATGTAAAATATTTAATACTGTAAACAAAAGAAATATTGCTTGCACTTTTCCAGATGAATTTTTACAAGTTACTGCTATATTATACCACTGGGATTTTAACTATATGTTACAAATGATAAATTCTTTAATGTATTAGATACGATTAAACTTATGAAAATGCTCAATGGTGAGCTTAGAAACATATGTTTTTACCACTAGGGTTACTCCCTTCCCTCCAACATAATTTTTATCTATAGTATCAGGAAGGTCTTCTACTGAAACTACCAGGAGGCTGAGACACAGAAGTTTCTTCAAAGTAGACTTGAATCATGGTATTTATTTCCTAATAACATGTGAAAATTTGGTCAACATCAAGCATTTCTTTATTTACAGTCACAGCAGATAGTGGAAGGAGAAGTTCAGGCTGGACACTTGTGACAAAGCAACCATCTGGAGAAACACAGAGAGAACAGGCTGCTTCTGGGTGTCAGATCCACGTGGGAAAAGGGCTCAAGCCATCTGCCCCAGGCTGTGCTGGAAACTGATATCCAGCAGCTGGCTGTTGCACTGGGAACCTTCCAGGGCAGGTCCTGACCTAACACATGTGAACCTGGGCTCATTTAAACACAGATCTTCTACAAGTAATTAGCAACTATAATAATGATAATACCAACAATAACATTGAAACTTGTCTCCCCAAATCCTGCTTATAAATGCCTATGGGTGTCACAAGGGAATACGTAACAATACTTATGTAAACATGAATTCACTCCTGAAGAGTTAAGCCGGCAGCAGTTAATGCTTAGCAATCAGTGTTTCAGTTTCAGCACAGACCTTGATGATTTTGGCAAAAAATGTCCTACATTGTACTCCCTTCTACTGCTTTATTGGTTCGACAACTAGAAATGACAGCTACAGATATTGCTTTAATGGTTGATGGGACAGTAAAACCCCCATCTGCACCAGAAGAGAGAGCAATGACATCTCAGGTATCCCAAGGACAATGAATGATAACTGACTGACACATTCCAGAGGAGGAGTAAGAAGCACAAAGGCTAAACTTGCCAGTGCTTCACCATGCAGCAGAGCAATGCACAGACTGTGCTCTCAGGGTAGGTCAGGGTAGGTCCATTCAGCGTTTTGCAGCCAGATGTGAAGCCTCTCCCACAGCTCATCCTCCCTGAAAACAACACAACTTTGTTAGCTGAGCACAGAGACCTAGCTATTAGGGCTTCTTAGTCTAAGCAGCCTAGGAAGTTTTTTGTCAGTTTGCAATGTGACTGGCAGTAAAAAAGAAACCAACCCAAAATATGGCTATCTACCCTCAGGCTGCAATGCCATGATGGCTCATGCCAGATCTGCACATGGCTGGGTCATTGCACATTCTGGTCCATCCCAGAATGGGCTTGCTGACCCAGCCAGAGCTAGTTCACCATTTTTCCTGACTTTATGTTGACTGATGAGGGATGGACAATACATGGTCTGGCATGAAGCTCGACTCTTGATTTGGCACAAAGCTTGTTGCTACAAAATTAATTCATTTACATTTTTTAAGATAATATAAACCAGTAGAAGGAGGATCACAATCTTTTAGTCAATATTGGAAACTCTGAAGTCAGATTGATTTTCTGACCCAAACTCAAGGTTTCAGGGCTCAGAGCACCAACTATCTTTTCACTGGATTAGCATGAGAAATTTCCATAAGTGTTCCCAATAAAGAAACACTCAGGGCTGAGTGGGGAAGTTGGCACAGGGACAACTGTCTACCTGGGCTGCTGAAGAAGATGTCTCAGATTATCTCACATTTGTCCACTATTTAAAAAAGACCATACTAAGCAGCCTTCAGCTAGTACAGATTGCTAACAAGGATGTAGCAACCACAGCTATTCATCACATACTCTTTTGCCATGCTAACCATTTGTCATATTGTTTTTCTCCCCAGGAAACTTTCCTTGAACTGGAAAGGCCAGGCTAACTGTAGGGTAAGCTAGTCACAGCCATCTGCATCTGCAGTCCCAGCCAGCAGCTTTATCCCTGCACTGGAGATACATGAGTTTTATCAAGTCACTTCAGCTCTTTTTCATCATCTCCTTCATTTCTCTCTTGTCTGTTTTGACAGTAAACACTCAGAAAAGGACTGTCTCCAGCTATATACTTATAACACTTGGAACCTGGATTTCTGGAGCTTGTAACAGCTCTTTACGCTGGCAAATTTTAAAGAAATATGCCTTCATACTAAAAAAGCAGACATAATTTAATCAGTATGAAAACAGAGGATGATAGAACTGCTACTTACATTTTAAGAAGCTAATAACACCTTCATGTTAAGAAATTGTTTTCCTGCAGATAACTTTTCCAGCCCTGAAAAAGGCAAGGAGCTCCAGAAATTTTTTGTAGGAATATACATTAGGATGACATAGCTTTATATGGAGGATCTTCCTATTAAATTAAATCTTGCAATCAAAAGAATACTTCCCATTCTCTTATGTCAACATAATCTTTCATGATCAGATTTACCATCTAGTGCATAAAAGAGAGACCTACTTGCATATTTTCCAAACACAGGCCCTAAACAGCAAATCTTTATATTAATGCAAAAAGTTATTTTTTGATGAACACCTCCTAAATATATAGAACAAGTAATATTCAGGCTTCCCATATCAGTAAACAGACTGTATAATTTCACCCAGCTAGTGAGTGCCACACATCCCATTTCCGCCAGCCACCTGAAGCCAGCAGAGATACCCACCGTTGGGAGGCAGGGGAAGGAGTAAAGACCCACTTTTCTCTATTGCCTTGCAGGAAGACTGGATGAATAGCATAGACAAGGCACCTCCTTTTCAGACAGCTAAAGGTGATGAGACGAATCGTACCCCTAGCTTTCAAATTCACCTGAATTAACATCAAAGGGAAAATAAAAAAAGTAAACCAGATTTGTGTATGTGAGAGACACAACTCCTGCCAGTAAGTGATACTGTATCTTTTCAGTTACGAGTGGGAATTGGTGTTACACCATTGCTTAGTTATAAGGGAAAGCGTGTATACCCTGTGGACTTGCTGTTAACAGAAGCTTGCTGAGACTGTACGTAGACAGGAACCTAGGGCTGTCTTGGTGGGTCTGCCCCTGTGTCCTGCTCAGGCACTGCCTACTACAGCTTCTGGCTGAGAAACTACTGCAGAACTGGAGCTTTAGTGCCTTCATTTCTAGCTATCACAATGGGTAATGAAATAAGAAACATCCTGGATGTAGAAATCACAATTGTAAGTTTTGCACAACATGACTTGCATGTTTCTGGCTCTTACCAAAATCCACAGGGCTCCCCAGCATGTCCAGCATGTTTGTTTGTGCAGGAGCCACACCGGGAGTGGAGTTCGTCTCTTGTACTAGAAGGATTTGACTGCTTAATTGAAAAAATATTTATATCACTCTGTGTGTGATTTCAAAAAGACAGCAAGATGAGAGAAAGAGATCAATCAAAAGAGAGACAAGATAGAGAAAGGAAGGGAGGGACAGAAGGAGGAAGGAAGGAGGGAGGGAGGGAAGCAGGCAAGCAGGAAGGAAGGAAGGAAGGAAAGAAGGAAGGAAGGAAGGAAGGAAGGAAGGAAGGAAGGAAGGAAGGAAGGAAGGAAGGAAGGAAGGAAGGAAGGAAGGAAGGAAGGAAGGAAGGAAGGAAGGAAGGAAGGAAGGAAGGAAGGAAGGAAGGAAGGAACTGAAGATGCTGTCACCTTTCTCAGTGCCAACCCAAGCAAGAAGCAGAGCAAGGCAAGGAGCAGGGCGCCAGCAAGAACCATGGGCTCTGTTGGAGGTAATGGGAGCACGGCAGCCTACTCAATTTAAAATTCAGCTTATTTCTGCTGAGAGACATGTCTGACTTGGGAAATGGCACACTGCCTTGGTCAGCTGGTCTCTACATGCAGAGTGGCTTCATTGCTTTCAGACGTGGGCAGCTCCTCCACTAAGAGTATGGAAAGTGATGAACATGATTGGAGTGGGAAAAGGTGCAAGACGTTCAAAGGTTTGAGCATGCAATACTTAATTGAATTTCTGCACCATGAGATTTCATAAATAGTTTGGCTGCATGGTAAACAAAAGACTGAATTTATGGAGTAGGGAACCACTGGTGGTTCCACCAGTTTTGTAATTAACCAGCATCCTATCAGCTGCAGCAAAACTGAGACCCAGGAAACTTCTGGAGGGTCCTGAGCTGGCACGTGCACATAATTACATCTCTTGCTGGGCACTGTAGTGAAGGTGAAGAAGAGCTCAAAAGTAGCTGTTATTGCTCCATTACAGAGTGCTATCGTCCATGACACAGCAAGGTTGTTGCTCAGCTGGGGAGACTCAGTCTCAGCCCTGCAATGGTGATGGCTAGTGGAGTTTCCCAGACACGAGGGGTTGGTTTCATGCAAGCCAGAGTGAAAAGTAATTCAACACAGCATACAGGCTGCAGACACAGAATAGCTTTGATGTACTAAGTTCCCTCTCATCAGCCTAGCAACATGTTGCTGCTTGAACAGGCTAAGGAATTAAGCAGCAGCTTTGGACTTAGAATCTGGGTCTCAGCCTTCATTGCTGAACAGTCAGATACACCAAGGCTGACAAGACCCAAAGAACATGGGTTTTAGTTTAATCTGCCTAAGTCTGTAGCAAACAAGTCTCAGTTTAAAACATGAGAGGATGATAGCTTTGGAAAATGAGGTAGCTCAAGCCCTTCTGAGCCCTCATAAGCCTCATTTCCTCCTGGATTTGCAATCCAGTAGCAGAAACCAGCACCATGCTTGGCAGCTGGCCTTTGGCCTTATCACAGGAAAAAAGTAACAGACTCTGCTGATACACAGAGTGAACCAGTGTGATGATCAGGACCCCAGCAAAGCTTTTGTTGTAGCTTAACAGCTGACTCTCCTCTTCAAACAAGCACAAAGCCTTGCCAAATACTTCTGCAGTCAGCAAGCACTCGCAGAGTCCTTCCACATGTGCAACCATCTGCAGGCTGTGGGGACAACATGAGACACGGGTAGCTAACAGCACCACTGGGGAGATTAAGGACCCATCAAGGGTCCACCCCCAGGCACCATCAAACTCCCGATAATGGCATGAGTAGGCTAACTTGGGCTGCCCAGACAGCCATGCTCTTGTGGGTCTTTTGTAGCTTCATGCTGGCAACTTGCTTGAATAGGGCTGGGGCCATTATCCCAGCACGCTGGCCAGTGGCACAGTGATGCTGAGCCCTCTGGCTTCTGCTGTGATGGCAGGCTATCATCATGTGCTTTAGCCAGAGTCGATTTGTTGGGCTTCTCATCACTTATTTAGGGGAGAGCACATTTTTGGAAATTGGCCTGACCATCAAACTTGAAAAACTGTCAAAAAGCAGGAAATAGAATTCACTAGAGTTTCCAGCCCCCTCCAGGCTTTTCCGTTCCCCAGCTGAGACCTGTCATAAGGGAAACTAATCCTCCTTTTACCTTAAATACTGAGATTGCTTTCCCCAGGCCGCTGGTTATATATTTGCCAATCATATTTTACAAAGCCATTGTAATAAGTCTTACATGCCAGCATAACTTTTAATGATGACCATCTTAAACACTTAAGTTTATGTTTTTATCAATAGGAACTGCAGCTTAATGGAGAGACTGTCCTATGTAGCACGTATTCATAGTAACTACATCAGTTAGTCACATGGAAAAGACATGCCAAAAAGCCTACGCCACCCAAAATAAAGGCAAGACCTACAGGCTTGGGGAAGAGTGGCTGGAAAGGCACCTGGTGGAAAAGGACCTGGGGATGTTGGTTGAAAGATGGTTGAACATGAGCCAGCTTGTGCCTCGGTGGCCAAGAAGGCCAATGGCATCCTGGTTTGTATCAGAAATAGTGTGGCCAGCAGGACTAGGGAAGTGATTGTTCCCTGTACGTGCACTGGTGAGGCTGCACCTTGAAAAATGTGTTCAGTTTTGGACCCCTCACTACAGGAGAGATATTGAGGTGCTGGAGCATGTCCAGAGAAGGACAACAAAGCTGGTGAAGGGTCTGGAGCACAAGTCTGTTGAGGAACAGCTGAGGGAACTGGAGTTGTTTAGCCTGGAGAAGGCTTGGGAGGACCTTATCTCTCCACAACTGCCTGAAAGGAGGTTGTAGTGAGGTGGGGGTCGGTCTCTTCTCCCAGGTAACAAGTAATAGGACAAGAGGTAATGGCCTGAAGTTGTGCCAGGTGAGGTTTAAATTGGATATTAGGAAAAATTTCTTCACTGAAAGGGCTGTCAAGCGCTGGAACAGATTGCCCAGGGAAATGGTCGATTCACCATCCCTGGAGGTGTTAAAAGGTGTGCAGATATGGCACTGAGGGATATGATTTACTAGTGCACTTGGCAGTGCTAGGTTAATGGTTGGACTGAATGATCTTAAAGATTTTTTCCAACCTAAATGATTCTATGATTCTATGATTTAGTAGTTTCAAATGAGAAACAGCACTCCTAGCCAGGCAGCTCTCCAATGACCACCAGCAAGAGCATCGCTGATTGGAGTCTTGAGAACTCAGATAGGAAGGGTTCCCCTGTCACCACTGCTGTAACTCCCATCTCTTCAGGGATAATCTTGCTTGGGAATGTCAGTCAGCACCTACTCTGGCACTGGTTGTGTTTCTGTAATACTTTGTCTCATCTGGAAAAATGTATTTCCGTCTGCAGCATTATCCTTCTCTTTCTCTTAAGAAATACTTGAAACTGCTGCTATCTCTAGTTCTTGATTTATCCTCTCATTTACTAGCACTCTGGCAGAACTCTTAGTTGTTAACAGCAGCGTGAAGCATCTTATTTTTGGAAAATTCACATTTTAGCTCCTGTTTGGGGTCATATTATTTTCCAGAATTGGCAGATTTCTTTTTAAACTTGGTAATTTTTTCCCCCGATACTCTGGTATAATTAGCACTAAATCAGACACTGAAGGCACTAAAGCAGAAGGCTGAGATAGGGTTTCCTGATAGTAAAAATATGAGAGACTGAGATAAAGATACTTCTGCTCCCAGTATCCCCTCCTGGAAAACACAAATCCAGCAGATGAGAGGCCATCTGTGTGGATACCTTGTGATGCGTTTTAACACTAAAACAGTAATGGAGCTGCACTTCTAGGGCTTCCCTTGCCAGCAGCCATCCCAGGAAATCCCCTGTAGGAGTGAAAGGATAGATAAGGACAGTGCCATGGAAACAGCTGATCCTTCCTTTACCTTTCTTAAATAAACTAGAAATTCGAGACTAACTTGCAAAAGTCAAACTAACTAACCAAGTCCTCCCAAATCTAAGTATTTTGTGCTCCATTTTAGTGTAATAATTAAGAATTATGAGAAAATACAGTAAGAAAATGAGAAGTATTACTGCTTTTATTCATGAAAAAAAGGTTTTAACACTTCTTTGTGGTGAGATCTTTAATATCAGATTTTGTGTACACTTTGACATGCCTTTATCTTTGTGTATTAGAAATATTCAAAAGATCAGATAGACTATATTTATCTGCTATGTTCTTCTAGGGCAAAGATTAATGCAGAGCAGTGCTGTAACCCTACAGCTTTCTTCCAAACAAAGCAACTGACAGACTTTTGAACATCATGCAGCAAGAAAGATATGTGCGAGAACCTGCTGCTCCCAAGTCATGAGTCTAATACAGTTGTGAATTCAGCAGAAATGAGAAACCTCTGCCTCCTTCAGAAGAGGTATGTCACTGTTTTAACTAATTGAATGCACCATGCAATCGAGGGGCACTATCTTTTGGTTCAAGATGTTTCTTCTAAGGGACTTGAAGCCTAATTTTAGAAAGAAAAATACAGCCTGTTTCACCATGACTGAGAAGCTGCTAACCCTTGCTCTAGGTAGTTGTACTGGCTTTGTTTTTCCCAAGGAATACCGGGACAATCTGTAGGTGGGAGAAGGAAAGACCCTTGCTGCACTCCAACACACTATTTTTGTTCAATTTGAAAACTTACAAGGTTGGCTATTCACCATGTTCTGCCTCTACTTGTGATCAAGGATGGTGGTCTTACTACAACTAATTTAACTTTATGTTTTGGTAAAGTGGAACACCCTGACTGTGCCCTGCACATACTCTATGCAATTCACCTTTCTTCCACTTCTGCCACTGCATTGCCCATGTCTATAGGTGACACTGTGAATAGAGCCAAAAAGGATCCACAAACTTGCTAGAGCAAAGGTTCAGAAAAACTGCAGAGAATTTCCAGCGAATAGCCAGAGCCACGACAATAAAGCACTGGGGGATTCTGAGCACATCTGTCTCTCTTAATGACCTGTTCCCAAATTTTCCAGCCAGATGCTGTAAGCTTTTAGCCCTCTGTGGGCATTAGCAGAAGCAATAGCTATCTGGAAATCCAAATGGCTACTAGATGAATATCATGACTGCTACGGAACATGCACATTAAAGCCCCAACTCTCACAAAGATTAGGTAGCAGACTGTGCTGATTGACTTTTAACAGCACCACATGAATTGCTGACTGCATGGGACTGCACATGCAGTCACCTGCAAGACATGTTTTCTGTAATAGCTGCCATTACATATTATAGTTCCTTCAACTGTGCTGTCATAGACAAAAATTTGCATATTGGCTCCTATGGGCATTCTTATATTGATTAAAAACTGATACGTGTCTGTGAAATATGTCAAGGGGAAAAGAATAAAAGAAACCATTGATTAAATGAGATTAGAAGTAACAAATGCGTATCTATTTGTAGAGGTCAAACCGTACAATATAAGGTGCAAAATGGATTGGGAGCATCCACACACGATTAGCAGCCGTTGAATTAAATGAGCTCAGGACACCTCTTTAATTAAGCAGGTGCAACTATGTGAAACAAGACTCGCCGTTGTGGAAAAATGCATCGAGACGAAACTAAAAGTAACAAATGTATGAACATATACATGACGATGCATCTTCTTTAGCAGCTTGAAGGGTTATTTTAAAGCATTAAAATGCTAACAGCTTTCACTGTCTTTCAGAAAACAAATGAGGAAGTAGAATACACACCTACCACAGCCACAGTGACAGAGCTCCTCAACTGAACACACAGTTTTAGGTAGAAAGGCAAGTTAGATCTTTTGTAATTAACTGAATTTACACACATTGTGATTGCTAGTTAGGTTGTTATACTAAGCTAACCAGTTGAAGACATGAAAACCCAATTTTTTTCTATTCCCTAGCTCTGATGAACTATACAGGCTTCTTGTTCTATAAATGTTCATTAATTTGCATGTAAACTGTACTTTTGTAAAGGACAGAGAGATCAGTCAACAGATGCAATGACAATGTCAGATGCTTAGTTTGCTTGCATCTTATTATTGGGTATCATAAATCTTAAATGACTTCTTTTTGGGGAAACGTAAAAAAAATCAGTTTTTGAAAAAGAAACTCAGACCACTGAAGTGTAAAATGAGACATAATGAAGCAAAACATTTATGAATGTATGTAAAAGGGTCAATCAGACTATAGAAAGCTTGCTCGGTAAAGATTAATAACATTCATCACTTCTCAGTCTTTAAGTGTTGCCTTTGTATCTGTCATGTGGTGTAAAGTAATCTTTGATTTTTCAGACTGAACAACAGAAGTACTCCAGAAGTTCATACTCTACTCAAACCAGGATGCCACTTATGGTAGTTTTTAACAGTTTGTTTATACCAAACACATGAATATTTGAGTGACAAAGGAAATGTTAAAATATTGGAGTAACAAAATGTATTATCTTCCTGGACAAGGTGTATAGACATCAATTTCCATGCCACTGCACCCATGCTCAGCACGCAACTGCACTGCTCAAGGTGGTGGTGGTATCAAGAAATTGGCTAGTGTCCTGGCTTAGATGAAGGACTGTGTTCTTTCATCTTCAGAACATGTCTACATTGATAGACATTACTTGTCTGCGAAATTATTGACAAAACCCTGCTATTTCTGGCGAAGCGTAATACGCTTTTTGTTTGCATTTTTAAGCTTTGTGATGACTTCATAACAAAATTAAGGTAGAAATGTCATTGGTTTTCTTGATGAAGCAGAGAAGCCAGTTCATAAATAACACTGGGCTCGATCCTTTAAACACTTGTACACAGGTACAGCTTTGAATTCAAGAGGATTATTTGCATTATGAGTGCTTTATGCATCAGCATTTGCTGTACTCGAGCCACTGTTAAAACATACATGTTCTCAAGGTTAATAAATTAAAGAAGTCCAGTCGCGTTGTCTTAGCAATGCTCTTCCATTTTCATAACAGACACGGCGGAACGCAGTGCCCGCTGCTACCTCCCTGACAGAGAAAACACGAACTTTCACACAATTTGCCCAATCAGAAGGGTAGTTCCTGAGCCAGATCCTCTGCGGGCGAAGGCTCGGCCTCCAGAGAGGCCAGGCCGCGCCTTCCGCGCTCTGTAACCGAGGGAGCGGCGACAGGCCGGGGCCACAGGGGATGGGACACCCCCTCTGGACGCTGGGACGCAACCTGGGGGAGCGCGTCCGCCCGCCAGGGGTAGGTGTCCACAACCCCCCGGCACCCCTGCGGGCTCCTGCCTCCGCAGGGCGAGAGAAGGGCCGGGAGCCCCGCCGCGCCCGGGCCCTGCTCGCCCCACGCCCGCTGCCCGACCCAGCCTGGCCCGGCGCACCCGGCCTGGGCGCCGCCTGAGCCGCCCTCTCCCCTCACAAAACGGGGGCCGGGCCGGACCTCGCGTACGCGGCTCGCGGCGCTTCTGCCAGCGCCTCCGCCTGCCCTAGGCCCGCGGAGCACGGCGGGGCCCGGCAGCCCTACGGCCTACGTGACCCACCGCGGGTCCGGCCCCAAGCGCTGCGCCGCGTCTCCCGCGGGAGGCGGAGGGAGCGCAGCCGAGCGAGCCTCGCTACTCCTTCTTCCTCCTGCCCGTCCCTCCGCGCTGCGCTCCCCGCGGGGCCGCTCCGCTCCGCGCCAGGCCGTGCGGCGGCGCCTGCCCCCGCCCCTCAGCACTGCCTGCCGGGCCGAGCTGCGGCGGGGTCACGGCGGCGGCGGCCGGGTCAGAGGGTAAAGGTTGCTCCCCCAGCATCCTCCGTGCTGGATACTCAGCCATCTTGGATCCGCGGGACAAGAAAATTCATGCGGTGAGTCCGGCCCCGGCCGCCCCCTCCCCGGCCCCCGCCGCCGCACCGGGACCTGCCGCCGTACCGGCCGCGGGCCGATGAGGGAGAGCCGGGCGGCGGCGGGGCCCGCGGCGGGGCCCCGTGGGTCCGGGGCCGTCTCGCCGGGTTTCCGTTTGCTTTTGTCTCCGAGGGGGAGCGGGGGGGACGCGCGGCGCCCAAGCCGGGAGCGCAGCCGCAGGCCCGACCCGGTCCGCTGCCCCCCGCCCTCCTCCGCGGCCGCGGGCGGCGGCGGCCGCCGGGCGCCGCTCCGGGGCCGGCCGAGGCCGCGGCCCAGCGGTGCCTGCGCCCCGCATCCTCCACGGCTGCCGCTGGCAGCTCGCCCCGCGGCCCGCTCGACCCGCCCGGGACGGTTCCTTCCCGCCGCCGCCTCCCCGCCCGCCCCGGCCGGGTCCCGGGCCTAGCGGAGGCCGCCTCCGCGCTTCCCCCTCCTTCCTCCCGCCGAGCCCGTCTCCGCGCTGTGGCGGGGCTGCGCGGCCGCCAGGCCCCAGCCCGCAGCCTGCCTCCGCCGGGCCAGGCGCCGGGGCAGCGAAACCTGCCACCTACGGCCGGGGCTGCCGGCGGTCCCGCTCCCGGGCGGCCCCGGGCTGCGCGCCGCGCCGGAGTGGCCTTGCGGCCTGCTCCGCCGGCCCCCGGGAAGGCCCGGAGTGCAGAAAGGGGTGAGACAAGGGTGCTGCTGGCTGCTTTTCTCTCGAAAAATATATGGGTTTTTTTTGCCTGCGCCTTTTGCACTGTCCTCCTGGCGGCGGTTAAGGCGGTGTATAAACAGGTTCTGGTTTTCCCTCGGACGTGTTTGTAAAACAAACTTGAAACGGCCCGAGCTGCTTTCCCTGAGTGCTGCTCCCGGAGGAAGGAGATGGTCTTCCCCTGCCCGCCGGGTCGGTCGTTTGGAGCTTTGGCGTGAACCTGACCCGGGGGTTCAGGTGCAGGTGCAGGCTGGAGGAGGAGGTGGCACAGGGTGACAGGTTAGGGATGAGAGGGGGACACCGGAGTGGTGGGGAAGGGTGCAAGAGGCACTGTTTATGTTGTAGTTAGTGTGTGTGTGCTCCTGACAGAAACAAGGATGTCCTTATAGGTATTCTAGGTTCAGCAGATCTGTTTTGTGGTGGGTTTTATACGTGAAGTTACAGTTAACTTTGTTTTGGAGGTTTTGTAATACGAGAAAATGAAAACATGCTTGTGTTAGATGTGGGTCAGAAGCTGCTGATCCACATCTAACACAAGCATGTTTTCATTTCTACTGCAAGTCTGTTTTCTTGGGGAAAAACTTGTTTCCAACTTTGCGCTATTTTATCCCCAGGGGAAGGTAAGAACTTTTTGTCTCCTTCTTGTATATTTATGTGTGTGTGTGTGACTTTAGTGTGTGAAGGAGACATTCCTGTGTGCCTGCACGGCAGTAACATCTGGTGCTGGTGGCTCACTGCTAGTCTTAACTCTTCAGCTGGGGGAAGGGAGTTTAAGATGATCAAGCCTGCTGTCACATTAGTTAGTGGAAACCTTTATGTTTCTGGAAGTTAAATGTTAAGACTTGTAAAGACCTGCAAGAGTAGAATAATCGTTTATGTTTATATTGCGAAGGCATCTTTGCTTGGACCTGAAACAATGTGTGTGTGTGTAAGTACTTCGAGTTCTCTTGTAGTGGCATAGAACACAGCTCACAAGATCCAGTTTCATGATCCTGGAGACTATGTGTTGTGTGTCCAATGCCTTCCCACCCTCCCGAACTTCCAGTGTTGTTTATGTTGAGAATTCAGCTGACGTGCTAAACTTCAGGGTGTTGACTGCTTCTGATTTTAGGAAGGGATTTGAATACTTGCTATCATGAGCTGACTGACTTGACTTGCAAGTCTTTTTCCCTTTCACTTTCAGGAAGCTGTTGATAACACTTAACAGTGTAGTAGTAGATAAACCTTGTCTACGTTTCTCTCCTAGAAACTTAATATTGCTGTCAAAGTAGTCATTGTTATTGTAACCTGTTTGTGTGTCAGTGAAATGAAAGCAAAGCCCTTGGCTAAGAACTGAAAATGAAAAAAAAAAAGAAAAATCCTTGGAATTTATAAAAAAAAATTGAATTGAATTCTCTTTAAAAGAATCTAACTTTAGAGAATTGGTATTCAGTTGAAAAAAAAAAAGGGGCAGTTATCATGTGCTGAAGTTTGATGCTAAGAACTGGTCCTATAAGTGGCTGTTTGCACCTGAAGATCTTGGTCTGTACCTCACTGCCTTCATATGAAAGTTCTGTGTGCCTGCATTGGAATGGTAGCTCTCAGGAAGCATTTGTGCTCTTATTTACTATGCTTATAAAAGTATTTCTGTCTAGATAGAGATTAGCTCTGAAATTAGAAACATTATTGCATTTTTAGCCTCTGCTGTAGCTTTTAAAAGAATGTTACTTATATTTTTGTGTTGGTGGTGCAGGGGTCTTTGTTGTGTAGTAATTGCAAAGTTGTAACCACATCATAGCTTTAAAGCAGTCTTGTATCATAACTTTGTTTATTCAGAAATACCTTGTACCTCCTTGTTGTTATTGACTGAAGAAGTGAATACAACTTGAAAATACATCATAGGTGAATTAATATAGAGGTTTTTTGCACCTGGCTTTCTGGCTTGGTCTGGAAACTTAAGAGAAATGCTGAATTGCTGTTTTGTTATGAGGTAGTATAGAAAGTGCACCTAAGCTTCCAAGTACAGAATTTTGTTCTAAAGTAAGTAGGTCCTTATGTTCAAGTTTTTTTTTTTTTAATTAGGTTTTCCCTAAAAGCTGTAATGTGCTCGAATACACATTTTTAAAAGGTACCTTAAAAAAATGTGTTCCTTAAAAAATAAATCTAAAGAATTCTTGAATTCTTGACGAAATATTTGCTGTATTTGTTGAGAATGTTTCTAAATGTGAGCTTAGATAGGAAGCTCTGTGCCAGTTTATATAGAAGTACAGCACCATAGTAAGTCGAAACAGTATTTTTTGCCATGTATTTAAATGATTGCTCTCTAAGTGACACAGGCTTTCCCATTTTTAAAAATTAGTAGTACAGTGTATGCATGAATCACAGTGCGTGTTGTCAACAGCCAAGAAGTTCAAGTTAGGTTAGCTGTGCTTCATCTGGGCTTTTGAGGTATAAAGAAATAAAAATATGTATGTAAACATTCTTCTGCATAACAGAGATCTGCTAATATTTTTGCTTGAAATTTATCTTGATGTCTCAGATACGCTGTACTGAGCAATTCAAACAAACCTATTTCAGTTGTGTTTCCTGAATAGGGTTGGCCTTTTTTTTTTTTTTTTTTCTTTTTATTTATTTATTTTTTTCTTTCCAAATGTGCTTTGGCACATATGTTCTGTTTCTTGCATTGGTCTCCTGACCCAGGTTCTTGTGAAAACGCATGGACAACCAAAAGTTTGTGGGTAGTTTCATTGAGTTAAAAGCATGTACTCACATGTTGACAGTTAACTTTGTGTATGAGAGTCTTCAGGATGGGTGCTTTATGTTGACAGCTAACTATGCTTTTATTGAGCATTTTAACAGTGTAAGAAGAATTGTGTCAAATGAAGTTATTGCACAGTAGGATGTTTAAAATTGTCCTTATGGAATGATTTTCTTTGTTAGAGAAGGTGTGTGTATACCAAACATGGTGTCTGCTAAGCAGCAAGAGATTTCTGCATAGGAATTAAAATCTTTGTGTCTTTGTATCAGCAAAAAATAATAACAAAAAAAAAAATCAGATTGCTTTTAGTTTATGTTTTATCTTTCATTTATAATACTGTGCTGAAAATGGAATATTTGAATTGTGGTAACGTGTACTAGCTTAGCTTCTGGTCTGCTTGTGAAATAGGCCCCAAGTGAAGGTGTAAATGGTGCTTGCCCAAAGAGGTTACTGAGCCCTCCCGATTTGTCTTGAGGTAGCGTTGGTTATCAGTAGCGTTACAGAAAAGCGTGCGTTATTTTTTCCCCTTGACTTGCTCTGCCATCTGACCACTTTTTACACTGCTCATATGTTTAATTTCACAGCTCTCCACATTTCTTAGGAGGATTCCTATCAGATTATGCTGGTAGGTTAGAATTTGGTTATAATTGAGACTTTTTTCAGACACCTCCTTCTCTTGTTGAATTGCATTGCAGGAGTTGTTGGTCAGAAATTTATTAGTAAGCGAACCATTGTTTCATCTTGTTTTCTTTTTTTTTTTTTTTTTTTTTTTTTTTTTTTTTTTTGCGGGGTGGGGAAGGGAGGGTATTTTTAAGCGTCATCTTGTACCCCATGTTGCTCGGGGTTCTTTTCTGTTGCAGTGAGTAGTTTAGTGACCTTCTGAAGCATTCTCAAAGTTCTGCTTTTAAATTTTATTTTATACATTTGATATCAAGATGTTTGAATATCGTTGGCTGAGGTCAAGTTATTTGTAAAAAAAAGTATAGTTATTTAAAATGAAAACTAATATAAAATGCTTGTGCATTTGTGGGAAGTAAAATGGGTGCTCCTACTTTGTATTACTCTCTCTGAGCAGACAGTAATCCAGGGGATTGAGCATGAGCATAAGAGTTGGAGCATGCTTTCTGTCTTTGAGTTACCTGCTGAAGTGATGGGTGACTCTGGGTAAGTCATTTAACCAATTTATAGCCAAGTTCTAGTCTGTAGTGAGAAGATAATGCTTTCCTGTGTTTTACTTTCATGCTTCAAGGCGTCTGTGGAACTAGATACCAGTAGGAGTTAACATACATAGTCAGGGGAAGCAATATTAAAAACCTCAAAAGGGTCCTATACCAAATTCAGTGGGTGGTACTTGGGTTGTTTGTCCTTACGTATTTCGGAATTGTATGTCCATAACATTTTCATTGCATTCTAAATCTGTGTGTGTATTTGAAAACAATAGCAAGGGGTTTCCAGGCACAAAGAAGAACCAGTATGACTTATTCCATTAAAGCGACCACCAACTATTTTAAATTACAAATTGTTAGTATTTAGATTTGTAGGCAACTTCTTGGCAAGCAGATTTTTCTAAGGCTGCCTTCATAACACAGATGATGATCATGTAACATTATATATTATCTCTTCTGTCTGTGGGTTGTAGGAAAATAACTGGCCTAGTGCAAAATAACTAATGCTTGTGTCAGTGGGTTGTGCACTTGTAATACAGTCTATATGACTGCATCAGGTTGGTTGGTTTTTTTCCTCTTCCAGCCTACTAAACCCTTGCATTCTTTGAGGTAGACTTGTCTATGCTTTGTAATTGTGAAAATTATTCTTGCAAAGGAAGTGTTGCCAGAGAATTATAATGATGGAAAAACAGTCTGCTGACCTTCCTTCTGTTGTCCTGCTGTGTACCGGGTTTGTTCAGGTATACGTTTGGAATCTTTCACCATTCAGTAGTGCCGTTGTGAGAAAGTACTTATTGCATATAAATATATCTAAGAAAAAAAAAAAGGCAGGAAAGTAGTCATGAAGTGGGTATTTTACGTAATGAATAATTAGGCTAAAAGATGTATAGAAGGTCTTCCCTTCTTTAGAGTTCATACCATGGTTTGTGTTGTGGAGAAGTGGAAACCTGAAAGGTTTTCAAAAAGAAATCAGAGCTGTATGCAGTGTCAGCTTTTGAAAGACTGAATTTATGAGGAGCAGTTCTGAATGTAAAAGTTGCAATATTGTGTCCACCTGTAAAACTGTTTGCAGTAAAAAAGTCTTTTTAGATGAGGTATTTGATTAGTATGTTGCAGTGGCAGTACTGTCCTTGATACTTTGCTGTGTGGTACCTTTGTCAATATGTCAAAAGCATCATCAAAAAGTAGTAAGGTACCTTTGTTGGCTTATTTATGGACGTGGATGCGCATTTCTAGTAAGTTGATTCTTCAAGATCAAATTGATTAGGATCAGCATTATACACAAGAATAAGTCTTTTTGTGTCGTGGCAGAGGTTGAAGAAGGTTCATGTCCCTGTGCTATTGTGAAATGGAGTTAATTTCTTAGGAAGCTTTTTGGCACTTTCAGACTGATATATTTTGGGCAATGAATACATTACTTGTTTCTCCCCTAATTCACAGAAGTTCGGTTATGTAAGAACATACATGTTGTGGGACATCTCCGATGAAACAGGAAGTATTTCCAAATTTCTTGGAAAGATAAAATGTAGTTTTCAAGATATTGGTGCTCTTCTGAACTTTCCTTACCTTGGGTAGGTGTGTATTGTGACTACCAGCAGTACATGCTTGATGGAAAGTAGCATTTTCAGAACAATTTCATTAGGAATTTGCAAATGGTTGATATTAGCTGTAGATTGAATTTCAGGCCTCTGTTTCTTAAATGTGTCACCAGGCTGAATTTGTTTTTCTAGTAATTGAAAAGGCTCAACAAGTCTTGAAAACTGGGATGAGCAAGTGTATGTCTAGTTGGCAACCAGGAGTGACTGGCTGAGAGCAGGTGTCTTAACTGCCCCTTAACTGCAGCACATGTGTATTCCAGCATACAACTGCTGGATTTTTCTATAGTAGTGAATACGTGCATCTGCAAAGCCCATTTTTTAAAACAAAACATTTGGAGAGGTGTATTTTAAAACTAGTAGACTAAGCATAGTCCACAGACCACGCTGTTAATGTACTTAGCAAATAGCCTGAAGAGGAATACCATAGGCTGCAAATGAATGAACAGTGGTAGTAAAAATCTGTTGATAGTAGATTGTGCTTATGTCTGTATCTACAAGAAATAGCGGAAGCTACTTTGATAAATTCAGGTTGGGTTGTTTTGAAGAGCAGAGTGATGCATGACAAAGTTAGCTGTAATTTCTTAAAAAGTGGTAAGAATGAGAGGAACAGTGAAAATCGCAGATGGTGAGGGAAGAGCAAAGTTAGGTCTAGGCAAATGCAAGCTGGGTTCATTCTGTGGTATCTAGTAGCGTTTAAAAAAGCAAACACCTAGGAAGCTTTGGTTCAGTTTTTCTCAGGAGGTGTGATTTGTGAGATTGTTTGGTTTGTCTGTCCCCTCTCAGTATGTATATGTATATATAGAAATTTAAAATATGTCAAGTATGTATAGGTAACCTAACTTTTGAGTTAAATCAGGAGTTAAGCATTTAACTGAATTTATACTTATATTTATATGTGGAAACTTAAAACAAATCAGCAAGAGGAAGTAAGACTCAAGTTGTGGTCCTACAAACCTCATAAAACTGTGTCTAGGTAGAGGAAAGAAGCACAAATTAGTGCACCCTCTTGGAAAGGAGATAGTCAGCCTGGATCTAGTATGTATTCTGCAGGATGGCAGCTGGTTGGGCAGCCTGTGAGCACAGACAGACTTCCATAGTGTCTGCACCACAGCTCTCTTTTCCCTGGAGGAGAGGGGAGAGAGAATCATGAAGAGATGTGGAAAAGAAGGAAGTTGAGCGTTATCATGGCATGGGAGAAGTATTAAGAAACAAAAGAAGAAGTCTGTAAGAAACTATTTTGTATTAGTTCTGCTGCTCATAGGAAAGAATATGTCTGCATTTGTGATTAGTAGTGCGATTTCTTTCTTTAATGAATGCAAATTAACTTTCTTAGTCTCAGATGGTTCAGTATTTTTTGGGATTAGCAGGAGAGAACTCCAATCTGAATCGAATCTAATATTCTGCTCCAGCTGAGCAATTGTTCTTTGTGCACATTGATGTAACTGTCCATGGCTCTGCAACAGATTCCAGTGCAGTACTTAATTTTGTAATGTGCTTCTAAAAATAAGTGCATAGTCTTATGTAACGCTTCTTGTATTGTTAGCACCTAGAGGCTTCATCCCCACTGGTATGAAGCGGAACACATCCTACATAGTTCTTGATTGTGGGTATTTACATCTGAAATATTTTCTCTGTTAGTGTCTCTGGCCAAACAGTAACTCTGCTTATGTTTTAGGAATATCAAATATCTTGTTTGCACAGTTAGGTATGTTGCTCCTCTGCATTTGCAGAGTTTTAGAGTATTAGTTTGGCATATCTGAAGGAAACAACAGTTTGAAAGCACTATGTAGTACAGTAGACATTTGTTTCTCTAATTTAAAGAAGCCCGGTGGGTTCCTGCTCACAGGTCTGTAGACTTTCTCAGAGACCTCTCACATGATTTGGCTCTGCTCTGTAACTCTAATGGTTCTGAAAGCCTGTGGGTGCTGCAGACATGAAAAGATGTTAATTGTATTAATGCAACTTTGAGAGCAAACTTGAAATATGCTTGAAAATAAACCACTTTCTCAGTATTTTAGCTGACATTTATGCTCAAATTATACTGTTCTCGTAGCTGTTGTACACCTCTTGCTGTAGTCTTATCAATGTTTTGATCTCTTTTATGTGACTTTTTCTCATGCTTTTTGAATTCAGGCTGCAGATAACGTGTTAAATTAAATGATAGGATGCATCACATCTTACTGGTGGGATGACACCTGTGCAGAACAAACTTGTCATATGTAAATAATTTAAGGGACAGAACTTGGATTTATGAAGAATTATAGCTTCATTACAGAGTAGCTTGGTTCTCATTTTTCACAGCTTTTGAAGTAGGTGCTATATTTTTATGTTAGGAGCAGAGCTGAAATGTCAGAGTAGAGGATCTAAAGTTGAGAGTCTTGAAATCCAAGGCCAAACCAGATACATCCTTTTTTTGTTCTATTACTGTCCTTAGAAAAGTTAATTTTCTATAGTGTTGTTTACTGCCATCCCACGTGCTTCATTTTACAGGGTCCCTCTCTTTCCCTGAGGAATCCTGTTGTTCAATGAAGAGTGAATTCAAAGGGATCTGAGGTCTGAAGAAATAGATAATTGTAAAACTAAACAAACAGGTGGTCACTTCATTAGGTCGCAGCGTTAAGAACAAAGTAGATGCTTTATAGATGCTTTTAATGATTGCTGTATCTGAACAATTCAAATGATTTAATTTCCTGGCAGTGTTTAGGTCAGGTATCCAGAATTTTGGGGCAGGGGAAGTAGTCAGCCCTCAGACTTCTTTGTCAACCATGGAGGTCATCTTGAAAGACTGAAAAAATTGTAAAGCTTGGTATTTATGACACCAGAAGCCCAGTATGAGGGTTACCCTTGTCCTTCCTGAGGCCAAACAGCATATATACATATTCAGATAGGTAGAGACGTACCATTTCTACATGGATAGGTTTTGCTTCTAGGTTGGACTCAGGTTGTGCAGTGGGAGAGTGGGCAACGACAGTAGGTGACAGCCTACTGGAAGGCCTGTTATCCTGTGCCTTCTACCTTTCTTTGTGGATCTTAAGAAACTCTCGTGACCCAGCTTACGTACTGGGACACACACAACCCTCAAAGCACTGCACCACCCTTCCTGGAGGCCTGTGGGTGTCATCCCCTTGCCCTCATCATGGGGAAACAATCCCTCCTGTTCTTGGGGAACTGTTGAGTGTGCCTGTGAGGAGGAGCAGGATGTCAAAAACAAGTTCATTGTTACTCAGCTTTGCCTTGTGAATAGCAGTATTTTGTGTTTTTCTCAGTTCTGGGGTCTCCAAAAAGCCCTGGGACACGGCTGGAGCACTGTGGTTCTGGGGGAAGGAAGGACATTTGTCTGCTGGCACTGAGGGACTCCCAAGTACCACGTTCTTTGCATGGAAAGGCCAGGACTGTGCCTTAGCCAAGGTGGAGCAGGCATGCACCTTGGATAAGCAAGGCAAGGAGCAGTAGGGCAAGGGCAGGGGAAGCATCCCAGAGAGGAAGACCCTGTGCAGGCAAGACCATGTTGTTCTGTGCCTGGTGTGTCAACCCAGGCCTAGCCTGTTATTAATACTGCATTTACGGAGGAGAAATACAGTGTTTTTATAGTAAATATGTTCCACTCTTCTGTTTGGTATGTTTTCTCTTATTCTAGAGCAGTCATCCAGGGAGCCAAGTGCAAGAGTAACACATCAGTTGTATCTTTCAGTGTTCATGTGAGTGTATTCTAGAGTTCTCTCACCACAGCTGTCTGTTGTCCGTCTGTTCACTGGAAAGAGAAGACTGCTAATATCAAGGAGGCCTTGGCGGTTGTTGGCATATTATCTCGTGAGTCTTCTTGGCCTGGTTTGGGCACAGCTGTGTCAGGAAACTGTTGCTATCACAAGGTTCATGAGGGGTTGGTTGTTAGGAGGGAGGAGTTTTATAGAAAGAATTTCCTATTTATTTTTGTGTGAAGAGCCACACACACTTTTTACTGTCAACGCTTAATTGTCCTGTTAATATAATTTAATTTTGTGAAATTAGTGTTTATCCTGCACTCCTTGTATCACTTGCTTTTTAGAAGAAGTATTAGATTTTTGTAGAAGATCCTGTAACCCTCCCCCTTCCTCTCTATTCAAGTAAAACTTTGAATTTTTATGTCAATTTTTATATTCAATGTCTGCCTTTCTGAGTTGCAGCTTAGGGAGTGAATGGATAGTCTTTTCACTGACTAATGCAGGGTCAGAATGACCTCACATCCCTTTAAAGTTGCCCTTGCCACGACCCTCCATTAGACTGTGTGGGTATGTTTTGATCCTTCTGAGGTATGGATGTTTTGGTTGTGAACATGTTTTCTATGAAAACTCTTAGTCACTAATAATTGTAGTGACACTTTAAAATATGTTACTGTTTTTACTGGAAAGGAAAAAAAGTGTATAAAACTGCAAGAGAATGACAGATTTCACTTAGAAGGTAGACTTCTGAAATTGTTATGCATGAAGAGCATTTAAAATAATCCAGTTGTCAGTGTTGAACTCTAATACTGAAACAGGAAAAAAAAAAGTGAAAATGGTCTTGCGTAATTAGTTGCCCTCATGCTTTGTAGTGTAAAGCCCATAAGACATACCAAGTTTTGCCTTGGTTAACAAAAGAAAATTCCCTTTGGTGGTGTGTTTCTTCTCTCTGAATGCAGCTACCATGGTTCTGCCCACATTATCCTTTTTTTCTCTTTTTTCTCTCTCTGTCCTCAGAAGAACCACTTAGTGTTTTTCTCTCAGAGGTGACAATGAGGGTAAGGGTGCTATCTTGCAACAAGATGGATAGGCACTGGTAAAGTGGGTTTGGTTTGGGTTCCACAGCAAGGTCTTTTCCTTCACTGGGAACCTCACCAGGTCCTGCTCCTGTCAGTAGTCTGACCTCTGTGGACACTGTCAAACTGGCAAAATAAAATCAGCAAAAAACCCCAGAATCACAACGGCTAGATTACTAATGGAAACAGGTCCCTTAAGTAAGAATGAGACTCTTAGTGATACTTTGTAATTACAAATCTGTAACGAGGAGCTAATTTAAATTTGGGGTTGATGTATGAAGTGATAGTTATGTATGATAGTGATAAAAATCTATGCATCACTGCTGAGATGGTCATATCCTTCACACATTAATTTTGTGGTATGTCATATACGTTTTTTGTGATATCAAATATGTTTTGAAATTTTAACTATTGAAAGTTGCGGGGTTTTTTTTCCACTTAGTGTGAGAAACTTTGAATTCAGTTGCTGTGTAAATCAGGAGAGGAGCAGCTGTGTTCCATCAAAGAAGGATGAAGACATTCCTAGTTTCAGTGTAGGCACACAATGCTGTGAATTTAATTTTATCTGAAGACTGGATTTTAGATAAATGCAGAACACTTTAGCCTCTTTTGTCTCCTGTACTCTCAAAATGCCTCGTTTTTCTACCTTATGTATTCTTTTGGTTTGTCTTTTTTTGTCCCTGTACGTTTCTTGGTCCTTTTCATCTATTCTTTCACTTGGTTTCTGTGCTTCCCCAGCAATTTAAGATTGAAAAGACGAGTTTTGGGTTACTTCATTGTTCTTCCTGATGCTTAGTCTTTGTATTGCCTTGTCATAAACTTGTCTCATTTTCAGTTCATAAACTGAAAGGGATGTTGGTCACTGTTTATGTGAGCAGCCAGAAGTTCTGTTACAAACAAACTCCTCCCTTGTTCAGTACGTAAACCTCTGCTTCAATAACTGTTACAATTGCATACTCAAAGCAATCTGAATTTAAGAAATGGTGTAATGAAGGTTTTCTTTCCTGTCTTAAGTCAGGTTCTATCTGCATATGCCTGTTATGTAGGTTTTTTTGATCAAATGGCGTTTTCCGTTGAGGACTCTGGCCTCATTAGACAGGATGCATGGTGTTTGCTCACTGAGGTTTTTCTTTTTTAATCCCATTGTTCAGGTCATGCTATCCAAAATTTTAACTAAATTGTGGATTAATGTTTTCTCCCCAATTTCTTCATTACAGTTTCATGGAAGTACTTTATTATGTGTTTTTGAAGAAGTTATATTTTTATATTGCCTCACTAAGGTGACAGCCATGCATTACAAACAGAGAAACTGAAACATTGGCTTAATTCTTCATAACAGACATACCTTCCATTCTATTTTCAGCATATTGGTTAATGCTTCTTCATAGACTCCTGAAATATTTCAAGTAGAAGGCACTTGTGAAAATCTTTGTGTGGCTCTCCCAGAATTATAGGGGAACAAAAAAAAAAAGACAAACCTTAAGAGACAGGCATAATATTGGTTTACATATGTGGCATTTAAACATCTCAGCTAGACACGTTGTTTTCTTTCTATAGTCTCTGCGTCATTAATTAGAAGAGGATAGAGGTACTGCATCCTGACAGTGGTCCTTGGTCTATTGGCTCTTCACCAAAAACTGGAGGGAATCTGGAAGTGGTGGATCCAGGGTCTGAAGCTCCACGTGCTGTAGTGGCTGGGTCTTTGGGACTCTCTGCTTTCCCATCAGCGTCTTATACGTGTCTCTCTCTGCAGTTTTCTTTTTCTGTTCCTGTTCTGAACTCTAATTCCTCTTCTGGTTTCCTTCTCCCCTGTGTCCTAACTATCCTCCTGATGGCACCCAGCTGAATTTTAAGTGAATAATAGTATTTCAGTCCTAGGATGAAGTGTCCTTAGCTATCCTGTGGCTAGGCTTACATCCGCACCATCGCACAGAAGTCTAATGCAAGAGGGTGAAGTCCCATATGATCTCAATGTAGCATGTGAGTGGGGTGGTGTTGCAGAGCCTTACCAGCTGAAGCAAGCTTGAGCCAGGTCTTCCTTGTGATAGTACGCAGTGCCTTTCTAAGAGTGCCTTTCTGAGGCAACATGCCCTGCTTGTCAGTGTTGCACAGCTTTCAAGTGCTAAAGCATCCCAACAGACCAGATTGTAAAATGTTTTTACCTGGGGAGAGGACATTTTCCTGTATAAAAACATTCAGAAATGATCTGACTGTCTTACCTACTTTAAAAAGAAAAGAAAAAATAAAAAAAAATGTGTTGAGTTCAGACCGAAAAGTGGTTGAAGGAGGTATTTGGACATAAAAGGCTTGTGCATTCTGTGATTTGTCCAAGTGAATGAGTATTGGATCTTAAAAGCAAGGAGTAGAATTATCCAAGACAATATTACTGCCTGTGCTGTCTGTAACAATGTAAATTGCTCTTAAAAGTAAAACTGAATCTGTATGTTTTTCATAACTTTTTCTTCTTCCAAAGTAGTGCATTTGAAGGCAATTTAAAAGAAGGCCCAGATTAAAGTGTGCTTCGTGTACATGCAATTTATTTTGCAGTTCTCTGAATATGGAGTAGAAGAGCTGTAGAAAATTTCTGGAAAATGTTTAGCTAGAAGTGTTGGCTAAACCTCAGATTACAGGATTGTTTTCAGAATTCCTAACTTTAAAACATGATACAGTTTTCCAAGTGAGTTATCTGCCCAAGATTTATTTTGAAAATGACACTGGAGTTAAATGCTTAGAAGAAGTGTTTTTGTGCTCTTAATTTTTTTTTTTTTTTCTTTTCTGAAATGAAGCTTCGCTTGAGGAGAGAAGTTGTACCCATAGAAAGATTACTGACATCTATGACAATGGGGTTAGCTGTAACTTCATAGTTAAGGAGTGACTAACATTGCTACTTAAAAAGAAAAAAACATTTTGTAAATGAAGATACTTTAGTTGCAAGGGTATACGAGGGATTATATAAGGAGGGAAAGGGTGAAACAAAAGAAAAAGTGTTACAAGTGGAGTGTTCTCACATGAGGTGAAGATTTTAGTTTTATTTGGTGTGTTCATCTACATTAAAACCATAGTGAAAATAGTGAATGTGTCTATTCAGGTAATGTATAACTCATTTTCTCCTTTTCTTTGTATTTTCAAGTGAGGCAGTTAATACCCAGACTCAGTTATAAATCTTTGGCTGTCAATTTAAGATCCAGATTTATCCCACGTATCTTCCTCCACTTAATTTTAATGCTTGAAGTGAAATTACTCTCTTCTGACTTCAGCTGGCTAAAAGGTAGGCATCTAGGCCTCTGGAACTCCAGGGAAAGAAATGAAAGAACTTCTTATGTATCCTTCAAAACACATACATATACCAGAAATGAGCATTTACTCTCTGAATGAAGAAGCATAACTGAAGATAGCACATGTGTTACTGTAATGTGTATAATAGATGAAACAGTCAGTGTAAGTGCTGCTATACCCTTTTCCTTCTTTTCAGACCATGCTTGTGGCAATACACATACAGGAAATCTAGATGTTAGGCAAATATGCTCTAGATAATGAACAATCAGTAATTTCCACTAAGATGGACTTATAACGTGTAACTGTGACATTGTGAGTTATGCTTCAATTTCCAGGTAGAGTTTTTTTTCTTATTATGCAGGTGTTGTTTTCTGCCTGTAACCTACAGTTCTGGTAAAAATCTTCCAATATAAATAGGCAGTAGCAATGCTAGACTTGTGCTAAAGCAGAATAACCTAAATAAGTCTTATACCAGTATAGCAATTGCAGTATAATGTATCAACAATTGTGAAACCTTTGAATAATCGTTTTTAAGGGGGGGAAAAAAAAAAGAGGCATGCAACAATATATAGCCAGTAGAATCCCTGTGGAATTATACATTTTTTTGAAGACTTCCTCCATGTGTCTTTGTAAGTAGTGTTTATTGAGATCACAAATGAGAATGTGGTTAGCATATTTTCCTATAAGGGATCCGTTCTGGACTCATGTTTTCTTCTCCCCCCTCTGTCAGGCCTGTATTGTGGTGCTTGTCCTTCTTGGTGAAGGGCCTGTATCGAATTATCGTTTGTTTACTGACTCTTCACTGGCTTCTTAGTGCCTGCTCCTCAGGCACAGCGCCTCTAGGATCTTTCCTCTTAAGCCTTCTTTGTCTGGGAAAATCAGAGTCTGCAGTTCATAAAACTTACTTGGATTTTTCTGACTGAAAAGTGTGATAATTTTTTAATGTATAATTTTATGATGATGTATAGTCATTATAGTGTTAGTGCAAAGTTCTTTTAATTGTGTAGATCCTTAATGTGTGTGCCCCCCTTCAGATGCGTAGGTAAAGCATTGCCAATTTTGACTAAAATTACGTTTAAGTTAGTTTTGTGCTTATTTTTAGACAATCAGAACAATATAAATTGGATTAGGTGTATAATATGCGAAGTAGAAAGCTTGCAAGCTGTGTAGTTTTGCTCAATAAATGACTTGGTGGCCTCTAATTTTGCAATTCTCTTTAGATCTGTTGTGAGAACCCTTACTGGGCCACCATTCTAATGGTATGAAGTTAGCCCAAAGTACTGACTTTGCTTATATAAAACCCTCCTTAAAATATGAGATAGAGTTCTTGTTACCATTTCTGTATCCTAAGGAATTTCTAAATCAGCCTACATTGTCTTTTGCTTTTTGTTTGTTTTTTTTTTTTCATTTAAGTTTTGTCTATGTCGAGTATATAACATACTCAAGAATACTGAGTTCTAATAGTGTTGACATTTGTCTTTACGATGTGTTTTTTCTTTAAATTGGCTATTAGACTTGACAACTGCAGAAATGCACGTGATATTGATGGACTTACTATAAACATTTACCGTGAAAACTTTATACTTCTCTTTAAAAAGAAGAGTTCTGGATCGGTAAGAAATATAATGGTAAAAATGTAATTTTCTGAAAAGAGGTAGGTACGGAGTTGTTTAAGGGAGCCTCCATTAGGGCAGCAGAAGTGTGTTACTCCCATATACATCATGTAACTGACACATTAATCGTGCACTTCAAAGGAGTAAACTACTGAAACAATTTCTTTCATTTAGGCTTGTATCTTGGGATGTTTGGTCATAATTTAGGAACACTTTACTCTGAAAGAAAAGTATAAGTGAATTAATTGTGTTTAATTCAAAACTTTTTCTTAAAGGATTTTTTTACACTGGAGCCATACTAAATGACATTAAATAGTAACTATGCCAGTTAGAAAAGATGATGATCTTCCATACTTTAGTTAAAACTTTTAGCTTATGTTTCATGTGGTTTCGAAGACTCTTTGAAGGGCCAGTTCTTTTAAAAAGTGAAATTTCTTTTGTCTTAAGCATTAGCTGCCTTGCTGGATTTACTTTCAGTATTAAAACCTATAGTTTTTCGATATTGCAGATAATAGATTTAATAGAAGATTTTTTTTCCCCCCTTCATCCTGTTACAGAGAAGTACAAAGATTTCTGTTCTTTTTTTTTTTTTCTAATTTTCTAATTCTGTAGCGAAAAATATATTTTTACTCTTGATTTGCAAACATGGATTGCAATTTCCAAACTGATAGGCCATCAGGTATGCATTACAAAATTGGGCAATCTAGTTTTTTATATATAAATTTGTTTTGAGGGATAATATAATGCAAGATTGTGGCTTTGCTACATTTTACATTCTTACAGAATTTTATAAACAGTTCTCAAGTGAACTTGTTCCTTACAGAGCCTTGTTATGTTGAGAAGTAAAATTTAGGATTGTGTATTGAAGGATGCCTCAAAACATCTCAAACCCAGAGTGTCACTTTCATTAAACTAAGATAATCGTTCAAGTTTTTGTCCTGAGAAATAGCAAATTGCGCCAGTGTAGCTTAATACAGTACAGAGAAATGCCTGTGATATCACTTGCTATTGCAGAGGACTCTGATCCTAACCTCAAGATCAGGATGGTGAGCGAAGGAGATAAGGAAATTAAAAGCATGATACCCACTTAGAAATATCTTTAGCTTGTGGCCAGATAGGAGACTGCCAGTACTGTTTTCTCTTTTTCAAAGCACAAATTTGTTAAGTAAACAGTTTGGATTATTGGGCTGCTTAAAACTACCTGATGGACTTCCTCAGTGACATCTCTTGTTAACCCTGTAAGTAAATAATGTCTCTGTTAAAGGGTTAACAGACATTACTTGGGCATTAAGTCTAGCTTTCCTCAGTTAGCCTCAAGGACCTTCCCAGAGGGTTGTTATGGAAGGTAGTATCCAGATCCAGGGATTCCATTGCTGTGGCTGAGTTAGGAGAGGGGCAGCTGATGCTGGATCTCCTGTCTTGCAGATAAGTGTCCTGGAAGGTACTAGTATTTGATAAACAGATACCATACGAGACTCTAGGAGAGAGTCCCCTGAAGTGCTGTTTAAGAGTTTATAAAACAGAAGTCATTACACGGCTCTTCATTTATATGGTTTCTCTGATTCCTTGCAGCTGATCTTGCAGCTTGCCATTTCAAGGGCATAGAGGAATAAGCTCTGTCTTTGAGAATTATTTTTACTTCTCTGCCTTTCTTGAAAATGCCAGTGTTATCATTCATAGCCTGCAAGAGGTGTTTTGTACAGAAAGAGGAAAGCATTAGATGGAGAGATTTTAGAAGAAGGAACATAAAAAGCACTTAAAGTCTTGGACAGCGTGGGCTGTTCAGGACAGTGTCATGCTTTTCTCTCTTGGAAGTAAGAGACAGAAGCCATTCATGCAAGGCGATGGCTTCCACTATAAAGAATGATGTAAACCTATCCCGCTTTACTTCTGTGGTGTCAGCCTTCCAAGTGCAATGTCAACTGCAGAGCAATAGCTTTGATACAGCCATGTCTGAGCAAACTATTTATAATCATCACCGCCACAAAGCACTTTGTGCTTCCTTTTTTTTTTTTCCTTCATTCATAAAAGCTTCCTACCTGCCAGCACAGGTACCTGTATGACAGGGAAATGAGCAAATAAACATAAACCCAGGAGATCCTGCCAGTCTGTAAACTGGCTACAAAGTTGCTGTGAGAACCAGTGGAGAAGTTGGATGGTGGAGCCTGCTCTGATAAATCTGGAAAGTTGTTTTTTCACTATTCAGTGCTAGACAGGCTTGCAAGCACTGCCGTAGGCTCTGACAATTATCTCTGATTTCCAGCAAGGCAACTGAATTAAGAACTGCTACATCAGGGAAAGACAGGAACAAGTTTCTAAAGAGATATTTCAGGTAGTTTGCTGGGCTGTTCTCCAGCTTAAATGTCATCTAGGAAGCTATTGCTGTTCTTTGGTCCTTCTCACAAAATTAGATTTTGGAGGTCATAAATGGAATATTTCATAGATGGAGTAGGATCCTGGCTCACCAACTAATTTAAACGTGTCATTGAAGTAAGATGTTGTGTGTCTGTTCATGATGTGACTAATACGATACTTCACGGAGTATCCATTTGAAATTGCCTGAGTTGAGGTGCAAAATCCTTTTCTGTATAGGTTGTATTTTTCTGTAACTATCTGTAGCGAGTACACTTCTTTATACTGTATTTCAGGAATAATTTCTGCATTTTTGTCCTGCTTTGATACCTACCTAAAGGTGAGTATCATGCCAGTAAGCAAATGTCTAGAAAGGTCCTGTTGCTTCCTCTGTCAGTATTACCTTTTTACAGAAGTCACTTGATAAGCTACTAACCCAACATAGAAAAGGTCTGTTTGAACAAATGTGCAAAATGAGCTATGGTAAAAAAAACTTTATGGGGGAGAAACTTCAAATCTGTTGTCTTGCATTCCTTTCCTTTTTTTTTCCATTTTGTTTTTTTTCCATTTTTATCTGTATGCCTGTCTTATCCAAAGGTAGCTTTCCGATATATTCCTAACAGTCAAATTGCTTCTCGATTTCTTTAAGTGTGTTTATTTCCAGGAGCCAGGCTTTCCGCCTTTCTAGTAGCAAGTTCTAAGTCTGGCTCTTGGCTATTGTAGGCTGAGTATCCATTATAATAGGCTTATAGAATTTATTTCTCTTGGAATAACAGTTTTTGTAGTAAGTTCTGTTTGTCTCACTTCTCGAACTTTAGATAGAGAAACAGAAGCTGCATTCCTTGCATTCTGTCCATAGGCAGGGAATGAAGGAGGGAACCCTCCTTCTTTTCAGTGCCTTTCAGTAACTAATATAAACCTGGGAAGTACTCTTCTGTGTAGTAGCAAAATACACTAACAATTCCCCATAACTTTTGTTTCTGTTACTACTCTAAGCTGATTAAGGTCTATCCAGTACTAACAAATACTCACTGCAAAGTTTTAGCTTTAGAGACTCATTGATAATATGCAAAGGAAGGAAAAGTAGGAAAACTCATATCATGGTAATTCTCATTGTCAATCTTTAATAATACTGTCAGCCCCATTTTTGCTATTTGTTGTTTTGGTGTGCAAGTGGTACTGTCCGAGACCCTTGGGTTTTTTTCCCATGTCTCAGT
Organism: Strigops habroptila; assembly: GCF_004027225.2. Lineage (NCBI taxonomy): Eukaryota > Metazoa > Chordata > Aves > Psittaciformes > Psittacidae > Strigops > Strigops habroptila. The sequence goes on from NC_044279.2 coordinate 37,992,044, forward strand.
TGTTCTTTAGGCTCTTGTCAGAAGTGAGTGAAAATGGATATAGGGCATGTCCATTTCAACTCAAAGCAAACTCTGAGAGAGACATAATATTTAGTCATCTTTTAATCTAAACATAAACTGTTTTCGTTTTTTACAAACAATTCATTATGAGAATGTATTGAACTTCGAAAAGAATTGTTTTGCATATCGATATTATAACTTAAGACATATTCAGAAGCCCAGATATATACAAGAACAAAGATTATACCAGCGTTATTTTTTTAACTGATTTGTTGTGGAAGTTTTTCAAATACTTTATTTTGTTATTGTATCGTTATAGGAACAATTTTTAAAGGATGAAAGGCCAGCAAATACGTAGCAAGAAAAATTTAAATATGAAGCAGCTTGGGGATGATACTATTGGGAAAACTTATTAAAAATGTTATATTTTTATATTTAAATCCATGTAAATATCATTATCTCTAGCGTTGACTGTGGAGCATTTTTTTAATGTTTCATTATGCATACATATCTTTTAATCTTAATTACATATAGTCAGTCAAGAAGATCTCTGGGTGCTCATTCCTAGAAGCTTAATTAATTTTAAATACTGTAGGAGAAGTGTTTAGCATACATAGTAACATTTGTAATACTAAAATTTGATGGAAAGCCTAAAGTGTTCTAATGTACCTTCCCTTAAAAGAATGGGTTTTGATATATTGTAAAATAATCACAGCACTACTCTGTATAGCTCCGTTTATAAAAGTGCCTATGTAATGACACATTTTTAATTACAAGATCCTCGTGCTTTCAGATATATCTGTGCTTACTTTAGAAAAGGAGCTTTTTTTTTTTTTTTTTCCTTTAGCTGTCATCTGAATGTTAATAGAGCCTTAAGAACTGATGAGTGGAATTGCTCTTCTGGTCCATCAACAAATTAAGAGTGTGGAGTGGCATAGACAATATTGAAACAATGATTTGACATAAGGAGTTCTTGCATTGTCATCTGCATAGATCAAAAGAAAAGTTTGCCATTTAGCTCTTCCAGTTTAAGAAGCAAAAGGCTGAATAGTTTTCTTACTAGACAACCAAGTGTTTATGAGGGAGGAAACTAATAAGCTTCATGTGTTCCTGAGTGCTTTGATTTACCATTCAGGAATAAAGAAGGGTTTTATAATCAAAGTCAAAATAACCTGAACACTGATCAGCTGGAAGAGGTGCACATATTGGTTTACTGACAGTGCTACTTGGCTCCTTCCTATAACGGGAATATAAAATCTGGGTGAGCCTTAGAAGGATTAATTGTAGCCATACTTTTACATGCTAAATGCAATTTAGATTTTTATAATTTTGCTTGATAATTATAGCTACTCTGCAAAGACTGAAATGTTTTGTCTGTTGCCCAGTGTGGAAACGTAAGTAGTAAAATCCAAAATTTTAGTGTACCTGTCTAAAAGACAGTTATGCAGGTAAACATTCAGTTATGCTAGAATATGCTATGATATTTAATGTGAAAACCAAATTTTCTTGAAGTTCATGTGTGAAGGATATGTTATTACTGCAGTGTTGGAGATCACAGGGCTTATCTTGTATTTTTCTCCTTGAAATTTTATTCCTTGGTGTCTGTTTAAAACAAGAGGAGGGAAAATTGAAGGGGAAGGGAAAAAATAAGGGAAAGGGAAAAGGCTGTTCTACAACTCTTTCATTCTCTTCTAAGAAAAAAAAAAGGGGAGGGGGAAACTTAGTTTTCAGATCTTAATTTAGAATAGGCTGAGCCCTGTTGGTGTTGGTAGGGTTCCCTGTGTGTAAAAACCACTTGCATCTGAGGAGAGATTGCCTCCCATCCCACACTAAACGTAGCTTGACTTCAGACATGAGTTTCTGGTTTGACTTCAGTGAGGCTAATTGTATGTAGTGTTTCCACTTGAGGAGAAGATTGTGTAAAAAGAAAATAGAAGAGTAGTTGAAGGGACACTGCTGATTGTTTTAAGTTGACATTTTGAATACTTTACCATGAGGCCTTTTTATTTATTCAAGTACTTTGCCCCCACTCCCACCCCCCGCATATCGCTTGCTGACGCACAGTTTCCTGCAGAAACTCTTGCTTTTCAGCAAAGGTATCTTGCTAGTCTGTTCTCTTCCTTCTCTTTGTGCACCCTCTGCTGCCTGCTGGTTCTTCAGGGCAAGGTTGTTTCTGCTGTTTGTTGCTGTTAGATGCTGCAGTTGGTCTGGGTGTGCAGGAGTGCATGAGCAGTGCACAGCATCGATGGATAAACCAGGAAGTGCCAGCAAGAGTGAAACGAGTGATCTGCAAAGTGCTCTCAAACCAAATAAGCAAAAATACTAACGATACTTTGAGTAACTTTCACTGGTGAGTCTATGGTTTGTTTGCAAGCAGAGCTGACAAGTGCATAAACCACTGTTTCATGGTTTTAATAAAGTCTGCAAGAGGTATTTATTGAAGTCGTGTACTCTTGTCTCTCTAAGGAGTATGTGTGTATGAAGGGTGAAGGCATGACTCCATATCTCCTAGGTAGGACTTAATATTATTAAGGATAAGTAGCAGTTTATCATGAATTGCACGTATATTTTGCTCTGTTAATGTTGCTTCATTACTGTAAAATTGCTCTACTAGCAACCTAAAAATAAGGGCATTTTGGGATTATCTAATATCCACTTTAATAGCAGTGGATAAAATGCTTGAAACATTAATGGGATATTGTACTGTGGTGTCAGGTTAAATGGAATGGTTGGAGAAAAAAGGTACACCTGTGTCTGGGCTATGTTTTTTGAGTAAATTAAACAAAATAGCTCTGCATCAGTGCTCGACTGTGCTAGGCTAGCACAGGTGTGTGTTTGTAGCTCCATGTAAACATAGGGTGCTTGAAGAATTAAAGAGAAGGAAACTTCGAGAAATCGTAATCCATTAGATGAAATAGAATGAAATCCAGTTTCAGTGTAACAGTTGATTCAGCTGCAATGATGTGTGCTAACCAACTTCGAACAAGAAATCAGGAATTGTGCAGGTGCGCTCAGCTGAGTGCTGTTGATTCGTGCTGAACTACCTGCATCCAGAGGCTGAGGTGTCATTGTCAGGATTGTCTCAGCTCCATTTCCACAGATGCTGCCAAATGCTGCTTGTGCTCAAAAGCTGGGCCTCTGGTTCTGCATCCAAGAGTTTGGGAAAATATTTTAGCAACTAAATATTTCTCAAACTTCTTATTGAATGCAATACTCCTTTAAGTGTATTAACAAGGGGGGGGGGAAAAAAAACCCACCAAAAAACCACCACTTTTGCAGGTTTTTGACAGATGTGGGGATTCTTTTACCTTTGAGGCATGAGCCATGTGTGTGTTCATCAGAGATACTTGTGTGCACACAGCTACTTGAATTAGAGGCCTTTTCTCCTTTGTAAGTGGTATTTAGCTGGAGTATTCTTGGTGCCCTCCCCTGTTTGCTGACAACACTTTGCTATTTTTGTTTTCCCTGAGCTGTGCAGTTTTTCACTCGGAATTTCTGGCCTTTAAATCTACTCACCCTACCTGTCATTGGTACCTGTGGTAGTGGCTTTATGGTCTCTTCAGGCTGTGTGGGGTAGGGCCAAAAGATGGTGGCTAGGTACAAAAGCTTCTGTTTACTTTTTTTCTTAAAAAGCAGATTAAATGGATGCCTACTAAGTTAACCTCTCTGGGTATATGCTCCAGTCTGTGGATTTGTGTGGTAAGTTAGTGGATCTCTGTCTTCTTCACATTATCTGAGAGTAATATAACTTTGCAATACAGGTCTTCTGCCATCTTTGTCTTTCAGAGAGAGCACCACTCCCAGGTGCTAGTGGGACAAAGGCTTTATTTCTCGGATTTAACTGCAGGCACTGCAATGTCCTGTGTACTAGACACAAAAGAAGAGGGAAAGCATCCCACAGTGTCGTGGATGTCTTGCAGTAGCTGGGCTGTTCTTAACTGCTGAAATGGCCAAAGCACAGCTGTGCTTTGCTACAGACTTTGGTTTCCTTGGCTGTTGAGAAAGAAAGGTCAGAAGTTCCAGGCTTCTAAGAGGATATTTTTGGTATTGCCTTCATGTCTGGCTGTCTTGACACAATCCAGAGAAGTTTTAAAGAATTTAGGGATAAGTGTTCTAAGAAAGCCCAGGATTGGCAACAGTATACCTGTGTTTTGCCAATGCACTTGTATCTATTGTAGAGGATCTGCCTTTTAATAAACCTGTGCTGTTTGGCCTGAAAACAGGTGATCTTTCATTTTGTCAGGGTTTCTAGCTGACAGTGGTGTCCATCGAGCATGTTTTCTTTTGCCTCTTTATTTATTTTTTCCCTCAGGGAAGGTGGCTTTTACACTGCTTGGAGACCTTGGCTTCAGCTTCTCCTTACTCACTGTTCAGACTTGCAGAAAAATACTGTCAGAGTTGGAAACTTCACAAGCGTTGCCTACTATGATCCATCTATATTCCCTCTTGCTGGGAACCAATGGGTGTCCCAGCAGGTTCATGTCATCTGCTTTGTCCCCCCACCTACAGTTTTCTTCCTCTAAATTAAAAAAACAAAACAAACCCACCAAACCATAAGAAACTCTATGTCCTGTTCTTGGTACTCTAACCACAAGTCTTGCTAGTCATGCTACTACTGTCCTACAGCTCATCACCACCTTTTTTCTTTCTAGAGTCATTGTGGACTTTCACTGTATAATAGAGAAAGTTTCATCGTGCTGCAGAATGAAAGGATTTTGCAGCCTGTTTTTCTAATACAAAAAAGAAGGAGAAAGATGGAGTCATTTTAGACTTAAGCATTGATCTTCTCCCCTCCCTCTTGGCCAGTCAGGAAAGAAACTCAGTGTATCTTGTGATTTCAGGATACTGGAATCGAAATACAGAAGTGAGCGTCAGGGGCAGTATCTGTATTTTTTATTGATGCAAATATGCTAATAGTAAAATATCTGCTTGATTGGCTTCTTTTCCTACTAAGGTACAGTGATGTCTCCTTTCTCTTCATAATAATGAAGTAGGGGTCTCAGGAGATTCAAGAAACTGTGTTGTTGACTTGAAGCATCTTTTTTTTTTCTCAGTGGAAGACTAAACTTCAAGCCCAGCACCCAGAAATTTTGTTTATGTCCTGTCAGTTGGATGCAGCTGAGGGGTGATTCTGGACACAGTATCTGTGAAGGCTTTTCTGCCTTGGTGGATTCAAAACCATTAAGTCTTGGTCTATCCTACCACCCAGAGTAAGACCCTTAAGATTGTCCTCATAATGGGTTAATTCTTCCAACTGAAAGTTTAATTTAAATTAGTTTTATTTAATCTGAAGTGGGATGCACAGGGTTTGCAGTTCAGAGTTGCTTATCGCAGCCAAGCAGAAATGTCTTATCAGCCTTCTGGAGCTCTTCAGTGAAGTGGAGTGGGTGACAAGTCACTGTCTTCGAGTGACAGTGTAGATTGCTACAGTATAGCGATATTGAAAAAGATACTGCGAAGTCACACGGTATTTACCAGGACCGCATCAGGGGTTGTGTTTGCTTTTGGTTTAGCTTTCTGAAAGATGTGAGTACCTTAGTAAAAGTCGAGTTGCTTTAATGGCTTTGAGTGTGAATGGGAAGCTTGGACAGTGTTGGAGGTGGACATCTACAGATGGATCTCTGCTGGCTCTGTTATGAATTCAGCAAATAATTCTTGAAATATCAGTTCTGTTAATTTTAGTGATATATGTTGGGATTTGCACACCTTAGGATGCAGCAGGGTCAAATTCGACCCTTAGCACAGCAGGTGAAAAATTTGACTTGGACCAGTGAGAAAGTTGGTCACTCTTTGAAGTATTATCCGTGCTCCTGTTTGGACCTGCTTCTGCATCTTGTTGGGAACCTGAAGGTGCTTTTCAGTTTCCTTTTTCCAGCAGTAATGTCTTCCAGTTTTTACTCATTTAATGTTTCTTGAATTAAAATTTGAGATGAAAATAATGATCACCTGCAATGGATGTTTTGAAATGTCCCTTATTGGTATGAGAATCACTGAAGAACAGTTCAATGGTTTGGATAGGTGTAATTTCCAGGTAGTCGAACAAATCTGTGAGACCATAAAAGCATGCAGTATCAACAGGAAATTGTATAATCTCATTGACATTGTAAACACTTAGCTATACTGGCCCAAACCAGATAGTTACTTTTTTTTTTTTAGCCCTCAGTTCCTTTTTGACCATATACCCATTTGAAGTTCCTTTTTTCTGCATGTTTGTTCTCATTTTGGGTTAATTCAGCAATGGAAATGGCTCAATATTGATATAGTGATACAGTTTAGCTGCTTTTCACACTTTTCCCTGAATACCACACTAAGATTGTTTTCTTGCTAGCATGTTGTCCAAAGAGACTACTGGTCTTCATTCTTACCACTGGTCACCGTAGGGAGCCTGTGTTACATCTGTGCAACGTGGACTGAGTCATTGTTTTTGGAATGCTGCAATTTTATGCATTTTTGTAGTGACACTTACTTGCCTTTTTTATCTGTTCAGAAGGTTTTGACAATGTGATATCTAACTAAATGAGTGCTTCATTATTTTTAGTCATCTTTATTAAAAATAAGTAGTCTTCCCATAGGAAATTCACTCTTCAGATGAAGTTTTCAGTGTATATGCTCATCCCAGATACTGAGGAAGACATCAGTTTGTGCACAGATAAGAGATGTGGATTTTAAAGTTACATTGTCAGAGGTGCAAGATGAGGAGGAATTAAAAGTGAAAGATGAAAAGAAGTTGTCAAATCATACAGGCTAATGAAGAAGTTTGAAAGGTGCAAGTTGAAAAATGTTACTGAATGAGAATATTGTTAGCCAGAAACTGAATATCTGCTTAGGTTTTATGACTTTGAATACCCTTCCATTACTCTTTCATGAGCTTTTCAGGGTGAGGGGGATAAAAGGAAGCTTACATTATAGGAGTCTTATATTTGGTTTTGTCGATGGTTTGTGGGTTCCCCCCCCCCTTTTTTTTTTTAATTGATAATATAAGTGCTACCAGTTCATAAGCTTTTGAAATCTGTAGTCTGCAGGGAGACCTTTTTATGGAGATACACGTGTACACACATATTTGTGTGTATATGTGTGTCTATCTTGATATATGGATTATTAGACCCCTGCCCTTTAGCTTTGGCGAAATGAAAATCTTTGTTCTGCTAGGATTGTTAGGTCATCTGCGTGATGCAAGTGAACAAGAATGTGGTTGTGAGGTGCCAAGTAGAGAAGTTTATTTTTTTTGTCAAGTAAACTGGACAGAAAAGTGTGCAGAAATGTGAATGCTTTAGAATGATCTCTGCATTAATATGTTAAAGCTATTAGTTAAACTTCCTGGCATTTTTCTTCATAATAATCAGATGGTCACTTTTTTCTGAGTGGAAACTGTTATTGTATTTTGAGCTTTTATATGAAAAGAAAGGTAATATTTTTGTTCTCTATTCCTAAAGTGGTTAGAGGGGAAACTGATGGTAGAACATGCTTCAAGTATTTCTTTTTCCCTTCTTCATTTTACCTGGATAGGAGGAAGTTTTAGAATCCTTACTTGGATGTTTCTGTGTGTCTGTACTTACCAAGTGTGACAGTCTTGTTACATAGGTGAACTTGTCTGCAAAATAGCAGTGGTTCTGCTTTGATAGCTGTCTGCCACTCAAGTTTATAGCAGTAGTGTCTATGGTAAAAGATAGTTCAAGATTATGGGTCCTTTGTGTTTAATGTTTGTTTTCTGTTAACTACCTTTTGTGTAGTTGTTTTGCGCTCCTGCCAAAGTTCTGCATGTTTGAGCAGTTTGTAAATAATTTTGGATTGTTCTAAGTGTGGCTCACTGGGGCCTGTTCTACTTCAGGCTTCGAGTGCTGAGGCCTGAGATACTAATGACAATTTAGAGCTGTCTTAGATGAATGTAAGATGCAGTGGAAATAGTATGTTAAAGCATAAGTAAATAAGCTGCAGATAAATACAGTGTATGGTAAACTTTGTTTTAGTTTATTGTGCATGGTTAATTGTCATTCATTTTAGATGGTAGTTGCATTTCTGTGTGACAAATAAAAGGATATTCTCTTTAGCATGAGCCATTAGAATTCTGGTGTGACAAATTTAGGATTATTGGCTTTGCTCCAATCAGTGAGATCAGAGGAAATGTAAAGTATAATCAGCTAGATGCAGTGAGTAGGTCTCCCTTGCTTATATTTAATTACTAACAAGTTTGAAATCTGGTTCACCTACTTCTTCAGGCTCCCTTTATAGTCAGTGGATAGAGGTCACTCCAGGAGTGATTCCTCCCCTGATACTTCTCTTGACTGACTATAAAGCAAGCCTAAGTGTTGCTTTTGAAAGCAGGATTCTTCATGCAGCTGTCTGTTTCTGATTTGTGCTGCAGATTTGCTTGGTTTGGTGGAACATACAAAAAAGCCTCATTACCTAGAGAAACCTTTATATTTATGCATTAATATGGACAGGGGAAGGGAGTTATTTCTCTGTTTAGCAAAAATAAAATAAAAAAGTAAGTCAACAGTTTGTTCCTGAAGATGACTTAAAGTGATCGGGATTAGTATCACTGATCAGCTGAAGGTTTCACAAGTAGTATAAAGTCAAAGCAGTTATAAGAATGTTTGAATTTGAAGGGAGATGCTGAAATCTGATTTTTCAACTATAGCAACAGCAGCTCCACATTGGGAATAATGAAATTGCCCATCAGTCAAGACTAATGAGTATAAGGCTAATGAATATGAGACTACAGAGAAAATATCTTTCAAAGTAATTCTTCTACAGGGAAAAATGCAGGCAACCTTCTCCAGTATTCAGAATGCAAATATTAAACTAATTTGTCACGAACAGAAGCAGACTATATTATCTGAGCTTAGCATAGAGGAAATGTTATACTAAATGACGTGCGTATCTTAATTTGTTTTAATATAAGCACTGTTTTGTCATTTTTGCTGGGATTTGTAAATTATAGAATGAAATCTTTCCAATAGTGACATTCTTTCACTTGTCCTTGCTCAGTATGTGACCTAAGGTCTTAACATCAGAGACATCTTTGTTTTAGCTTTGCATTAATCTGTGTTGAAGTTTGGAATCCTTGAAGTAGTATTTTTCCAATTTTCCTGGACCTTAAACATGTTTGGGTTTTTTTCCCCACTAGCATTGGTTTGTATGGAGATAGTTGTCCATGCTATGTTGTCTGCAATTTGAAGTGGGATGGGGTCAATATGCATATTGCCTAGTATTTCATAGAATCATAGAATAGTTAGGGTTGGAAGGGACCTTAAGATCGTCTAGTTCCAACCCCTCTGCCATGGGCAGGGACACCTCGCACTAAACCGTGTCGCCCAAGGCTCTGTCCAGCCTGGCCTTGAACGCTGCCACGGATGGAGCATTCACAGTTTCCTTGGTCAAACCCATTCCAGTGCCTCACCAGCCTCACAGTAAAGAACTTCTTCCTTATATCTAACCTAAACTTCCCCTGTTTAAGTTTGAACCCGTTACCCCTTGTCCTACCACTACAGTCCCTAAAGAAGAGTCCCTCCCCAGCATCCTTATAGGCCCCCTTCAGATACTGGAAGGCTGCTACGAGGTCTCCACGCAGCCTTCTCTTCTCCAGGCTGAACAGCCCCAGCTCTCTCAGCCTGTCTTCATACGGGAGGTGCTCCAGCCCTCTGATCATCCTCGTGACCCTCCTCTGGACTTGCTCCAACAGCACCATGTCCTTTTGATGTTGAGGACACCAGAACTGTACACAATACCCCAAGTGATTTCTGAAAATCAGAGGCAGAGTTACTTATTGTTACTTATATTTCTGTGGCCTTTGCTCTGTGTCTAACCTTCTTTTAAAATAAGGTAGCTCTTAGAGTGTGTGGCCTTTGTGTTTGGTTTTGGTTGGGGTGGTTTTTTTTTAGTTAAACTTTTTCAGTACCTAGCAATGGTTTTTTTTCTCAGTTTGTTAGGGAGCGTCAGTTACTTTGTTGAAGATTTGGAAAACCTAAACCTGTGCTGTAGATTGAATTTGACTTGGGTATTACTCTTGAAGCTTAATCTGAAAGAGATTTGGTACAAAACTAAACTGCTAAAGCAATCCAGCATCCTCCTGTGGTGGAGCAGATGATCTGAGTAGATAGTGTGTATTTTATGTAGAGTGTTTGGTACATGCTGGTATGGTCTACATAAATAAGCTAAGGGGATATGTCCTAGACTGAAGATACTACAAGTTGTCTGGAAAACTGTAATGTGAGTATGTCACTGTGAAAGTGTAAGTTTCATAAGCATTTTCTTGAGCCTAGTACGTGTTGATATTTTCCTGAATTGCTGGATGATAAAATAGGAAGTAAATGTACCCATTTTAGCATAAAATGGCAAATACAGAAATGACAAACAGTACAAATTTATAGTGAGGAGTAGTGATTAATTAGCAGGGAAGGATATAGTACTTGTAGTGAGTAATAAGCCATTCAGACTGGCAGTATGTTGTTGAGGGAGAGATGGAAGCAGACCAGGATTTGTACGCAGGAGTGCCTGTGTCCAAATTGTAGTGAAATGCTGTTGCTGTGTTCGAAGATGTTAGACCTTACATGCAATACTGTACTTACAGAAGTATATTAACTGTTAAAAGGACTAAAAGGGAACATGGGTCTAGTAAAGATGGACTGGAAGAGCAGAGAGGAAGAACTGGAGCAGCTCTCTGCTGCTCCAGTACTGTGCCTCACGAGTGCAAAAGGAGAGGGAGAAGAAAAGCTGTTCTTTGCCCTCTGGGAAAGGGTAAGATCATCATAATGTTTGTGTAAAATGGTTTTTAGGAGGTCGAGGGAATTTTGATAAGTATGGTAAGCTCTGGGATAGGTTCCTCAGGGAGGTTGTGTAAGGTCTGCCATGGGTCCAAGAGCCAGTGACGGTGTTGGACCCTGCCTTCTGCAGAAGTAGAAAGTCAGCAGGAGCCAGGAACTACCATGTAGGACATGGTAGCAGATGCTAGCCTCTCTTGAGTATGAGATACCTCTTTGCTAGGGAGAATTTCCTATTTCCTGCAAAATTTTTAATCAATAAATTAACATCTAATTTGGAAAAGAAGAATACAGCTTGATGTGCAGCCTTTGGGCCAAATAATTCTTATTTCCCATAAAACGCAGAGAACAAAAGCCCTGTAATGAGGTGGAATTACAGTCATTTTAATCAGTGTAGAGTTTGTGTGTATATATGAAATAGGCTAATATTTGTATTAGCGTGTTGTCTTCTTGATTTAACATTATATACATATGTAACAAAATGATGAAGATTGGCATTTTCTCATTCAAAATGTATTTATTTCCAATTTGCTTACACTATAACTCTCTCAAGTCATCTTTTGGTACTCAAGTAAGGTCCCACTTGCTTTATCTCTGTCCCAGGGATGACAAGGCTGGAGTGTTGTGAAATCTCATCAGAGCTGTTTTAATTGGCATGATAATTGATTGCACTATAATGGCATGAGATGTCTTTCTTCTGTTGGAACTTAACTTCTTGCTTTGGTATAGTTGGTTGATGCTGTAAAGAGAGCAGGAGGAGTAGCTGAAACCCCGCTACTTCTGTGGCGCTGCCTAGAGAGGCTTTGCAACCCAAGTCCTTTCCCTTCTTACAAGGGAAAGGGGCAATCTAGTTTTGTGTTGAAATTTTGATACTTAGTGATTATATCCTAAAACCGGTTGCTTATGCTGTGACTAGCTTTGTCATATCCAGGAAAACAATGTAACCCTTTCTCTCTAATTTCTGTTATGATTTTATTGTATTTGCATGTCAAATATGGTGCATGCTCCCACCAATAGGTTTGTGGGAGCTGATGAAAGAGCTGTTCCACGTGTAGCAAGTCTGAATTTAATGAAATAAAAGAAGCTTAATGCAGCCTGAATGATTACAGTTTTAGAAGAAATACTTCATATTGTCAAGTGTACAGATGCTAGAACTGAAATCAGAACATTTTAAAGACAAATGAAGAAAGCAGCATTGCTGAATGTGGAGTAGTGCAGTCTGAATTCAGAATCCACCTGGGACTTTTGGAAACTGAACTTTTATGTCTTACATTATTGGAACTCTAAGGATTCAGTCCTTTGTCAGGCAGAAAGGATCAGTCTGCCCGTAAGACTTCAGTGATATAATTTGTATTTTTACAGCGAATGTAGTTCTTACAGAAATCCCTTCCACGGAAAAGAAACTTGTGGGTTTTCCACAGTGTTTGGTACTAATTCCATTCTGTCAGGTGAAGAACCGGCTGTCAGACACATCCTTGCACCCAGCAGTGCCAAGTCCTACTCGCGTTGGGCAGTGCTACTGCTCTTTGTAGTGCTGGCAAAGAGAGAGTGTCTTTGGATTGTCTGGTGTAGACTCTTGGTTTGAGAGGCCAGGTCCCTTCGCAGAACCACGCGTACCTGAAACTTTCTGCTGACTTTATTGGTGGTGTATATTGACTCTACAACCTTTGTAAGTGGAAGGAGGAAGACAGCAGCTTGCCCGCTGTCCTACAAATTCTTTGTGGGATGTGATGAAGGTGGGTGTGCACTAGGGTGGTGTAGCAGCATCAGAGACAACAGCCTCTCCTGCTTTGCTTCCTCCCATTGTCCCACCATTGGCAAACTGGGGGTTTTGTTGCATAGTGCAGCCCTGACACTGGCGGCGACACTTGAATTACTCAGGGACCACAGGGCTGACTGCTGTGGGCCTGAGCAACTTGGTTGCTTGCTTCAGACACTCAAGGCCACGGTTGGTGGTAGCCATCTTGAATAGGTTCCCTAGTGAATCAGTGCTTCACTGACACTTTCAATGAAGTGTTTTGGTTGAATTGTTTAAAACTGAATAAAAAGATTTGCAGAATAAGTGTGTACAAATTATTTAGCAAATCTATTTTGAAATTTTGCTGCTCTTCTGAAGTAAGGAACCTTAGGAAAGTATTGTGAGAAAGGACAGTGCAAAACACAATGCAACCGATTGTGCTGTGCCTATTCTAGGCATAACTCTCAACAGTGTGAATGTGCTCTTTGGCTTTCTGGTGAAAAAAAAATTACAACTTCATTATTACATGCAACAACTGATTCCTTTACTAGCTTAGGGTCCTAGCATACTGCTCTGTGTTCAAGACTCTGGTGATGTGGTTTTTCACCAGTGTTATTGTTCATTTCCTGTTCCAGTTACAGCCAGAACATACTGATTCTGGAGGTCCTGAAGGGTCAGAAATTTGCTTTCCCGTTTGTTTTTTGGTGTGTTTTTGTTTTGTTTTCCCATTTTTTTTTTTTTTAATTTTTTTTTTTCTTTCCAGTGGACCAAGATTTTGTTTCCTTCCTTCTCCTTTGGTTTTGGAAACACAGATTCTGTGCTTCTAGCTTCTGGTTTTGTTTTTCCAGTCATCTCTGAAAACTTTTGAGGCATGAATTTGGGCTTGTTCCCCTGTTGTCCCAAGGGTGGTTTGGAAGCATTGCTGTCTGTCTTGTAAGAAGACAAAGTTCCCTTTAAGCTGTACAATGGAAAGAGTCAGCTGGTATTCAAGTTTTATTAGGTTTAGCAGAGAGTAAATTACCCACAGTTAAAAATAATTTGGGGGGCATTTGTGATTTCTTATGTGGTTTTCTTATGAGACTAATTCTGTATTATTTTTAGAATAACTTGTCTTTACAGGATCAAGGCATCTGCGCCTTTCTGTTTGGACAGAGAAGCTGTAGATACGTTTGATCTCTGTAGCCTTTTAGTTCAAGTTGTGAACACCTTTTACTAGGGGAAAGAGCTTACTGCGATTCATCTTTTTCCTAAGTCTTGAAAATAGTATTAATTTTGTTTTTTGAAATTTTGACAGTTAATGAGACTTGCTTTAATTTGTGTGTGAGTATTGCTTTTTATTGCATTTACTTTTGCTTTAAAACTACTGAGAAGCTTTATATTTTAAGTTTATTCTTATTTTCAGTGCACAAGGTTTTGAAATGCATTTTTTTTTCCTGTTTATGGACAGTAAGAACTGTAAGAAGCTTGGAAGATAACAATATATTTTTACTAATGTTTTATTAATCTACTTCATTTACAGGAAGTGGTCATCGGTCAAAATTTGCTTACCTCAGCAGAGACAAAAAATTAATGGGCAAAAGTACAGTGTGTAGGTAGGTAGCTATTTTCAGTGCACTTAAGGTTCTTTGAGGAGAACCTTATTTTAAGGGAATGGGGATAGCTATTGAAATGTAAGATTTTGCTCTTTAAAGTATTCAGGCAGTGGATTCAACGATCAGGTATTGCAGGAACTATCCTTTAAGTATATTAATGTGCTCCCTTCTTTCACGAGATTTTTATTAAAAAGTGCCTTGAAATGATGCATTTGTGCATTTGTGTGGTACAGAGACATTGAAACAAGTATATTTATTTAAAAATGTACTTTAAAAAATGTAGCAATTTTTTTTCTGTAAGATTTGTAAACAGTGTTCTTCTTGATAGTTCTCCCAGATTCAAACATAACTTACCTAATGTAAGTTATAAAAGGATTGGGCATGGGCATTCTTATTTTGTTAACTGTTGGTGTTTTACTACATTCAGTGCCTTGAAGTGTAGTGCAATAATTGTTATACTTCAGTATATTATTTTCTTTTATAGTATTCTGTAATCATAATAAAAGTTAGTCAAGGTTCCATGATTGTAACCTTGCAGCAGGCGTACCATACAATGGGTGGGTGAGTTCTGCATTTTGGCATGTGAATACCAATCACATTTTATTTATCCCCCTTAAAAAAAAAATAAATAAAATAAAAAATTCTTGATTAATATTTTCATATTTACGTAGTCTGTTTTGCAAATAAATGTTGGAGTTTTTTTAATCCCTAGCGTTCCTTCAGCTCAAATGGCAAAGACTAAAGAAATTCCCCAAAACCACTTGGTTTTGTTCATACAGAAATGTATGTTATTAATAATTATATAGGATAGTTCAGGATAGTAATTCAGTAAAATTACCTTTGAAGTGGAAAGTTCAATTTCAGGACCATTTTGTTTTATCTTTATATCACTAGAGTAAAAACTCAGTGGCTTTGGTTTTTATTTCAAGTCCCAAACTGTGGTGCTATGTAATGTAGCCAGTCTTTACATTTATGGCCTAAAAGTAGAGTAGGAAGGAGATGACATTTCTAAATGGGGTAATACACCATTTTGGAAGCAAAATTAGTTAAGTTCCTGTGAGTTAGGGAGGAATTTCAGCAGTCTGCAGACTGGGGGTTAACTAAACCTACAAGTTATTGGAAAAGAAAAAAGTGAATGTGATAAGGAGACATGAAGTTAAAAACATGAGTTAACTTTGGGGTTTTGCTCAGTAGCATGTTACAGTAGCATGGACACGTTCCCAGGAACATGTCATGACATGCTTAAGATTCATTAAAATAAGATGAGCAGAAGAGTCAGTAAACCTCAAGAATAGCTTGCTTGTGTGATTACTCTGTTTTACGTTTTGGCAATATGTGTTTGAATTTAATGACACACTGTGGAAAGTCCCAGAACTAATTTTGAAGAGTTTTTCCTTTCATTTGTTACGCTCAGTTAGGCTTCAGTTTGAGGATTTAAATGTAAATTTGAACTTTGCTCCTGTACGCTTCTAGCTCTTGTCCCAGAATCCCAAACTCGTTGGGAAGAAGTTATACTTGGCACAGGTTAATTTCTTGTTCCTCAGAATAATTTATCAGTGTGTTGCTTTTGCTTCCAAAGCAGTCTTCAGACTGTTCGGGCTTTCCTAGAGCAAAGCTGGGTAAGTAGTTTACCATTAGACAGCATGCCTTTTCACAAAGTTTCTGAGAATGGTTTTTGTGGCAAAGCATGTTTCCCATGTAGTGCTTGAAAGAAGCTGAGATTTGAGCAGCCTGTAGTGTGAAATTACAATTCCCTACACAGGTGAAGGCTCAGCTTTGAGAACCAGTGTTTAAAGTGCAACAGTGGAGTGTGCAGACTGTTAGTTAGAGAAGTTGCAGTTCAGGTGTCCTTGGTATCAGGAAGACAAAAGCTGTCTTTATGCAATTGCTGTAATAAGGAAGGCAGGTGACTGTTCTTTGAATTCCTTTATTCTGAACCAGGCAATAGGATCGCTTCTTAGAGCCAGAAATCCTTGAGATGGATGTGGACGCCAGAGTGTGAGGAGTAAGGATGGCTATAGCTTGAGCGCTCCTAGACATGTGATTCAGGAGTGGCAGTGCAGCCTTGCTAATTTAAATTTGGACTAGATCTGATACATCATGAAGCAGTACCAGACAGACCTGTTTTGAAATACTGCATTCACAGATGAAAAGTCATTCATTTATTGAGAGTAATCTACAGCTCTGTTCTTTTTGAAGTATTAAAATGGATTTGTCTTGTAAAAGAAAGCTGCTTTGGTTGTGCACTCTCTCTCTGTTGTCTCTCTTTTCTAGTCTTTAGCACTCAAGTGTACCAAGAAATTTTACAGAAACCTCTCACAGAAGATTATATCTAATGTATGTTTTGCTTCCCTTAGAAGTAGGTATTTCAGAACAGAACTTGGAACAGAGGGATGCTTCTGTGAGAATGTTTTCAGATGTGGATTTTTGTTTGTATTAAATCCTTGAGAACAGATTCGTTGCTTTGTGAACAAGAATGAAGTAGTCACGGTTTCAGAGACCCTGATTCAGAGGATATGTTAGTCCCTATGAACATATATAACAGGAGGGAACAAACTGTAAAATTATACTCTAAAAAGTATAAGACCAATTATAAAAGTAGTCTCCAGAAAGAAACTGAAGAATCCTTGTAGAGAACAGCACGCATGCTCTGCTCTTGATGGGAAGAAATCAGGAAGCGCCAATGTAGAGAAAAAAAATCAGAGAAGAAATGTTGGAAGTCACTAAATTCCCACAGGGACTTCTGTCTTTCTGCTTATTAGGCTAAGCCCCAGCTTTTCTTCCTTAGAAATTTGTTGGATCACTATAAATGATGGAGATTTGAAATATTTTTTCCTCTGAAATTTATCAGAATTGTGATAAGAAAGCAAGCTGTCGAACTGGGAAAAAAATAATAAAAGGAGGAAAGTACAACTTATCAAGGACGCACCTTCTATCCAGAAAGTAAAAAGCCTAAACAGTTTCACTTCAATCTTTTGTCAATTAATCGGACTATAAACTTCACAGGAAGCCCAGAAACATGAATACACAGAGGATGCAGAGAATACTTTCGAAGTTCACAGAGCTGCAGTATACTGGAAATCTTCATAGAATTACTTAGTTCCTAAATAACGTGAAATGTAGAAACTTTTAAGTCCTCTTTTGAGGGCTTATCTTTTAAAAGAAAATTTACAGCTCCTCGGTTTTATCTGCTTAACTGGGGCTATGCATGCCCAAAACAAGTATCTAAGAATTTAATCTAGAGTTTAGAAAATTTATCTTTATTTAAAGATTAAAAAAACCACCCCACTTCAAATCATGCATATTTTCTCTGTATGTGTTTCTTGGCTTGCCGCAGATCATTTTCCTTTAGTGCTGTTTTCTTATAGCACTCTTATTGTAGTACCTGAATCATAAATTAACAGGTACTGGTCAATATTTTGGGTTTTTTCAACTGAACTTTTAAGACTGGGGGTTAACACTTGACATGAGAAGCATGAAGGTTAAGATCTTTTAGGATCCATGGATTTATTGGGGGTTTGTTGTTCTTTCCCAATGAAAAGGCATTTGAGCAGATAAAAGAAAACAGCACATGCAGGTGCTGCGTGGTGATTGCACCCTGTAGAGTGAAAGTGAGGTCATTCATGTGGTTACCACCCTCGGCTGTGTTCTTAGTCCTGTCCCAGAGGTGGTTGTACCTGCTGTAGGGATGGTTGGGCAGGGTGTGTAGTTTATACTGAAATGTGCACAGGGTTTGCTCTCAGGAGTAAATCGTGGTACCTCAGTTCCCACCTGTGTTACGCAGCTTGTCAGCAGCCCCTGGGGAATGGGCATGTTGGAAAAATTTAGGATGGCAGCTGTATTGGCCACCCTAGTTCAATCCACCACTGCGTGTGATCTTACATATTGTGCTTCCTTAATAGTGTTGCCCATCATGCAATTCATCCCTCTGATAAAGTGAATTCGGACAGCTGGGTGCTTGCCTTCATTTCCTAGTACATTGATCTTCAGACACAATTTCTTGTCTGTTAAGATACAGTAAACTGGGGCTGTGGCTGTTGCGTTGTCCTACCGCTGTGGTGTGGTGTAACCATGGCTGTAACTATGTAGCAAAGCTGGACCAAGGAACCAGCTGGCTGAAAGTTTAGCAAGCCAGGCAAGAGCAGGACTTGGCTGCTGTAAAACCTTATGCCTCGTAAAAATCCTGCTCAGTGATGATTCGCTCTATAGTGAATGTATCTTCCTATGCAGCCCCTTAATGTAAGAATTGTCCAGTGAATGTGTAGAAGGCTTCTCTTTGTCACTTCAAAACAAAAAAAAAACCTTGCTTTTTGAAAATAAGTTCTGTGCAGAACTAGAAAATCGTACTTGTCTGTGTGTGCTGAGGTTTTAGAAGTTGTGATTTGTGTGCAGCGCTGCTCTATGGGCTATTTACATACACTTCCCTCGGGGAATGTTTTTCTTTGTAGCAATAAGCATTTTGATAAATTCTCCTTTAAAAAGAGGGAAGGGTTAACAGAAGTGGTAAAGAACACATTTATTTAACAGACCAGTAAAAAAAGCTTATGGCACCACAGAGATTCAGAAACCATTTTCTTGCTTTTTAAATGACAGTAAATGGAGATCAAATACAAAGAATACTTCAGTATTTGTAAATACTTTTGCCATTCCCTGTGATGTGTAGTGCTTGAGAGCTAATTATGGTACACTTCCTGTCATTCAAAGAGAGCTGCACTATGTGGGTGATGTTTTGTTTAATTGAAGAATAGTTACAAATGTATATAATATGTAACTGCCTCCAGTTATCCAGTATATAGGTTCATGAAGAAGTGTATCACCCTTCATATTCTCACCATCTCACGCTCAGAGAAAGGCATCTCTGTGCCTTCTGAGTATGCATTTAGATTTTGAAAATATGGTAAAGAAGTTAGTGTTTCTCTGTCTTTCCTGAACAAGGTTAATGCTGGAACAATGTGTCTTTTTAAAAGCAAAACTTTTTGAGTCCTGCCTCAAGATTGTGAAGGGTGGGAGAGGGCGGGGAAGGGATTATATCACTTGAGAAGCAAGAACTTGGCTGACCCTGAGAAGACTTGAAAGAATCTGACATTAAATTGTGGTGTAATGATCTAAATCCCTGTATTTTCCCCATCTGCAATACTGGTAAAATGGGTTGAGACTAAAATTGATTTGAGTGGTTTGCTATTGCAACTCTAGCTGAAAGCGTTGTAATGCTACTGGTCAGGATAACCTAATCTTATGAAATCAGCTGTAGGAAAAGAAAAAACAGAAGTTGAAGTCTTGCATTTTTAAGTACTTCACCAACTATGACACTTTCATTGTGAGCAAGATTGCATATATTAGCTGAAGATTGAGCAAGTTTTCAGTGAAAATACTCTTTTGGGGTTTTTTAATGAGAACAGTATAATGGGAAGTAATGCCCTATTGCTTGTTTTACCAGGCTGTTGAGGCACTAAACATTGACATCCTGTCTTGGAACTCTAAATAAATGCGACTGTTTTCTGAGAAACTGTGAGGAAGGTATGAGATGGAGGGGACCATCCCATGTCTGGGACTTGGGCCAGGTCTAAGCAACATTTGCAGTCTGAGCTTAGACTGCCAATTTGAGGTAGCTCTATTTTAAAATGTTGTGGTGTAAAGTCTGGCACTTCAAAGAGGAATTGCTTCAAAATGAAAAATGACTGGTTATTTCAGTTTCTGATATTTGAACAAAGTTTACAGTATATATTGAGCCAAAGTTTTACAATATGGGAATCTGACTGAAGCCCACCTGTTTAAATGAGAGAGCGCATAGCTAGATTAATTCATTTTTTGACAACTGTAATGGAGAACAGAATGACTGAAGAGGTTTAAATCAGGTGTGAGGAAGATTAGTACAGTGGAAAGGCATGGCAGATGCATTTAGTGCTTTCCTAATTCTACTTGGTGGTTGTATTTGTGATAGCATGGTAGGGATCTCAGAGTTTGTAATTGATCTTTTCCTGTGTGCAGTAATATCTAACTCAAAAATTCTTTACTAGGATCAATTAACACTTAAATAATATGAAGAATTGCAGTTCAGCAATTTAAAATTCAAAAGAATTCTGGTACTTTTTCATTTCCCTTAAAATAAATTCAGTAACAGGTTGGAGGTTTGTTTTGTTTTTTCTGAATGAAGATTGGTTGTGTCCTTGTTCTTAGATACAATGTAAAAACATCAAAGTTGTTTTGTCGTATTCTATGGCTGAACCTGGTATAGCTGTAATCACGACATAGCCTGGCTGCATAGTCAGAAGGTTACAAGAACCAGGCTGTGGAATATTTTGAGAAACATGCTTCCTAAAGTGTCTTAAGGCTTTCATTTAAAAATAAATAAATAAATAACTGAAGAATAGAAGTTTTTTAATTTTAACTTTGCATTTTTGCGTTTGCCCTGAAGAGTCACAGACTGTCTTAAGTATGTTTTAGGGAGGACACACTAAAAAGCCATACATGAATTTAACCTCTCTGTGCTCTTGGGAAATGTTTCTGCTTTTGCAGAACGTACCATTAGTCTGAAGAAGGAGAGTCACTGAGAAGCAAGTATGCTGCCAGGAAGTTGTGGCAGCTCGTAAATATTTCCTTCTCTTCAAGGATTCAATTTATTAAACATACTTAATGTTTTGAGTTTTTCCAGTTGTATTTTAAGGTAAGACGAGATGTTTGATGTGCTGTGTGTGCAGAATGAATTTTTGGCCAGAATGTTCTCAGCTATTTCTATATTTAGAATACCTCGGAGGGAGGGATGTGGGGGGAACCAAACCAAAAGGAACCCTGTATTTCTTAAAATTCAACATAAAGTAAAAATAGTGTTATTACCTCTTTCTTGTGGGTAGTTCAAACAAATGGTCAGAAGCTTACATTAAATACAGTATGTGTGGATGCACTGTTAGATAAATGTTTAAAAATTAGTTGTGCTCTTTTTAGTTGTTCTCTATCTTGTGACCCCTAAAAAACCTTCAAAACCATACCTTTTTGCTTTGGGGTTATTTTTTCATCCTGGCAAAAGCTAGAGTAGAAATGGGTCTAGTACTAATTTACTTAATGTCAACAAACTCCATCTGACTAGTGAAAGAAAAAAAAAAAAAATTCCTGCTGCTACTCCATTAATCATGATTTAAATCTGACTGTGCAGTGCTTCACTGCAGGAAGTGCTTGGGAAACCAGCGCTTATTTAAAATACAATGTTTTAGATTAACCAAACATGAAAGTTTTGGCTCTATCCAGGAAGGAATAGGTAGGAAGTGCTGCTGTCTTAAAGAAGTTAGTGGAATTGGTTGCTATGCAAAAAAAAAAAAAAAAAAAAAAAAAAAAAAATGGAGAAAGAAAAGATAACTGCAGTATTCCTGGAAAGAGGAGCCTGTTCAAAATCAACATGGAAACATCCCAGCTGGAGCGATGGTTACCCTTCTTTTAGCTGAAGCAGAAGTCTGGCCTCCTGGCTGAGAGTCTCAGCTGAAAGCAAATATAAAGTCAAAGGAGTTCTGTTCTTCAACTTTTAATCTTTTGTTCTTCTCCCACAATAGAAGAGATTTGAGGTGATGAAAACATGTAAATCCTGAGTTCACAAACCAAATTTGAATTACTTCAAAGTTTGTTTCTTTCCTTTTGGTTTATAAGCTTTATCTCCCTGTCTGATGTACAGCACAAAAGTTCTTAAATAGTAAATGAAATAAGATAGTGTCCAGTGAGCAGATACAGACTACCTAAAAGGTACTGCAACATAGATCATTTAATAAGGCTTAATATTTTACAAAAGTACAGATCTAGAAAGCTGATCAATGGGCATTTTTGACTTCAACTGAATTGGGTGTATAGGAACTGTCAAGAAATACTGCTTGAAGAGCATGTAAGGTAATGACTACAAAGCTGGAGGACACATAGCAGATGAAATGTTATCAGCTTAGATTAGATGTGATATAAGGGACCACATCTATCTCTTAAGATAAAGGAAAAAACAGTCTCCCAGCAACTGAGCATGCATGTGGTCATCTTACTTGCTCACTGACAAGTGTACCAATGCCATGCTCCTAATGCTGTTTGAGAGTTGCTTCTCAGCTGCGCTATCTGTAGCCATCTTCTCTTGCCAGTGAGGCCCAGCTGACCTTCGTGTTTCTGACTCCTCCATTCTGGTCCCCATGCTACCACGCTTTGCCCTGCCAATATCGTTGCTGCTGGTGGCCTTCAATTTTTTTGTTCCCTGGAGGGATAAAGCCCCCCTAAAACTGGTCGAGTGTTGTTTTTCCTTTCCTTACCACCAGCTTTCATTGTAAAAGTTTCTGATTTGGCCAATGCAAGAAATTCAGTGAAAGTTTTGAAGCAGTGGGATGCGGTTTACATGTGAATTACAATTTAAAGCCTTTTACAAAGTAAGTCAGATATTTGGTGGTCAGATCAGAAGCTGTTGGTTTAGTGTGCCACTTTTATTTAAGGCTATTTTATTTTAACTGTGTCTTACCGTTTAGGAGGCTTAAGTATATACATTCTTTTTTAAGTATAATGTCACAGTATGCTGGTGTGTGACTAAATGTGTAGATGATTTAAAAAGAGGGAGCGTGGTGAAGCTTGCAGATCACAGAATAACAGAATAGTTTGGGTTGGAAGGGACCTTCAAAGGTATTCTAGTCCAACCCCCCTGCAATGAGCAGGGACATCTTCAACTAGATCAGGTTGCTCAGAACCACATCCAGCCTGGCCTTGAATGTCTCTAGGGATCATGCATCTACCACCTCTCTGGACAACCTCTGCCAGTATTTTATCACACTCATTGTAAAGAATTTTTTCTTCACCTCCTGCCTGAATCTCCCCTCTTTTAGTTTAAAACGGTCACCCCTTGTCCTATCACAACAGGCCCTGCTAAGAAGTCTCTCCCCATCTTTCTTATAGGCCCGTTTTGAGAACTGAACAGCCACGATAAGGTCTCCCCAGAGTCTTCTCTTCTTCAGGCTGAACAAGCCCAAATCTCTCAGCCTTTCCTCATAGTAGAGGTGTTTCCATCCCTCTGATAATTTTCATGGCCCTCTGCTGGACTCTCTCCAACAGGTCCATGTCTTTCCTGTGTGGAAGACTCTAGAGCTGGACACAGTACTCCAGGAGAGTAGAGGAGGAGAAAGATGAATTTGTGAAGTAACTCATGGTTGTCTGTTGTAAAGTACCAAAAACTAGACTGTTAGTAGATGTTGGCAATCAAATACATACCTGTCCTCCACATGGGCAAATGGCTTTTCTCACTTTCAGTAAGTGGTAGTAGGGAGTTGACTTCTAGAACCGTTAAGGACTTTTTCCTGGGAGGAGTATCAGCTATTAACATAGTAGTTACAATGGGCATAATTCACAAAAATGGTTATCACCTTATTTCAGTGTAAAATAAGGTTTGCATGTTACTCTGCCAAGGATTCTCTTTTGTTTTTATAACTACTTAGGGGACTCATTAACATAAAAGCTTTCGGAGATGCTCCTTATTAATTAAACTGTTACATAATTTCTGTAACGCTGGGAGCAATCATCTCTCCTTCACAAGTGGGACCTTAGTGAGAATAATTTGCTGGTTTGGTCTAGATTAGGACCTGGTTCGTTTTCCTGTTTGTCCCTGTGTGCATCATCTGAGTTGTCTGTCGTTTGTGTTGATTGGCTAGGTGTGGTACCAACATCCAAGGTGGCAAAGTATGTCATGTTGAACCTGTAACACTTGGTAGAGAAGAAATATTTTAGCATAGCAGGTCTCTTGATTGTGAGGCTGAAGTCTGATCTACTTAAACTTACTTAGTTTAACTTCCTGTTCTAATTGCTATTAAAAATGTGTTTTGTGAATACGTAATACTGAATATCAATGAAGAATGAAAAGCTGCTAAAAAAGGCTTTTTTTTTTGTTGGTTGTTTTTTATCCTCCTTAAACTTTTCTAAGCTTTTCATCAAAAATCGTACTTAATTTCTTTGCACTTTTTGACATATCTGTCGTGTCTGGTGTTTCTATGAATTAAGATGCTAGAATTCCAAACTTGGTTTACTGCCTGTCTGATTATCACTTAACCTGCTCAATTCTGTTTGTAGGAGTGCATTTATGTCTCTTGAGGATCTTTTCTCTGCTATACCTCCATACATGTATCATGGAACACATCTAGTAAAACTGACCTGTTTTGGTTTGTTCTAGTAGTGGGGGAGTACAGTAAAGAATGTTGACGGTACCGGTACTCTGACAGCAGGCTGGCATTTCCCTGTTGAAATCCCCTGTTTTCTGTTGCTTATGTAAATTGCAACTTTTTTTTTCAGGCTGAAACTTCTTGTTCCCTATATCTGCTTCTCCTCATTGTCTTGGCACTCCTCCTTGAGTTTTCAGTTGAAGTGAATTAAATTATTATAAGTTATATGACTTACTTAATACAGAAATAATTTTTTCTTTTGTCACTATTTCCTTTTTTGCCCCCATGAGAAATGCATAGAATTTGTCACATTCTATGTTTTTCAGAGAACAATTTGCATGTGCTTAGTATGATTTGATTTTATGGGTTCATTTCTCTAGTTACCTGATCCAGCTTTCAGGCTGCACATACATCATGTGAGTTTGGCCATATGCATAAATTGCTGTAGCAGAATTCTGCTGAATGCAGAAATGGTTGGAGTATTAAGAGTATTTCAGTGTTTAAAAAAATGCCAAATTCCTACTTCTTTCTCTGGGGGCTGGAGGCAATGATAGGGTTTTGTTGTTTCTGAAGAACTCAGTTCAGTAGCTGATTTCCTAATCTTTTAAAGCTGGGCTTTACCATTGTATATTCTCTATTAAGGAACTCTCTAGAGTGCATCTGAGTACATCTAGAATTTCAAACTGAGTAAAGTGCCTTGTTTTTTTTTTTTTTTGTAAAGAAAAGCCATGCAACAAAGCAACAAAAAGGCAAGCTCAGGCATGAAGCTGGAGATAAAATTCAAATAAATTAACTTGCTGAATTAGAGGATATCTTACTCTAACTTGTTACGAAAGGGTAATTTCTGAAATACATCAAAACTTATTTTGTCTACAGCAAAATACCCAAAAGCACTAATGCAGTGGACATGGCAAACTGCAATGTCATTCAGTTGAAAAATCAATTTTCATTTAAAACTGCAAGAAGTTTTGAACCAGTGTGTTTCTGAATTACCTAATGGGATGAGTCAAAGTTTATCAATCAAGAGAAGGTAGGAAGTTGTCGTTCTGATACCTTCCAATGGCCATTTGTCTTATGGTTGAGCTGCAAAACACTGGTTGAAACTCACACAATAGACTTTTAAGGAGCTGGGAGAAGTGCCACTGTAGTAACAGATTTATTATGAGAATATGTGAAGCAAACTTCATTATCTTTCCAGAATGGAGTTTTGGGTTTCAGGTTGGTTTGTTTGTTTGTTTTATCTTTCCATTTGTTTACAAACTTGACAGCTGAATTTCTTCTTCCTAAGACTGACCCATTTCCTTATTAACTTTATTTTCATATTAAATGCTAGTTTTTATAGTCAGGTTTACTGAAATAGTGACTAGAAATCCAAGTTTGCCTATCTTAGGTGCTTCGTTGCTTGTTTGTTGGGTTTTATTTGTTTTCCCATGATAGCACAGGTAGTTCAGAAGCTTGTTTGGTTTCTGAAATTCATTTTGGTTAAGTCTGGCTTCTGAGTATAACTGATTTCTTCTTTGATGGTGTTCCCAAAAGATAATCAATAAATAAACGTGATATAGAGATAGCGTATACTTGGCTGGTAATTGTCTTGATGGAGCATCAACTGAAACATACTTTAAAAGTTACTTTTTGTTTACGAATTGAACTAGTTTCCTTTAAAAAAAAATAAATAAATGTTATGGCTGAGGAGTGTCCTAAGTAGGTAAGAGGAGTACACCAGTATGTGTCATTCATTTTCAAGATTCTTCCTGTTGTTCACTACATGCATACCTAAAATAGCATTGAATTTAGAAGTATGAGCCAACATATTGTTACTGGCACGATTGACACTTTCTAAAATGCAGTCATCTTTCTTGGTGAAACCTTAGAGTTGAAGGGCGTTGCATAGCGAAGTGTATAGCATTTTACAGTAGCAAGTCAGAAATGCTATGTTAAATCTAGAACTACTCTTAGTCTTGAATGGACTGTAAGTCCATTAGAAAAAACTGGAACCACAAAGAAGAGAGAAAGTGGGTAAATATACTCATATTTTGGATACGTTGTTGAAGGTGGTATATTGGGTTTTGTTTTGGGTTTTTTTCCTATCTTATTATTAAGAAAATTATATTATCAGCCAAATGGTAGTTGTTCCTAATCAAAAAAATTCTTAAACTGTGTCTCTGACAGATAGTCCAACTGCATGCTTTACCGATGTGTGTGGGTATGCATATGTGTGTGGTTAGTCAGGACTTGTGACTTAATTGTTACATCTACAAAGGCACATGCTCCTGATTCTCCTCAGGTGAGATCACTAAGTAAGGTGGAACGCATCTGGCACCTTCCTGGTTTCTCCCCATGGTTGCTCCAGATGGAGTGCTAGTTTCTCTGCTCTTCTGGTCAATTTTGCAGATCCCTTGCTGCCTTTCTCATCTTTGAAGTGTCTTTCTTGTGTGTGTTTGGATT
This sequence comes from Strigops habroptila, assembly GCF_004027225.2. NCBI lineage: Eukaryota > Metazoa > Chordata > Aves > Psittaciformes > Psittacidae > Strigops > Strigops habroptila. The sequence goes on from NC_044279.2 coordinate 38,018,733, forward strand.
TTGTTGAATGGTGTGTCCAAAGATTGTTTCCTTAGTTGAGTACATCTCATTGATCAGACCCTTAAAAGCCATCCACACAGCTTAGTGCAAAGTGTCATATCCCCAACCACTGTGGGTTTCTCACATCTTCGGAATCTTGTGCCTCTGGTTAGTAGGAATAGAACCTGCAGGAGTTTGTCCCAGGATGAGCATGGTGTCAATCATGTTGTGAAGCCAATGAAGCTTCTTCTAATATCAGTTTTCAAATTTAGCTTTAGTAATTTCACTGTCGATTTTAACGTAGGATCATTTTTCCTGTTCTTGCTGTGCTGTTTTATTTCAGGAGTGTTTTAAAATGTTCATTTCGTAGTAGTTAAGGATAGGTAAAGGTTTAGAACAGTTGGCACGTGGATCTTAGGAGAATTTCTGTGGCTTAGTTGATGCTAGGGTCTGTACTTTCCTGACATAGTTTGCATGCAGCAGAGATTCACAGTTTTAGTGTAGCTTTTGAAAGCATTGTTATACTTTATAGAACACTTGAAAAATGATACCTTGTAGATGGCTGTTCTTGGGAATGTGAGTGGAGAATAGTCTAAAATCATAACTGCATGTTCTTTTACTTCCTTCATGCTCAGAATTTTTGTCTGAACTTCCTGCTGTATGTCTTACCTGTCATACTTCCTTTCTGAGAGGAAAAACTGTGCGGTGTTCTAAGGAGACTGGTTGTATCTTGAACTACTTTGAGACGTGACCTAAGTCTGTAAATCAGGTAGTTTCTTTATGGCTGCTATTTTCTACAGTGCTCTGTAAAATAAGATTATTTAGAAAATAATCAATTTATGAACCATATGACACAAGTACTATGAGATTATTGTAAAGGCTATCCAACCTTCAAGTTCCTTGGCAGATTTGTCTCATATATTATGGTGGTCTTGATTTCAGTCTTCCATATTTCTGAGATTTAAACTTAAAGACTTAATTAAGTTAAAAGAATATAAAGTCAGTTGTTAAAGGTGGGCATAACACCTATTATACTATTGTACTCTTAAAATGAATACAAATCTGTGCTGATATTAAGCTCATAATGGAAAAAGGCTTTTAAACAAAAAAGAAATACAGTGAAATGTTCCATTTTCTGTGATTATGTAATGTTGATACTGCAAAATTTTTGTTTGAAGGGCTACCATAGCATAAGCATATAGTATACTGTTAGAGGTTATCAGTCACCTTAAAGAAGTGAAGCAACTGTGACTGTGAAAGGAAACAAGGTAACAAAGGATCTCAACTTCTAGTTTTGGTTTTGCTTTCATCCTGAAAATTAAATGTATCTGTGTGTACCAGTGTACTTTTCATAGTGTTTTTTAATACCTATAACTTATCACTAAAGGGTTGGGATTCAGGAGATCTTTCGCATCTAGCAAGTTGGTAGTATATATTCTATTGTATATCAGTTGCAGTTTGCGTCGAATAGGAATTATCTTTGACACTGAGAAATAGTATCATAAACAGTAGCAGTTTTTAATATAAATTGAATTTATGCTATCTTTTGCCAACTGATGGAATTCCAAATTCTGTATTTTGACTTAAATTGCAGGCTGATTGGGTGGTTACCAGCGTGTGACTTTTGATAGACAATTATTTTTTGAGACACTTCTCACTGAAAGGCTCATTCAGAGTCAGTTTTGTAAATATTTTGGGTATGTTACCTTATGTGAAAACATTGATTTGTAACAAAAAAGAAAAAACAGGGTAAATCGTTAACTTTGCTTAGGAAGATGTAGTAACAGCAGAACCCTTAGTATATAGATTCTCTGTAACATCAGACTGAGATGACAACTTCTAATTGCTCTCATGTAATGCTAGTGTGTATGTGGACAAATAGCCGTAGTCATTTGAGGATCAGGAAAGGGAAGATATTGCTGAAATTCCTGAAGTGGTTTCTTTTTTTAACTGGTATTACTGCATGTAGTTTTCAGCTCTCATAAAGATGATGAGTTTAATCAGTTTTAATGCAATGATCGATTTTTCTGCTCTATGCAAAACTTAAAATATTCGTTCTCCAGGGACATTTTATAGTACCCTCTTAGTTTAGAGTTCGCCATATTAATGTCGTGAGTGAGCTCTCCTTGGGCACTACCTATAGTAATATTGCAAAACAGAAACATTTTTCATATTTTAATACTATCATTTGCTTCAGGCTGTTAAACTAATTTAATATACAATCATAGTATCATTTTATAAGTGATTATAAAGGTGTTTTTACAGCCTAAGACAGCAATATTTTTAATCATTTTTCCTTACAAATTTGGTGTCAATACTGTATTTTCAGTTATTGCTAACAAACAAGTTTTTGTGTGCTGAAGTATACTACACTGCAGTGTTTCTTGCAGTAACAATGATTTTAATTTTTTTAAGTCAGTATTGTTGGTTGTTGTGTGTTATATGCTCAGTGGAAGAGTAAAGGTCAATGGCCGCAGCAAACTGCTTATTAGATGCTTCAAGTTCTTAATGTCTGTATGGTGCTTTTAGTTCTCCCATAGTGGTGGTTGTTAGAAAATGTTCCATGGAAGTATTTAAAGGTTTTGTCAGGTTTGTGACTGCATTTTGCTTGGTTAACATTAACTTGGAATTGTGGACAAATCTTATTTTTCTTGCTTGTGCTTTAAAAGAAATGCTTGTGTTCAGTCAGACTTGGGCATGGTTTATTGCAGCATGGCTGGTTAGTTCTCTGAACTCCATCCTAACATGCAGCTCCTTTTCCTTTCATTGCTCTGTTATCGTGAATATTTTCTAATAATACTTATACGGGGGTCTGTCAGTGGGAGTTGTAAGTGCTTTTGCAATATTATGTTAAAGAAGTGCACCATTTTTACATTTTTAATGAATGGTTACACTGCCAATGTGCCTTGTGCACAGAGGGCTGAGTTCCCACAGTAGAACAGGAAAAGTAGTTACAGGATTAGGAGGAGAGGGATCTGTATGAAATTAGGCTGAGTAGACAGGAATTCTTTACTTAATAAAATTGCTGTGCAACTGGAGTACCACTTCTGTGAGATTGGGTTGGCATAAATGTGTGTGTGTGTATATAGGTATGTATGTATGAATGAGTGGCTTAGCTGATTCCCACCTTTCACCTCATTGGTCTAGACCTTGTGAAGGTACAAAACCTCAAGTCACCGTTACTTTCCAAAGGGTTTAAAATGCATTTGTAAGAGCTGCATGAACTTTGCTGTATTTACTTTTGCAGCCAATTGGACACTGATCTATCAGTCTATGAAAAAGGAGCTGCAGTCTTTCTGTATGAGGTTTCCTGGTGGCTTCATGGCCTAAGAAATAAACAATGAAGTTCCATCTGCAGATCTGCCTGTGTTTGGCACAGCTCCAGTTATTCTCACATCTTCTTGCAGATAGTACTGCAGCAGTGTTTTTTAGCTATCTGTGCATACGCTTGTAGTGTGACTGACTACTCAAAATGTTGGTGAATACTGACTGGAATAAGTTAATGCGGATGGGATGATGCCTACTGCTAACTTGGCAACTGTCTGACACTGTCATTGTGTAAACCTACTCTAACATAATAAAGGTCTGCATGGGGATAGGTGCTCTGATGCAGAAGTTTACCAGCTGTTTACTGTCAGCTACTGAGAAGTAGGTAAATTGGCCACTGGTGTTAGCCTAAGAACAAGCAAGAAGCAAGCAGCCTGGCTACAGCAGCCGAAACTCCAATCTGTTATCCCAGTTCCTGACCTTTCAGGTACTGGTCTTCAGCGACTGCCTCATTTTATCATGCTGTTAGTTTTGTAACAGGGCTGGATAGCAGTGTGAGTTGCAACACTGTGTTTCTCTGTTGTGATCTGTGCTGTGGTTCACCCTGAGAACAAGTGGCAGTTCTTTCTAGCGAAGTGAAATCCTGTTGGAGGGCAGGCAGCTGCCAGAATGCCCTCCAGCACCTGTACCACTTCCCTCAGTGGGAGCGTGGACAGCTTGAGTGCTGCATGTGACTGCTTTGCTTGGCAGCATTAAATGACACAGAATAGTTTGCAAAAATGCTGCTGTGAAGGACTGTCAGTCTCTGCAAAAAGTTTTTGAAGGTCTTCAGAGCACTTTTGGGCAAAGCGATGCAGCTGGGTGGCAGGAAGGGCTCTTCCAGCCTTCCCCTTTTCCCCTGCAGGTGCAGCCTGCGGTGCACTGCTCTGCTCTGCTCTCTGTACTTCATCAGCGCATTCGTGTTAGTATTGTGTAGAAATACTGGTTGCTAATAAAAATATCAATATTGCATCTAATTATTAAAAGTTTTCTTCATTTCTTCTTTAATAACCACACTCTTGTCAGACTCCCTATTAATATCAGTGCACTTCATCAGTCTGCAGGGCATAATCTTGATTAGGTTTTAGGCTGCTGTCTTTACGCAATTATCAATACAGAAAGTAATCTTTTAGACAATGGAGAGTGGAGAGTGTTTAAAATATCTTCCACCTTTTCAGTATGTAGACTTCACATTTAGACAAACTAGCTTTCTTTCAGCAGCTTTAAACATACATTTTGAAACTGCAATCTCTGACCTTACTCCACTGACTTGGAAATCTTTATGGTACATGTGTAGCCAGCCATGTGCAAACCTTTTTGAAAAGAAGATCTAAAGCTACAGGGTCAAGGACAGAATTGTTTTTCCCCTTATATAGTTCCTGTACCATAACTGAGGGTTAGGTATGACATTAATTCAGTATGGTGTATGCTTCGGTGACTTGCTTTCTGTCACAGTTAAATTTTGTTATTCTGATGATGTATCACAAGAGAAGGTTATAGGGCAAAAAAAAAAAATCTCTTATTCCAGGTATTGTTAAGGGAGCGCTAAAAAGTTCTTCAGGACTTGTGAGAAGCTGCCTTTTACCTTCTCAAGAGCAGTAGTGGGTTGAGACACTAGGTTTCTCCTCATTGCTTGAGCTAGCTCTACCAAAGCATTTCACTATCCTTTTTACAGTGGTTAAAGGCAATTGCTCATCTCTCTGCACTTTACTCAGGCAGCGCAAAGGACAAGATAATCCCCTTAGCCTGTTAAATGCTCCATCCCATCTGGTAGGTGAGAATTGCATTGTAAGGGGATTAGCACAGTGGGATATGCTTATAGTGTAATGAAAGCTTCACTACAAGTGTGAAAGTCAGCTGAATGCATTGGAGTAGTTTGGGACCTTACATTTCCACGTTTTATAAATACCATAAAATACAAGTTTCATCTGGAGAAGGTGTGCAGTACCTTTACATGCCCTCACACATGTGTAACAGATTAGAACTCTGTTTTGAGACATCAGTAGTCTAAGTGTCTGAAACTCTACTAGGACAAGTGGAATAGGCTTTTGTTTAGCTGAATGTTTTAGTGCAATTCTGTGAATATAGCTGTATTAAATGCATCCCAAGTGTTGACTTCACTTTTACTCAAAACTCCTATGACTTTGAAATCATGGGGTTGTTACTAATATAGGACCATGCATATTATTAAATACTCCTTAGAAATCTTTGCCAGTAAAGGTGAAGTTTTAATAAGCCACACTGTGAGGAATATCAGAGTAATTTTGTGTTGGTAGAGATAAGGGGATTTCAAGCTGAAAGTAACTCTCCTTGCAGCCAACCAGAATAAATGTTCTGAAATTTCAGTTTCAAGCATGAACCTAAGGTAGTGCAAAATGACTCCTTAAATGTAATCAATTTTTTAAAAAATTGTCCTTTTTTTTTTTCTCAAGTATAGCTAATGCTGTCAGTAGTGAAGGTAGGAAATCTTAGGGCTCAGAGCATTTCATAAGCTAACTGTAACTTAGCTTCCTTACCTTTCAAGATGTTAAAGATCCCTTTGAAGGTATGTTATGTGGGGTGGTAGCTCAGGGTTCGTTACCATCCTGTTAGGTGCTCTGCCCCTGGTCTCCCCATATGGTACAAGAAACTGGGTGAGTTGCTCAGTGCTGACCAGTATGTGCCATTTCACTGGTTTGAACATTAACCTCTTGGGTTAAAACAGGACTTGGTTAGTCCACACAGTGCTGTGATAGTTTTTCATAGCCAGGTAGATTAGAAACTTAGCAGGGGTGTATGTGTTTTTACATAAATAAGAGTCAGGTGTATAAATATGCACTGCATGTGGTAGATGCTTGAGCAGTGTTGTATGACCTTGCTGTGGGATTAAATGTTCTAATGAATTAAGGTTCTGTGACCAGCTGCATGGTTGCTTTTTCTTTTGTTTCCAGGTCCAGACTTAGCAGGTTTGTCTGTGTGTGTGCGCCTGTGGGAGTAAGGGGAAAGTAAAATCTAGTGGGTTTTTATGGGCTGTCTGCAGTAACTTTGCCAGTCTGCGATGAGGTCCTTGAGTGTGGTTAAGCTCGACCTCCTCTTGCTTAATCATGACTCTGAGTGCACAGGGTCAAGTGGAAAGCTGTTTTCCAAAGTTGTGGTGATGAAACATGGGAGTGATTTCACAGATTGTTTTTTTTCTTCCCTTTTTAATTTTAGTTATTTCTTTTAAGGTAGCTGAGCTCTAAAGAACATTCCTTATTTTTCTTCCTTTAGATTGAAAGTGTTTACCTGAGGAGGGGAAAAATTGATACATTTGCTCTTGACTTTCTGAATTTTAAATAAACCTGAGTGAAAGGTCATGGCACTCAAAAACCAACTAATAAACTGGCACCCCTCCAAAAAAATAAAGCCTGCACTCTCTCCCACCTCAGTCCTTCTGAAATACAAGTTTCTGTCACATGAAAATCCCACTTGAAAGAACCATTGCATTGGCAATATACAGAAAATATTTTTAGAGGAATCTTCAAATGTTTAGAAACAGGTCTTTTTAACAACGCTTACGGAAATTTAAAATATATACAGAGTATGTAGCAGACCAAATAAAATATGGTATCTAATCGTTTTTCTTCTTATTTAGGTGACAAACAGCATGTTTGGTGCTTCAAGGAAGAAGTTTGTAGAGGGGGTTGATGGTGACTACCATGATGAGAACATGTACTACAGCCAATCATCGATGTTCCCACATCGGTCAGAAAAAGATGTAAGTTGAATAAGTCTATTTTTTCCTCTTTTGATAGTGAGATATTTTCAAGTATGTGAAATAAATGTGAGGAAGGGCTTCATTTAGCTTGAAGCTGTGCATGAGTGGCAAGTGTTTTAATTTTAGTGAGTTTATATGTGAGAACTTCAGCTGCCAGGGTTTTTTTTTTTCATCTATAAGAATTGCATTTGTTACTTAAATTGGGTTATTTATTATATCACGTGTTTACACGTTGTGTCTACAGTGGTTTTGTTGTTTTGCATTTTACATCTTCAAGCATTTTTAATTTCTGAAAATGCCTTGTGCAGCTTGTTTGACAGCTCAAATATTCAGGTGTTTCTCCCATCTGTAATGACAATGGGTTTGTAAAGTTACAAATCATTCTTAAATTTTTTTTCCTTGGTAGTGCATTGTTGTACATTAGAACTGCAGTGGCATTACTGAAGCTCTGCTTATTATTAAAATAAATAAATTAGCCAGTAAAATATTCCACTTTTATATGGAGTAGCCTGTAGAAATGTAGGGAAGACTGAAAGCATGACTTGAAGTTCATATCACTTGAAGGTTAGTAATACCATCTCATGACAGGCTGGTGTTTAATATGAGTAAGCAACATATAGGCCAGATTTTATTTTTAACTAAAAGAAAAAATTAAAAATGCCTTCAGACTTTCAAAAAGGTGTCATTGCTTCAAGTCTGCCCCTGTGACTCTCCAGCAATAGAGTTTCATAGATGAAAATATAGTCTTGATAAACCTTGACCTATGTAAATATAAACATTTCCTACAGACTTCCAGTTACGTAAATTTTAGTCCAGGTTTTCAAAGAGAAGGAAATAGTTTCAGAGTAGAAGGCTTTTTAAAACAAAACAAAAAAATGCTTAAATGCAGCTTTCCAATTCAATTTCATAAGCTATTTTGATGAGAAATTTCAGGTGAGCCAGCAGAAGATTAAAATGTACTAAAGTGTAAGGAAAATTAAATAGACTGCTCTTTTCTGTTTATGTCCATTACAGATGTGTATGTACCACAGATGCACACAGGCACAATAGAATACTTATGATGTTGAACATTCCTTTTTGTGAGCACTGAGAGGTGCAGCTAGCTCTCTCAAAACCACTAGACACTATTTCTCCAAAGTGTTTCTTTTCTAAAAGTGGGGATTTAGTAGTTTTGATGCACTGAAGGTGAAATTGTAGCGTGTAGTAAGAAAGGTAAGGTGGGATGAATGCTGTACTGTACAGTCTATGCAGTGAAAGCTGATGCTTGGCACGTTGTTGACACAGTGAATGAGTGTTTTAGTTGCCTACTCTTTCTGTAGGCGATGTTGCAGAAGTGGATCTTAGAATGGGACTTCAAGAGAAGGAAGGTGGGTGTTCCAGACACCAGGAATGACAAATGAGAAATCATGAAAGCTTGTGGGAGAAGTGGCCAAAACAGGGCATAGAAGCTCCTATAGTTGGCAGAAGAGTGATGTCGTTCCAACGCAAAATGGAAGAGTGATTTTTTGCAAAAGTTTTTTAAAGTTGTATTTCCAAATCCTTCTAAGGGCTTTTTTTGTTGTCCCTCCCCCCCCTCCCCCGTCCCCCCCGCCTTGTAGCTTCACTGCTCACCACTACTTTGAGTTAATGATTAAGAAATCTTAAACCATTATATGCTATTGTAATATTTTTTGCAAAGTTGATCAAAATAAATATGTGGTGGTGATATTGACATTATCTGCACACCTTTGATCGCTCATGTACAGCTAAATGTATATTCTGTATTACGTGTTTCTTTTAATATCTCATTTGGCTCACAGTTGATAAGAAAGGTTGCAAAGGTGGTTGTATTCTTTTAGTTTCCAACTAATTTTGAGGCTTTGATAAACCTTTTCTAATTGAAAATAACCATGTTTTCAAATAGTCTTTCAACTGGAGTTCTACTAAAATATTGTTCTGTATTTGGGAACACTATAAATATACTGTGTTGTTATTTGGATAATACTTAGTATTGACAAAAATAACTGCTCAGAATTTTCTCTGAGTAAGCTAATAAAGACTAATGTTCAAAATCTGAATCCAGTTTTATGAACACCTGGGGGGGGGAAGTATTCAGCATTCTAGATCTTGAAACACTTTGAATCTTTGTCTTCACATTTATATTGAAATGGAGTAGGTAAATGTGGGGATAAAATAAAGGTGGAAGAAACTTTTAGGGAAAGGAGTAAATCACTTTTATATTTGGAAAACTCAACTGGTAATGAAAAGGTTAAAACATGGCATACACGATCTCTGTAAGCTTGCTGGAAAATGGCAGACTTTATGCCTATTAGTATGGTAGCATTATCTAAACAAAGTGCAGTTTTACTGCAGTTTAAGTTATTATTCTCCTTCATTTTCAGTTTCTTGTATGTCTTTACTAATTCCTGGTAAAAATAATGTATTGCAGGTTTTAGCTACAAGCTTGTAGAAAATAGTTAAACGTTAATTTTTTTCTCTAGTGTATCATATATACATATGCATCTTTAGTCCTTCATTTATGCTTGATTTACCCTCTGGAATTATTCAACCTGAAATACAGTGGTTCTGAGGGAAGCCCGTTGTGAATGGCCTCCTTAAATACTGCTCTTCAGGAAGGGCTGAAGCTTGTTTAGTATATACCCTCATAAGGCACTAGGTGTTTTTGTATTTTTCACTTTGTTGGAGTTTTACTGATTCTGACCTTAAAAGTTGCTATTTTGCAAGGAATTGTTGCTATACATGTGTATGTATACTCCAAACAGAGGAACATACAGAATGGTGGTATCTTGCTAAAATTTAGAGTAAGGAGTATTAATGCAAGCATATTTTGTATAAACTTCAGAGCCTATTTTTTCACTTTATAGTAGAGTTTCTGTCCTTGTCTTCAAGCGGGATACAGCAGTGACTTGCAGGCAGTTTTTTGCCTGGGTTGGGAGCTTTTTAGTTTTCAACCTTGTTTTAACACCAAAGGTGGAGGGTTTAAATTTTTTTTTTTTTTTTTTTTCAAATTATATTAGGAAATAATTCTTCCCTCACGAAGTGAAAAGAAGAATTTAGAACCTATCTGAAAAAGATGTGGGGGAAAAAAAATCAGGCCTTTTTAATAAACAACTTTTATGGCACTTACCGATGTGGTATTCTTGTGACTTGTTGCTTTAGCTAATTTGGATTTTAAAAGGATTTCCTTTACACAAATGTGAAGTTAACTAAGGCTGCTCAGGTCCTGTCTTAATTTTAAAGACTTTTTACAAGGGAAAAAAGTTGCAGCAAATTGTTAAGGATGTGTTATTTTTATTTCAGAGCCTCAGTGTAGCTGAAAACTAAAAGCTTTCTTTTAATTTCTCTTTTTTTTTTTCACTAGGGAATGCAGTTCTAGACAGTCAGGACTGATAATGGTAAATGAAATGGAAAAGTTGCATGTAACTCATGTGCACAAGTGCTTCCAAATACGGATGCTGTTTGGGTCTGTTGTTTTAGGCACAAAATTATGATTCGTTAGATGAGAGTAGATCTTGCTCAAGCCGTCTAATGCTTCCTTTTTACTAAATGAGTGGCTTTGCCTTGAGTCATCACAAACCTTGCTGTGCTAAGTAGGGAAGTGGAACAGAGTATATCCATGAATGCTCTCTATGAATTCTGCTGCACTTAGGGTCTGTGCGTGATAACCAGGTCAATAATCCTTTGGCAAAGAAATGAGATATTTTATAGAACTTGCAGGAAATAGAACAGTGTAAGAAAACAGTTTTAAGATTTGGCTCAAAACAACTGTGGTCCTGTAACTTAAATTGACAACAAGATGCACAGTGTGCCCACAAAATAATTACAGAGCTTATTTGTGGCAAATTTCACCAATATTGAATTGTCTGTGCACTCAGCAAAATCATTTTGAGTGCAAGGCTACACATATTTTTATTTGGATGGAGTGACAATGCTAGAAATTAGTATATCAGAGCCTTCGTATATTTTTGAATCTCTTATCTTCAAATGGGGGGGAAATTACAATGAGCTTTGAGAAGAGATGGGACCTGTTCAGTCTGAACTTATTTGATTTCTCATGTGTAGGAATATAAGTGCTCTACAAGGTTTGACCAGTCTAGCCCAATCCACTGAAGATGCCGACATGAGAGTAGAACATCAGGGCATCGTCTGTTGTTCTGAACTGCAGTTCTAAATCTGACGGTAGACAGACATGCTTCTTACTGAAGATCTGCCCAAATCATGAGGAAAGTTAGGAGACATTTTTCAGTGAATGCTTTTTCCATTTCTTGGTCCAATGCTTTGTTGCTCACTTTCTCTCTCAGTTGCTCAACGGATAAAAAAATGTTCACTGTAGCATAATAATGAATCTGATTTTCATTTCTAATGGGTTAGTTTGCTGAGCATATTCTCCTCTCTGAAAAGTCTTACTGTTGTAACTTATCTGGACTTTCTCAGTTGAGACCTGATGTTCCTTTGCAGCTTAGTTCTTTCAAAACGGTCTTCTTGTGAGGTCAAATGTATTTTAACAACTGGGACAAGTAAGATCTAGCCTGCAGATTAGATTTGGCTCATTACAACTATTAACCTAGCTCCCTGGTGCTACATTTCCTGGTGTAGGAGGTCGTCAAATTTGGATATTGAGCACAGTGAAAAGGCTTATTGATTCTGGGAGCCTGCTTTCCAGAGGTTTCTTCCATCTTGTGTTAGTGGAAGCATGTGTGTGATGGATCAAAGTCAGGTGTTTGCCTGTCATGAGATAGTTGCATGAAGGCGTCAATGGGTTTGTCTTGTAATGGACATGATGATGGTAATGCAACAAAGGAGTCACAAGCTGTTATTAAAGTGTTTTACTGTGAACTTCCATTAAAGTAATTTATAGACCTTTACCAAACTCTTACTGTGTTTTGAAATATGTGGCCTCACAAAGAGCTGGTACTTGTACAGGAGATAAAACCCTGTAACAAAACTTACCGTGGAGATAGAGATCCAGAATCTTGCTAAGTTTGGGACTAAACTAAATGTGGAAGGGTTTAGTCAGTCTTACGGAGGCAGCATTGGCTTTAAGGTTGCTTAATACCACATTGTTGCAGCTGGCTTGTTTACTTTCTAATGCTATTTTTTAGGATTCTAAGGAAAACTATGGTATATTGTTTCCTAAGGCATCTTGCTTGGCTTTTACCTTAGTCATTGCACGAGAGTTTAGCTTACTCATAATTTAACTTCAGATACTTCATGTGTAAGTATTTTAAGAATTCCCATGGAACCCTGTTGTATCAGGAGCAGTTGCAGCATTCACATTATTGCTGGCTGGTTGAATTGAGCTATTTTGTATTAACGTAACTTGTCATAGTCTGAATAGTTTTGATCTTGATCCACTTGTGGAGGGAAAAAAAAGTTAGGCTTGTTTTGGAAAGAAAGTAGATGAATATGGAGAGTGGATTCAGAGCAGCCCTGAGGAGAAGGACATGGGGGTGTTGGTTGATGACAAGCTCAACGTGACCCAGCAGTGTGTGCTTGCAGCCCAGAAAGCCAGCCATACACTGGGCTGCATCAAAAGGAGCGTGACAAGCAGGTCGAGAGAGGTGATTCTCGCCCTCTACTCTGCTGTTGTGACACCCCACCTGGAATACTGCATCTGGGCTCCCCAACACAAGAGGGACATGGAGCTGTTCGAGTGAGTCCAGAGCAGGCCACAGAGATGATCAGAGGGCTGGAGCACCTCTCCTGTGAAGACAGGCTGAGAGAGTTGGGGCTGTTCAGCCTGGAGAAGAGAAGGCTCTGGGGAGACCTTAGAGCAGCCTCCCTGTACCTAAAGGGACGTACAAGAAATTTGGAGAGGGACTTTTTACAAGGGCTTGTAGTGACAGGACAAGGGGGAATGGCTTTAAGCTGGCAGATGGGAGGTTGGATGTTAGAAAACAATTCTTCACTGGAAGGGTAGTGAGATGCTGTCACAGGTTGCCCAGAGAACTTGTGGCTGCCCCATTCAGGTCAGGTTGGATGGGGCTTTGGGCAGCCTGGTCTACTGGATGGTGTCAGGGGGTTGGAACTGAATGATCTATAAGGTCCCTTCCAACACAAACCAGTCTGTGATTCTAATGTGTTTATAAATGGCAAATGGATACTTTCATATGCATTTTTTTGGATGTAAACACACTTGTAGATTTGACTGAATAGTGGGTCAGTTTGCCCTGCTTGCTTTGTGAAACACATGGCTTAAGCTTTTTTCTTTGAAGTGTGAGTTGCAAAGCAAGAGTTGCTTTTTACCTTTCCAGAGTGTGATTAAACGTTCTTCGCATCTTTCAGTGAATACATAACTTTTATTTTTTAAGAAGACAAAACGAAACTTTAAATTAGTGAAAATTGCAATGCCATTAATGAAAACAGTTGGAAGCACTTGCAAGGGATGAGATTAGAAACAAATTGAGGGAGTTTTTGTGTTTTCATGCAGCATACACTTTCAGAGCCTGTTGTCATTCTACCTATAGCTTGCATTTTCATAATAAAGTATGAAGAAAGAACAAAATGTTTAGAATGTGAAATGCAGCCTTTTACTTTGTCATCCACAAGTTTGTGCCTGGATGAGTTTATTGAATAAAACAATACATGATAAACTAAATTTACTTAGGAAAAATGGGATTTTTATATTCTGTCACACAGTTTGCAAAAAATATATATCTGAGTTAGTTATTTCACATCACTTTCGGAAATTAATTTTACTATTGATGACTGTAGTATATAATTTTCACTGTGATTGAGTTTGTATTTAGATTAATTTTTTTTTTTAATAGAAGAACTAAATGACTGTGGTAGATGTTGTTTCTGTACTTCATCTAAAAGCTATATTTTACTGCATCTCCATTTACATCAACAACGTGTAATAGCTTTTGTATGTCAGCTTTAGCATTTGAAGTGGTTCTTTGGACCAGATTAATTCCATACATAAAATCATCTGCCTTTTCTACAAGGGGGAGGTTATGGTTACTTATACAATAACTCAGTTCACTGAACATGCTTTATTGTAACATCGGTGGCTTGTGTGCTCAGTGTGTGGGTGGCTTTGGTTGTTTCATTTTTGGGGTGTTTTCTTGGGGGTTGATTTTAGTTTTTTCACATGCAACTGGTTATTTAATTGAAATACTTGCTTTATTGTCCTAGTTCTTGATTGCTTCTGGCATTCTTTTGTGACAACTTTCAATGAGTTTTCAGTAATCTTTTGGCTTTTTAATACACTGTACCATCAGACTGAATGTATCTGCACAGGGAGAATTTGGTTTTAGAGTTTTACTTTAATAGCCGTGTTAACCTTATGTTAATAGTGTCATTCAGTGGCAACATCTTGCCTTTTAAGATCTTGAGATACTGCTGCCAACAGTAGTGCATTTCTACCTCCTTATGCTTCCTAAGTGCAACTGGCGGCAGACCACCACAACAATAGTGATGAAATCTGAAAGGTTGAATAAGATTTCATTTATTTTTCAGTATTGTGTTTGGATTTGTATTTCACAAATTATTTATATCAAAAACAATTTTCCCTTGCAAATAATACTTGGCAATAATAAGGCTTTCAAATGTCTCCACTGATCTCTGATTTTGAGATTTGGAAATATTTTCTTGTCACATAGGAATTTTGTGAGCACTGTATTAAAAGGTAGTTTTTCATCCAAAGGAGGACGAATAATACTGCTAAAAACCTGCCAAAGTAAAGAAAATCTGTGTGGTTTTTCTGTCTGTTATTTGTTAGCTTGATTTATTATTATTTTGTACCTCAGTGTATTACTTTCTTCTTTCGAGGTTATGAGTCATCTGTTTTATTATTAAATAATGCAGCACAGATGGCAGATACCAGAAATAAAGCAGTGCAAATACAAAATGATGCTGATGTTTGCACCTGTGAGAAACCCATCGTTTATTGGGCCAGATATTACTCACAGACTTACTTGCTTATTCTAACAGTTTGCTTTTATGAGTTGACTTTGTAGCACTGGATTGATGTATTTTCACTTCAGCTTGCCTTGTGTTCAAGGAAGTAGCTTTAGGCTATAACTGCGTAATGTAACAGCCTTGGCAGAAGTGTTGCTTTACTGAGATTTCTTGGTGCCACCATGCCGAGGTGTGCTAGCGCAGCAGTTACAGTGATAGGCAGCTGTCCCTGCCGCAAGCTGGGGCTTTGCTTGGGAGAGGCAGGATGCTGCAGTGCAGGGGGAGGCAGGAACCCCGTCAGCCAGCTCTGCTGCTGCTGCATCTCCTCCCACCACCTTCCTCTGCTTGCAGGGAGGCTACAGCCGGTGTTTTACCAGTCTCCCCAGAGGGTTGTAAACTGCAGCAGTTTTTCACAGTTTAAGCAATTGCTGTTTCTTTGAGTTTGTTGACACTCTTATATAAACTTATTGCAGTAAAACCCATCAAGAGTTAATGAAAGCAGTTACAGTAAAGTCTCATTCATCACTAGGTATAGGAAATTGCCTGATACCTCATTGCAGCTGACTGATTTTTGGTGTGGACCAGTCCAGAAGAATTGGGCCATCTGCTTGGACCATCAGTTGGTTTGAGTTTAGATGCAGAATCTTGCATGATCAGAACTGTTTGAGACTTGTGAGTAAGATGATGTTTGCATCTTAGTTTACTGTCATCCACTCAGTCCTTCAGTCTGCTAACACTGAGTGTCAGTCTTTCCATACGCTAGCAGAATGAAGTGCACCCTTCATGTTACAAGGTCTTGCTCAGTTGCCTCCTTGCCCCTGTGGGAGGTGGAAGTTTTAGGCCTCCTCTGTCTCCTAACCACATGTGCAGGGAAAGCCAACTGGAACACGCTGTCTAGTTCAGGCATACAGGGCTAGAACAGAAGCAGAAATCCCATGTTATTTCACAACTGGGTTTTGTAGCTGTTAAGCACTGGCAAATTGATTTAAACCTAAATGCCAAAGTTTGAAGAGTGGAGGGGATTTTGTATGTGTGCAACAAAAGCTATAGGTGTCAGAAGTTTGTTTAACAATTTCCTTGACTCGATCGAAGATTATTAGTCACTGGTTTTAAAAAGTTGGTATTGTACACGTACTGCTAGAATATGCTGTTTGCTGACATCATTTCAGTCATTTGGTTTGTTTTGTTTTTCAAAGGTTGCTACAGGTGTAATTCTGGGCTTTTTTTTCCTAAAATAATGATCTTACTAGCAGCAAGAGGCTTTAGTCACCCTGCGGTTAGACTGGTTTAGCTTTTATTCAGGTTATCATGACCTTTGGCTGTTGTAGACTAAAAGAAATTCAAGAGCAACTTCCAGCCACTGTTGCAGGTACAGCTCCTGGAGAGCTGTTATGTTCTGTATTTTGTGTGGCTAGTAGTCCAGTCAGATAAAATAATGATTGCAGAATGCCTGAAGGAATGTTTTTAATACTACTGATAGTACGTGTCTTGAATCTTCGTTACCTTGGGTAGACCAAGTTTGAGTAGACTATAATAGTGACTCAGACTTTGTGAATGCCAGTAAGGGTCTTGGTAGCATAGGCTGAGGTTTTGACTAATTTAATTGTTTTGTTGTTAAACTTAATTACGTGGAAATAATAAGAAAAGAAGACAAAATTTCAAACTGCCCCTTACGTAGCTGTGGCACAAAAAAGTGTTTACAAGTGGGGAATGTTTTTTGCATATTGCAAAATAAACTAGAGAGAGAATAAGTGAGATACTCATACAGCATATTCCTTCTTCATGAGATTTGAGAAGTGCTGCATTTAATCAGCCTGGAACAGATCCACAGAAATTTTGATTTATTTCTTCTTGTGAGTTGTTATCTTTTGTGTTCTAAGTATGTTTTGACTTTGATACTGTTCGTTAGACTTACTGAATATAATACTGGGCCTTTATTATGGTTTTCAGTAAAGGTTTCTCTACAAGTCACTTCGCAATTAACTTTTAATGTGAAAGCAAGTGGCACAGTATATGTGACCTACTTTGCAATATTTCAAAAGAAAATCCAATTTCTAGTAAGCAGTGTTCATTAACTATTATCTGCCTTTCCTGTCTTTTAACTGAATTTAAAAATCAAGTAGTACTTGGTGTAGAAGAGGTGGGATTCTTTTTCCTCTCTTTTAAGTAATCTAGTACCTCTTAGGTCTGGGATATTTATTTTTTTTTTAATCCAAGTGAACATTATAAACAAAAGGTTGTTATGCTGAGGTTCGTACCATCTTCTTGCTGATTACACCAGATGCCATCACAGCAATTTTTGAATGCCCTAAGCATCTGTTCTTATGGGATCTTCTTTTTGTCTTAACAGTTTTGCTTACCTGTCCCAGAGCTAGTAGTACTTTTTGACTGTTGGTTCTATCTCAGTGTGTTGTTTGTTTGGGTTTGTTTTTTATTTCTGAAGGTGTCTCAGAACTACTTCTCTCTTTTTTTTCCATGCAATTACAATTTGCCAAACCTTGCAGCATGCTCTGGGGTTTTCCAACTTGTTTTTTACTGTATCAGCTTGTTTTATCAAAGTTTAACAAACATCAGCTTGTTAGTTTGGGTGGGGAGTGTGCTTTTGAAGTCTGTCTCTCAAGTGTCCCTGCTTCAGCATGCTTGGTTCGTGTTGCAGAGCAGTCTTGATGTGTGTCAATTTGATTCCTTCTGGATCAAAACAGATTGGAAGAGATGCTCCAGGATTGCACCAAACATATTCCATTCACTAACAGGCAATGACTCCGTGGCATCAGATGTCTTAGTCACAGCTAACTTTCGTTAGAAATGAATACAGTATGTATGTTAGGCCCTCAGGACCAACTTTTTTGTTTTACAGATATGGTCCTCTCTGCCTGCATTACTTGCTAATGCAGATGTGGCTTGTGAACCAAGTGCTACCTAAGTGCTGAGCTGAAGCCACTGGTGGTTATTTAAAGTGTTCTTTTTGTTCACAGCTAGTTCACTAAAGAAGCAGAACTTTGGTCCGGTTTGGCGTATATTTTAGGTTTGGGTTTGTTTGGGTTTTTTTCTGCAGGAAGCTTTCGTCTTAGTATTTCAAACCTCTTGTATATGCAAGAGTAGATATTAATTGCTGTAGTTGCTTACTGTCAAATATATGCACTTTGTTCAAAATATTTATATGTAGTATTTTGGGGAGATATTTCTCACACATTTCCTGATGGTCTACACTAATTGTCTGCTGTCATTTCTCTTCTCAGGCCTTCTGTATGTATCCAGAAAATCATAAGTGCTTTGTGGTTTACACACACGAATGTTACGTTTGATACTGGCTGTCTATCCTGCACGTCGTCTATCTCATTTCTGCCATCTAGATTTGGCCTCAGTATAGACAACTAGCATAGAATCATGGAATGGTTTGGGTTGGAAGGGCTGATTCAGTTTATAAGGTTTGTTTGAGTTTTGCATCTGTCTAGGTTAAGTCAACAAAGCAGTTTGAAGTTTATCACAGGAAAAGTTATTTTGATCTGAATTCTTTACTCTCAAGTTGAAAAAGCTTGAAATCCCCTTATGCGTAAGAATCCAGACATTCCTTTCCTTGAAACCATTGTAAAATTCAATCCAAGTCCAGGCTACTGCACTAAACAAGCAGACATTTGCCTATGGGTCACTAAGTACAAGTAGCATACAAGATTGTGAGCTGGAAGGATTAGGTTAACTAATACCTCCTCTTGCTCCAAGGGAACATCAGCTATACGTAATGTTGATGAACATCTAATATGTTCTTTAAAAACATACAGGGATGGACATCTCAGTGCTTAACTGTTCTTAAGATTGAAAAGGGCTTTTCCCCCAAATATTTAGCCTAAATCTCCTGTTTCTCAAATTTATGAATACTTTCTGTAGCAGTATGGGGAATAGAACCATAGAATCATTAGTTTATTCTTTTCCTCTTACAGCAACAACTAGAAATCTGGCACTATGTCCCTACCACAGTTGCCTTCTTTTTGGAGTATGCAAACAGAAATCTCAATCTTTCTTCACAGATCATGATTTTTTTAGATCTTACTCTTCCCAAGAGCATCTTTAGTTTGTCATGTTTCACGTCATGTCCGAAAGTTGACAAAGAAGGATTAATAGAAACATTTGGTAATATGTGATATCTCTAAAGTGGGCATAATATAGCAGGAATGATTACTTCTGACATTTGTGCATCTTACTTATTCATATGGTGTATACAAGCCAGCTCTTAGGGCAGTACATTATAATTTTAACATTGGAATCTTATTTGAAGTTCATATCTGTTTCTGTATACCTGCTACCTAGCACTCGTTTCCCACCTTTTGCTATTGTAACTGGTAACACAAAGTGCAAAGTTTGAAATTACTACATTGAGCAGGGACTGCTCTGCTTGTCTGATGCATGTTTTGCATGGGAAAATAACCCTACATCTAATTTAAATAACTGGGTATTCCTTCTGTAAAGATGGATCTCTTAGCTACAAGGGAGTTAAAACTGAAAGCATTTACATATTCTTCCTCTGTGCTATTTATCGCCAGTAGAAGAAAGTCTGATTTTATACATGTAAAGCCATAAATTTTTATTGACATGTAATATACGCTGTTAGAGTTAACTTTACTGTTGTAAACTTTCAGAGCAAGAAAGCCCTGTATCTTTGTGTCTTTAATAATCTTTTATTCTTACATTTTAGATGCTGGCATCACCATCAACATCAGGTCAGCTGTCTCAGTTTGGGGCAAGTTTATACGGGCAACAAAGTAAGAATTCTTTTTATTAATGATTTATTTTATGCTAAGTAAGTTACAGTTTCAGGCTTTTTGGATAGAGAACGTGCACATGGCTTTGTTTTCTGGTGATTGTAAAAAAAATAGTATGTCTCCTGTTCGTGTTTTGGCTTGTTTTTTTTTCTTTTAAGATACATTTTTGCTTTGCTTAGTATGCATTTTTGCAGTGTTTAGTATGCAAAGTGTCACATTGACACTGTATAGCTGTTAAATACCCAAATATAATCATCCTAAGAAGAATGTCAGTGATGTAACTGCGACTCTGTGAAGGAAAAACTGAGTAAAGTGAGCTGGGCCAAAATGAGCCTAGTCAGAAAAATATGTAAGGAATGGAAGGAAATTATAGCTTAAATTATAACTGATACTTCATGCTCAACAAGAGCAAATTATATCTTCTGTACATGCTTGGCAACTCACATTTGGCAAAGAACTATGCCACTAAGATTATTGCCTTCTGCACCAGTGTTTTTATCTTTCCCACACCTTGAAGACTTTTTTTCTGTATCTGCCAGTCTTGCGTATACTGTTGCAATAGAAGACCTGTAAAGCAACAGTCAGCGTGTATCGCTAGCCACCTAACTTCAGGGCCAGCGTTGAGAACTGAACCTCCTTGTAACTGAGAGGTGCCTGCAGAAAGTGGCTCAGAATATCTGAGTTAGATACACTTACACAAGTAAAATGGGTTTGTGAACATCTCTCTCTTATCACTGTACATTTTTGAATGTTTGCAGCTTTCTTGCCAAGTGCATCTGACTTGGATTCTAAGAAAAAAGTTCAGAATGCTTTAGAGAGTCTGGGCTTTTTTATCTGGACAAACTAAAAGCATTGTCTGCTAGATGCATGGCCCTCACAACTTTTCAGCTTTCTTCAAATAGTTTAAAAAATACAGTGGTTTTGGTTTTGTGGTTTTTACTGTCTCAGTGGCTGTTAATGAGTGACCACGTAATACAAACTGACACTTGGTTATGCTACTGAGATTTATATGAGTAGTTTCCAGTAGTTTTCTGAGAGTCATATTTGGCTCTTGGCTTTTGGGGTCCTGAATCTGGCACTATTGAACCTTTCAGCCTTAACTTAATAAAGATACTGAAGTAGTTTAGTCATTCTGTTTATCATAGATAGTTAACCTTTTTCAGCTTTGTTGTTCATTCAGTTGGTTGTGGTGCCTAGGACATAATCTCTCTAACATGGAGACATGCATGGCTTGAAACGAGAAAGTGAATACTATCAGGGTTCAGTTTCTACCAAATATTGAGAAAAAGGGGCAAGGAACTTCTGTGTTGAAGTCAATGCTTATGATTAAAATACTTTAAGGAACAACAAAGCTAATAATGCCTGTGTGCTTTTAGATTGGTAGCTGTCAGTCATTAAGCAAGATGTCCTGTTATATTGTTAATTTAACTTAATTATTAGGCAGGAAATTGGCCACTTCATTGATCAGCCTCCAGTATAGCCCATGCAGATCTCTTGTCTCAGGTAAAAAAGTGGAAAAAGGAAGCATAAGAAAAAAAAGATACTTATTTTTTTCTTATGGTGAATATTTTGGCTGCCCATACTTCTCAGCACAGGAATATGGTTCTGCTTCACTGTAACAGCCCTACACGTTAAAAAATCCAGTTTAAAAAATGCCATCAAGGGGAAGTAACCATCAGCATAAAACTGGCTTTGCTGAAACAAATGCTTGCACAAAATTAATGTAATTGTAATCACATTTTTCAATCTGCTATCTAGTTTGGAAGCGTATGTATTTTTTATGTACCACTTTATTTTTAAAATTCCATGTAATTGTTAATCAGTGTGTAATATTATTTATAATATATATGCTCATTGAAATTATTCTGATGCAACAAATTGCCAAATATTTACAGTGAACACCTTGATATAATCGACATTTAATGAAGTCTTAGGAGGCTTGTTATAGCAAGTCACACTACTTCTTACTTTCATCTCTGAATGTATGGAGATAAATTTGGGTGTTACTGCAAACAACTTGGATTCCAATTTGTAGGGTAGGACATGGACAGACAGCAGCTCTTAAAATGTGAGAGCTGAATGATGGGATGTTTTTGTAGACTTTGTCCATGATGATAACTTGAGCATATACTATGTCTGTTCTTTGCACTCTTAGCATTTAATCACATTACACACTGGCATATTCACCTGTTCTGCAAGGGTGATGTACCATGGGAGAGTGCTGATTCATTGAAATTTGTCTTTTATTTGGTCTGCAAAATAAGGTTTTGAGTTCTGTGAGTCTACCTCAGCAGCCTTATGCCAACGCAATAGGGACCATTGCTGATAGCCATCACATTTTGTTTCTGCTGATATGTTGCACGATATGACTTTTTCTTGTCTTTGAGCGTCATTCCAAAACTTAGAATCAGTTTATGTTTGAAAACATAAACACAGAAAAACGATGTGAGAATGACAAGAAACAAGTTTTGGACATTCTGAAACAGGGTAGCAACTGGTTATCTTTTGCTGTTCTGAGTGAAAGTAGTTTCTTTTTTTGCCTCACTGAAGTGCTTACTTTATTCTGTCACACCCAATTGTTTGTGTAGAAAACACTTCTGATCACAATATTAAGAATCTGATTATTTGTAAATGCTAATAGAGGGCAGTTAAAATTTTGCTTGCTTTCTTTTCTCAAATGATTGAACTTGATTGTGGGCACTAAAATTCTATTTCCAAAAAAAGCAACTTAAACTTTACAGAGAGTTCACCTAAATTGTTGCTTTTGTTGTCCTGAAAGCAATGTTATTGTTAACTAAGTATTCATAACTTTGTTCTTTTATTGAAGGTTTGCTTAATTTTTAACAAGACAGATCAGTGTTCAAGACAGATCAGTGTTCTCAATACTGGCCAAATATATACCAGTTTATGCAGAAGTAATTAACGTGTTTCTTGAGTGCAGTTACTAATTTTCTCAAAATGATGCCTTTTTTGAGATGATTATAGATTTTCATGTCCTAAGCAAAAAGCTCAAAACTGAACCTTTCTCTACAGTGTACATCTCAAAGGAAACAAAATTTTGTTAGTGGTTCAGATACAGAAATTCCTTAAAGAGCCTTTCTAACATTTAACAGAAATGGGGCTAAATTTGAGATAATCGAGCTTCTGCTGTGCAAAGAAGGACTTAAATTTCACACTGCACTTTCCTTCAGTCTGTACACTTTTTTGTAGGTTATCAGCATAAATTGTTTCCATCTACACCTGATGGAGAAGACTGTTCCTGATTGCTCTATATCTCCACCCCTCTGAATTTTTTTTCAATAGGTGCACTAGGCCTTCCAATGAGGGGAATGAGCAACAATACCCCTCAGTTAAATCGCAGCTTATCACAAGGCACTCAGTTACCGAGCCACGTAACGCCAACAACAGGGGTACCAACAATGTCACTTCACACGCCTCCATCTCCGAGCAGGTATTTATTGTTAGCCAATATTTCTGCCATTGTGTCTTTCTGCAGAGCTCTTGTTAAATGTTCTGCGTATTTTGCCTCAACTACTTTACAGTCTGATTAATTTAAAAAGAAGAAAAGTAGTTTCTGTTGACCATTGTGTGTGTTAGGGAAATAATACTGTTAAACAGTAAGGACTTCCTGTAAGACAGTATTTGATTTTTGTATGTAAAGACAAATTGTTGGCAAATTCTGCTTCAGAATGTAAGAGGCTGGTTTTTTATTGTTCTGGTAAATGTACAGTTAGAATTTTTGTATTAATGTCATACACTGTATAAGAATATTAAGTAGTAGGTCTGAAGTGCTTGTTAAAAAAAGAGCTGTAACACCTTTTTAAATGCATAATACTTAAATATATATCTAAACCTGACCAAGGACTTGATTAGTATGTAATGGGTCATCTGGTATTTCTGAAGAAATCCCAAACTACGTTAATTATAGAGAATAATCCAAACATGCCATATTGATGCTAAGCACAAATTAAGTTGCAACAGCTCAGAGTCCATCCGACATTAGTAATCTAAATGAGTAACCGAATACTATTGTACAGATTCATCTCTGTGGATGTTTTTTCTCTTTCAGGGGGATATTGCCTATGAATCCTAGGAATATGATGAACCACTCCCAGGTTGGTCAGGGCATTGGAATTCCCAGCAGGACAAACAGCATGAGCAGTTCAGGGTTAGGCAGCCCCAACAGAAGCTCTCCAAGCATCATATGTATGCCAAAGCAGCAACCCTCTCGACAACCTTTTACTGTGAACAGGTAAGGCTGTTTAGTTGGACCATCCCTGTACAGACATGCTTAAATGCTGCTCTGGAAATCTAATAGAAATAGAACAAAGCTCAAAAGCTGCTTTGTCTGTTCTCGTCTCCTGGCAATAAACTTTGAAGCTGCTTTTAATATTCATACAAGCTTTTTGAGGCCTTTAAGCTAAATTCTCTTTCTGACTACTGAATTTCTACTGCTGCTTCTTTAAAATATGTGATGCTTCTCATGTGTTCCCAAGTTTGTTTTTGAAACATATCTTGATGTTTGGGTATATGAATCCATTTTAAGACTATTCAACTGTGAGTTTGGGAAGAAATGTGGCAAGATTTAAAAACACAATAGTTACTCTGGAAGAATAGTTAACCGATTCAGACACAGTGGGGACCTAGAATTTTACATCTTTAAATTCTGGAATAATACAGACAGTGCTTTGCCATTTGTTTAAGGATTTGGTGGTCATTTGTTTGCCAAAAGCTTCTCCATCACTTCTGCTCCTTCTAACTCTGGGCAAGATTCTAACATAACTCATTAGGCTTTAACTGTGTTTTGGTGTTGTATTTATGCTTAGTTCATACTGATAAACTTGTAGTAAAACGTGTGTCAATTCTAATTATTTAATGTGTGTAGTCACAGCTTTGCACAGCTGACTGCTTTCCAGGCTTCATTCCACACCCTCACAATCTCTGTGCTCCCAGTTTTGTCCTTTTTCTCCCTTCACGCTCTTCCTTAGGGGACTGACTCTTACATGGAGCACAAACAAGCTCATGGCAGTCAGGTGTCCCCTCTAACCCAAACTAGTATTTTGTAAAATGGGTAAAAGAAGGTGAAAACTAACATCAACAGCTATCTAAAGCTTGATCAGGCTATGTAGTTCTGCGGTTTCACACTGAAACAAGCTTAAAGATGCTTTTACCAGTCACAGCAATAGAGATTTGTTAGTAGTGATTTATGTTTTTGGAGTAGAAGAAGACTTTGTATCTTGCTTCTGATTACATAGAATTTGCCTTTTCTTTCCTGTGATGTATACTGACAAGTAAAGATACAAAGATTCAAATAAATAAATAAATAAAAAGGTAATTTAAAAAGATAATTTTACATTTTAAAGTATTTTTGAAACCTGAGTATCACAAAAGGTTGAAATAGTAATATAATTTAAAATCTTACATGCAGAGGACAATGATTTTGGAGATTGAAATATGTATAGAAAGTACTTGTTTAAATACCATTCAGTTGTAGGGTAGAGAATAAAATCCCTGTCTATAGGAGTATTTTAATGAAAATCCTCATCTTTCGCTGTTTGCATTGTATGTCTCATTTCCCAGAAGCTACAGTTTTTACAAATTGAGAAGGAAATATCACTGGAACAATGACAAGTTCATATTCCACAGTTTATTAGCCTACACAAGGATAGTAGTAGTACATACCCAATTGTTAATTGATATATGATTTCAAAATTTTGTTGCATGCTTGGGAAAAAAGAAAATCATGGTGTTTCCTTGACAGCTGCATGAGTTACGTGTCTGCCTAGAAGTGTTTTCTGAATGGCTGCCTTAGTTGAGGCAATGAAAGTTTTCAGGTTTTTGAACATAAAAAATATTTCTCTTTCCCTTTTTTAGTTACATTGGTAAAACAGGTTACAAATAATTGTAGAGAAGTATGCGTTTTGTGGCCTAATCCCTTTCTTATCCCTGCAATTCTTAACATGGTTATTTCTAATTTAAAAACAAACAAAAAAACCCTTGCATGAGAAATATGATCTGTCATCAGGCTCAATTGTATGCCTTCAAGATCAAGTTGTCTCCTGTTGGTGCTCTCACCAGATCTAAAATCCACAGGTGGTACCAGGAACTTGTTTCTTCAGACATGTGAGGTGTTAAAGATCTGGATATCTTTCAAATCCACCACCTTGGGGAAGCAGAGTAGGACAGGACCAGTGTTGGCTAACTGTTCCCTTTCTTGATGTTTCAATCCAAAATGGAGCATTTTGGGCTATTTCAAATTGAAATGAAATGCTTCAGATTTGTAACTGTGGAAAAAGTCCCTGTAGAGAAAATTTCCACTAGAAAAATGTTTGACATTTTTACTTACAGAAACTGCTAAAACTTCAACTTCCATCCTGTTACAGGGAAAAAAATCAATGTTGTGATTTCAAACAGGCCTGAAATTCAGAATTTCACTCAGCTGGGGCCTACCTTTGGGCTTCTCAACATCTCCAGCTTGCACAGAATGAAGTGGATCATTTGGAGGGTGTCTTTCCAACCACAGTTGTCCTATATGATATTTAGATGTCTTCAAACATTTTTGCCTGACTATATGAAACTTTAATTTAGTTGGTGTCCTTGTGTGGCAGAGACCATCCCTATGCTCATAATAGTACCATATGTACATGCTGATGATTGCACATTGTAACTGTTCAGCTTACAACTAAGTCATGACAAACTTGATCCCTTCCATGATCCAGCTTCCCACCTGCAAATGAATGGAAATTTTTGAGTAAAAATCATGTTTGTCATAAGTTGTTGATTGACAGATATCCTAAAACGCAGTGGCTTTAAAATACTAAGTTAATTTGAAGCCATTCCAGTTGTCTTGATTGATCAGTGCCAGCTGCTGCTGCTCAGAGTTTTCAGAAGTATAAAGTAAAATAATTAAAAACTGAGTTTAGGCTAATGTGGGTTGCTTAAGCTTAAAATAATTTAATTGTCTTGAGCTTTTCTTCCACTTAATGCCATCCACTGGGAATTACAAAGTATGTATACGCTTTTGTCTGACTTCCTGGATTTTTTTCGCAGTATGTCTGGATTTGGAATGAACAGAAATCAGGCATTTGGAATGAATAACTCCTTATCAAGTAACATTTTTAACGGAACAGGTGAGTTTATTCCAATTAGTGTTAATTTTATAATATGGTACAGAGATTTTTTTTTTTACTAAGTCTAATTGAAAATACTTTGTTCTGTTGGAGTGCAACTTTGTTTTAATTTTCAGTTGTTCCGTAGAAATGCTGCTCCAAGAGCTGTGCTCTGAAACTGTTACTCCTTCATAACAGTGAATTTTAATACTTTTGATGACAAAGTGAAAGTATTCTGTAGAATACTCATTGTGCATCACATGTCCATAGATTACACGTAGTCAGCTAGAAAGGCAAAATAGCTTATAGAATTGAAGAAGGGATCAGAGAAGAAAAAAAAAATCATCTGTTTTCTACAAAAACATTATATCAGCTAAAAACAGTGGGAAAGCATTTTTTGACATCTCAAACTCCTTTCAAACATCTGGTTTATAAAGCGATCCTTTCATTCAGGTGTTTCAGTTGTGATTTTTGTCTGGGAATTACTTCATCACCTGAATTTAATGAAATAAAGAGGGGAAAATATCCTTGTGTATAAATGTGTTAGGTTTGTCCGTGCTGACATTTCTGTAGGTGGCTGTGTATATGAAGAAACTTGAGGTGTTGGTGACATCGGGCATCCCTTGGGACCTTGTGACATCATTATAGAGCTGCAGCTCTGGCCTGGCCTATGTAGTGTTTTCTGTTGCAAATCAAAAAATGTTCCCATGCAATTTGCACTGCATTGGCTTCACAGCTGCTTCAGCTTTATCTTAGCTTATCTAAGGACAAAAGAGGTCCTTGATGCTTCTGCAAATATGGGTTATTCTCTCAAATTTTTTCTTGGTAGCTCCTTAAATTTTAAACAGGCTACCTATCCTAGTACTGTAATTTTGATAGCCTGTATTTTACACATGCAGTCTTTAATTCAAAATGAGTAGACCTTGTAACTAAGTTCTGTTGACTAAGGTTTTGTTTAAAAACAAACAATTGTTTAAAAACAAACCCCAAACACCTTGATGCTCTTTAGGCTAGTCTCATAACACGGAGGCTGTAGTTATTTGTAATAATTATAGTAAGAGTAAAAAGATCACCTTGAAGAAAGACAATATATCCTGCATTTATCTTGCATATAATGAAGTCTTAGAGTAAAAAGCTTAAGGGAATTTAAAATACCTGTTTTTATTGTAGATGGAAGTGAAAATGTGACAGGACTGGACCTCTCAGATTTTCCAGCACTAGCAGACAGAAACAGAAGGGAAGGAAGTGGCAATCCAACTCCATTAATAAACCCTTTAGCTGGAAGGGCACCGTATGGTAAGACTATACTTTTGAAAACTCTTTGAATGAAATTGGTATTTGCTTGGTTGTCTTATGGACAACAAAAGATCAATAGGTAGTCTTCTAAAAAATGCTGACACTTGAGCTTCTAAGTCTCATTTTTTTAAAAAATAAATAACCAATATGTCTCTGATTGGAAATTCCCCTTGGGGTTTTGTAAGTATTGGAACTCATCTGCTTTAGTTTTACTGTCAGTAGAAGTTGTTGGGTTTTTTGGTCTGTATAGTATGATTACTCTGAAGCTACTCGCTCTAGACATTTCTTAGGTAATAACTTGTTTTCTAATTGCATGTGTACAGGAACTGTCAAGGTCTGAGTAGTAAATTTTAGAAATAATATTTGGTTACTACAGGTGTTACTGTGTCAAAAGTCAGCAGCTGTAAATGTACAGTATATTTTCTCATTTATTGGTAGTACTTGCTGTAGTACTGTTCACTGTTACGATGAACAGCAGATTTCAAAACATAATCTGTAAGCATGAAGCGTTACCAGTCAGCTTCCAAGTCTGTGTCTTATATAATTCTTGCTGAACAGCTTAAAAAAATAATAAAAGGAAAAACTTTAAGGTGGGTCTGGAAAAATACCAGGTAAGCTTAGCCTGAGCCACAATACATTTTTTTTTTTTTTTGTTACTGCTTTAGTAGATTTTGTCATGCATGTTGCATCAGGTACTCTGAAAAGTTGCTGTTGTTACTGAAAGTTATTTTTGTGATACTTTTAAAACTTCCAAGAAAAAATAACTCAGTGTTTTCTAACTACAAAAAGGTAGTTTTTTCCAAAGATATCTATCTCCAACTTTAATTGGAGAGAAATAATAGATACTGCATTATCAAGACAAAGTAGCCTCATGGATTGGGCATAACCAGGGCCCTCTGCTTAAGGTGGTGGTGGGCAAGTGCTAAATGAGTTAAAATGGAGTGCTACACACAGTGGAAAGTCACTTCCCCAAACTGAAAAGTTACACTGAGAGTGGAGAGCTCGTATGGCTTGTGGTTTACATGAGAGCTTGTCTGTCTATGAAAGAGAAGCCATTACATGGAAAATTTATAGAAGGTAGGAAGGAGATCCACAGAGATACACTTCCAGCGCGGAGCTGGCATTCAACATTCAGCAGCACTGCTACATAAAAAAATTAGTACTTGCTCCTGTGCTTAAACAGTTTCCCCATTTTGGTGCTAGCATAGCTGTTTGCACAACTGTGTGGGGAACCAGGAAAGAAACTTCTCTGTCTGAAGAGTTATCTTGAGCATCTGCTTAATGCAGCGGATGGGTATGTTGGTAGAAACAGTCAAGCAATTGGGGATATGAGGTGCACTGGACACTGTCTCCAGGAACAAAAAGTTGAAGTACGTTTGAAACTGGACAGAGGCATACTTTCTTCATGCTTAGCTTATTCAGGAAAATTAGACTTCAGGTAGCGTTTAGATAGGATGACAATATGCAACATGGTTAATTCATTATCAGTTTTATTCATCCAGTACAAGAAATGGTAATAACTCTGGATGAAAAGGGTGAACAACAGAAACAAGATTAACTCAGTGGTTTTTTTCTTAAATAAAGGAGCGTTTATCTCTATTCAGAATACTAGAGAAAGTAATCTCCTGAACCATGTTAGATCCTACACATCCATTAAGAATCTTTGAAAAACAGGACCTAGATGTCCTTCTGTTTTTTCTTCCTCTAGTGCAATGTTATTTGCAACCAAATCACTGTATTACTTCTCTGTCTTGCACAGAGTGTTTGCCCTTGGGTGCGTGGTGTTGGGGGCTTTTCCTTGGTGTTGGTTGGCTTGGAGGTTTGGTTTGGTTTTGGTTTTTTTAACTGGCATTTAAAAAAAAAAAAGTTGTTTTTCAGTAGTTGGAATCCATGTTCCAATGTGACTGGCCTACTTTTTTTAAATTAGGGTCAGAGCACTGAGAGTTGCAGGCTAAATGCTTTCAGTTTTCATACTGAACTGAAAGTAGGAGTCATTCTTATGTCACAGGCAAGTATTTCATTGGTGATATGTTCTGTTACAAGTCTGGATGGCATCCTTTAAGAATATGTGCTTCTAAAGAGATTATGCTGAGAAACTCTTCATGCAATTAGGGGATGGAGGAAAAATGTGTTACAATTGTAAAAACAGTATATCCATCCTTCATGAGTGGATTTACTCAAATACCACTTGAATAATGCCTGTAAAGATTATTTGATTTAGATATGCAAAACAGGTGCTGTTCCTGGTAAAAATACTGGGCTTCATTCTTAAAGCAGCGGATGTGTCTATGAATTTAAACTGGAGTGTTTCTCAGCTCACACTTAAATAAGAGGCTTTAGTCTAATATGTGTGGATGTTTTAAATGAATATGCTTTGTTTTGATTTACCTGTTTTTTTTGAAAGCTTTTTCTGCTGTCCAGTTTGCACATAGTGAAAATGGACAGCAAGCAAGATCAACAGCAGAAAATTCTTTATTTAGCAGTCATTTAATGTTATTCCTGCTTTCATTTTGATGATAGTTGGAATGGTAACAAAACCAGCAAGTGAGCAGTCCCAGGATTTTTCAATACACAATGAAGATTTTCCAGCATTACCAGGCTCCAGCTACAAAGACCCAACATCGAGTAGTGATGACAATAAATCTGTAAGTACATCTTATTCTTCTTTTATTTTGAGTGTTCATACTGCTTTTGATTACTATATTTTAAAGTGGGCACTGACTATATTTGTACTATAAGATTTTCACGTTTACCTCCAGAATTAATGAGAAATTTTGCATAAGCAGCATTTCATATAGAACTATATATATATGAAATACATATATATACTGAATATATATATACTGAATACAGTAAGGGAGGAGGGAGTAAATGTGATGACATTGTGTTACTGCAGGCTTGTTTTAAAGAATAATGAAGAGTAAAAAATAATCATTACAGAAGATATATAGGCTCCTGGAGCACAATCACAGTTTTCTTGACAGACATAGTGTTTACATCTCTTTCTTGGTGGTTGCAAATGTGCCAACTGTATGTTTCTTGCACCTAAAATTGGTTTGAGTTGTTATCTGTTGTTATGTCATGGAGTGTTATGTGGGAGCAAAACTATGGTGAAAAATTTGTGATGTGGTGAGTCCAAAGTACTGTCTAGTCACAGGCGCTTGGGATATCCATTGTATGTTCAAGCTCAGGTGTAAAATTTTTCTTATCCTTTTAGACCGTAAGCTCTTGGCTCATTAATAGCTACTACTGTATGACAGGTATACTTTAGGAAGTGGTAAATATTACATAAGGTTTGTCAGAAGAACTTAAGAGCTTCAGCTTGGTTCCATTTTAGTGCCTAATTTATTAGAGTGACTTGACATACTGGTTTAGAGTGCTTAACTGAAAGATAACGGTCAACAGATTTCTCCATTTTAGTTTGTTTCCAACATACCAACTCTGCAAATTATTTTAACAGAATTTGAGTACATCAGGCAAAACATCATCCAGCACAGATGGGCCCAAGTTTCCTGGAGACAAAAGTTCAACTACGCAAAACAACAACCAGCAGAAAAAAGGGATCCAGGTGTTACCTGATGGTATGTGTCATTCCACTTTTTCTTCTTCAAAAGTTTTGACAGTCATTTAGATCACCTTGTTGATTCCTCCACTTCTTGAAAGGATAAAATTAATTTATTCTTCTTGCCCAGGTCGGGTTACCAACATTCCTCAAGGGATGGTGACGGACCAGTTTGGAATGATTGGCTTGTTAACATTCATCAGGGCAGCAGAGACAGATCCAGGAATGGTACATCTTGCATTAGGAAGTGATTTAACAACACTAGGTCTCAATCTCAACTCGACTGAGTAAGTTTCTGCTTTTTAGGATTATCTTCAGTTTTAGTTTTATTATGCTGTCACTCATAAGAGGCTCACATGGCTATCAAACCCACAAGATATTTTGCCAAATAAGTTTTGAAAATGTAATGACAGTAAAATAAAATTTTCATAAACAAGAGAATTGAGCTTCAGGGCATACCGAGATCTTGTTATGCAAGCTTTCAATAAACCTAGTGGCTTTGTTTGTTCTTGTAACTTCTTTAGAACTTTCTTCAAGGAATTGACAGTGTGTTGTTAATAAATTTCATGTGTACATTATTTTTCAAATAATAATATTCCTTGAGGTAAATTTGGTTTATGTTAATGTAATAATGAACAGAGCATCTGCACCAAATATTAATTTAAATGAAAATGTAGTTTTATAGTTAACTTTTAGTCATTCAGTTCACTTAAGTTTAGTCATCTAGGCTTCCTGTAGAGGCAGTAGGGAGAAAAACAGTTATTGACTGCGCTGATGATAAGTGCTTAAGATAGGTGAGACGAATCAGTAGCCCGGGGTGTCTCGCTTTCTCTGTTAGTTACAGAAGGAACCTAGATCATTTTGGACAAAACAGGTATCTTCTGGGTGACTGTAATGGTGAGAGAAATTTAATATCTGGTACTGTGACTTTCAGCTGATAATTTCCCATCATTCTTTTTAGCAGAGTTTTACATAGTGTTAGCCTTATTGACAAAGTAGTATATGTATCTTAAGGTTTGCACATAAAATATTAACAAACAAAAGACCAAACAGCATACACAGTTTCCATGTTTCACGAATTTACATGGAGCTTCATGCAGTCAGGGAAGATTGATGAATGTGGAGATAAAGTTGAAAGAGAAGGCAGGGGAAAAGTGGTTCCTAATTTTTCTGCCTGGAAATAATTGCATTAACGTATATATTTCTTTCTAAAGATGTAAATTTTTAGAAATTGCCCCTTCCAGAAATTCTTTCTATAGAGCTTACATCAAAACTTAGTCAAATTGTTATGCCACTGGCACTTAGGACAATTGTTTTGAAATAGTTTTAAAGTTAGTTGTCTGTAATTATTTGCAGAATATGTTACGTTAACCTAGTATCTTCTTCACATATAGTGTTAGTCTTGCAGGTCACTTCTCCATTGAATCCAGTAGTTTCCCCACTCCCACCCCTTCTCCCACAACATAAAAAGAATGCATAAAGAACAGTTATGCTGGCCTTGGGTTGCTGCTTTTGCTTGGTAGGCCCAGAGCTTACAGCAGTGACTGGGAGACTGGTCAATCTGCACAATACTGAAGTAATTTACTGTTCTTAGTACAGATTGCTGAAACTTAATTTGAGGCTCATCAGCTGAAAGTAGAATGCCTTTGCTCACTAAAATAATTTCAAATACATCTATATCTGAATTCTTCAGTTGTTCCTAGCACAGGTGGAATCTTTTTATATTGTTTGGTTATACAGCTACTTTCTCTAGGTGCTGGCGTGCAGAATAGTAGTAGTGATAATACTTCTGGTGTTTTATTCAATGTTGTTCATTAGTTTTAATGACTAACATAAAGCTTAAACTTAACATACCTATTGGAAAGTCTACATAAAACCTCATAGGTTTATGTAGCACCTCATTGCAAAGGAATACTAAACATACTTTGCTGTGATAACTCGTAGCTGTGTTATGCACCTTCTGAATACAGACAGCATCCAAATTATTAGTGTGTGTTTGTACATGGACGCTATATATACCTGGCTTGCTGCTTTTCTTTAGCAGCTATGCTGTAAATAGCTGGATTTTTAAAATTTTTAATACTTAATTACTCTTTCTAGGGTATGTAGGGTCTTGGATGGAGAGGGTAGAGTTAATATTTAATCCAGACAATTCTGTATTGTAAAGTTGTTTTAACTTCATGCTACAGAAAAGCTTTCCAGACAGCTTGTGCAGTCCTCAGTGTCTGCCTTGCCATCTTGCTTTATGTTAAACATCCTTTGCTTGCTTTATGAATTTTCATTTGGAAAAGTAAAAGCATTTCACAGGTGGGAAGCCAGAATTTTCTGCTTTGTGAGGTACTTCTGATGGTACAAGTACCTGCCTGACTTAGACATTCAGCATAATAAATGTGCTTTTAGAATTCTGTATGTAGCTCTAATGATTTGAATTTTAACCCCTGTAACTCCTGGTTTATATAGAGTTTCTATGCAGGTTAAGATTAATTTTGGTTGTTGAAAGAATGATTATGTATTGCCTTATAGTCCTGTGTCTTTGTAAAGAAATATGCTTTTAATTCCTTAGTATAGCTTAAAACGCTACGTAAAAATGAAGAAGATGGCATTACTTCATTTAATTCTTTAGAGATCATGTAGCTGTTTGTTCAGGTTCTGAATCTTTCTGAAATATTCATCAAACAGACTGTAGGCTGTCCAATACCTCCTTGAAAAATGTTGAAGTAGTTGAGTTTCATTTGTATCATAGAGGGAATGCTATGCACAAACACTTCATTTTTTATTTTTTTTTTTTTTTTAATTGCATATCTCTGTAAAATCCTGGATTCTTTGCCCTAGGAAACCAAACTTCTAGGGCACACATGACACTCCTATTCTTGGGGCAGTGCTTATCCGTGCTTTCAGTAGAAGGAATAGTTTCATTCTTTTCAACATCTGCGGATTCTTGCCACCGAAATCTTTCAGGCTCTAAAGCATAAGTTTTTGCCAACAGTAAGATTAGTTCCTCTACAGCGAGATGGACACCACTTATCAGTGTAGCCTTTGGCCTATATAGCTCAGCTGGGAGTTGGTTGCTGAGGTGATTTAGTAGGTTTCCAATATTTTTATAGTAATTACTAGGTCTTTGACAAGAAGGAGGCAAAGATTTGATAAGGTATACCGTTTCATTTACAAAACTTGCCGTAATAGTGTGTTGTCATGGATAATTAAAAGCAGGCTGTATTAATCTGCCAAAAGTAGATTTTGCTCATTCCTTTTTTCCACTTCTTTACCTGTTAATTAGAAAACTAATTCCTTGGTACTTCAGTCACTGCAGTAGACTTGGAAGGTTCATAATTTTCTCTTCATTAAGCTAATGGCTCCTTTTTAAAAATATGGTAGCAAAAACTATATGAAAAAAATATTAAATCATAATAAGCTTATGTTCATGTTGTGCTGAGATTCGATTTATTTGTCGACACTGAAATTTAGAAGAAGAGTAAAAGCTTTACCGGTTAGTTTAAAAGAAAAAGAAAATCTGCCAGTATAAGCTTTTCCTTCCCATTTAGGGAATAATATTAGCCTATTATTATAGGCTAATAAATCAGAACTGAGCAAGCTTGTGGCAGCTGTTCCTATGCAAATTGAAACCCTGTGTAAAATTGGATCCTTGGAAGGGGTTGGGATCCCTGACGCTTAAGTTGAAAGAATGATAGATTAAAAAGGAAATCTTAACCCTGTAGATTCCCATGGCACTTTAAATGCAATCTTACTCCACATATTAAAAAGAAAATGAATAAATCTAACCGTTTTAGGAAAGCAGGCTGGAAATTTCGTTTTCTCTTTCCCTCTCACCCCAGCTAGTGATTTTGGTTGTGTGATGTGATTTTTAGGCTTGTGAGGTTGGTTATGGAGTTTTTTTGTGTGGTTGGTTTGGGTTTTGTTTTTAATTTTGCTAAGTTTGTGCTTCTCTTTTTCAGAAATCTTTATCCCAAATTTGCATCACCCTGGGCATCATCACCTTGTCGACCTCAAGACATAGGTAATAGAGAAATAACTATTTAATTCAATATTAATATTTGCAAATTCTATTCATTTACATGTCTTAATAGTTTCATCAATTCCGATTCTTTTTTAGACTTCCATGTTCCATCTGAATACTTAACTAACATTCACATTAGGGATAAGGTGAGTACGTGTGTATGTGTGTATTTTTCGTTAATTTATTATAGTAATTTTCTAGATTTTCTTCTGGATAGGTAATGGTCAAAATCAGTGCAGGATGTCCTCAATCTTTTGGGGGACGGTGGTGCATTAACCAGCTAGTTGGACACATCTGGAAAAAGGTTCTATTTTTTCCACCTTAGAAAAAGAAAGGGAAGACAAAACTGAGAATGGGCATGGTTAGCAAAAGAGCACATTATGTTTTTAGGAGCTTGCCCTTCATGCGAAGCAGAAGTTTTTTACAGTCCACATACTGTAATATTCAAATGGCATATTAAATTGAGATATTTGTAGAGATGAGGTCGGAATTGTGGTTCAAGACATTCTCACATTTATCTGTTGCATTCCATATCTACACGAATAGGGATTTTTTTGATAGATGTTTCCTTTCAGCTGTTGCAGTTCTGTAAGAGTGATCATTGAGAAATATTGTAAGAAATTTTAGTTATGTTACTTAATAGCGTTTGAAGTGGGAAAATGTGAGTAAATGTTGGTGGTTGTTTTGTTAAATAAAAAGTAGCTGAGGATACACAAAGGCAGAAAATTCTGTCTTGCCGATTCGTTACTTCTGTTTATTTTTCTATTGTATCCTTTAAGTTGCAGAGGTTAACTAAAAGTGAAGAAAAATGGATTGGTTTGATAATTATTACTCTTGTTATATTAGAGTGTCATTTGCAACACATTTAGGATGGAAGCACATTCTGGATGTATCCTTATGTTATTTAAGTGGGATAATATGTCTTAAAACATTTATCTATTGTGATTTTTCATCCTCATTTTCTTCAATCTTTTGCAGCTGGCTGCAATAAAACTTGGCCGATATGGAGAAGATCTCCTGTTTTATCTCTATTACATGAATGGAGGAGATGTATTACAGCTATTAGCAGCAGTAGAGCTGTACGTTCAAACTATTTTGTCAGTCTTTTATGATTTAATCTGTTGCAGTAAAGAAGTAGTAGATGTAAAAAAAAACCCAAACCCAACAAGTTAGAAACTGAAAACAGAAGCTTAGTCAATCTAAAGCTGGAAACCTTTTTTTAAATACCTCCTCCAACCTTGGTTCAATTTTGTACTTTTCTTTTTTTTTTCATTCATATAGTAGAAATCAAAAGCCTGTCTTGTGAATTTTGCATTATTATGAAGCACTGTGAAAAAGTGGCGGGTGCTAGTCATTATTAAGCATGTAACTTAACTATCTTGAACAAAACAAAAAACCAGGAAATAGTCATATGAGTTAGTGGTTTGAACCTACCAGACTTCTTAAAGTTTCGTATGTGATTAGTTTAAGGTGTAATAATTCTATGGAAGAGGTATGAGATCACAGGTATAACTATGTCTTAAAAAGGTTTGTTTACTTTTGAATATATTGTACAATTTTAATTGAAACCCTTAAAATTTTTGTTTATTAAGTCACATTCAGATAACTAACACTAAAAATTATTTTTCCTTCCTATTGAAAATTAAAGATTTAACCGGGATTGGAGATACCACAAAGAAGAACGAGTATGGATCACCAGGGCACCCGGCATGGAGCCAACAATGAAAACCAATACGTACGAGAGGGGAACATATTACTTCTTTGACTGTCTTAACTGGAGGAAAGTAGCTAAGGTATCTCTTTCCCCTTGTGCAGATTTTTTAAGTCTGTCAACCATGTATTTTTAGAAGGACAAAAGTAAAACTCAACCTCCTCCCCCCCCCCCCCCCCAGTCTCAAGTGTTTTAGCCTTCTGTTGTTTAAGTTCACTATCTTAATTTCTGATGTGTGAGGGAATAAAGATATCCTAAAACACTGGCTTCCTTGTGGGAAAGGAGGAGCTGTCTCTCTGTTTCCAGTTTTCTTTGGGACGTACAAGGACTTAGAACTTCTATTATAAGTTTTGTTACAATCAAAAGCTTTTTTTTTTTTTCTTTTCCCCCCAAGTACAGAATTATAGAATAGAAAGCATTAATTTAGAAATTGTGCTTGTGAGTATTTCATTATTTTGCTTTAGAAAATTAAATAGGGAGCCACCGTATCTCACTTTGGAATTAAAAATGGGGGTGAGATGAGTGGGAGGAGTATTGTTGTAGTTTTTCAGGTACTTTCCTTGAGCATATTGCAGGCCTTCTGTGCTCTGTTGTTTAATGTCAGAGTATTTTGAAATAAATCACTTCTTTTAGGGAGGAGTCATGTTTTCATGATACTTGTTTTCTGTATTCTAGGCCAAGAGGCATTAAAAAAATCTACAGTCTTCCCTTCAAACTTTGCATAATCTAGTTGTTCCTTTCTGTCCGTAAATACTGTCAGTAATGTTCACCTTTACTTGTTAGCTGAAGAAATGTATAGCATTATGCTTTGTTTACTCCACCACCCCAAAAATAATTAATTTCCAGTATCTTCCAACTTCTAAGACCATCCAACTTCCAATTCTAGCTTCCAGCTTTTAAGACCGTATCATACAATGTCTTTTGCTGGCTGGATTGTGATTTCTTTTCCCCGCTAAAGCAAAGATTTTTGTAGTGCCAGAACACTAGCTGAGTACATCAGAAGTGCTAACATTCACTACCTGGCAAGAGGTGTGCTCTTTTGAAATCAGCTACTGGACAAGGTGATGCCTTCAGCTTCAGCTGGAGCTGAAAAAACATGCATTCACATAATACACGTATACATAGAAAATTTCACCTACCTAGAGTCTTTTTGAGGTAAACAGTTTGTCAAGAATCTCTTTCCCCATTGAAGTTTAGCTACATGAGATCTTATGGACGTGGCATGATTTTGCTTCAAGTTTTAGCTGACATGTTGGATTCGTCAATGAGAGAGGAACATAGAACTTCCATATCAGACCTTCTGTAGGTCACAGGAATATCACACTCCCGTTTTTCTCTACAAAAGCACTTAACAGATCAGACCAGATTAATCTTGAAGCTTGGAACTCACAGATGTGATTTCAGCATGTCAGAACTATATTTTGTGGTTCCACATCCTTAGGTGTTTCATCAGAAATCTTGTCACCTGGAGCCCAACTCTTGAATTTTTTTCTGAATAGGCATTTTATTTCTGGGAGCAAGTTGCATCTATACACTTGGAGATTGTGAAATATTGCATTAAATAGTTACATGTCTGTTGATGTGTTTTTAAACATCAGCTTTAAATTAAAGGGAATAAAATTCAGTGTTCTTCCCTCTGTATATTGAGGTTTGCTGTCATCTAGAGATTAACTGGATATAATACTCTTCTTTCTTCCTCTCTCCCCCAGTAAGTTTGCTTAGTCTGTGCAAGCTCCCCTCAGAAATTAACATTTTAGTTGACCCAAATGATATGGGAGGTTATTCAGTCCATTTGCATGCGTGACTCATTGCCTCTGCTGCCTTTGTGACCATAAGGACCAAGATTTTGTAACTGAAGTTTTTAATGGCAAGCCCAACTTGGATGGCTTTTCATAAATGCAAGGTAATTCCAAAACTTCAAAGCAAAAGCATTGCTCCCCTCAAAAAAACCAAAAGAAACCCAAAACAAAAGGAAAGTTTTAATTTGTTGCTTGGTATACTTCCTTAGGTTTCCCAAGACACTGTTTAAAGCTACTTTATTATTACGTAAGATCATCAGAGGGAAAGTAATTACCTTTTGAAAGGATAAATTTCTTCTTCAGAGTCGACTGAATATGTTCTATTTATTTATGAGCAATAAGAGCCTCATGTAGGTTCATATATCAATGGAATTGATTCTTTTACCCTATGCGGAAACACATTTCTTTTACTAAGAGGAAATGGTGCCCATTGTATAAGGATAGTAACCTCTTTAGTGTCTCCTTTTTTTCTACCTGTAGTAAATGTATGAAGTTGCTACTTGGTGCTTAAGCATTACTTTTGAAGACAGTATTATCTCTATTTGGAGTCCTGAGTGTTGTCCTGAAATTCAGTATCCAGTACTTGAGTTGCTAATTAGCACACTAGATCCTTCCTCTTAAAGAGTAGAGCTGGCTTCACCTATTAGGCATTCCTGAAACTACTGTGGTGAGAGAGATAGATAGATGATTGAGATGAATCACTACTATTCTCCGAATGATTTTGCCCAAGAGCTACACCGATTCTCTTCCTTTTACTTTGCATCCTGAAATTAATTGCCCCAACATTAAGAAGCAGTTAATAACTAGTATGGAGACGGATAGTATTTTCTAAAGTTTTGCACCTGCAGCAGTAAGTTAACAAAGAACGTGATTCCCCCCTCCCTGGTGTCCATAGGAAGAGAGAATTTCTTTTAGGCTTGTGTAGTTCTTACTGTAAAAATTGGAACTGGAGAATTATTTTAAAATTTGTATTTAATTTTATTTTGGTGCAGAATACAGCAGGAAGCTAGAGATGGATTTGGGGAAAAATTGCTATTTTGTTACATGGGAAAGGAATAGCTTGCTAGAAATCATTCTGTGACCTTTCCATGTTTGATACATAAATAAGAACTTA
Source organism: Strigops habroptila (assembly GCF_004027225.2). NCBI lineage: Eukaryota > Metazoa > Chordata > Aves > Psittaciformes > Psittacidae > Strigops > Strigops habroptila. Next base: position 38,059,019 of record NC_044279.2, read on the forward strand.
GATGTATACCAGGTGTGATCTTGGCTTTGAATAGGAATGTTGTTACCTCTGATACTAATTTCCGGAGTTGATATTTCCTTGGAGGAAGACTAACAAAGACTTACCATAACAAGAATGGCAGTATTTCATAACTCTGTGTTGCATGAAAGCAAAGAAAAGTGTGGCCAAGTAGTTTTATCAAACAAATGCAGAAGCTTTAGTTAATGTTTCAGGAAGTTAAAAATATAAGAGGCTGTGAGAAAAAGCCTTCTGATAAATTGCAGTCTCTTGCTATAGCTGCTGCATTATTACTGAATGCTGAGAATATCAGTTCCTTAGAAGGCTGCAGTAGTAATTTTTGCTAAACAGTTTCATTAGCCCTTTCTTGAAGCAGTCAGCCAAGAATTATTTCTAGTAAATTACTGTCTCTTACATGTATAAATTCAATTGTTTTTCACAGTACTTTATAAACTGGTCGGTTCTAGTGTATATGCTCAAATACAGGCAGCACATATTTTAATGTGTTGTGCTTTGCAGACATGGTGCATTATGAGCTTATGTATTTATTGTACCTATTTTAAATTATACTGCATTTCAATAGGTACTGAAATACAACTTTCTACTTTGGATGATATGACTAAATTTTAAGACTACGTTTGTAAAAAACGTACACCAGACATGATCTAACAGATTTCTTGATGCTGTCCTGGATTGGTTTTAACAAAGCCCAGTAGACAGAATGACTTCAAGAAAACATTAAATAATTAATTTATCTTTTTTATTAAGCTGTAGGCTCTATTTTTATATTCCTAATCGATAATAGACTGAAGAAGGAAATGCAGTTTAACAGCTGAGTAATGAGAGTTCCTAAACTATTAGGAAATAAAATCAAATTAATTTTATGTTGATATATGGTAGTAAATAGTGAAAAAAATATGAATCACAGTAAATGTAAAATTCACTTTAAATGCAAAACAAAATGCAGGAAAATGCTGATTACAGATATATGGTTTTTCATCCTAGGGCACGTGGAAAGTACAGTATGGTTAAAGACACTTTGGTTTTTCACTGAGGATTGGGCTATGTATTTTGCTGCTGTTGAGGAGACATGAGAGAGGAAGGGAAGTTGACACCAAAAATGCTTTCTACAATTGCATATTTATTGAAATCCTCATTTAAATTGCCTGAAGTAATCTGTCTGGAATTTCTCCTTTGAAAAGTAAGGAGAATTAATCCCATCTAAGGGACAAGAATATAAAACCCTTTTACTTTGATTTTTGTAGTTACAAAACATGGAATTCTTTGTGGGAGGGCAGGTTATATTTCCAAGCGTTTATTTGCTTGTAAGGGTTGTTGCCTATATTAAATTACTCCCTACCCTTCTAAGATCAATATTCATTGACATACTTCTATAATAGCTAGAATGTTAAATCTGTTCCTCTGATAGGGATGTGCCATAGCATTTTAATTCAGCACATAATTTAAATCTGGGTCTTTGCATCTATCTTTAAGCCAATATAAATGCTGTTTTTTCAGTTCCATTTGGAATTTTTGAGCTAGCCATGAGATTTCTACCATCTCCTTTGATGGACTTTACACAGTCCAGAATATAGCGTCCTCAGGACACTTCCTATTCTGCTAACTTTTTGTTTTGTTTTACTCTATTAATGCTATGGATTATCTTCAGCAATTCTCTTATATCTCTAGTATTCTTGCCTATTGTTATTTCTACATGTGCAGGCTGATGTAACTTTACCATCAAAATAAGTTTTCAGGATGACATGAGAAGTGATGGATTTCTTTGCATAGAACAATTCATTTAGTGTCGCATGTGTGCTCTGAGTCTCCACACACATTTAGTATTCATTATTCTTGCTTAATATAAGGTATTTAATTTTCAATAATTATTTCCATGTAGAAAATAAAACAATTTAACAGATGTTTGTCAATGATAAATGGCACTTTTTTTTTTTTTCCCCCCACATTTTATTTGTATCTGTTTATATTAAAAAATATCAGTGCTACTGTTTACATCCTAAACCACAGTGGCCACTGGAATCAAAAGCAAAACAATAAACTATATCTGTAATATAAGTATTTTTCTACATGTAATAAATAATTGCCTTTTAGTCTTCAAAAATTTGGTCAATGAGTTCTTTTTTTGGTATTGTCATATATAACTTGAGGTGTCCTCATACACTACTGAATATTGGACTTGAGCATTGCTGTCACTGGGATGCAAAACAAGATCAGTCTGTTTTAAGCCTGTTTACTTTGAAAATCGATGACAGTTTGAAGTACAAACTCCCATCTAAAGGAAACTTGGTAGGGAATGCTATTGCTCCTTCTAAATGAGGGGCTTCCGGTTTGTGGCACACAAGGGCTGCCCAAGCTCCTGAGAATTTCTTTCAGACGCACACCTTGTTCGCAGCTACTACTGCCAATAGAGGCACGCTACCATCTCAAGTTTGGAAAGCCCTTTTTAGGTTACTGATACTGTCTTAGCAGTTTAAGTAGCCATTTTCCATGGATAATTTTGAAGACATTTCAGAGCATGTGGAGGTCCAGGTAACTGATTGAAGCTGACCATAGATTGATAGTTATCTGCAGATCCTTCCACGATTATGTGCAGAATGGAAACTTTGAAGGTCATGAGTGGGCGAGGAGTTTGAGTGGTATTTTTTTCTATTGTAAAATTACTTCAGAATTGGTGAAGACCCACCCAACCTAAACCAGCATCTCTTCAGTATCGGCACATATGTGTGTGTGTCTGCGCAGAAAGGGAGAATACACCAACTGGCACATGGTGTTAATTAGGAATGCCAAAAACACTTGACTTGTATGTATAACCTAAAGAAGCCCAAACAGACAAGACAGACAAACCCACCACTGAAATGAAAGAACACACCCAAAAAACCACCAACTAACTAAAATACCCCTTGGTTGCAGTAGAGAGTGGGGAGCCGGAATAGAAGCAGATGTGCAGCACTTCAGTGCAGATGGCTGTAACCTCACAGGGTTTTGTTAGGTTTTTCCAGGTTTAGGGACAGTATTCTCTGAGGAATGCAGACTTACTGAATAATTAGCATTTCCCCTACTTTGTTTCCTTACCATACTGAATGTTCTCTTGATGCTAGATGGGCCTTGTTTTGCCTTAGTGAAGAATGATCGGAGACTTGGATTTCCTAGATTTTATTTTGGGTCTTGCCTTGACTTTGTCTTTAATTTGTTTTGGCTACTTGCAAAACTGAAATATTTCACTGTTAAATCACTTCTTAAATAGTCTATTCACTACTCTTAGTGTTTTCATCTCTATATAGAAATAGGTAAGCTTGCTTTGCAGATACAGATGATGTTCTGCTGAGGTTCTCCACTGGGTTGGGCAAAATAGTGTGCATGCCCAAGGTAGCTGTTGTTGAATTGCCAAGATGTACCCTTGATGGACAATTCTGAAACTTCTGCTTACTCTGTTACTTGAATGAAGATAAAATCGGGATGAGACAGTTAAACTTCTGAAATGATCTGAGAAATACAAGATTTCAGCAAATCATTGTATGTTCTTGCATGAATGAAGTAACAAGCACCAAATGCCAAAGTGCATTAATTAGGGTTGTGTGCACGAATCAAGGTCACAGGGTGGAAGCTGCTCTTTTCACTATAAGAATTGGGATGCATTTAGACATCAGGGATGGTTACAAACCATTTTGTAGTAGCTGCCGTAGTCAGAGTAAGAATTCCTACTGGATCACTCAAATGATTTAAAATTGCGCAAACCAGATGCTCTCAAACAAAAGTCAGGTGATTGTGCTGGTGAGACAGTAAAGCTGCTTATTTACCAAGTGGTAGCTTGTGTGACATCCAAGTACATGGGTAAAGGTTTTTATTCTGGCTGTTCATAAAACACAGAAAATTTCTCATGAAAGATCTTGGCAAAGTGTGATACAGGAGCAATTTGCTCAGGATGTAGCTCTTTGGGTGAGTCTGAACCATCCTATCTGAGTATGAAATGTGGTGGAATATTTTCTTAAAATTCTGGCTTAAGTAGGTCTCAGTACTTCGCGTCTAGCATTTTAGATAGAGTTTCCCAAGGAGAAACCTAGCTAGTTTAACTTACAGTTGGGTCTGATAGTATGCCACGAAATAGTCCTAAACTTCAGGTCTTCTGAAATAAGTCTCTGTATGTCTGATATGTTGAAAGACAGAAGCTTCCGTTCGTAATTCAGCTCATGCTATGATCATGTGTTTGTTTTCTGTGTATGCATATTTTATAATTGTTTGAGATCATAACTAGGGTTTTGAGACTAATGTAGCATGGAAAAGAATAGGAGAACCTACATGTTATGAGTATGATGGCTTAGGATATTGATGACTTTCTGCTTAAAATATCGAATCTGAGACAGCAAAATCATGTGTTTCTACCTTAAGATAAGTTAGGACTTGACATCTTCTGTGTTTGTGCTTTTCAAGTGTGGCTGGTAGAAAGACCAGGTCTCACCACCTAAATGACAGGTTGTTTGATTCAGTTTTTTTTTTCTTTTTATTTTAATTGTAGGAGTTCCATCTGGAATATGACAAATTAGAAGAAAGGCCTCATCTGCCATCAACCTTCAACTACAACCCTGCTCAGCAAGCCTTCTAAAGACTTCCCTTTTCTTGGGGTATGGCTGTCTCAGCACAATACTCAACATAACTGCAGAACTGATGTGGCTCAGGCATCCTGGTTTTAATTCCTTGAGGATCTGGCAATTGGCTCATGCGAAGGGTCACCATTTGAGGTCCTGCCTTACTACTTATGTGCTGCCCAACAACTAAATTTGTAATTGTTTTTCTTTAGTTTGAGCAGGGTCTGAATTTTTGGTTTTGTTTTATTTTTTGCCAGCAGACAAGCTTGGGTCTGTAAAGACAAGCGAGTACACTGACAAAAGTTTACCACTTAGTTTTCCAAAATGTAAAAACAAAAAAAAAGAAAAAAGACAAAAAATTAGACAACAAAATTTGCATTGTTCATTGTAGCACTATTGGTAATAAAAAATGTTTGTGCATTTTTATGTGAAGATCCTTCTCGTATTTCATTTGGAAAGATGAGCAAGGTTTGCTTCCTTCATTTTACTTCCCCTTCTGTTTTTGAAAGGCAGTTTTCGCCAAGCTTAATGCAAGAATATCTGACTGTTTAGAAGAAAGATATTGCCACAGTCTCTGGTTAGTTTCCAGAGTTGTGTATTACTGAGCTTCATCTTTCCAGAATGAGCAAAACACTGTCCAGTCTTTGTTACGATTTTGTAATAAATGTGTACATTTTTTTTAAATTTTTGGACATCACATGAATAAAGGTATGTATGTACGAATGTGTATATATTATATATATGACATCTATTTTGGAAAATGTTTGCCCTGCTGTACCTCATTTTTAGGAGGTGTGCATGGATGCAATATATGAAAACGGGACATTCTGGAACTGCTGGTCAGGGGACTTCTTTGTCGCCCTGTGCACTAAAGGGCCAGATTTTCAGCAGCCAAGGACATCCATACCCAAGTGAATGTGATGGGACTTAAAGAAGTGAACTGAGACAATTCACTCTGGCTGTTTGAACAGCAGCGTTTCATAGGAAGAGAAAAAAAAAAAAAGATCAATCTTGTATTTTCTGACCACATAAAGGCTTCTTCTCTTTGTAATAAAGTAGAAAAGCTCTCCTCACTGCAGTGTTGACTTTGATTTGAGATTGTGAAATTATTTCTTCAACAATGAAAAATGGAAAAAAACAAAAGTTGAAGTATTAAAACTATCGAGCTGTACAGTGGTTAAGACACTTGAAGAGTCTTTTTGCTGCTGACAAGTAAATTTATGAGAGGTTTATATTCTTTTCCACAGTAAAGCTTCCACAGCCAAAAAGTTTGGTTAACCTTGGTTTCAGATCCCTTCTCTTATAACAGCAGATAGCAAATCATTTTTAGAAAGGTGGGTGGGGAACATCTCAAATGATAAAGATGCTTCAAGAATTCATCACAAAAGGAACACTTGGAAGAAACTTGGTTTAGAACTGATCGTAGCTTAGTTCCAGGTTGGTATTTTCCCACTTAACCCAGAAATACATTTCATTTGATGATCACTACTACTTGAACCTCTGGATGCAAACAAACATGAATATATACTGATTCTGAAAATTGTAACTGTTCTCTAGAGGGGAGGAATTAAAACCTGAGCCGTTTGGCTAGTTTCCTTTTTCTTGATGCTACTGCCACTTGCCTCTAGTGCTGCAAACCATTTCAAAATACCTGAAATGACCAAAGCAAGAAAAGACAGCAAATCAAGTTACTGAATTGTGGGGGTTTATTTTTTAGGTTTTGACCTGGTTTTCTATGTAGTGCAAAACCAGCTCATTGGCATGTATTGAATTATACTTGGAAATTGGACCATTAATGGCATTGCTGTGGCTCTGTTTCAACTGTATTGCAATTTCAAATTCTACACTTTTTTTTATATCTATTTTAAGATGAGAGACATAAAAATGTAAGCGTGTTGATTATGGGGGTTTTTATTATTAAAGCCCACTGCTTTCAGAACTTGAAAGAAGAGGATGGTTATAATTGAGGTGATGGCTAAAAGAGTTGAAAAAGGTGGTGGCTTTTTCTATTTGTCCTTTTGTTTGGTTTTTTTTTTAACTCCTTTTCCTTTTTTTCTCCTTTTCTAATCCTCCTGCCTTTTTTCTCCTTCATTTTTTCTCCTCCCTTTATTCTCCTTTTCTCTTTCTCAAATCAGAGCAGATACAAATGTATATTTGACTGTTCAAACATAAATCTATACATTTTAAAAATGATAACTTTCTAAAAGCATCTTGCTCACTCCACAATTAATGTTACATTTCTTACTGCCAAAGGTCCAATGTGATCTTTGCTTTTTTTTTTTTTGAAAGGATTCCTAAAATGATGTTTACACCTTCAAAATAAATATGATTATTTCTTCTTCTGTGGGCTTAGGGTTTTTTAATGTAGTTTTTTGCCTGCATAGCCAATCTCATGGAAATGAACGACAGATATGGTAAACAGAGCAAGATAAGATGCCCTTTTTCATGTAACTTACACTACTAAATACCTATGGTACTTTAAAAACAAGCTGGAATTTGGAATCTAAGTTCTCCAAAAGGTTACTTTGACGATACAGTTGTATTCAGCTGCATGATACTTCAAAAATGCAAGATGCTTGATTTTAGCAAACTTCTCACCTGTGAGCAAGGAGCTGGGGCCTTGCTCCTTCCAAGGGGAAGAACACTCTGGCTGTCATTTGTCGATTAAATAAGTGTATATGGAGACTTTAAAATCTGTGACGTAATTTCATGTTACACTCTGGGTTGAAGCAGGAGAGAGGTTTAAACAGAAAACCAGGTATAAAATGGGAAACACTTCTTAGCTGATACCACAGTAATAAAAAGAAAAGAAAACCCATACTGCCTTTTATTTTTTGAGAGGAAGAAAACCTCAGGCTTCATTGGCAACTGAATTGACCTGAAGAGTTTCAGCACTGTTGATTAAGGTCTGAGGCTTATTTTAGGTTTTTACATTCCACTAAAGCTATTAATAAGGGGAGAGAACAAAATGTTATTTTAAGAATACATTTATTTGAGATGGGTTCTTTCCCCATAATTACAGCATTGTACAACAATATGCGAGGTAAGTTCTGAGTAGTTAACTCGGTGTTCTTGGAAACAAGTAGAAGTATTCCTATTTCTGGCCTAATTAACACACTCTCATAGTTATTGCTCCTTATTGTGTGTTTGTTTATCAATCTTTATTGAGTAGCTAGCTCCACTTTCTCTGGCAATCCACTGCCCTGAATTTTCAGGGTTACAGTGGGTTTTACCCACTTGATTATACCCCAGTACTGCAGAAAGCACTTGCAGTTATTTTAACAGTATTACTTAAATCATCCTGTTTGTGGGGAAAATCAAGGGTACCAGGGGGTCATGGAGGAAGGCAGTCAGGACACTCCACGTGGGTGTTTAAAAATGAACAAACAAAAAATCACCCAGGACAACCTCCTCTGCCTTACTACCTGGTGTCACAAATACTTAAGCATGTGAAAACCTTCATAGGCTTGGTTAATCTAATTGAAGGCCCAATTAATCCAGGGAAGCCTGCAGATACTCACATGGATGGAACTGTTTTGCACGTGACTGACTCCGTTCAAGTGTCGGCTGCGTGTGTCAGGATTGATGACGGACCACACCACTCTTTCACGGACATGCATCTATACAGCACAAAGAGGTATAATCATATCACTTTGCTGTTGGCCACGTCTGAAATCCTCTCTGTCCCTAAGCCAGTATTTTTTGTACTTTTCTGTTTCAATTTTACAGTTTCTATGAAAAAAAAATACTGAGAATGTACCCAAAATAAGAACTGTATTGTAGTCAAATGTGAAATTGTGTGCAGAGTGCTGAGAGGCTCTTTCTGTTGACACTAAAAAGACCAGAAACTACCTTTGGCATGACTTAAACAGCACTGGAAATCATAGAGATCTATGGGGCAGTCAGCTTTGTCCTGCACAGGTCAGAGGTGGCCATGGCTATTGAAGAAGGGTGTTTGGTTTCTAAATAACATTGTTTCAAAGATATTTTAATTATTTTTTTTTTTATTAATTCCCTGTAACTTGAGATTGAAAGTACTTCCATAGCTGGATGTTGACTGAAACAAGAAGGAAAATTTGATTGCTATCTGTCACACTCAAGAGGAGCTTCTAAATTCACAGTGTCATCCTAAGCATGAGGTAGCTAGACAGTTCTTTTGAGTTAAGAGCCTAAATATAACAATTGCTTCTATTAAAGCCAGATTTCTGAGTGTGCTTAGTTTTCAATTGCCATTCCCTTTCATTGTGTTCCTTAAAATTTGCTGCTGCTTAAAAATTACGCTGGAGAAGTTGAATTCTGGTAAAGCATGCTGTTTGGGCTAAGCAGTTAGTCTGAATTGACAGACTAAATGCTTAGTGGGATTTTTCCTATGGTATGAGAAATAAAATGGTGTAGCTGTTTTCATTTCTCTCCTCTCTGTTCTCGTTTCCATAAATGTGAAAGCTTCTAGTAAGTTTAAAAGACCAGAGGAAATGCAGCTGCATGACTTGTTTTGGAATTGCGGATTGAATTACTTTGGTAGTTTACCTTGTAAAACCACTTTACTGTTGAGTTGAACTTTACTTTTTTGAATGTAATGTTAAAGCACATCAAGCATAGTTCTTAATAGTTTTTAGTTTTTAATATTACTTGAATAATACAGTAGTTTTTAATATGATTGATTCAACCCACTCCAGAACTAGCAGTGCTAACCGAGCTTGTATATTATTTTCCTAGACTTTGGTTTATCATTTGCATTTCATATTCCCTTGGTCTTAACATGCCGATACTGGATGTGGGGATACGTCACAATTTTCCTGCTGAAACTGACAAAAAAATTTTCTGCAAAACCACTTTTTTGAGCTCCCTCTGGCTTAATAAACAATCCAGTGAAGTAGCCAATTTTCACCACTGCACCATCCTGCATCACCTGTGGAACAGTCCTGATGAGGAGCGAAGGAAAGGGAAGGGAAAGCAGGCACCCAGAGCTGCTCGGTCTGCTGCAGACGTCGATGTCATTCTGTGGAAACTCTTCAGCTTCGCTACAGTTCTCCTTTTGGACAAAAGGGCAGGTTTGGTTGTTCCTCTGTCCCTAGGTGTGTTTCTACCAGCCAGCTCTCTCTCACTGTGAAGACCAATTTGCTTTCTGGCAGGCATCATAGTATTGTTCTAAAAAGGCATTTTCTTACTTTATATGTATACATTTGCTATTGGAAAAGGCACTCTCATGGAAGACAGTGCGAGGCAGCTCCACAAAGAACATCACAAGGACCATTACTAGACTTCTGCGAGGAAACGGGGACTTGTGAGCCTATTCATGTCAGGGGTGCCAGACACCACCAACAGGCTGTCCAGCCTCAAGGTACACGATTGAGGAGGAGGCATCCTTGCCATCCAAGCTGCCTTCAGGTGGGTGATCAGCAGTTCGCAACAGATAAGCCTGCCCCTTGGTCACGGGTAAAGAGTGAGCCTGAAAAAGCAGGTAGTAACCTGTTGTCCTCCTTCACTGGGGCATTTAACATCACATTGGCTGCTCCTGATGCAGCCTGTGGTCATGGAGCCTACGTCCTGACTCCTGCCCTCGACAGGTGACAGCAGTGCTAAAACCTTCACAACAGGCCCCAGAGCACCCAGCTCTGACAAATCGAGCATTGATGATAATTTTTCTCTTCCAACTGATTCAAACAGCCTTTGAGTCATGACCGAGTTATCTGTGCAGAACTTCAAAACCAATGAGATTACCCAGTGAATGTTAAAATCCATCCTCAGTTAAAATACAGCCTCAGCATCTCCTCTGACTATGGATGATGTAGGGGTTGGATGCATGCAGGAGGACGAACTCTCAAGGTTACTGTGTCACCCAGCGAGCTGTTGCGTTAATTTTCGGCTGACAGCACTTTGTGTACAGGGGACAGCAAGGAATTGAACCAAGTACCGAACACCAGCTGTTCAGAAGGTAAGAAAAAGGAGAAGTCAGCCCATCTAGACAGGGAAAGCAGGGCTGGAGCTTTCCATCAGGTGTCAGGCAACAAATCTACCTGATTAAAAATTCATTGTTTATAATATGAAATTTCTACACAGCGAGCCCCAGCATCAGAGACTGCCATCACCACAGCGCTGGCAGCAAAGCCTGACTAATGGGAATGGATGCACAGAGCCGATGACTAACCAAGACGAGTTCAGTTTCTAGTATAAAAACCTACAGCAGGTTTAAGTAAAAATAAAAACACTGCTGGCATACTTTTTCTGAAACCCATTGGTGTTAAGAAAGGCTGCCACAGAGCAGCTGGCCTGAAGGCAGCGTTGTAGCACACTGGTGCAACCAAGGACAATATTTGCATCCATTTATATTCACGTCACAGTGTGGATTCTTAATAGCCTTCCTGCCAGGCATTGCTCAATAGTCCATTTGGAGAACCTATGGATCAACTTTATTTTTAAAAGTTTGACATCTCACTCTGCAGTGGGAAAGTGATTGGAAAAGGTGGCCAGAGGAAAGTGCTGTTTCCCATACTTATTTTTCCATTCTTTCTGTACCTTCTTGTTTGCTGTATCATCCAGTTCAGCTATTGGCTCCAAAACTGTCACATTTTATTCTACTTAATTGCCTACGATAAAGACTACAGAATAAAAATATTACTATTGCTTATGGTGCTCTGGCACCGAAGAGCTTATTCTCCTGTTTTGCCACCATAGTATGAAATGCTGAGTAATAACCAAAGCATTTGCAAAATAAGTGTATTTTCTTGGATCGACTGCTTTTCTGAGGACCTTCCACTTCTTAGGTGACCTTTCAAAGGTCAATACCTTCCTGTGGAAAGCAAGATTCCTATGTAAAACATTGTGACAGCTCTCATCTTGCTTACTTATTATCTTCAAATAGAAAGAGGCTGGGTTTCTCCCTGCTGAGTAGATGCTGGATTTGGGGCCGGACAGAGGGTTGTGCTGCAACCCTCAAGTTGGGCAAACCCTTATTATTTCCCTTCTTGGTTAATAAGGTGAAAAAAGCAGCTGCTTCCTCACTTCCAGACATTTAATTTCTGGTCTAACTCCTCATGTATACATAGAGACCGCTGCAGATTTTGACATGGGGGTCCTGAGCAGGGTTTCACAAGGGCTCTCTGGGACTTAACCAAGCCAGCAGTGAGAATTGGGAATGACAAACTATTTGCGTGGCCTGTTTCGGGCTGTGATTTTATTCATCTGGATTCACATGCAGGGATGCTACAACCACCCTGTGTGAGGATGTTGGCTTAGAGGGGGGAGGACGGTTGGGGGGGCCGAAACACAGCATTTCGGCCCCCCCAACCGTCCTCCCCCCTCTAGGTATTGCCCACCCTTCTCTAGATATTGCACCTTATACAGTACCCGGTATTAATCCGGACCATAGCAAATCTCCTAGGCCAGCTTAATCCCGTTGCAATCTGTCCCTTCCACCTCGGAGGGTCTTGAACTAGGTCAAGCGGGTTTACGTTTCCGTTTTATTTATGGATCTAGGGAGTTTTGGGTGTGTTTTTCGCCTGGTGGTTGCACGCACAGCCACCCCCCGTGGGTCCCTCATCCTCGGAGGAGGCGGGGATGGAGGCGGGGAGCGGCGGGAGCTTTAGCCGATGGCAGCGGCTGCCCGGCGGCAAATGCCAGCGGCAACGGGGCGATGGCAAGGAGCCGGGTGGTTTACAAGTACACGGAGGCGGAGGACAAGAGCATGCGGCTGGGTTTCCTCCTCATCGCGGCCGGCTTGCTGTCCCTGCTGGGCTTGGGATGCTGCTGGCTGCGCCCGGCGCTGCAGGAGCGGGGCAGCGGCGGCTCCGCCAACTGCACGGTGCTGGCGGTGCGGCAGCTGGGCGAGCGCTTCGCCTGCACGTTCTCCTGTGGGGCCGCCTGCCGCGGCACGGCTCGGTATCCCTGCCTGCAGGTCCTGGTCCGCACCTCCCGCTCCCCAGCGCCCGCCCTGCTCCATGAGGACGAGCGGCAGCTCCGCACCAACCCCAAGGTGAGACCCGCGCTCTCAAAATGCGGGGTACGGGCGTTATGAGGGTGCGTCCCGAGGGGCAAAACCTGCCCCCCTCTCCCTTCACTGCCCCTTCACTACCCCTTGTGCCTGATTCTGGGGTCCGGGTCCCCTCCAACTGCTCTCCGTTCGGGTGCCGGCTTTTCTCTGGTGGGGGGATAGACAAAGTCACAGAGCATGCCACCCTAAATGCCCCTGTGCTGCTACTTAGCAAGAAGTACATATATATGTATATATGTAAACATACTATACATGGTATGTATATATATGTGGGGTGCGTGTACATATATAGTGTGTGTATGTATGCACTCTCAATATAGTGTAGTATAATACTATATAGTATAACACTATAGGCACACTGTGTCTATATCTCTCTATATATCTATATATTTATATGTATAGATACCTCTTTATATAAATATATATGTGTATATCTATATTATATCTGTTTCTATCTCCATATCTATATATCTGTATATCTGCCTCTATTTAACTATATCTGTAACTATATATATATATCGATATCTATTTATCTATATTGGTATCGATATCTGTGTATCTATACCTGTGTATCTATTTCCCCGAGCAGCCCCAGCCCCAGCTCTCTCCTCCCGCCCGCGGGAGCGGTGCCGCCCCAGTCCCAGGCTCCCTGAGCGCACCCCGCCGGGATGCCGGTGGGAAACCAGGGAGAAACTCCTGCTGCTGGCCGGGAGGTCTGTGTCCGAGAGGTGCCCGATGCTGTGGCTCCGGGTGTCCGCAGGGCGAGGGGCTTCCCAGAGCCGCTCTCCAGGGCTCAAGTTTAAACTGTAGCGGAGCAGCTGCTGATGGGGCGCTGGGGAGAGGCTGTGCTGGAACAGAAGTTTCCTCTGTGCTGTTTTAATTCTTAAACTTCTCCATCACCCACGTGAAAACGGACTGAATGGAAGCATCTTCAAAGTTGCATCTTCCAGCAAACTAGGATACTCTGAAGGCAATGTGTGACTTGTGCTTTTTTCTATAAAGGCAGTTATCCTGCTTTCTCCTTTTCCTTTTCATGCTCAGTAAAGCTCCCCTCGCCAGCACACTGCCTGAGCAGGGGAGATTCTGTTAAGCAGTTTCCAGAAAATAAAACATGTGGCAGAATCCACCTCCTGAAAGAAGCTGAAATCAGGAGTGTATTGAAAATTTGATCTCTTCAACCGAGATGTGGCTGTAGTGCAGTACCAAGGGTCATGCTAAGCACAATGCAGGCGTCTGTGCACAGGGGCTGGGCAGCAGACTGCATTGGAATGCACCGCCTCACATCTTCACAGTCACAGTTACACTGGTGTAGATCTGTCTCTTGGATTAAGTTGCAAACTCAGGGTTCACGGGTTGCTTTGTCCCCCTTGGCAGCTTGCAGGCTTGGAAGGGTGGTCGGGGCAAAAATCAGCAGAGCGAGAAGCAGGATGAGAAGTGTGACAGGATTTGGATTAAACTGTTGTCACTGCTCAGGAGCGGTGAGCAATGAAGCTGCAGCACTGGATGGTGCCTGGTGGCAAAGCGGAAGAATTGGCCTGTGGGGGAGCTTTGCAAACTTCTCCTTCTCCTGGGGGTGCTGCTGCCAGGCTCCACAGAGGGGGTTGTGGGTACGGAAACGTGCGCCGTGAGCTCCCCAGCAGTCCCAGCACCAGCACTTCCCTCAATTTTTCTCAGTCTTCAGGCGGGCAGCGGGTAGGTGGTGAAATGCAGGGGAAAAGCCACCCTTGTGATGGTGGGGACACCGCGTTGCTGCAGAGGGTGCAGCGTGGCTGTCCCTGAGCATGACTCCACAGCCCCGTTGTGGCCATCTCCAGCAGGGATGGGAGAGGTGGGAGGTGAGGTGTGGGAGATGGGAGGTGAGGGGTACCACCAGCACGCCTGGGCTAAGCAGCTCCTGCAGATCCTTAGTTTCAGCACAGGTATCCAAACTAGGCTGTGAACACAACGTCTCTCTAAGTAGTTGGGGTGTTTTGTTTTTACTTCTTGATCCCATCTTCTTCTGCCTCCCTGGAAGTCTGGTGGGAAGAGGAAGATTGCGCTTCTCCAGTGGCCGGGCTGCAGCTTCTGCAGGGAGGCACCCAGAGCTTCAGAAGCAATGCTTGCAAATGTCACTCAGAAGTCTATGTTTTATTTAACAATTAATAAACACAGAGCTGTGTGTTGGCAGCGCGTTGCACTTGCATGCTCTTCAAATCCAATTCGTTTGCTCTAGCTTGCACCTCCAGGTGTGGGCTGTTTACCCTGGAATATTGATTGCTGAGGATTAAATCTGATTCACCAGATGAGACCAAGCAGAAAGGATGGATTTTTTGATGTAACTGTATTCTCCGGTAGTAACTGAATTTAACTAAGTGGAAAACAACATGGAAAAAAGTGCACTCCGATTTTTTTCCTTACCTTAAGAAGCTTATGTAAACCCAATATAGAATAAGAAGAAAAGTTGTGTAGGTCTCATTAGGAAAACATACCCCTTTAAGGGAATGAAGCATGTATAGCTGTTGCTTTGGTTTTCCCTTTTTCTCCTAGTTTTTCCCAGTATGTGGAGCTGTTTTTCCTTGTAATTTTTGTCCTGAAGTCACACCATCTTTAAAAGCTCTCAGGATTTTATGCTGAAATAGGTCAGTCATAGCAACAGAGTAGGAATCTGCTGGATTTAAGGCTTGGGATCCAGTCTGTATTTATGAATGAACACTTAGGGAGCCATTTAACCCTTCCTGTATCCATCGCCTTCTTGCAGCATACTTGCTTGTGTTCATGCGATTAGACATACAACATGCTGATCAGCTCGAACTAACTGGAAGAAAAAAAAAATAACCAATTTTGTTTTGAGGAGTGTTTAAATTTTACACTCTGTTCAGCTGCTTCTCTTCGTGGGTAGCAATTTTTCCTGGTAAATGAATAGCACAGAAAAAGCATAGTTCAGGCTCCTTACAACACACAATACTGTATCAGTTGGCAGCTAAACTCTGCTCCAAAAGTCCCCAGTGTGTTGGGCTAAAAGTCTCCTACTTTCTGTAGCAGTGGGCTGGTGTATAACCACATTGGCAGCTCAGATCTTCCTGTTCTAGCGAGGTCTAGCTGCTAGGAAAAAGAAATTAATTTTTTTTCCTTCTTGCTTCCTAAGTTAATCGCATCATTGCACAGCCCAGGATTCATTTTAGCTCTTGAAAGATTATATATAGCTGGGTCAGAGTTAATCCAGAAAAGTATATATGAAGCACCAGGCATGATTACATTTATATTCAGTATGAGTGATCTGGGGAATTCTATTCTTTTTTTCCCTTTTATTTTTTTCCTCGTTGTCTCAGAAGAAGGAATTTCAGTGGAGTGACGGTGCCTTTCTTCAGCTGCCTTCATAGCAATAATAATCTCTGAGATAAGGCTTAAGGGGGATTAATTCCAAAGTCAATTTGTCGCTATCATTCTGGCCATCAAGTCCCTCAGCAGCGCACACAGGCAGAGCAGGGATCAGGCTACAGGTTTGGCTGGGTAAAATGACAGGAGAGCACATCAGCTGGTAAAAAGATCTGCTCTCTGGCTCTTTAGACTTTTCCCTTTCTACACTGGAAGTGTAGGGCCAGAAGAACTTGCCAATTGCTCTGTTGAAGAAACTTTTAGGGCAGTGACCAGTGAGCCTGATGTTAGCAGCTATGCAGCAGGACCCGATTCTCCCCATCGCCATCCCCATCCCCAGGCAGGGGAGTAGA
This sequence comes from Strigops habroptila, assembly GCF_004027225.2. Lineage (NCBI taxonomy): Eukaryota > Metazoa > Chordata > Aves > Psittaciformes > Psittacidae > Strigops > Strigops habroptila. The sequence continues at coordinate 38,075,317 of NC_044279.2, forward strand.
GCAGACAGCTGCAGCTCCTTGTCTGTGCTCTGCATCCGTGCCTGCTCCTGCCATGCTTCCTTCTGTAACCACTCATCCTGACAAGGTGATGTACTGTTACCACTTCTGTGCACTTGTAAATAGAACTGGTTTGGGGTTTTGGACTCTCTTAAGTATGACCCATGATGGAGGAGGTTTAGTAACAAAATATGCCTAACTCTACAACAATTTTGTGAGGGTCTGCTGCATCTGGTGAAGCATCAGATATGTGTTTGGGCTGGTGCACTTGATGGGCAAATGCTGCAGACGCTGTCTAGCAGGTTTTTAGGTAAATCCCTAAGCCCCACCACCCTCCTGTCTTGCTTGGGGTGCCCCTCTCTGCCCTGAGCCTCTGTGAGGAGTTGTGGGTTTGATCAGTCCTGGTGGGTTTGTTTGTGCTGATGGATGCAGATGAAAACCAACTGTGATGCTCAGCTCCAGATCTCTTGGTACAGTCAGCTGGGAGGGAGACATTGTTTTATAATAATGGAGTGAGTCACCCCACTCATCTTCTGCTATGGTGGGATGGTTGTGTCAGCGCTTCCTCCCTTCCAGGCCATGAAGACAGCCCAGTAATGTGCAGAGATGATCACACACAAAGCTAGAAGAAGCTCATATATTGCTTGGTGTGATGGGTTGACCCTGGCTGGATCTGAAGTACCCAAACCAAAGCTGCTCCATCACTCTCCCTCCTCAACTGAACAGGGGAAAGAAAATGTAACAAAAGGTTCATGGGTCAAGAACAGGAAGAGATCCCTCACCGGTTACCATTATGGGCAAAACAGACCCGAATCAGGGAAATTTAATTTATTGCCAATCAAATCAGAGTGGGGTAATGAGAAATAAAAACAAATCTTAAAACATCTTCCCCTACCCCTCCTCTCCCTTCTTCCCAGGCTCAACTTGTGATGCAGGGTCACCAGTCCTGCAGCAAACCTGCTCCAGTGTGGGCTCCTCTCTCCACGGGGCCACAGGTCCTGCCAGAAGCCTGCTCCAGTGCAGGCTTCCCACAGGGTCACAGCCTTCTCTGGGCATCCCACTGCTCCAGCATGGGGTCCTGCATGGGCTGCAGGTGGAGATCTGCTCCACCATGGGCTGCACCATGGGCTGCAGGGACACAGCCTGCCTCACCATGGGCTGCAGCATGGGCTGCAGGGGAATCTCTGCTCTGCTGCCTGGAGCACCTCCTCCCCTCCTTCTACACTGACCTGGGTGTCTGCAGAGCTGTTGCTCTCACACAGTCTCACTCCTCTGTTCTGGTTGCTCTTTCCCATCAGCTTTTCCCCACTTCCTATGTATGTTATCCCAGAGGCGCTACCACCATCACTGATGGGTCTGTCTTGAAGCCATCTGGCACTGGCTCTATTGGACACAGGGGAAGCCTCTGTAATCCCCTCACTACAAAAACCTTGCCACGCAAACCAAATACACTTGGAGATCAGGAGCTGGAAATTGTTGGCTTTTGTGGTGCACTGTAATTTTGCAATTATACTTATTTAGAGTGTCCTTTCCACTCCTTCATTTCACCACAAGCTTCCCAACCTGCACAGCACATGATGTGGAGGCTCTCTGCCACGCCAAGTGAGTGGTACTTGCTGTATCCCATAGTTCACCAGCAGCCAGGAGGATGGTCCTTGACAAGCCACTTCGAGACTGAGGCTGAAGACTTGCTTCTTAGTGCCACCAGTTTGTCTTCTGATGAGCTGACTTGCTTCTACTTTGGGCTCTTATGTCCATTTACATTTGAAACTTTTGTGGTCTTGTCTTGTAGATAGTGTCTTCCAGGCTTGAGGCAGCTTCCCTTAGAGCCTACCGAGTCTGACTTCCTTTTCACAAAAATGTGATTGAATTGCTTTGAAAAGCAGGAGATGCAACCTGGAAGATAAACCATGGTCAGGAGTTCATGCCTCTGTCCCTTTCCCATGATGGAAGAATGTCTGCTCTGATAAAGTGTTCAGAAGGACCAGGAATCTTTCCAGGCATCTGCAGAGACACTGGAGTAGGGGCATCCAGCAGCAAACACAGATACAAATCTTACAAAACCTCAGTGTAAAGGTATATTAGGTACTCGCTGACGTTTTTACTGAATTGAATCCTGACTCATCTATCCAAACACTGGCTCTGATTGAAGGGGGAATATTGTTAGCCTGATACTGATTTTGAGCTGTGTAATTGAGACCGTATTTGAATTACATAATAATTTTATCGTTGCTATGACATAGCGTAGGAGGTGCGATTACAGCACCGTGAACCGATAGATCCGCTGAAAAGACCTTGGCTCCATTAGATTTATTCTGAATGTCTAATTTTAAGAGCTGTTCTCCAACTTCATTGTAACTTGTGCAAGGGGAAAAAATAAATCAAAGAAATACAGGGTGGGACACTTAAACTGAAAATGGATGTTGCTGTATGAGCTGCGATTGAGCACAAGGCGTCCCAGCTTGCTTTCAAACACTTGGCATTTATTTATGTTTTGATGGCAGGATTTCATGCCGTGTCTCGTGGGGGAGGACTGCAGAATTAACCTTTCAGAAACTGCCTGTTGCCAAAGCAGGAGATCGTTTCAGGTTCATCCACCAACTCATGGCAGCAAAAGTTGCCAGGTTATGATTCCCTTTTATCCGCCTGCTGACTATGCTTTGGAGGGCGATACAGTTAGTCAAGTAAAGTCCCCAAGAAGTGCATTTAGGAGTCTGAGAAAAGAGAGATCCACCACCCATGTGGATCAGAAGGGGCAAAAATGGATGTCAGGTTGGTGGGAACTGTGCTGGACTCCTGGGGAAGAAAACAAGCTGCAGTGTTCGTGCAGCAGGTGAGAAGTCCACTTTGGAGTTGGACCTTGGGTGCTCACTATAGCTCAAACCCTTCATCACATTGAGAAGATGTTTCAGGGTGACCCTTGGGATTCATATGATGAAGATTTCACCTTGAGCAGGGACCACTCTCCTCTTCAAGACCGCTAATCCTCCACAGGCTCAAGCAATAAATCCCATTAATTTATGGCAAGCCCCAGGATGTCTCCTTTGTGTTTTCCACATGAAGATAAAGAGGAAGAGATGGAAATGAATCCAGCTTGGTTTCTGTTAGCTGTCACTGGGATTACTTGTGCAAAGAGTGGTATGAAGTGTGAGTTACAGAGAGCATATTCGCTGTTGTTCCCAACTTGCAGGTGTGTCTTCCATAGGCACTAGTGATACTCCGATACGCTGTCTTGCCTTGGCATGGGGAAGGATGGGTGTGTTGATTGTGGAAGCTGTCTGTGGGCCTCCTTACATCCTCAAAACCAAGCAAAATCCCTGTCCTGAAAAACTGCTTTTTGAATAGCTTCATATTGAACTAAAAGTGCGGGGACTGATGTAAAAAATTGACAAGATCTCTGTGACGGAACTGTCCTTTGGAGACTGCTACAGCTTGCTACTTGTCCATTCAGATGGACATCTCCTGGGAAAAGTGAACTCTGCAGTTGTTTCTAAGCCTGAAACTCAGGGTGGAGATAAAGAATGGTTCACCAGGTTGTGAACTTTTTGAAGGATTCATGTAATATTTGAGGGAAGTAGAAGGTCTCTGAAGAATCCAGAGAAAGTTTGGCCAGCAGAGGAGTGGTGGGGTGGTCACACTTTCATAGAAGAGGATGAGTAGGCTCAGCCACAAGGAAGAAACATTTGAGAGGAGAGAGGGAAGCGTGCCAAATCTGTTGACTCCATCCAGCTGCTGCATAGATGTGTTTGTTCACTGGGACCATGGAGGAAAGAGGAGTGTGGTTGATGCTTCCAAAGTACACTACCAAACCAAAACCACTGCCAGCTAAAGAATATTATTGAAGATAGAAATAACTGCATGTGATAAATCCTGTGTTCTGGTTACTGGAGCAGAGTGGTGTTGCTGCTTATTTCTGTCCCTTGTGATCAACAGTGGGACAATCCTTGTTTAGAGTCATCTGAAAAGGGATCTAAAGGGAGCTCTGTGCCATGGCAACACCAGTTGTGGGCCCATGTGAAAACAGGGGCAGTTTTATATGAAAAAGGCAAGTTTCAGCTTGGAAGCTGCAAACAGGACCTTGTGGATTCTTCCCGCCTGAAGAATGGAAGCTACTTGCAGCATTGTAAGTGCTGACAGAACTGATCAGAATTTACACGGTCAGGCCAATAAGATCCTGATATTTCACCCCTCCCCCTGGAATGGCAAAGATTCAAGCTGTTGTATGATGGAGACGATGGACTTGTAGGTCTGTACAGCTTGGGTACAACATGCAGAGGGGGACATGGTAGGCCCCTGTGAAACCTCACCAGATGGAGAGGGAGAGGAAGCACTCACAGGCAGTGAGTCATGTTTACCTCAATTTTCAGGTTAGAGAGGGTATCTCTCTCGTTGCTGTTATTGCCTTCAGGGTGCTATGAAGAAACTCATGTTGTGATCATATGTGGGGATCCCTTTAGGGGCTTCGCCTGCACCTCCTGCTTCCTCATCCTACCTACGTAAGAGACTTTTCAGCCACCTTCACAGTTACATTTTTCTGTTTGCAGCTCCCAGTTTTAAAGGAATTAAAAATCTGTGTGTGCACCCAGAGTCTTGCTTATCCATTTGTCCTCCAGGGTGAAAAGCCTTGATGTTTTGCAAGGACCAGTTAAGCTGTGTTACTCAGTTCGCTTCAACATCTCCTGTAATGATCTCCTGTACCAAGCCTGGGAAAAATCAGAGGGATTGTGCTTGGACACAGAGATCCTGCTACTACCAACACTGGATTCAGTGGGCTACTTGGTTTTAGTTGTTTAGCTCCCTGTGGCTAGGAGGCAGGGTGATGTGTCAAAGCCACGACATGGAAACAAGGTGTGTGTTTTGTGTGTGACCCAGGGTGGAGTCTCTGAAAACCCAGCCCCAAGTGCACCAAGCTGGGGCAGGAACTTCCCTTGATCTCTTTGGCCTTTGAAGCAGATGTCTGAGGGTGAAATCTGGAGATAGCTCAGCTGCACACTCAACCCTTGTTGACTTCTGCTGAGCTTTTCTGCTGAAGTGGGGCTTTGAACTTTCTCTGCATGTTTCCCCATGTTGTAACGGTGGAAGAATACCTGTCTTTTGCCAGTGGATATCAGCCACATATCAGAAATTCCATCATCTTGGAAAGCCTGCTGGAATATTTTGGTTACTAGCATGGTGCTAAACAAAACTTGCAATTATGTGCCTCACTGAAAATAGGAAGTAGTTCAAATCTAACCCATGCAGCTGGCTAGGAATACATCAAAATTAAATGATCATTTTTACATTCATCACACAAAACCCCAGGGTGTTATGTGGCAGATTGGTTTGCAAATGGAAGAAAATAAGATAAAGCCTTTATTTTGTTTCTGAATGGGAGCATATTCTTTTCCAGTACCTGCAGGGAGTAACTAGCAATTGAAGTAAAGTTCAACTAACTTTTCTTTTTTGTTTCATCGAAGCTTGATCTTACTCTTTGCTCATTTCAGTCACACTGTTATTATGAGGAAAATGCAGAGAAAGTGATGTCCTGTGTTCCTGAACACAGAAGTAACTCTCTTTTGGAACGTGTGTTGGCAGTGTTCGTACATCCCTCCCTGCACAAGAGACGATCAGGAGAACTCTGAGAACGTCACGTACAAGCAGAAATACTGGAAGAAGAAAGTGGGTTCACAACCATTTACATGCTATTTTAACCAGCACTTGAGGTGAGTAATCTACATTTGCATAGCAGAAGTGCTTATGCATCTGTTTAACAGCTGTCCACTAGATCTGTTTGAAAAAATATATAAATACATGCATATGTATAAACATACACAGCCCTAGAGTGATGTGGTTTATCATACAGCGTTTAGTGCAGAACTTTGCAAGACTACTCTATTGATGAAAAGCTACATAGAAAGTGGAAAAGAGTTTTTATCACTTGAAGTAAAAATAAAAAACTCTGAGGAAAGTTTCCCTTAAAAACATGTCATTTTATGGCAAAAAAGGCATCTTGTCTTTTAACACTTATGTGGCAAATTTCCAGTTTGAATGTTAATGTTTCTTCCCTCCGTGGAAGAGAAATCCTACTGTGTTCATGAGAGGCTGGAATAAAAGGGGAGATCAGTAAATAGTACAAACCAACCCAGGGATTGTGTTCATAGAGGATTAATGAATCAGATACGTGTAAGAAACATTCATAGAACTGCCAGTTTTCATACACGCTTGCAGAGTAGAAACTTGTAACTTAAAGCATCTCCTCTTCTGTTTCAATTCTAACTTTTACTTCTGGTGTTAATGTGACTTACATGAGTATAAGTTGTGGTTTCCTTCCTTCAGTGGGAAGAGGAGGGGAAGCGAATCCTTTTGGCTATCTCTTTCTGACAATGATGTGTTGGGGAATAAAAGGTTACCACATGTGCAGGCTTGCTGGGAGGACTTCGGAGAACAGCAATGATTGGCATGATAGGTCCATGTAGACAGGGAGGTGAAAAATAGTATTTAAGATCTCCAGATCAGCCAGGGTTTTATGGGGTTCAGACTCCAATTCTGGAGGCATATGACACATGCTTAATTTGATCAGCATGAGTAATTTTGAGAGCTGGGGAGGCTGTTCTTGGGTGCTAAGTTATGCACTCAAATAAGTATCTGCCACATCAGGGACTAAAGGAAGAGGTTGGTCCTACTCCACCAGCGCTTGGAAGTTAAACAGATGAGGGAGACCTAGGTGGGAATAGCTTGGGGCTTGCAGGTGTAATTCAGGGCTCAGTGTGGGAGTGCTGGCATCAACTGTTTAAGTTTATTAAGGCACACAGGAGGCAAATGGATGCCAGTGTGTGCTGGGACCTTGGAGGAACTGGGGAGCTGGAGCAGGGTGGCAGGTGGAGAGATGCCCAACTCTCCTGTGGGTGGCCTCCTGAATGCCTTGGGGGCTTCAGGTTTGTCCTAGGCTGGCTTTGATTGTTGTCCCCCCCCACCCCGAGAGATGGTAGACCTGGTTGGTATGCCCAGGCTGACAGTCTGCGGTCCCTGGTTAACTTTTGCAGAGGGAAACCGCCAATACTATGTAGCAAACCCGAGTTATTTCTTATAGTGGGGAAAGAAGCACTGTCTACAGAATGCAGACGTTAAAACTTAGGACATCCTGTGCAGTGACATCAGGCCTGGCAGGGACCTATTTGTGAGCTGCTTTGGTCCACAATGTGCCAGTGCTTAGGTCTGCTAAGCAGGAGCCGAGTGATGATTTTGGCATCTCCGGGCAGGCAAGTGCTGCTAATTGCCCAGCTGAGACTTGGGGCCTGCAGCAGCACTGGCCGGGTGAGCAGGATAGTTAGAAACATGGGAGCTTCTGCAGGAGATGTCATGGCCAGGATTCATCTAAAGTGGTAGGACAAGATGCTGTGAAAGTTAGCTTTTATAGTCAGTGGAGAGAAGGAGCCTTTCATCTTAGCCAAAACCGAATGCCTAATGTAAGTCGGATGCCCAGAGATGTTTATTTCTCTCCCGTAAAGGAGCTTAGGGTGATCTGCTCAGGTGCAGGCGCCTAGGTGGCTGGTGTCCAGAGCTATGTGAGCTGGTTCTCACATCACATCTGTAGGTGAAGCAAAACCAAAATTTTTCTGAGGCTGCACAGTACGTAGGGTCTGTCATTTATGTAGGCTGACACTGAGGAATTGTGCAGCACTCAGACAAGACTTTTTAGTTGCTGTATCCTATTACTGCTAAATGTTCTTGCCAAATGCAACATCTGCCTTGAAACACCACCTTTTGCTGATCATACAACAATTTATTTACAGCAGAAAGAAGGCTTGCTGCCAGAGATAGTTGAAGATAGTCTAAGCTGAAATGTGTACACCATTTATTTTCTTGTGGAGATGGGAATGAGCTTTGAGAGAGAAGTTTTGCTGACTAGGAATGTGCTTGCTTAAATATACCTTTAGAGTTACAATGACTAAATAACTTGCAAAGAAGTAAAAAGCATACAAACTAAGGGGAAAATCTGTTCACTTCATAATAAAATATGTGTATTTCCTGTCAGTATTTTTTTAACTATGTGGATGAGCTAACTCTCTGTGTCGGTATAAAACATACTGAATATAGTGGTGAGTTCCTTAAAGTAAGTAGTATTTGCAATATTAACACTCCCTTTTGAAACAGAAGAGTAAAATTCTAGGTAAATATCTCAGCAACGAAGGAATATCATCTCCTCTTCATTGAGCTTAAATCAGCATCGTTCTCAGAATTGTTGCCGAATGAGGAGAGCACTGTTAGGCAAGACCTCCCTTCAGTTTGGTGGGGCACATTTCAACAGGCTACTTCGAAAAGAACAAATGGTGCCACTTGTACAGTTCAAAGTTATACAAAAGGAGTGAGAAGCAGACTTAGCAATTTCAGTCATTCTCAGTTAATATAAATAGAGAGGCCCAACACAACCAGCTGTCTGTCATTGATCTTAGAGAACCAGAGCACAGCTTAGCTTGAAGCTCAGCATTTTACTGAAAAGTGAGGTTTTGCTTTGCCACTGTAGGCACTTACCTTTAGGGTCCCACTCTCTTCTGGCTAGCTTTGGTCCAAGTGGTGCAAGCTGCATGAGAAAGTTGCTTTTCCAGACCTCTGGTGAAGGTGCCTGTCTGTTGGCGTGATGATACTTCAGTCTGAAGGGAGCCCTGCCCAGCAGAAACTAACTCCCAGTGTTTCAGAGCACAAAACAAGTGACACATTCAGATAAAGTTCTCAGGCTGTTGCTTGTTTGAGAAGGCACCATGCTCTACTTTTTCAGTGTTCTGGATCTCACACCATGTCCCAAGGGGTCTGCAGTCATGACCACCTGCATATAAGGGCCACATCTGCATGCCCTAAAGCAGGAGGCCTGCAGGAACGCGTGGGATGGGAGAGAGCCTGTCACTTCATTTTTTCACATTCCAGGTCTCATTGACGTCAACAAGAACAAAAATAGAACATCCAAGATCTCCATCACCTCAGACCCCTCAGTCCATGCCATGCAGAGACAGATAGAGCAACACACCAACATATGTCACTTCTTATTAGTGGCTCATTTATGTGGCATTATTGCATTTTAGCTCTGGATCCATCCAATATGGCAAGTACACTCTGTGGTTCCTTTGCCGCAGCGCAACAGATGAGCCAGCCACGCTTTATACTTCTCTGCTTTTGCTGCAGGATGCTGTATACAAATCCACCTGAGATTTGAAAAGCAAACACTGCCTGGTGATTAGTGCCCACCTCTATGGTGTTGGGATACCCTGCAGGCGGTTTATCTGGGAATAGTTACCTGCAGAAGCCAAAGATGCCGTGGTAGTAGGGCTGCTCACTCATAAATGATGGAACAGAAATCTTGGTGTGCTCTAGTACTTCACAAAGTTTCCTAAATTAATTCCCTCCAGTCAGAAGAGGGTGTTGCTCTTTCCTATCCTTTCTTTTGCTGTATAACCCGTGGAGCAGTGCTCAGGGCTGAGAGGGAAAGAACTTTACTGTTAGTAAGATGTAGTTTTGACCCCATGTGCAGCTGTTCCAGCTGAGGATCTCTGTGTCTTGCAACAATAGGGGAAAAAATACTGGTGAGTGCTTGTCATAGTGAAAGGATGTGAATAATTCTGGGAAAAATAAGAGTGTGCAGATTGAAAACATCTTTAAATCCAGATTGTTTGAATACAAAAAATATTTGTAAGTTTTCCCTCTCCCATGCCCCTGCTTCTGTCAACTTTTGCTGTGTCTCATAAATGGCATGGTGTGGTGCAGAAGTGATGACTGAAATGTTTATGTGCCTGTAAATTTTGGTCTTACATGACTTCTTGGTAATCCTGCACTGCAGTTCTTCCCATGACATTCACTAATTGCTCTGAAGGCTCTGATGAAGGCCTGCTTTACCCAGTGTCTGTTTGAACTGCTTGGCAGCACCTAACAGGTATGTGTTGCATCATGCAACAACTAATCAAGTTACCCCTGGACAGAGCCCCACAGGGCTCCAGCCCTAAGCTCAAAGTCCTGCTGAAAATAAGTACCGGTCTCACCTTTTATCAATGAAAACAGAATTCCTCTCTCCTTATCTGTTCAGTGGAAGAGAGAGATGTGTTTTCAGAGTGAAGGTAGAGAATTCCTTAGAGTTGTTTTCAGTTTGTCCATTCTTCTTTCACCCTGTGGGCTGCTGGGCAGCGGGGGTTGTGCTTCACAGTGGCCATTGCTGTTTCCAGCAGAACCAGATCTCGATGCCTGAGTAGCGCCTGAAACTATTCAGGTTTTGTTTCTCCTTTTGTCCCACTAGGTCTCTCTCTCGCCCCTGCCACTGATTTGTGCATTGATAACTGGTGTTAGGAGTTTGGGTGCATCCCCTTGAGAGGCTTTGCATTTACTAGGTATGTGAATAGCAGCATTGCTAGAAAAAAGAGATGGTCCGTGACCAAGCTTAAGGGGAATATGTGTAACCCCTCTGGTCAACATCTTTGAACTGAAATATTACATGGATGCCATAGAGCAAAGATGGGTTTATTAAATGCACTATACTTGCAGGGACAAGGAAATATCTTTATTGTTATTTCCCTGCTGATTTTCACAGGGAAACGAAACACCTTTCTAGGCATGACATACCTCCTTTGGGTTCAGCTCCACTGCCTCAGCACCGTGGGAGAGATGCTGTGGCAGATTCCAGCAAAGCTGTGTCTTTGTCATGAGATGGTTTCCCCAGGGAACAGGGACACATTTCCTTTTGTGTTTCCAAGCCAAACAACAAGCCTTCAGACTCTGGGAACAGGCAGGTCACCTCTACAAAAGTAGCAAGAGAAAGTCAAAACTGCAGTTTCGATACATGCTGACCTTGCTGTGCAAAACCAAACAGCGATGTTACTGTGTTTTGAGTGTCCAAATAGCTACTTATTTCCCTTACTGAGGAAAGGGGTTGTTTTCTGTGGAAGTACAGCCCTCTCTCTTCTCTTATTTTCACTGCTTCCATATTAAATACATCTTTCTCTCCTCCCCCTGCCACCATCCCCTTGTTTTCTCTGCCCAGCCCTGTTAACCTCCTCTGACACTCCTGCCATTCCTGCAGCAGCTCTGTGGCTCCTTTCTAGGCTCCTGGTCTCCTTGCTTCTGCTATTGATAGGAGTTTCTGTTCCTTTGGCCTGTATCTAGCATTCCCAGGTGAACAGTGTTTTCCTGCTGCTGTGTGATTCTGTTCCATGGGCAGGTGATAACCATTCTGATAGCTCATTCTCCTGAAGGCCCTACAGGACATTTGGTTTCTGAACACCTCATCACCTCCATCATGGTGCAGCACCACACTAGGGCTCTGCCTTGCTGGCATAGCCTAGCTCTGGCTACTCTTGTCCCACAGCACGGCCATTGTGATTATCTCATAGCTCAGAAGTAGCTGTGACAGGCCCCACATACCTCAGGGCTCGCTGTCAGTGGCTGCTCTCTTGGTGATGCTCTCCATCTGTGCTTGGCAAGCCAAGTATCTCTCTATGCATATTTCTGATTCAAAAACTTGTGGGGCAGCTCTCTTTTATGAATCACTGTGTAAGCCTTGGAGTGAAAGCCAAAGAGTTTTGTACCACGACAGATCCAGCTTTTGCTGGCCCCAGAGGAGTGCTGATGTCATGCCCTGCTAACAAGCTCAGCCCCAAGCAGGACACTGCAGTGAGCTGCCCACCATCATGGATGTGTTCCACGGGCCAAGGAGGGCTTCTGCAGCCCTGGCTTCTGCTCTGGGTACTTTCTACAAGCAGATTTTGCTCCTTACTTGTCAGGGTTTGTTGCAGGATTGCTTAAGAGTTGTCCTAGGCATGTACCCAAACACTGTGCAGACTCAGATGTTGGAGGAGAGCTGCTCTGTGCACCTTGCCAGTTCCTTAGAAGGCTTGCAGGGTGGTGGTGGCAGTTCTGCTCTGCCCGAGAATTCATGAGTTCACCTTCAGGAGCTCTTCCTCTAAACTGATGCCATCACATGAGGATAGCAAGCAGCCTGGAAGAAGTGAAATCCAGCCTCTGCAGACTAACCTGTTAATTAATCACTGATGACTTTGCTATATTTAATTCTTCTGATTAATTCTGATTCTAACTTCCTCTACCTCCTAGTTTTTCACCAGTCTTTTGTTTTAGACCATACAGATCTCACATGAAACACCTATGGTTTTTAGCCTGACAGAGATCACCTGAAAACAAATACAAGCATGATTATTCTTCAGGTACTTAGCCAGGCCCTCACTCACACTGCCCGCCATGCCAGGCCCTGGCTGCCGGCATGGGACATACCAGTGACCCCCTTGTACCTCCCTACCATTTTTTCCAAACTTGGCAGTTAATCCAGTCACCTTGTTTGCAGGGCACAGCACGCGGGCCATGATGACCCCCCAAACCCCTGCAGTTACCTCTGCACATCTCCTACAGATCCACAGGGCTGCAAGGGCTGCAGTGTTCCTGCTGCAGAGGACATCTGGCTGCCTGGACTCTGCTCCCCAGGCTGCTCTCACTGCGGATTTGCAAGTCCAGTGTGACCCATGTGCTGCTGGGGTGTTTTTCCTGGTCAGGCTCTTCTGCCCGGATGGTCCTTCTCAGGTCACTCCCGGCTGGCACCAGCCCTGGGCTATGGCAGCAGTGTGGCAGGCTCAGGGTCTCATACAGTGCATGGTGAGGGTGCAGCAGGGCTGATTTTCCCTCTTCACTTTGGAAGCTGTTTTTTGCCACTGTTTGCAATCTCAGCTCCTAAAAGCAGAGGTAAAAGGAATTACCTTGTAAAGGAAAATCGTAAACATTTTCTTTTTCAATAACTCCTTTTCAGGTATTTCTCTCTGCAATAAAAGTTGTGTCTCAGTGGGACCTGCTGCCATTACACCCTCTGAGGTGTTCTCCAGAACATTTTCCGTAACTTTTGTCAGCTCTGGTGATGGATCTGCAGGAAGATCCATCTTCCCTCAATTGGGCACCACCGAGCCCAGGATCCTCAACTGTGCACCATTGAGCCCGGGCTCCCATCCTCTGTGGCATCTTCCTGCCACCCCAGCACTCCCCAGTGCTCTCCCCTACACCTTGCAACATCTCTGTGTGGGTCAGCAGATGCAGGAAAGAGGAGCTGGTCCTGATGGGAATGCAAAGGAATGGCATTATAAGCTGCCAAAGTTGATTTTGATAGGTTTCTGTGGACTCTTACAGTCAGATAACCAAGATGTTGCCATCCAGGAGCATGCAGTCTGTCTGCTGGCAGTGCTGTCTGTCTTTATTAGCTTTTCTCATTCACTCCTGGAGTCCAGCAGTGCTTATCTGCACTGCAAAGTTAGCTTAGGATAAGATAAAGAGCAGCTGAAAGCACGGTAGTTCTTCTGGAATAACAACACAGATTAAATCAAGTAAGAGCAAGGCTGAGATTTGTCCCGCCATTTTTTGGTACCTAGAGCCGGCACTGAGAGGCTACATCCCAGAGGATCCCTGAGCTCTCCCATGTGCTGGGTCACCCTCCAGGAGTGCTTCTCCCTCCTCTTGACTAAAGAAAGGCATTTAATGTCTTAAATGCAGTGTCCATAGTCATCTAATGATGTATTTTTGGGTGACCCAGTCATGACTCGGTACATTGTCTGATGAGACACTGTGAGCAGTTGACAGCGAATTGCTGCACACCTTCTGCCATGTAGGAATTTCACAGGGTATCTTGCTGTAGCTAAGAATAGCAATAATACCCATCTGAACCCAAACCTCATCCTGAGGCTTCATTAAAGGCCTCTGTAACTCTTTGACTCTTTTCCAAAAGGGAAACTCTTTTAAATTACTAACTTGCAAGAGTTACAGCTGCACCTACAATGAGCGTTTGGCATCAGTCTCTGACACCTTCGGTACAGAAGTTTTCCAAAGTATCTAAGATTTAGTCAAAATGATATCTTGCTCTCCCCAGTCACACTTCTCTTTACTGAATCCGTTTTTCTAGTTTGTTTTCTTGCCCCTTACGTTTGAACTCTTTGATTAGTATCTGCTTTAGAAAGAGTATTTAAAAATCAACTTCACTTGTAAACTGAGAGCTGCGAGGATTGAAAGCTGCCTCCTTATGGCGTCTTTGCCAACTAGCACTCTGTTATGTACAGATGATGGTACAGTAAATATGAGGGAAGCAGTACTATACCTCCTGTGAAAGGATTCTTTTGTTCGGGTACTGTCATTTATATGGCATAGGCTGGCGAGTGTGTGCCCATAAAGCTAATATTATTTTATTCAATTTATGTTCTCCACATGTGCCTAATTATGTGTCTGGAGGGTTTGGGTTGAGCATGCTTCGCGTGTTCTGCTATTGAATACACCTGGGTTTCTTTTGATCATTTTTTATGTTGCTGAGTTTCAACTGTTATATAGCGGAGCTGATCATAATCAGAGTCTGATTCTGCTCGTTACTACACAAACAGAGACACGTGGTGCTGCCGGCCTTGGGGACATGCAGGCTGGCACGGTGCAGAGGAACCTCCATTCAGCAATTTTGAGGGAGAGACCCCCAAATGCAAATGCGGGTGCAATTAAATCAGGGTTCAGGGATAGCCTGGCAGTCTGGCTCCACTAACTCCTTAGGGATGGATAAACCCCTGTAGATTTGCAGGCATCTCCAATAATTAACTTCTTGATGAAGGAAAATGAGTTTCTTCTTGTTTCTCCTACAGGGAATGTTTTCTTAGTGCTACTTTCTGATCAAGATGGAACTGTTGGGGCAGAAACAGCACAGTCATTGCTCAGGTATCTGTTCCCATGTGCCACTGTGTTAGGAGAACTTAATTCCCAGGACCCAGCTGGATGAGCCTGGGTTGCCAGGATTTTAGATCTGTTGCTCAGGAGCACCAGGTAGTGTTGATGAAGCAACATGAAATGGGAATGTTCAATGTAAGTGAGGACCAATATAAGCCAAGACTTACATATTTTCCTAATTAGAGAAAGCTCTGTTTCCTTCCTTTGCATATAGTTTTCCAGCAGACTGCATGTCTCTGGCTATAGATGGGAAAGCAGCAGTGAAATGCAAATGCTACAGGACTGATTTAATAACTGTTAAACTTCAGGGAGAGCAGAAAGAGACAGAACTGAGGAAAACCTGCCATCAGAATTCCCAGTGAACTTCCCAGGCTTGGAAGAGGCAGATGGACACCCAATTTTTGAGACATGTGGCACAGCTGAATTTCCAAACCTCTTGAGATGCCTCCTCCTTGCTATTATCCTCTCTCTTTTTCCCTTTGGAAATGCATAAATCTGTCACAGACCCAGCCATGACTGAATATTGGATGCTGTTGGTGGAGGCATGGGGGGTGTTCAGATCTTCAGGGATGGCTCCTCAAAGTGTCCCTGTAGGATCATATTCAAGCCCACTGAGAAGCTGGTGTTTGCAGTACCAAATCACAGCTTATTCCTGAAGAAGCCTGTGCTGGAAGGAGTTGAGTCAGGAGCCTCTGACAGCCAGGGACTGGGCAGGAGTCATCCTGGGGGCAGGTTTTGTGCAGACTCCAACCTCCTGGTGCAGCTGGGCTAGCCTGGGGCACCAGTAGTGCAGTGCTGAGGACAGGGACTGGCTCTCCATCCAAAGCCAAAACACAGCCAGGGCTTCATCAGGAGCTTCTATGTTCCTCCATGGGCGTATCAGTGCTCCAAGCTAAAAAGGAGGCTTTGCAATTTAAACTCTTTGCACAGGGTCTGATGATATTTGAGGTAGATATGTATAACTGCTGTCTGGTGTTATGTTTTTGCTTGAGTGGTTTTCCAGTCCACAGTGTGATATTGCATCTTTCATGCTGTTTGTGAGGACCACAAGTCCTGGAAGATGTAAAGTATAAATTTTTTTTATTTATTCATTTTTTTATTTATCTGAATGAACTTGTTATCCTGTAAACACTGCAAGTGGAAAGCCCTCGTGGCTTCCCAGGAGTGCTGGTGATAGATGGGCAAATGAAAGCAGTGAATGAAACAGTCCACTTAATCATTTTCTAACACAGTTGCAAATAAAACATCTTTATAGTCTCCATGGCAGATGCTTTCCACTTATGATGAATTGATGATGTTGAGTTGATTTATATTCTCTCCCTCTTCTGTTCCTCCTCTTCACAGGCCAGATGATGTAATGCTGAAGCGCACCCATGATGAGACTGTCCTCTTGCACTGCTTCCTCTGGCCTCTGGTTACGTTCCTGGTTGGAGTCCTCATCGTGGTCCTGACCATCTGTGCCAAGAGCTTGGCTGTCAGGGCAGAGGCAATAAAAAAGAAGAAGCACCTGTGAATGGCAAGGCTGCTGATGGATAAGAAAAACCTTCAAGAGGGTCTCAAGTGGGGCAACTTGGCACACCTGCAGGTCTGCAGGGCACCCAGCTGTGCCTCCTTCCAGTGTCTCATCTGATGGTGGAGCTGCTCTTGCCTCAGGATTATCCTTGGAAGGCTGCCCCATGAAATGCCAGCTAATTGCTTCTTCTGCTATGGCAGTAAATAAATATATTCTACCAAAAAACATCTACACTGCACCAAATATGCTGTGCACTGTTAGTCCTGAACAGCAGCTACTCAGTTCCTAGCGGTATTGAGAGACAGTTTATAAAAGCCCTTGATGATGCTCATTTCATCTCCACAAAGTGATCTTTACTATTGTTTAATAGTAAATATTTAAAATAGTTACTTTATGATAGACTGTTTTTCCAAAATAATAAAGTTTGGTTGTTTGGGTTTTTTTTAACCTTCGTTTTGTTTTGTTTTGTTTAAAAAAGCTTTAAGACAAAAATAACCTTGTGCTGATTTTGTTGGGTTTTTTTTCACTGTGTAGAACTTCAATTTAAAATTCAAACTTTAACTTCTGTCTAGACAAAATCTTTCATCATCACCTGTTCACTGTGAAGATATGTAGAAATGTCTCAGAAATACTTCCTAAAAAATGAAACAATTACTGGAAATGGTGATTAAATAGTAGATCTAATTTTATTGCCTCAGTGGTATTCAGTCCCTGCAGTTTTTCTTGGACCCTCTCAGTTACCCTCTTCACCAAAATGCTCTTAGGCTGTAAGAAGCAGGGATTTGGAGGGGTTTTACAAGAATATGTTTTGCCATTGGTGTATGCGAATACTGGAGCACCTAAGTACTTGCTGAGGGGAACATGTGAGCTCTGGTGTGATGTGTGTCACCAGCCACCAGGGATGGCTGCAGGGATGGCTGGAGAAAGACATCAACTCTTTGAAGGGCTGTGCGTGTTTGCTGCTGAACTGCCCGTGCCGGGGACGCCAGTTTTGTGTAGGGTCACTCCAAGGGGATGCTCCAGAAAATGCAAGGCTGGGCATGGAATCTTGTTGGGTTGCCTTTCCCTGCTCATCCCAGCTCCTCACTGTGTATTACAGGAGTACCAGCCCTAGTCCACTCAGTGCAAAGAGTTCTGTATTCAGGCAGTTTCCCTGAGCACATCTATTGCATGCCATATTCAGGAACTGAGACCAGAGTATCTTTGGGGCACTTGTCCTCAGCCCTGCAGGGCTGGACACCTCTGGGACCAGGCTTTGCAATGTTGGTGTGCAGCAAAGAAAAGCCATGTGGCTCAGTCAGGAAAACGACTCTCAGCATGTGATTATTGGTAAAGCATTTTAATTTACATTAACAGTTCCACAATTCTAACCATAGTGTTCATTGTACTAATCTCGGATATTCTTAGTATTATGTTTAAGTACCTTGTGTTTTGTTGAGCTTTTAACACATAGGAAAGGTATTTCCTGAGAATGAGAGAAGTACTAGATTTGAAACCCTGAAAGCCTTGTGTCAACACAAGGCACAAGGCACAGTGACAAACCTGCTTGTATTGCCCAATGTCCATCTCAGATTAATCATATTGTGTGTTTAAGAATTGATTTCCATAAGGCTTATTATTTTGTAAACTTGCACATGTTGTGGCGTTGTGGTGCCCAGTGATGAGTACAGCAGGGTGATTGGAGGTTGCTCCCCAATCCCCTGTTTACTCGCTGTATGACTTTTGGAGAGTCCTCTGGTCCCAGTCCTCACTAGGATAGCTGTTCCTTTGAAGGAAGTTAAGGAAACCTGTTCATGGAGGCAAGAACTTAGTGTTTATTGGCTAGTTACTCTATAGGAAAGATCCAACTGGTATTGGTTGCACATGTTCAAGCACCTCCAGTTCTGTGGATGAAAAATGCATGAAAAATATCAGATTCTCTGCATTAAACATCACCCCTTTGGAGGTGCTTGTTGTTAGGCTCATACAGGTACCCTCCACCCCAGCCTGCTCAGAGGAATAGCACTGGATATGCTGGATGAAGAGAGGTTGTGAGCTCTCAGCATCAGCATATCGGATGAAAGTCTGCCAACTTCTGGAAGTGCTGTCCTGCAAAGAACACTGTGTTTTATTTCACTTTGCTTGCATCTTCTGTGATTCTTGTGCATCCTCTGCAATCCTCTTGCCTCGGCAACCTGCAGAAATACTGCACATGTGTGTCTGGCTTGGGGGGGTTACTTTTATATTTAGTTTAATATATATTACTTGCACACTGCAAGTCACTGAAAGCTGCTGCTGTGGTTTGGTTTGATTATCTGGTTACGGTGGTGGCAAGTTCTCCTCCTCTATTTCCCCTTGGTAACTTCTTACAGATAAAGGAAATAACCTTGATTTTCCACCGTATACATCCTTTGTTTTCCCAAGGGAGAAGGAAATACACAGTGACATAGATTCATCATAGATTTTTAAGCCACTAGCTCGGGGCTCACAAATCCAGATTAACCAAATCCCCTCTGGCTTTACTCCAGAAGCTTTTGTGACTGAATCATTCAGCTGGTTCTCAGAGCAAAAGACAAGAAGTGAACTGGGTTGCTGCAGCTCACTTAATCAACAATCATATCTTTAAATCTGTAAGAAATGCCATTTGGAAAGGCCTCTGGAAATAAGTAATGGTTACAAACATCGTATGAAATGACTTTGCAGAGAGATGAACATCCCAAGTTAAACATCTGAATTGGCACGCAAGGACAGTATCTCCCTGTCATTGCAGCATGTGATGCTAAGGGGAAATAAAAAAACCCCTGAAATTCTCTCTTCTGTCCCAGCCTGCACCTCGTTGATTTAGAAATGTCTTTCTAATCCCCACACTTGATCGTGGAAGCTGGGGATTTCCTTCTAGCAGATTATTCACTGATTTCCCCCTCGGCTTTGTGGATTTCCAGTTTTCTGTGTTTCTCTCTGAAGCATATTTGCAGACAGAACAGCTGCTTTTTCCAGAGCCATGTGCAGAATCAACTTGTGCATTTTATTCAATATTTATATGCCATTGCTTTGAGGAATTTTGTTCTGCCTTTCTGTCTGCTGCTCCACATCAGTAAGACCTGCCTTCTCTTTCATGTAGCACAATTAAATCAATTTGTTTATGCAGTATCTTTCTCTGTTAGCTGCTTAGGCTCATTTAAAAAGTTGAAGTAATAGGAGCATTTTTTGTTTACACTTTTCCTGTCTTTGTGTGTTTCTGTATTGCCTGTAACATCCACCATGTATTAGAAATACATTTCACAATGTATTAGAAAGTCTACTGAGCAAGGAGCTTAATTAAATACTTGGAGCCAATGAAGGATGTCATGGGGGTATCCAGCGGCATTTTTAAAGATCATTACCTGCCATTTCTGCTACAGACATAGCCCTTTGTCAGGGCTCCAGCACAAATCTGGATTTGAAGGGATATCATGATCTGGGCTCTGCAGTTAAGGCCACGGGATGCAAGCTGGGAAGCTTGGCGCAGAGGTAGTGCAGGTTTCAGACCCGTGCTTCCATGTGTGTTTTGAGGGGTTTGTCCTAGATCAAGACAAAGATGTCTGCAAGGTGTGAGGATACAGAGCTCCTCGTGCATCTGCTGCTTTGGATTAGCCAGCTCCTGCACACCCCAACCCCACAGTTTCCCCTGCTGCTGTTTGCATCTGGGAGCCCTCTGCTCCCAAGCCAGGGCTTCCATGTCATTCCCACAGGAGCAGGGGTGTCTGTCGAGGGCCATCAAGCATCTCAGCTCATTTCACACAGTACATGAAAGTATCTGTTGAGTGTGTGTTATCTCGTCACAGTCCAGCTGGGAAATGTGAAAAGGTAACATTGGTTAATGTTTAAAACCCTTTCATAGATAAGGTGTAGAGATTAAGTAACCTTGAGCAAGTGCCCAATGCAGTTTGCTAGGGGTTTAGGCCTTACTTGAAAGATGAAAACTATTTTAAATGGGGTGGCCAACACCTGTGTGGTCTGGTACAATGGTTGGATAGTGTGGATTGCCTGGTAATGGAAGGACAGTGCTGTGCAAGCATCTTTGCTCAGCACTGCAAAGATGAATCTGTGTTTCTGCAAACTTTAGACTAAATGGCCAAAAGTATCTTAAACCCAAGGGTAAACACATGGAAGAGGAGACATCTAGAAGAGTGTCTTAATAAGCAAAGAAAAAAACTCAGGCCATGGCTTATATTTAGGTAATCAGATGAAAGGAAGCACAGAAGAATTCATAATTATGAAGCCTATTGTATCACGTGCAGATTTTCTTGCAGTTCCTGACAGAAATCCTATAGCTGGAGTTATTGAAAAATCAGTGTATTTCTGTGTGTGATTTCTCTGAGAAGCAAAAGCTGTTTTTTTTCTTTTTCCTTTTTTCCCCCCTCAGCATGGAGCAGCTGCTATTCCTCCATTAACTCTCAATCAGAAACCAACCCCTTCCCTTTCTGGCACCGTAAGAAGTTGTTACACTGATCTGTCAAACTAACAATCTTTGCTGCAGAAAGCATGAGCGGGAAAACCTCCGGGGGAATATGTGTGCAATTAATCATACTGCCTTGTCAGGTCACAGACTCACCAAATGAATAAACCCCCAAAGTCTGATATTTGAGAGACTCTGCAGTTTTCTTTCTGGTTTGATATGCTAGCACGAAAGCCGTCATTACTTGCAATGTGTTTAATTCACAGCTCCTTGGTGGTCTAATGGTCTTAAGTCCCCTAAGCCAAGAAATCACTTTGCGTGCATTGGGTCATGGCTGGAGAGGCAATAAGAAATAAAAGAATAGCCCCTTACACTATATAGATGTAATTTGGATGTAAAATTTTATTATAAAATGTTGGCATAGCTGTAAGATTATGTACACACCTACAACACACAAACAACTCCCAAACAGCACGTAGAGCAATCAACCTGAAATAACTCACCCAGAAATGCAGTAAAAGTTACCTAAATAACCTTTGATATCGCATTTAAAAAATAAAATCTATCTGCCTGTAATTTAATTTAACGAGATAATGGAGAGTCAGACATTACCTTACATAACATAAATTTTTCATAACTTTTTAGCTAACATAAAGTTTATCTCTTTATTTGCATGCCAATTGCCATTCACTAAAAGCAGTTGGAAAAAATCAACCATTAAGCTCTCCCATATAGTTGCTTGTTCAGCAACTGACAGCAACTGATGGTGTCTGGACAAAGTACTTCAACTATTTGGACCCGATACAGCACAATCAATTCGAAAAGAGACGCAAGCTGCTAATGTTTTGTTTCAAAAGCCCCAAAAGCAAACTTTTAGGCCACTTCTGTTTCTTCACTGTGGAATTAGGACAAATCCAGACTTTACATAAGGAGCAATTTCTGATCGTCTGAACACGTGTGCTAATATGAAGTCTGTATCTTTTCAGTATACACACATGGTTGCATTTAAGTACAAATGCAAGAATAGATGTGCCACCCCCGGAGACATTCAAGGCCAGGCTGGATGTGGTTCTGAGCAACTTGGTGTAGTTGAAGATGCCCCTGCTCATTGCAGTGGGGTTGGACTAGAATACCTTTGAAGATCCCTTCCATCCCAAACTGTTCTATGATTCTATAAAGCAATTTCGATGCAAGAAACACAGGCCCCTACACCAAAGGTCTATGGGACTGCAACCTGCATTTTACAGCTCAGCTGCTTTCAGCAGAGCCACAGCTCTTTTCCGCTTGACAGGAGAGCAGCTCTTCCTTTTGCAGCAATCCCGTTTGGCTTGTGGTACTTACAGGATCGGGGCAGAGTGGCTATCCCCTCTCCACTGCCATGCCCACCAAGGTCAGAGGGAACATCACCTCTAGGATATAATATTTGGCATTTGCCAGGGGCCTGGGTATCAGGAACCCTGCCGGGGTGTGGGGCTCTGGGGGGAGACCACAATCTGAGGCCATCACAGAGACATCTCCCACCCAAGGGCAAATGTGAAACGCTGGATGGGCATGGGTTTGGCCACAATCTTTTGTGGAATTAAAAGGGCTGAACTATCTTTTCCTGTGCTATTCCTCTAAAGAATAATGTTTGAGATGATTAAGAATTAACCATTAAACTGCCACAAAGTCTGGTTTTAGGCAGGGGTAGAACAGTTTGGAAGGATTGAATATAGAGCAGTCAGTACACCTAAATGACAGGTAGCCGAGACCCTAACTGGTTTTTCCTGAAAAGTCATGAAAAATGGGTCTGATACCAAAGGGGGAAAAAAACCCTCAAAAAACCAAACCCAAACTATATGGAAATTCTGTAGTTAGTTAATGCCTCCTGCTTTTGATGGATCTTCAATCCTTATCAAAAACACAGAGTGCATGCTACAAATCTACCAGTATCCGGATAAGTGGATTACAGGCAGTAAATGATTCTGGTGTATTAAAAACAAATAGTGTCCTGTGAACTTTGCTGCTTTTTTACAGCCAAACTGGAGACTAATGGAGAAGCAATACACAGTAGGGAGCATTTGAAGTAGTGCCTTGGGATCTTATTGAAAAAATTAATTTAGATCAGGATGGCAGCAAGCGAGGGAGGATTGAAAATGAGCTGCAGAACTGTCAACACAAAGCAATAATGAACAGCAAGACACCAAGCATAAGTGAGGGGTGAGGTGTCTCAGTAGCTTTATTCATGGTAGGAAATGGCAAGGTAAAGGGCAAATTAATTGAGTTTTAAAAAATATGCCAGGTCAGGAGGTTTGTGAGTCCCAGTTTGATGGCCAGGAGATTCAACAGCAAATAAAAGAAACTAATAATATTAGCAGAAGAATAAAATGTCTTTTCTATTCCTGAAAAATACAAGGTAATAAATCAGGACAGGATGGACAGAGCAGATATAATGTTTGGTGAGAGAAAATATCTCGGCAAACAAAAATGTGACTATAAAGTCTTCAGATAGATGCTGGACAACACGCTGGTACCATCGTTGTTAGCTAATCCTGGCTTTGATGGCATTTAGCTGGTATCTTGGTCTGAAACCGTAGCCTTTCACTCAGTCACTCAGTCACTTCTTGGTGGAATATGGGAGTACCTGAGACGGAGTGTTGGAGGCAGCATGGTGGGGACAGAGCTGAAGCCGCTTTCCTGGACCTGGACAGGATGGGGTCGTTGCCACTGGGCTCTGCCAGCTTCACACTGTCACTGCAGATTCAGGACAACCATACTGATTTTCCTTTCCAAAAAGCAGCATGTTTCTGCTGCAAATCCATGCATGGCCTCAGAATTCCTGCCTAAACTCTTCCCCAGGGAAGGAGTTTGCACAACTGGATGCAGCAAGCAGGACATCGCTAGGGCTGAACATCTTAAAATTCACTGGCCTCAATTTCAACAGGTTTGGGGTAAGTTTTCTTTTTCCTCCAGAGATATTCTGGGCATAAAACACATAGTCATGTACACAAGTTACTTGACAGTAACCTGCTTTCCTCACTTACAGGACAGGCATGCGTGCCCAAAGAGTTCTTGCTGTGACAAGTGAGAAAATTAAAGAAGGTTTAGGCAAAATTCCGTATTTCAAATCAGTTTTTAATGATCTACTGTAAAAGTTATGTGTTGATCTATCTTGAAACTTTGTGGGAATGATTTCTTCTTGTCCAAAATACCAGCACAGATTTACAGCCCATTTTGTAGCAATAGGGCAGCTAATATATGGCTTGCATAGTGGAAGCTCACTGCAGTATTAACTGTGCCTCTAAGCAAGATAGACTGGGAGTTGTTCCTTCCTTACATCCTGTGATGGGAGTGATGCGCATACTCTTTGATTTCACTCTGTTGCTTCCTCCTTAATCACCCTGTCTCCAGGCACACAAATACATGTGTATTGTGCTGTAAGGGTTTACCAAACTCGTCATTATTCTCTATTCATGCACAAGGACGTCTCTCAATAATCAGCTTTATAATGATCAAAGATGTTCTGTACCAACTTGCATTCCTCTTTGTTTTATTGTTACTCTACCACTTCTGTCTAAGGCTTCTTGTGTTGCATTTTCAAGGCTGCTTTTATTGGTAGCCAAAACAAATAGGCAAAATGGAAGTGAAAAGCCAAATTGATTAGTTTTATATTTATTTTGCAAAGACATATTAAAATGGACTTTTTGTTTTGTTTGAGATACATTTTGTGCTTTGCTAAGTAACCTTGAAGACTGTGTTGCCAAGTTAAGCATTGCTATTAGCAATACTCATTATGTAGCTCAAAAGTGTTCTGATAATTTGGCCCTTTCCACTTAAACACTCCCTATTATCCTCTATGAAATCTGAGAAAAAACTCATAAGAAGTGCTGCAGTCTTTCTGATAATGAAGGGTTTGCTTCCATTTTCAAGTGAGTAGATTTCTGGCAAACGTACCATATTAAAATCTGCTCCGTCCTTGGGCGAGGAAGAAGAGGGCTGGCAGCACAGTTATATTTCATAGCATCTTTCAAACAGGGTGTTTAATTGGACCATAGGTCTCCTTACATCACAGTGAGAATTTCTTTTACAGGCAGCTGAAGTGCTGCCTGCAGAGGCTAGATGTTATGTGCAAGGTTGGACAGTTGAACAGAGATGGATACATAACACGTGGATCCTGGTTTCTCAGTCCCTACCCCGGCTTCTAGCCCAGGTCCTGTCCTTTGCTGAAACCATCCACAGGAAGATGCAGGTACTGTGGAGGGATTCAGCATTTCTGCACATCAGTGGTCCCCTTAAATGCTAGTAATGCTCTGGGGGAGCCAGCTCTCCAAGATGTGGTGCGTGACTGCAAGTGACGGTGCTTGATTCTGCTTCCACCACAAGCGCTGGATGCTAGTTTGGTGGTGGAGCAGTGGTTTGCTGTGCTAGCAAGGGATGATACTCAGGCGTCTGAGGGAAGGGAAACAGCTTTCCTCCCCTTCCTCCCTCCCCCAGTCGCTTTATCCCCTACTGTTCCTCTGAACAATGCCCTCGCAGTATGAACTAATTTTCTTTGAACTGCAAGCACTGTGTAGCTCATACTCTTGCCTGTTATTCCTTCCCTAAACATCTGCCATTATTTATCCAGACGGTTTAAACTCTTTATGTTCAATTTATTAGTCTCTCTGAGAATTACTTCCAGCTTTGCGTGGAAATATACTCATCGGTGGAAACAGCTGCCAGCCGTAGGGCTCCCCTAGCTCCTCTCATGATGGTTTTCATTACCAGGTGATCCCCAGCACCATTTCAGAGGGTGGGATGTGATGACCATGCCTTTTTCCTGGAAAGAGGCTGCAGCCCCATCCAATGTAAGCTAGCACAATAGCTTTTACCATCTATGTTTTGAGTGAAGACATTTTTATTGCTGATCCCGAGGCAGATGCCATTGGCTAACCACTTTCCTTGGCTACATTGGCAAAAGAGCTCCCCTTGACCTTTCCCACTGGGCATGCAGTGGCTGGGAGGCAGTGGTGGGCTCCCAGCAGGAGCTTATCCAGCAGGTCTGGGGACATGCTGCCAGCAGCTGTGGTACCTGGTCCTTGCCCATCAAGTTCACGCTGTGCTCTTAAATATAACGACAGTGGAAGAATGGGCTTAGAGCCTCACACAGATTAATTAATGATCTGCTCTTTTCTATGTCATTCTCCCTTACTCTTCAGACTAGTGCTAGGCTAAACTGGTTGCTTCAAGGTTCCATCTTGCTAAATCCCATATTTCCTACCATTGACGTTTACCAAGAACCATGGTTAGGTCACACCAACTCATGTGGCAAATTAGACCAACCACAATGTTCAGGGAAAAGCTTGATTTTGATAATTAATTGTGAGTATCAAGTTGGAGGCTAGAGGGCCATTCAATTCTTCTGGTTAAAAGGCCATCGCACTACCAGCTTTTGAAGTTCAATTACTTCAAGGCCCATATACCACCCAAATCTGTCTGTGTCTCTGCTGTAACGTTTAAAATGCACCACTGTATTCTATAGCATCCTGCAAGCCATCTGTTTTCCAAATCACTTTCCTCAGCTGCATAATTTAATTACTGAGATAAGAACTAGAGGGGGGAGAATATACAGATGTAGGCAAACGAAATTTGTTTGTGAAGTCTCTGCATCTAATTCTCCCTTTCAGTGTGCAGGTACTAGAAGACATAAAGTGGCATTTCAGGAGGAAACAAGACCTGGTCGCACTAACAAGACCTACAGCTTCCCCACTTCCCTGGATGCATGCAGGGAATGGACAACCCATGCCCTGCCAGCCTGCAGCTGCATAAAAGCCTCAGATGCTCTGTCCTGGAACAGACCTGGAAGATTAAAAATAGCCATTTGATGACAAGGTAATTTTAACACAGATCACTTCGCAGTCTGTTGTGCCGAGTGGCAACAAGCAGAGGGATGTGAGAACAAGTGGACAGCACAGGGTCTCAAAAGGGGGAGGTGGATGAGAGCCGCTTCCTCAGGGACATCATTAGCTTGCACAGTTTAAGTGCAGTTTTCCCTGGCAAAGCTGAGTGAGGAATGGGGAGTAGGTCCTCATTCAAGGACCTCCTGGGAGAGGTGCATGATCGCACTGTGTGGTCCTTCACAGGCTTTCATCTGGTCTTTGGCAGCGTGTTAGATAGAGAAGGGATATTAAATAGAAGATGTTACCACAAAGTTGGTGAAGGCCTTTGGAGGCCTTGTCCTTCTTCCTAGCTCCCTTCCCATCCCAGCATGGATATATGTGCTTTTTTCCCAACTGAAATGGATGTATCTTCCCTAGACAAAAGCAGTAGAAGTTCATTCACCATATATTCTATCTTTTCTCATTTTCTTCTAATGGACTCAGTATACCAAGATGTTTATGTCTAATCCCACCAAAGCAAACAGAAATCCATGCTGAAGAACATTGCCAAGTCAAGGATCTGAAATTCTCCTATGTGCCCTGGTTCATCAACCACCACCTTCTTGACAACAACTCTTCCTTTTGGATTATTTTTTTCCCTCCTCCATTTTTGCTATTGAAATTTCTGGCATCTTAAAGGCAAGATTTCAGCCACCCTGGGAGCTGCCAGAGGGGGCTTGGGGAGCTGCTTGTTCGTTAGAATGTTTAGAGAAAATTTGTTAAGGCCTGACCACATCTAATTGGCATGATGTGTAAAGAAACAGGCTCCTCGAAGATTTTTAGTGCTCCCCAACCTTTCTAGCAAAGATCTGTAGGGCATGAATTAATTCCATTTGCCTGCCAGTTAATTCTGTGGAAGCTGGATTCTCACAAATAATCTAGTTCCAGGTGTCTTTTAGAACCAGTGATAACAGGATGCTGGCACTTATCGTGTGTGGTGTCTTGACCATATCTTTCCTGATCTGTTTGATACTTTTGACATTATATACCTGTTCCTTTCCTCTGCAAGTATCCCTCTTTTTCTCCTAGTGGTTTCATTACTGCTACTTTAGCCATTGACATGCAGGAGAAATGTCTCCAATTAACTCATGGGCCTTTCTGTAGCTGTCCTTTATTTGCATAACATTTTCTTCCATAGCCAAGCTGTGTGGAGCATTCTGACACCTTCACTTTGCTTTCTGCATCCAATTATTTTTACTCCGTGTTTTTGCAGTGTAGCTCAGCTCATACCCAATCTACTTGGGTAGCTTTACTACATGCCATCTGGTCTGTGTTTGATTTTCCAGGAAGTTTGGGCTTTCTTATTCATAGCGACACTAGTCTCATTTATAATTTCAAGATTCCTTACTCTCTGTGGGATGGAAAACTGAACTGAAGAGCCTTCTTTCTGTGCTGGCTGCGCTACAGCCTCAAACTTGGCCTGGACAAAAACTAGATGGATTTAACCCATGTATCCAATAGGAGTGGGAGAAGTCTCGTGATTATAGTGGAAACAGATAATTTTAAAAACATCCAAATTTGCTAAGGGAAAATTATTTTCATAACTTTGTATCACTTGGCAATTTAAAAAAATGGATTTGAAATACATCCCCATCCATACTGACATACATGTGTGTGTGTTTGTGCCAAGGACAGGGAGAATTTATAGAGTATGTATTTCCTGCTGATTCCTTCATGCTTTCAGACTGATGCAAGGATCTAGTGCTAGTGTGCTGTAGAGCCACCCTACATGGTGTTTTCCTCTCTCAAGGAGCCTCTGGCACTATTTTCCCCCAGCACTTTGCTACTCTGGTGATTAGTGGAGACAGTTCAGCTGCAAATCTCTTGTACTCACCAGTTGCAGGCCTGGGGAAGAAGCTGAACTAAATGTGAGAACTGAGCCTGGGGTTTAGTTTAGCGACAGACCTCTGAGTGTGACTCCAAAATAAATCGCTTAAATTCAGAGCTTTATTCTGAAAACATGGAGCAGCTCTTCTGGAGCTGCCAGGGTCTGAAGACCCTGAGGAGGCCCCAGGGCCACTTCCACTGAGCAGAGTAAAGGTGTTCAACTCCTAGTCCATCCCCAAATGTGACTTGGATACAGGGAGAGTAACTAGTTCATTTAAGCCCATGGATGTCTACATTAGGCATTGTAGAAGTCTACTAAGATGACTGCTTTGTCATCTAATCACTTTCTGTGTCTTTGATAAGTGACATACTGTTGGGGTATGGTTCTTCCAGTTGGAAGACTTGGGTATAAGCAGTCATAAGGGGAGTCTGGGATGATTATCCTGGATAGACAGACATGTCTAATTTAATCTCATTTATAGAAATGTTTCCGTGTGGATCACATTCCTGATGTTCACACTTTCTCCACAGTCAGTGAGCTTCTTCAGAAGGTATTCAGACATGACATGCCAGAGGTGATTGTCACAACGGGTTTGAGGAGATGGAGGGAGCCAGGGTTAGGCAGTGGCTTGGTTGGTGCCTCTTGAGTGCAGCCTGTATGTCGCATGTGTAACTCAAGACTGTCCAGCTGCCTGGCTCCCACATTGAATAAGCAAAGCAATCATTTCTAAGCTGATGGAAATGCTACAGGTCTACTAGAAGTGGAGACAAGGACTTACCAAATGTATGTTGCTGTCCACAGGAAGGAAGGACCAGACCAAAGCCAGCTTTATGCTCCTGATAACCCACCAAAGAGATTTCATAGATATGTTACATTTTAGCATGATCACCAGCTTTCTTCTGCCCAGGTTTTGGACCTGTGCAAGTGAGTGCGCTTGGGCATCAATCAGCAAAATGTGTCTAAGTTCTAAGGTCTGGTGCACACCAGCCCAGTTGAGACAGATGCATAGAAAAACATCCCTGGGCTGCTGGGATACACATAACCCCAGCAGGGGCTCACTCAGCTCATCCCTTTATGTGTGTGCCCCAACTTTCAGACAGAAGAGCGCCGTTCCTTGGGCAATTAAAGGTTTACTAAAGGAGGAGGGCAGAGAACCAGGGAGGCAAAAGGAACAACGGTATCTTTCTATATGGGCACTAATTTGGCCAGCGGGCAACAGCCTGTTCCCCGACAGGCTGAGGCTTCTGATGAATTTAATCAGAATCAAACTCCTTTATGACCTTTTCTCTGAGCAGCAGGACAACAAAATCCATAATGCAAAAGCAGTCAAACAGAAGATGAGGACGTGATTTATTTTTAAATGAATGTTTTATTCATGAACTATTTATAAAAATGTGTAAAATACACTCAAATATATTTGATTTGTTGACTGTAGCTAAAAATATAAAAATATACTTAACAAATGCATAAATTAAATTGACAATAGTAGCACAATTCTGTGTTCACCCAGTGTTTGTTAGGAACACAAATATAAGTAATTATATAGCATATGAGAATGGAAATGTGCTCAAGATGTTTTTCAGACGCTTTACTCCAGGCACCGGCAAAGAACATATGGTTAGCCACATTTCAAAATTGTGGGGTTTTCCACTATATCATACTGCCCCGCTGTAGAGCAATATATATTTAGTTACTTGACATTACTTACAGTATTTTAGTTTTCAAATAAACCAAGAAACAACCAAATAATCATGCATATCAATCCACCAGCATCGAGACTGTATGTGCCCAAATTCCACAGCATTTACTAAATTTAGTTAGTCCCTAGTCTTCAGTATTTCCTGCCAGTCTTAAAAACCAAATCTCAGCCTGAACTAGCTGTTGATCGGTGAGGTGACAAAAACAGTTTGCTTTGGCCATAGTGGTGCTAACAGGGCAGGAGTTTGACTTTGTCAGCCTGAGAGGGACAGTCGAGGGCCCTGGGTCCACAGCGAGCTGCCCAAGTACTGGGGTGCACACTCATCTTCTATTCAAAATTGCAGCCTGCTGCGACTACAGGTCCCAGAGCTCACAGCTCCAGAGCCCAAACACTAGCGACAGAGCCATCAGGGAGAGGTGGTCATTCTATATTGCATTTTATTCGCCCAAACTGCACGTCTGAAGTGCTGAAAGACATCTGAATAGATGTGAGCACCTGCCATGCCTCTCCTTGGTAGCGAAGCTGTGGTTGCAGTAAGCTGTATCTCTGAATGTCAGACGCGTTTCTCCACTCTGTGGCCCTGGGAGGAGATGCTAATACAGTGATTAGATGGCTACTGTTTTCATCCCTCTAGCACATATATTAACTCCCGGACTGAGGAGCACAGCTAAGGGCTCATGTACTCCTGTCTGTCTAGTCTTTTAACTTTTTGCTTTCAAAGTGAAAGTGTAAATAATCGTATACAATACATAATATAAACTTAAAGCTCACACATTTTCTTTTCTCTGTTCTACAACTGAAAGGAAATTCATAGTATATCATGGCATAAAATAATATTTCTGGCTATTTCAGGCACGTATATAAGCTGTATAAATAACTATAGCAGCAGAGAAAAACGTATAAAGTTACACTTTTATGACATCTTCACAGTATGCCTATTTCTCTCACCCACTTTTGTGTTCCATTGTTCCATTAGTAAAAAATAATATCATTTATCAACTCCAACTATGCAAAATATATTTTTTTTTCCTTTTTTTAGTAGTGGATCTTGTATTGCACAGATTAAAAAGACATTTATTACAATTTTTTCATTATTAAATAATTTTCAATACAAAAATTTGAATTAACCTAAAAGCCCAACCCTGCAAGTGCTTCAGAAGTGGAGTGGTATTCTTCAGGCAAGCATTCCAGTTGACTTTCATCAAGTACTCAGGTAGCTTTGTGGACAATGCAGAGAGTCACAGGACTGGGCTTCAAGTGTGCAAATCTTAGCTTATGGATCAGCAACAACACCAGCCTTGCTTTATAACAGTATTATTGGGAAACACCAAGAAGGGAATTCTGAACATCAGCCATGGACATTCAAAAGAGAAACACCCTTTTCAGTGGAGGATGTCTTTTTCCTTAAGCGCAGTCTTTGTTCAGTACACAGGCTGCTTCAAGTCCATTCTTGCTACATTAACAATTTCCCATCAGTCCTGTTATTCAGCTTAGAGGCACAGTAAATACAATTAATTATACCTGTAAGTAGGTGTCATATTAACAAAATGCTACATAGATACTTTACTTATTCTCAGCGGATTTACACTGGTTTCATATGAGCAGAATTGAGTGGAAAGCAGAACCAGAGCAATAATGTGTGTGTACAGTCTCACACGTGACCTAGCTAGGCAGCGATGTAAAGCTGTTCAAGAGCACTGTGCCAGGGTGTTTAAGGTCATCTGTCATGTTACTACGTGATGAGGAGAAAGAGGCTTATGAACTGTGTCCATTATTAGCTGAGAGAAAAGATGAAAATAGCTGTGTGCTACTACGTCATCCTTTTGGGTGCACATTTGTGAACTCTGGAGGTGCAGAGGAGGGAGCTAAACAAAAACATTAAAATAAAGAGCAGAACAATGTGTGTCTTTCTGAAAATCATGAACAGTGTGCGTACACAGTATATACGATCAGACTTTTGCCCTCAGATCATGTATTATTGAGTGAGTTCCATTTCGCTCAGCATAAAATATGACACCATGATATACAGCGTGAGATAATTTATAGGGTATATTTGGTATGTCTTCACAGTGTAATTGCACTGCTGATAACTAACATGGTCATCTTCGCTCCTCAGCTACCACTGCAAGGACTAAATGCAGCATATGTAACAATGGCAATTTTCATGATGCCCTAAGTTCAGCCATTATTAGCAGAGTCGATATTGATCTAAAGCTGCCATGCTTGTTTGTCCTTGCTTGCTAACCTAGAGTCAACCTAGCATAGGAAACAGAATAAAAGGCCTGCAGAAAATAAGCACATTGTGGTTTTGCTTAGATTTCCCTCTGTGAAAATGGCTTCCACTATAACGCTAGTTCCCTTCTTCTTCAGTTCTAACTAAGGGGGGCAAATATTGAGGTTTGTGTGAGGCCAAAGAGGATGTACAAGAGGAATGAGCAGTATTTTCATACAGTGACACCTAAAAGGTTAACCAAGCCTACATGTTCTGAGCAGCTGTAAAAGCTGATACGAAGGGTAGCTACTGAGGCACATGAGGGTGTTTGGTCAAGAAAGGACAAGACTCTAGATGGAGTAGGAAGGACAAGTGACTATCAGGCTGTTTCCTTCTCTCTAGGAAAACCAGAGTGACATGGATGCATAGTCCTGTTGGTTCTGCTTTAGAACAATTTAAGAAAACTATGTCAGAGCTGCCTAGCAGATGTCTTCAGCACTGTGAGGCAGCTGTTCCTACTGCAAGGAGAGCACAGATCATGGTGAAATCACAGCAGTTTTGGACCATGGCTACAGCAGTTCCTCAGTTAGGCACTTAGGTGTACTGGCTGGTTCTCAGGAGGCCTTCAGAAATATTTATTTCTCTCCAAAATAAAAATTGAATTTAGGCACTTGTCTTCAGCAGCAGGCTAAGATTTCTCTAGGTGAAGTATGGGTAGATACATGAAAGGAGAACTATCAAGCCCTTCCTTCCTTTTGTGATGGAGAAGAACTGTGTACTGCCTCTTCTCTATTTGTTGAAGAGCATTTTATAAAGACAAAGAATAGCTGAACAGAGTACTCAGTCCCTTGAATAAGAAGCCTCTTTGCAGAGGGGAGTAGATGTGCCTAATCCACTTGGCTGGGCAGGATATCTGGTGAGTGGTCTTTGATTGCGCTTCTTGCTAATTACTAAATGCTTTGACTCATCCCATGACTAGCACAGCCCTGCCAGCCTACACCCCCTTGTTTACTGATGAGTCTTTTTCTATTCCAGTTGCTCTTGTGGTGGTGACATCAGGCAACATCTAAGTAGAGGAATCTTTCTATGAGGATGTGCTGGGGCCATGCTTTCTCTTTGTGAAAGCAAGTAGCGTTCGAAGGAGACCAACACTTGGGCCAAGACAGCTATGCTGCAAGCAGCTTAAGGCCAAAGCCAGTTGTGTAACCTGCGGGATATATACCTTTATCTGTCTTCAGTATGTTTATAATCTCTCCTTTTAGCTGTCATGGTACAGCATTGCTTTTAATGAGCTATGGAAGTTGCCAGACTTCACATCCTTACAGGTCAGTTAGTTAACATGAATGTCTGAGGTGTTTCCTCGAGGTGTAATCTTTTTTATTATAATTATGTGCATGTGAAAATACACAGACACAGGCTGCGCTCTGATTCTGCTCTCTTAAACCAGTGTAAAGGAATCAGAATGTGACCAGTCTCCCCTCAAAGCATTTGCGGGGGGAAAGGTCTGCTAGACTTCACGGCAGTGCATGTTGTTTGATATTTTTCTACTATGTCACATTAGACTGAAACAGTTGCTTCTAGTGAGGTGGACCCTGTTTTGCTTGGCTGTTGATGAGTTCTGTTAAAAGTATGCCATTGTGTTATGGGTTATACCCATTTTTGACAGATCAAAAGCAGTAAGTTTAGAGTAGCATTGTAATTCCTATACAGGACTACTGTTCCCTTGTGTAATAGTAGCTTATTTCATCTCACAAACACTAAACTAGCTAAAAAAAAAAGAGGTTCTCCTTATAGGATTTTTCCTGTGTGTTTCATGTCAATACTGCCCGAAATGCAGTAGTCCTGTTAGCCATACAATTTAAAATAGTTTCTGTAGAACAGTTCATAAAAACTGTGATAAGAAAAAAATAGTATTATCTGAAGCTTAATATTAACAATATAGAAAAAATACATATTTACATAATGCCAAAATACAATTATATACATTAATATCTATTACACTTAAATTATATATCTTTTGAAAAATCACCAGACCAATAAATTATACACAGTCTCAACAGAAAGGTCTGGCACCTTTCTGGTGCATGAAATACATACAGTAAAAAAACCAAACAAAACCTCTAGTTAATAAATGTAGTCACAAAAGCAGATGTCTGTAACATTCTTAGTGCCTTGAATAAACAGCATCTGAAAGCAAGGAAAACTGAGATTAGGAAAAATAAAACAACCCAGGTGGCTTCACATTCAACTCTGCCAGCTCATTACAACACCGGCTTGTGACTGATGTGACAGCTCAAGAGCAGATCCCACCTCTGCTTTCCCTAGCACTCCCAACTTGTGGAACCCTGCTTATTTCAATTGTTGGCCTCCTCCTCCAAGCCTGCTCTACCTGTTGATGACAACTGATTTCTACAAGCTAAATCAAGAAAATTATTTTGGTCTCTTATCATTTAATCTCAATTCCTAATCTCCAAATTTGAGACGCTACTGAGATCCTGCTCTCTGACTGAAAACTTCTACAGCCCTTAGGAATTGCCTCTACCAGGACACACAGGCCACCTCTGCTTACAGCTTCTCCAGACTGGTCCTCTGGCCATGAGAACAGGAGGTGAAGGGCAATGCTAGTGCCAGCTTTGCTACTGCTGCAATTCTTATTGCCAAGGGACTGGATACACGTTAGGAAAATGAGCCTACAAGGATGGCAAGTTGGGGGAAAAAACAAAGAGCACAGCCTTGTACACCTATATTATCCAGTGAAGGCAGATGGGAAGTCTCCTAAGGCTGCCTAGTCATCAGCAAATGGGGGTGATTCAGGACAGAAATCAAACTCCATTAATGAAAGAAGGACCCAGTGAGCCCAGCTACTGGCCTCAATGTGCTTAAAAGTGCATGGTGTAAACACTGGGGAGGTAAAGGAGGAAGCCAGTATCATGACAGGAAAGGGATTCAATTCCCTTCAAAAGCGTAAGAGTCATGAACAGGGAATGCATGAAGATAAGGAAGGAGCAGGAAGAGATGTTATAATGACTACCAATGGAGGAAATAAAGATGCACTCAAGAGCAGAGGAGTGAAGAAATGAAGGCTCAGGAAGAGAACAAATATCGATGGCAACCGACAGCACAATTTTCCCCCTCAATTACATTGTCAATGAACTACTACATTCAAATGTTTTACAATTTGACAAACTAGCACTTACCTCTGTGATATTCTGGATTCACATTTTCATATATTGGAAACAAGGGATTTTCCTGTTCACTGCGAAGTTTTCTGGCTCTTAACACATCTCTCACACACTGATGTAGATACACATATTGACACTACAAAAGAATTTTTTTTTTTTAAGTCACTCTGGGAAGTTTTGTAATTTAATTTTCTGTATTGTGAAAAATCATTACAGGCTAACTCTCTGAGAAACAGCCTCAGGCCTAAGGCTGAGAGAGTTGGGGTTGTTCAGCCTGAAGAGGAGAAGACTTTGAGAAGACCTTATTGCAGCCCTTCAGTTCTTAAAAAGCGCTTATAAGGAAGATGGGGAGAGACTTCTTAGCAGGTCATGTTATGACAGGATGAGGCGTGACAGTTTTCAGCTAAAAGAGGGGAGATTCAGGCTGGAGGTGAGGAAGAATTTTTTTACAATGAGGGTGGAAAAACACTGGCACAGGTTGTCCAGAGAGGTGGTGGATGCCCCATCCCTCAGACATTTAAGGCCATGATGGATGCGGTTCTGAGCAACCTGATCTAGTTGAAGATGTTCCTGCTCATTGCAGAGGGGTTGGACTAGATGACCTTTGAAGGTCCCTTCCAACCCAAACTATTCTATGATTCTATTCTACGATTCCCTCACACAAAATCAAGGGTGGTGTTAAAAATGAAAATACACTTCTAGAATTAATCTGTTTTTCACACTAGGAATACAGTAAATTTTTTTTGATGACCTGTTTTTTAGAAATGCTACCAGTAAAACATAAGTGAACATAATATGTTTTGATGGATCATGTCATGAGTGAAAACTCTATCAACTGTAAGGCACAATTTGACCTGATGCTGTGTTGGATAGCTACTGTTTCTGAACGATTTCATATAAAGTACACGTGACAGAATTAATATGTACAGGGTAGCACACAGAAGAGAAAATTTCCTGATTTTTCTTTCTGAAAGGAAGTATTTTCACAGAATTTTCTCATAATATATAAATATTTCATAGAACTTTGATGAACCCAAATTTTCTAGCAAGAGCGGCGTTTTTTTGATCCAATATGACATTGCTTCTGCCTATGCAGTAAATGACAGACTGACTTTTCTGAAGAGTGCCTTTCGTAGAAGGAAGTTAAGATGACATTCACAACCAAAGCAGGGAGGGTCATATATGGGCTATTTATCAAACTATCTTGGCAGAATAGGGCAGCATGGTACCCCAAAATTAGGCCGAGCATCTTTATATATCCAGGTGTACCTTTTTAGTATTACTTTATCTTAAAGACAAAATTTCTTCAATGAGCACATGCTTTTTTCTCCCCCTGTATCTTCTTATTTTTCATAAGCATTTCAGCTATTGCTCTGTGCATTTTTCTCAGTGCTCTGGCTCTAGGACAGTGAGGATACCTGCTGTTATGCACATGCAGCTGCTGTCTCTGTGGAGCAGAATCCTGCACCCCACCTGCCAATTTGGTGGAAAGTTGGCCAAGGCATGGAGACTCCCTTTGGCAGAGACCATTTGGGACTGAAATGGTGGACAGCTTTTCTGCTTATGTTACAGCTGGGCCCACTGCCTTCTAAGCTAATGGACACAGTTTTCTATTACTCTCCTGCATGTCTCCAGCTGCTATCTCTTCTCTTTAACAGCTTTCAGCCAAGTCTGAAGCACAGGCAGCATTTTGTTGCTGCTCTTTTACTGTGACTGCATAATGTTAAGCAGGATGGTGCTGTGATTTTTGGCTGGAGCAATCTCATTGCAAACAGCCCTATCTGCTGGCCTATGCTCCCCACTGGCATTTGGCTTCCACCACATCAACAGATGGGAACCTAGCTTTCCTCTCAACCCTCAAACAGATTGTGGAAGCCAAGACATGAACGATAACAGGAACTAGGGTCTTCTCACACATCAAATGGAATTTGTGAAGC